>NC_057346.1:115389466-116104466 GCF_016509475.1 Prionailurus bengalensis
TAAACATTAAAAAATTTTAATGGGAACGCAAGCTGGTGCAGCCACTCTGGAAAACAGCATGGAGGTTCCTCAAAAAGTTAAAAATAGAACTACCCTACGACCCAGCAATTGCACTACGAGGCATTTATCCACGGGAGAGAGGTGTGCTGCTTCGAAGGGACACGTGCACCCCAGTGTTCATAGCAGCACTACCAACAATAGCCTAAGTATGGAAAGAGCCCAAATGTCCATCGACGGATGAATGGATAAAGAAGATGTGGGATATATAGACAATAGAGTGTTACTCGGCAACCAAAAAGAATGAAATCTTGTCATTTGCAACTACGTGGATGGAACTGGAGGATGTTATGCTAAGTGAAATCAGTCAGTCAGAGAAAGACAAATATCATATGACTCCACTCATATGAGGACTTTAAGACACAAAACAGATGAACATAAGGGAAGGGAAACAAAAAGAATACAAAAACAGGGAGGGGGACAAAAGAGAAGAGACTCATAAATATGGAGAACAAATGGAGGGTTGCTGGAGGGGGTGTGGGAGGGGGGATGGGTAAATGGGTCAGGGGCATTAAGGAATCTACTGAAATCATTGCTTCACTACATACTAACTACCTTGGATATAAATTTCAAAAAATAAAAATTAAAAAAAAGTTTTTTTTAATAAAGAAACCTGATAAACAAGGGGAAAGAACTGAGCACCTACCCTGCCTCTTCCACGGGAACCATCCCCCAGCGTAACTGGGAACAGTCTCTTCATAAAAGGATCCTCACAAGTCAGTGAGAATGAGAATCTCACCATTTGGCCCCTCCCCCCCACAGAACGGCGGGAACCGAGCAGCTAACAGCATCACAAGGGGTCAGATGGCCACCACACAAGCCCCACAGGCAACAGCAGAGCTTCACCTCCAGTCTTGCCAAGGTGTCGACTATATGCGACTCGGCCTCCACACCCAGCTGGCAGATGGCCAAGAACATGGTGAAACACACTAGGACCTCCACAACTTAACGTCCCTTAAATGTCCCGGGTCTTCAGCAGACTGTTGTAAGGAAAAGAAAGGAATAAAGATTAAAGAACAGGAAATGTTTAGAAATGGGCAAGACCACACCAGAATGTTCAGGATGCATCCTGGTGTGAGAAAACTGTAAAGGACACAAAGGAACCCAATGAGGACAGGAGGTTTGGAGGGGGATCAATGGGATGAGGCAAGCAGAAGGGCTTCTGGGGTCATCACCCAGGTGGAAGTCACAAGGGTGTTTGCTTTATCATAACTCATTAATTTCCAAACATAGGTCTGTGTTTTATTTTACAACAAAAGGGAGAAAATAGGAGTAAACTGCCTTGTGAGACACTGGATCCCTTAACTCCAGAAATGTTCAAGCTCTGTCTGGGTCCTTTCGATGCATCTGACCACAGCTTCCCCTGCACAAAACCCAAGCCTCTTCCGAGGACAGTGGATGCCATCCATGCCCCGCCCCGCCCACGTGCCACCGATGTACAAGATCCTGCTCACTGTTCATCGTCCCTCCCCTAAGGGGCGGGACCCAAGGAGATCCGGCGGAGCCCCCTCCCCCCACCAGCCAGGCCCTTCTCTCCCCACCCCTAGTCCCCTGCAGTATCCTCTCCTCCACCTCACCCCCCCCAACTAAGCAGCAAGGGTGTCACCTCTTCAAGAAACCCCCCTCACCCCTCCAACAACAAGGTTAGGTGCCCCCTTGTCTCTACTGCCACAGTGACCCTGTTCTCCTGGGCCCTTCTTGTCACTGTTCCCAGCTGATTTTCTCCCATCTCAACAGCCTTGCACAAGCACACCCACCACAGGGCTGGTTGGCGACCAACACAGAGAAAGGAGGCTGGGCAGGATGACTGGGGTTCCCCCTCGAGCGGAGGGGCAAGTGAACCCCCCTGGGGACTCCCAGAAAGGGGAGCTCATGAGACAGTGCCCAGACACACACACGCACACGCACACGCACACACACACACACACACACACACACACGGTGGAAGGCCTGGTGCGGGAGCCTCCCTGGGCTCAGGTCCAAGCTGCACCACCGATTCACCAACGCCTCGGTGCCCCCGTCTCCCAGCAGAGACACCACCACAGGCAGCAAGGAGTACAAGGAGCCCTCACAACAGTGCCTGGCACGTGAGCCCACAAACACCAGCCCTTAACTGGATGCTTTCACTCAGCTGAACGAGGCTAGCCCTAAGTGTTAACCCTTCAAACGCCGACGGGGAACGCCCTCTGCTGCACTGGGTTCTAACATGCCTGTCCAAGGTTTTAAAGAAAATCGAGTGTAACTGTGGGTGACTGATAACCCACATGCAGATTCACACATCCAAACCAACGTTTATGTCCTGAATGTACCAAAATGTCCTGGCGGCCTCTTCCACTGTGCACTGTCCATCCCTCAGTCCCCATGAGGGGAGGACACCGCAGAGCACCCTGTCCACTGGGGTCCGTCAGGGGCTTTCCTGGCAAAGGCTAGTTCACGCTCATTCATACTGTACTTCTCTCCAGACAGGTGGGGGCCCCACCGACAACCAAGCCACCCCACATAGCGGGGAGCAAACCTAGCAAAAACCCTTCTCTTTTTAGATGAAGAATTCGCCTTGCGGGCTTGGGGAGAGGTTTACGGCCCACCCTGACCTCAGAAACCAGTTTTGAAAGGGAAAACTGTCAACAAGGGTAACTGGCCTGGAGGGAAACGCCTCACTGGGCTTGTAGTTTGATCTTTGTTCCACGGGAAGAGCGGCTGGTCTTCGCCTCCTGGCGCTACCTCTGTCTAAGTTCAGCAGGTTGCTCAGTCCCTGACAACCCTGAACTTGTAACAGGCAGTGCCCAGCGTGGACTCACGAGCTCTGGTAGCTAATGAGTAACCCAGACGAGCCCGCAACCACTGCCCCCAGACAAGCTACAATTTGTGCCCAAGTAGCAAAGAATGCACTCTGCAGATAGGCTTTAATAAAAGCTTCTGGATTTTTAGAAATACCGCCCTGGTCGGTCTTCCAGAATAACATGCCGGTTAATGATTTCTCATTGCAAGCTGAGACCCTAACTTTGGAAACAAAGAGTACAGTACCAAACTACGAAAACCTTAAGGTAGTAAGTATGAAATTTACAATAAAATTTGGTCTAAATAAAGAATTTTAGTCTGTATATCCTACAACTGGGGCACCTGGGTGGCTCAGTCGTTAAGTGCCGACTGTTGGTTTCGACTCGGGTCATAATCTCACGGTTCACAGGATGGGGCCCTGAATTGAGCTTCATGCTGACAACACAGAGCTTGCCTGAGAGTCTCCCTCTCTCTCTCCCTCCCTCTCTCTCTCTCTGCCTCTCCCCTGCTCATGCTCTCTAAAATTAAATAAACTTTAAAAAAAAAAAAGAAAAAATAATTTCACTAAGTAAACCTAAAGCCCCAAATTTACCAAACAAAATCCTATTTTTTAAGGAAAATATTTTTGCTACAATTATACTGAAGGTGGTCAGCACAGTGGCCAAAAAGTCTGAAATCAAGCCTGCACTGGAATGCCGGCCCACGTCTCGACAGTTATGTGAGCTGGGGCCATCAACTTAATGTCTCTGTGCCTCAGTTTCTCCTTCATTACACGGGAATGTCATCCATCAACGCGCCGTGATGAGGACCACACAAGATAAGGAGCCAAAAGACCACACAAAGCAGCGTAGTCGCGGGAGGCTGTAAGGATCGTCATCAAGGACAGCGTCTATGTTTTCCCTTTACGAATGCATAGGAAGGACAGGCCTCAGAACAGAAACCCTCAACAACAAACCAGAGAAAAGACTTCAAATATCAAGTTGTTATGCCATAGAAGATAAAGCCACGCTTGACTGACAAACGTCAACTGATTATCTTTTCCTACTCAAGTGCAGTTGACACACAATATTGTTAGTTTCAGGTGTATAACATAGTGATTCAACATTTAAACACATTAAGAAGTGATCACCACTATAAATCCCGCTACCACCTGTCATCATACAAAGTGGTTACTTACACATTATTAACTACGTACTACATCACCCATCTTATTTATGACTGTAAGCCTGTACCTTTAATCCCCTTCCCCTGTTTTCATCAACTCTCAACCCCCTCCATGGCAACCATCAGTACGTTCTTACACCTATGAGTCTATTTCTATTTTGTCTTGTCTGTTCACTTGCTTGGTTCTTGAGATTCCACATATAAGTGAAATCATATGGTATTTGTCTTTCTCTGACTTATTGCACTTAGCATAATAACCTCCAGGTCCATCCATATTGAGGCAAACAGTACGATTTCATCCTCTTTATGGCTGAGTAATAGTCCTGTGTGTGTGTGTGTGTGTGTGTGTGTGTGTGCATGTACGTGACAAATACACGTCATCTACATCTTTATCCATTCATCTATCAACACACATTTCGGCTGCTTCCGTATCTTGGCCACTGTCAATAATGCTGCAATAAACACAGGGGCACAGGTATCTTTCTGAGTTAGTGTTTCTGTCTTCTCCAGGCAAACACTCAGAAGTGGACTTACAGAATCGTATGGTATTTTAACTTTTTGAGGAACCCCCATACTATTTCCATAGTGCTTGCATCAATTTGCATTCCCACCAACAGCACACAGGGTCCCCTTTCTCCTCATCCTCTCCGACTCTAGTGATTTCTCGTCTTTTTGACACTAGTCACTCTGACAGATGTTGAGATGACGGCTCACTGTGCTATTGATTTGCATTTCCCTGATGATAATGAGCATCTTTTCACGTGTCTGTTGACTATGGCATATCTTTCCTTCACAGCTTTATTGAGACATAACTCCTATATCATACAATTCACTCATTTAAAGTATATAATTCAATGGCTTTTAATATATTCAGAGCTGTGTATTAATCACCACAATCTAATTTTAGAAAATGTTCATCTTTCCAAAAAGAAACCTCAAACCCGTTAGCAGTCACTCACCAGCTCCTCCCTCCTCCAGCCCCTGGCAATCACTACTCTGCTATTTCTATAGATTTCCCTTCTCTAAACATTTCAGATAAATAAAATCTTTATAGGGTCTTTTGTGATTGGCTTCTTTCACTTAGTATATTTTCAAGGTATCATGAATTACATTCCATCTCTTTTTATTGCTGAATAATATTGCGTTACAGGTGGTCCTTGAACAACATGGGTTTAAACTGTGCAGGTCCACTTATACATAAATTTTTTCGGTAAATACAATACAGTACTGTAAATGTATTTTCCTTATGATTTGCTGAATAACACGTTCTTTAGCTCACTTTATCGTAAGAGTATATAGTACATACAACATACAAAGAATGTGTTGAGCAATATGCTATTGGTAAGGCTTCCAGTCAATAGTAGGCTATTTATTAGTAGTTAAGCTTTGAGGGGACTAAAGTTACATGCAGATTTTTTAATGCACAGGGTTTAAGTGCCCCTAACACCGCACTGTTTAAGGACCAAACTGAGTATGGGTCTACCACATTTTACTGTCTATTCATCACTTGACGGACTTGGGGGTAGTTTCTACTTTTTGGCTACTATGAATAATGTTGCTATGAACATGGGTGTACAAGTTTCTGTGTGAACATGTTCTCGTTTTCCTTGGGAGGACACCTAGGAGCAGAATTGCTGGGCCATACGATAATTCTATGTTAGAGGAACTAACAGGATGTTCTTCCCAAGGGCAGCACCCTTTTATATCACTAGAAAAGAATGAGGGTTCCAATTTCTCCACAATTTTGCCAGTGCTTGCTATGGTCCATCATTTTTTTCCCCAAGCATTTTTATTACAGCCATACTAATGAGGATGAAGTAATACCCCACCGTGGTTTTGATTTGCATTTGCCTGAGGGCTTTTAATGTGTTTATTGGACATTTGTATATCTTCTATGGAAAAATGTATATTCAAATACTTTAACCATTTTTAATTGAGTTGTCTTCTAATTTAGTTCTTTATGTATTCTGGATACAAGACTTTTATCAAATACATGATTTTTTTTTAATATAATTTATTGCCAAATTGGAAAAGTACATGATTTTCAAATATTTTCTCTCATTCTTGGGTTGTCTGTTCACTTTCCTGATAGCATTTTGCAGCATGAAAAGTTTTTAATTTTGATGAAGCCTTGTTATTTATTTTTTATCACTTATACTTCTGTCAATGTATCAGAATCCTTTTCCCAAGGCCACAGAAATTTACTATTTTCTTATAAGAGTTCTACAGCTCTACGGGGCGCCTGGGTGGCGCAGTCGGTTAAGCGTCCGACTTCAGCCAGGTCACGATCTCGCGGTCCGGGAGTTCGAGCCCCGCGTCAGGCTCTGGGCTGATGGCTCAGAGCCTGGAGCCTGTTTCCGATTCTGTGTCTCCCTCTCTCTCTGCCCCTCCCCTGTTCATGCTCTGTCTCTCTCTGTCCCAAAAAATAAATAAACGTTGAAAAAAAAAGAGTTCTACAGCTCTAGCTTTTGCATTTATGATATATTTTGAGTGAATTTTTGTGTATGATGTGAGGTAGGGGTTAATTTCATTCTTTTATTTGTGGATGTCCAGTACTCCCAGCACCATTTGTTTAAAAGACTATTCTTTTCCCCCACTGAATTGCCTTGGCACTCTTGTCAAAAATCAAGGGACCACAAATGTCAAGGTTTATTTCTGCACTCTCCACATCATTCCATTAATCTATATATCTATCCTTACACCATAACAACAATGTCTTGATCACTTTGTATTAAGTCTTGGAATAACTTTGTTCATCATCAACTTTGTTCATCATCAACTTTGTTCATCTAACCAGTCCAAGACTGATTTGACTACTATGGGTCCCTTGAATTTCTGTTTAGTTTTTTTTTTAATGTTTATTTATTTTTGAGACAGAGAAAGAGCACAAGAAGGGAGGGGCAGGGAGAGAGGGAGACACAGAATCCGAAGCAGGCTCCAGGTTCTGAGCTGTCAGCACAGAGCCCAACATGGGGCTCAAACTCACATACTGTGAGATCATGACCTGAGCCAAAGTCAGACACTTAACCAACTGAGCCACCCAGGCGCCCCTTGAATTTGTTTGTATTTTAGAATCAGCTTATCTCAGCAAAAAAAAAAAAAAGCATCTAGGATTTTTTTGTTTTAAATAAAGATTGCATTCAATCTTAGATCAATTGGGGATTGTTGCTATCTTAACAGTATTAAGTCTTGGGGCGCCTGGGTGGCGCAGTCGGTTAAGCGTCCGACTTCAGCCAGGTCACGATCTCGCGGTCCGTGAGTTCGAGCCCCGCGTCGGGCTCTGTGCTGACAGCTCAGAGCCTGGAGCCTGTTTCCGATTCTGTGTCTCCCTCTCTCTCTCTGCCCCTCCCCTGTTCATGCTCTGTCTCTCTCTGTCCCAAAAATAAATAAACGTTGAAAAAAAAAAACAGTATTAAGTCTTGCAATCCATAAACATGGGATGTCTTTCCATTTATTTAGGGCTCCTTTACTCCCTTCCAACTACTGTTCATAGCTAGGTGTACAAGCGTTAGGCTTTTTTTGTTTAAACTTATTCCTATGTACTTTATTCTTTTTGATGCTATTGTAAATGGAACTGTTTCCTTCATTGTCAGTGTACAGAAATACAATTAATTTTTCTACATTGATTTTATATACTGCAACCTTCCTCAACCCACTTACAATTCTAATCGTTTTCTAATGGATTCCTTAGTATTTTCTATATACAAAATGATGTCACCTACACATAGGGATCATTCTATTTCTTTCCAACCTGGGTGCCTTTTATTCCTTTTTCTTTTGTCACTGCCAGGCTACAAGCTCCAGTATCAAATAGAAGCAGTGAAAGCAAACATCCTTGTCACGTTCCTGATCTCAGAGGGTAACAGCCTTTCACCATTAAATAGGATCTTAGCTGTGGATTTTTCATAGATATACTTTAAGTCAAGACATTCCCTTGTATTTCTAGTTCGTTGAGTATTTTTATCATAAAAATGTACTGGGTTTCGTTAAATGTTTTTTCTGCATCTACTGATATGACCAGATGTTTTTTAGATCCTTGTTGTATTAACATGGTTATTTCCAGATGTTAAGCCAATCCTGAGTTCATGGGATAAATCTCACAATGACCTGATGTATAATCTTTCTTATTGCTGGATTCAGCTGGCTAGTATTTGATTGAAGATTTTAGCTTCTATATTCACAATGGATATTATACTGAGTTTTCGTTCCTGTGATGTATTCATCTGGTTTTGTTATCAGGGTAAATGTGACCTCAGAATGAATAGGAGAGTGTTTCTTCCTCTTCTTTGTTTTTCCAAAGAGTTTGTAAGGATTAGAACTGATTATTTAAGTTTTTTGTAGAATTCACCAGTGAAGCCACCTAGGCTAGGATTTGTTCTTGTGAGAAATTTTTAAATTACTAATACAATCTCTTTATGCAGATTTTTTGTTTCTTCTTGAGTCATTTTCAGTTACTTGTGTCTTTCTACAAATTTCTCCATCTTATTTGTTACTTTTTTTTTTTTTTTTTTTTTTTTTTTAAGTAGGCTTCACACCCAGTGCAGAGTCCAACCCAGGGCTTGAACTCACATCCCTGAAAACAAGATCTGAGCTGAGATCAGAATTGGATGCTTAACTGACTAAGCCACCCAGGTGCCCCATGCTATCTAATCTTTTGGCATACAGTTATTCATATCATTCCATTATAATCCTTCTTATTTCTATAAAGGTAGTAATGTCCCTTCTTTCATTCTTGATTTTAATAATTTTGAGTCTTTTCAGGGCACCTGGGTGGCTCAGTTGGTTGAGCATCCAACTTCGGCTCAGGTCATGATCTCACAGTTTGTGAGTTTGAGCCCCATGTCAGGTTTTGTGCTGACAGCTCAGAGCCTGGAGCCTGCTTTGGATTCTGTCTCCTCCTCTCTCTGTCCTTCCCCACTTGTGCTCTGTCTCTCTGTCTCTCAAAAATAAATACATGTAAAAAAAATTTTTTAATAAAAAAATAATTTTGGGGGCGCCTGGGTGGCGCAGTCGGTTAAGCGTCCGACTTCAGCCAGGTCACGATCTCGCGGTCCGGGAGTTCGAGCCCCGCGTCAGGCTCTGGGCTGATGGCTCAGAGCCTGGAGCCTGTTTCCGATTCTGTGTCTCCCTCTCTCTCTGCCCCTCCCCCATTCATGCTCTGTCTCTCTCTGTCCCAAAAATAAATAAAAAACGTTGAAAAAAAAATTTAAAAAAAAAATAAATAATAATTTTGAGTCTTCTATTTTTCTTGGTCAGTCTAGCTAAAGGTTTGTCAGTTTTGATATTCTTTTCAAAGAACCAATCATTGATCTAATCTTATTTTCTTCTTTCTGCTTTGCTTTGGGTTTTGTTTGCTCCTCTTTTTCTGGATTCTTAAAGTAAAATATTAGGTTAACGATTTGAGATCTTCTTCCATTTTTTCTTTCTTTTTTTTTTTAAGTAGGCTCCATGCCCAGCACAGAGCCCAACCCGGTGCTTGAACTCACAGCCCTGAGATCAAGACCTAAACTAAGATCAAGAGTCTGAGGCCTAACTGACTGAGGCACCCAGGTGCCCCTTGAGATCTTGTGTCTCAGCATAGGTTATGTGAGTTAGACCCCGGCAAACTGCGGTCCCTGTCCTTGGAATATGGGTCCCACTTGCCTTCTCCCCTCCATGAAGCTGCTCCAAGGACATAGCCTTGACAGTGATGTGGTGCTGAGACCGTCTGGAAAGTATATGTGACTGATCTAGTTAAGACCTCTATATAAACTTCTCAAGATTTCGCAGATAGGTACAAAGATCCATTAGTCCTTCGGTTGCCCAGGCCAAACCTCGTATGTAAGTTATTTTGCTTATTAAACTTGCCCCCTACCAATGTGGAGTGGCCTGCCTCTTCAGTCAGTCTCTTCCTGCCCTCCAAATACAGGGCCCAGTTTCAGATTACACCTAGGAAGCTCCCAAGAAGCTTACTAACCAACACCTTTGTGTTTCCTTCTTTGACCCAGTGGTTACTTAGGACAGTGTTTAATTTTCACATATTTGTGAATTTTCCAGATTTCCTTCTGTTACTGATTTCTAACTTCATCCCAATGTGACTGGCAAACACACTTTGTATGATCTCAATCCTTTGAAATTCATTGTATAGTGTATTGTGAAGAATGTTCCATGGGCCCTGGAGAAGAATTTACATATTCCGCTCCTGTCGGGTGGAACAGTCTAGAGGTGACTGCTAGGCCTGATTGGGTTATAGTGTCGTTTGAGTCTCCTATTCACTCTGATCATGTCTAGTTGTAGATGTATTACTGTAAGTAGTGTTCTGAAGTCTCCAACTTTTATAATTATCTATTCCTCCCCATGTATTTGGGGGTGCTGTTATTAGGTGTAGCTATGTTTACAATTGATACATCTTGAGAGGCACCGGGGTGGCTCAGTCGGATAAACGTCCAACCCTTGATTTCGACTCAGGTCATGATCCCATGGTGGTGAGATTGAGCCCCGAATTGGGCTCCACACGGGGCATGGAGCCTGCTTAGGATTCTCTCTCTCCCTCTCTCTCTGCCTCATCCCTGCTCACTTGCTTACATTCCCTCCCTCCCTCCCTCTCTCATTCTCTCTCTCTCGAAAATAAATAAACTAACAAACAAATAAACGATATATCTTGAGAGACTGACCCCTTACCATTACAAAATGTTCTTCTTCTAGGTCTCTAAATTTTTGTCTTAATATCTGTTTTGTCTAACATTAGTATAGCCACTTCAGCTCTCTTCTGGTCACTATTTGCAAGGCACATTATTTTTCTTTCTTTGACTTGTCATCTTGCAGTCTATAGTCTCCTTGCCTTTCAATTCAAGTGTTCAATCCACTGACATCTAAAATAATTACATAAGGTAGGATTCGTATCTGCCATTTTGCTATATTTTCTATATATCTTGTGCCTCTGTTCCTGTATTCTTTCATTACTATCTTCTTTTGGTTAAACAGCTATTTTTTAGTGTACCACTTTAATGTCCTTGTTATTCTTTTGCTGTATTTTTTTGAGCTACTTTCTTAGTACTTGCTTGGAGATTGTAATTAACACCTTAACTTAAAACAATCCCAACTTGGGGCGCCTGGGTGGCTCAGTCGGTTAAGCGTCCGACTTCAGCTCAGGTCATGATCTCACAGTCCGTGAGTTCGAGCCCCGCGTCGGGCTCTGTGCTGACAGCTCAGAGCCTGGAGCCTGCTTCGGATTCTGTGTCTCCCTCTCTCTCTGCACCTCCCCTATTCATGCTCTGTCTCTCTCTGTCTCAAAAATAAATAAACGTTAAAAAAAAAAAAATCCCAACTTAATTGTAATAGTACACAGAAAATTTGCTCTGATATATATGCTGTTTTCTCTCCCCTCCTTTGTACTATTACTGTCACACAAATTACATCTTTATACATTATAAGCCCATCAGTACAGTTTTATTTTTAAGTTTATTTATTTACCTTGAGAGAGAACTAGTGTGGGTGGGGCAGAGAGGGAGGATGAGAGAGGCAGAGGGAGGGAGAGAGAATCTCAAGCAGGCTCCGCAGCGTCAGCCCAGAGCCCAACACGGGGCTCAAACCCACAAACCATGACATCATGAGTGGAGCCAAAACCAAAAGTTGGAGGCTCAACCAACTGGGCCACCCAGGTGCTCCAGTACAGTTTTATTTAAACTGTTTGTAAATTAAAATTATTTAATGTAGTTGTCTTTTAAACCAGATTTTTAAAAAAAGTTATCAAAAGAATTATACTTTTATATTTACCTATGCAGTTGTCTTTACCACTGCTCTTTATTTCTTCATGTATTCTACCACTTAGTGTCCTTCATTTCAACCTGAAGCACTCCCTTTAATATTTATTGTAGGGCAGGTCTGCCAACAACAAACTCCCTCACTCCTGTTCATTTAATAATATCCTGGGGCACCTGGGTGGCTCAGTCGGTTAAGCGTCCAACTTCGGCTCAGGTCATGATCTCCTGGGTTGTGAGTTCCAGCTCCGCATCGGGTTCTGTGCTGACAGCTCGGAGCCTGGAGCCTGCTTCGGATTCTGTGTCTCCCTCTCTCTCTGCCCCTCCCCCACTCACACTCTGTCTCTCAAAAATAAATAAATGTTAAAAATAATATCTTAAACTTCTCCATTTTTAGAGGATGATTTTGCTGTATACAAAGTTCTTGGTTGACAGTCTTTCAGCATTGTGCAGATGTCAGCCCACTGCGTGCTGGGCTCCATGGTTTTAGATGAGAAATCAGCTGTTAATCTTGAGGATCTCTTGAGGGTGTCAATTTCCTCACTGCTTTCAAGAGTATCCTGAGGTCTTTATCAACAGTTTGACTGTGATACGTCTAGATACTGATCTTCTTAAGTTAATCCTATGGATATGCAGATTATTGTTTGTCACCAAATTCGGGGAGTTTTTGTCTTCAAAATAATCTTTGTGCATCTTTCTCCTACTCGTCTCTTTCTGGGACTCCAGTTACAGATACATCAGTGTGCTAGATGATGTCCCACAGATCTCTGAGGCTCTGTTCATTTTTCACTTTTTTATTTCCTGTTCCTCAGATTGGACCTATGCTTACCTTGATATAGATCTTAATGATTATCTTGACGAATTTATTCTCAAATTCACGGATTCTTTCTTCTGCCAGCTCAAATCTGCTGTTAAGCCCCTCCAGTAAGTTTTCAATGTAGTGATTGTATTTTCAACTCCAAATTTCTATTTGGCTTATTTCTACCTCTTCATTGATATGCTCTATTTGGTGAGACATCATTTTCATCTTTTCCTTTAATTCTTAAAACATGACTTAAGTTCTTAGAACAGATTTATGATACCAGATTTAGAGTCTTTGTTTAATTGGTTCAATATCTGGACCCTTTCAAGGACAGTTTCTACTATTTTTTTTCCTGTATATAGACCATATTTTCCTTTTTCTTGGTATACCTCATTATTTTTTATTGAAAACTGGGTATTTTCGCCAATGTAATGTGGCAACTCTGGAAATCAAAGTGGGGCTGCTGGGAATCAGGGGCTGCTGTTGCTGGCAGTACCTGGCGTTTAGTTTGCTGTTATTGTTGTTGCTGCGGTCAGTTTTTTTAGTGAATTTCCTGGACTTGTTCTGTAAAGTCCATAAATTCCCTATAGTTTACAGCTACTAAAGTCTTTGCTCAGTTAACTTAGTGGTCAGTTAATGATTGGTCAGGGATGTCCTTAAGTGCCTTGAATAAGTGTTCCAAGGACCCTGTGTGTAGAAGCACACTTTCAGTACTCAAGGCAGCCATAACTCTGCCTTTGCCCTCACTTCCTATTTGCACAGGGACTCAAGATTAGCCAGAGGTGAGACACCGGGGGCCTCTTGAGTCTTTCCTAGGCACACAGCCTTGCACCTGTGCAGCCTTCTAGATCTCTGAAATCTGTCGGATCTTTTCTTTTCAAAGCCCCCTGATGACATGTCATTTTTCACATATTCTTTTTAAGATTTTGGCCAGAGGAGCACCTGGGTGGCTCAGTCGGTTGGGCGTCCGACTTCGGCTCAGGTCACGATCTTGCAGTTTGTGGGTTCGAGCCCCACGTCGGGCTCTGTGCTTTCAGCTTGGAGCCTGGAGCCCACTTTGGATTCTGTGTCTTTCTCTCTGCCCTTTCCCTGCTTGTTCTCTGTCTCTCTGTCTGTCTGTCTCTCTCTCTCTCTCTCTCTCTCAAAAATAAATATTCTTAAAAAATAAAAAAATAATAAAAATAATGGTTTTGGCCAGAGGAGTTAAGATGCAGAGAAGTACGGGGACCGGGATACCCGTACCCCCTACAACACAGCTGTATTGAGGTCAGTTCACTTGGAACACACAGGAAATAGATCTGCAGAGTGGCAAAAGGATCTCCACAGTTGCAAGAAGACAGCTTGGCAGGATCGAGGTGCGTGTATGTGAACCGGGGGAGGTAAAACAGCATATGCACGGAGGGGAGGGAACCCCTTCTGTGGAGGGACAAAAGGGAGAGCAGGAGAGAAAGAGGCTGTTAAAGTGCGATATTGAGCTAACACAAGAGGAAAGCCTCTCCGGACCACGGACTGGGGAACAAGAAATACGGGGAGTGCCACTTTCTATTTTGCAAACATCCTTAGGAGCTGAAACTCGGAGGTTTCAAAGTGCACGGCTATCTCCGGAAGGGAGCTGGAAGCCATGGCAAGCACCCCTGGGGAGGAGGGAGCTGGCCACGGAGTGCATAGCAAGGAGTAGCAATCTCAGGGGCTCACTGGGAGAGAGCAGTCCCCTTCCCGGAGTACTTCGGGAAGAGGGTTTATGGCCTCCCCAAGGGCAAAAGACCCTGATAAAAGATCAGAATCACGGGGTGGCTCTACTCCAGAACAGCGGAGAGGAGCCGCACTGAGCTGGGTCCCTCAAGACTATGGGTTTTGAATCCCAGCCGACAGTCCGGAAGGCTGGGAGACCGACCACCCAGACTGGCCATTCTGTGAGGGCTGCCTGAACAGCGCAGGTTAAGATATCCGGTCAGGGGACGAGAGATCGCGGTGTCGCCAGTTTTCTCCCCAACACCGACACAGTTTGACTTCAGAGAGTAGCACAGCAACTCCCAGCGGAGGCAGAACCCGCTGACACCAAACCCCGCCCCTCCGTGCCTGGTGACTGCTTATCGAGGGGAGCAAGACTGACGGACCCAACACAGCTGGCCCCTCTTCCACACCAGCACGGCCACCCATCCCGGGCACCAACACAACTGTTTTCTTTTTGTTTTGGTTTGGTTTTAGGGTTTTTCCTTCATTTTTTTCTTTTCTGTTTCTTTATCCCTCTACTCTTTTTCATTTGGAATCAGGCTCATAGTTTCTGATTTGTTTTTGGCCAATTCTTATTATATATATAATACGTATAAATATTAATATTTTTTATCAAGCATTTTTACTCTATTATCTTTTGACCTTCTCTCTTTCATCTTCTTCTTATTTTCCTCTTTCTCTGGATTTAGACTTACGGTTTTTTGACTCTCCATTTGGATTTCTTTCTCCCCCTTTTATTTTTCTCTTTTTATGGGATCAGGCTTTCCCCTCCCCCCTTTCCTTGTTTTAATTCCAGGGTTACTTCAACAAACAAATTAAAGCACATCTGGTTGAAGGTCCGAATACTCCACCACTATAAGCAAGGAGGAGCTCTGCAGAGGACTGACCAGTGGGACAGAGCAGCCAAAACACAGCAACAGAGGGCACACAACATACATCAAAAACACTACCTCGAGTGCCAGGCGCTGGACAGCGTATAGTTTTAATACAGTAGTGCTCTCAGGTACAGGACACATAACAAGCTTTTAAAACATGCAAAAGACAGAAACTTAGCCAAAATCACAAAACGGAGGAATTCTCCCCAAAAGAAAGTTCAAGAAAAAAATCACAGCCAGAGAATTGCTCAAAACATATAAATAATATTATGTGAACAAGAACTTAGAATAAAAGTCAAAAAACTAATAGCTGGGCTTGAAAAAAAGCACAGAAGACACCAGAGAAACTCTTGCTGCAGGGATCAAAGACCTAAGAACTAATCAGGAAGAATTTTTAAAAATGCCATAACTGAGATGCAAAATAGATTAAATACAGTGCCAGTGAGGATGGAGGAAGCAGAGGAGAGAACAGGTGAAATAGAAAATAAAATATGGAAAATAATGAAGCTGAAAAAAAGAGGGAAAGGAAATTACTAGATCACGAAGGGAGGATTAGAAAATTAAGTGATTCCATAAAACAAAACAATATCCATAGCATAGGAGTTCCAAAAGATGAAGTGCAAGAGACAGGGGCAGAAGGTTTATTTGAACAAATTATAGCTGAGAACTTCCCTAATCTGGGGAAGGAAACAGGCATCCAAATCCAAGAGGCACAGAGAACTCCCTTCAAAATAAAAAACAGGTCAACACCATGACATATCATAGTGAAACTGGCAGAATACAAAGATAAAGAGAGGACTCTGAAAACAGCTAGAGACAAAAGGACCTTAACCTACAAGGGTAGGCACATAAGGGTAGCAGCAGAGCTGTCCACTGAACCTTGACAGGCCAGAAGGGAGTGGCAGGAAATATTCAATGTGCTGAAGAGGAAAAATATGCAGCCAAGAATCCTTTATCGAGCAAGGCTGCCATTCAGAATAGGAGAGATAAAGGCTTTCCCAGATAAACAAAACCTAAAGGAGTTCATGACCACTAAATCAGCCCTGTAAGAGATCCTAAAGGGGACTCTGGGTGCAAAGAGCAAAGACTACAAAGGACTAGAGGACATCACCACAAACATGAAATCTACAGATCAAACAATGGCACTAAATTCTTATCTTTCAATAATCACGCTGAATATAAATGGACTAAATGCCCCAATCAAAAGATATAGGGTATCAGAATAAAGAATAAATAAAAAAAAATTTAAATGCCATCCATCTATATGCTGCCTACAAGAGACTCATTTTAGACCCGAAGACAGCTGCAGATTGAAAGTGAGGGGATGGGGAACCATCTATCATGCTAGTAGACATCAAACTAGATTTTAAAACAAAGACTGTAACAAGAGATGAAGAAGGCATTGTATCACAATTAAAGGAGTTTATCCATCAAGAAGATAACAACTGTGAATATTTATGCCCCCAACATAGAAACACCCAAATATACAAATCAATTGATCACAAACACAGCAAACGTACTGATGATAATACCATAATTGTAGGAGAATTCGATACTCCACTTACAACAATGGACACATCATCTAGGCAGAAAATCAATAAGGAAACAACAGCTCTGAGTGACACATTGGACCGGATGGACTTAACAGATACATTTAGAACATTTCATCCTAAAGCAACAGAATACACATTCTTCTCGAGTGCACATAGAACATTCTCCAAAATAGATCACATGCTAGATCACAAAACAGCCCTCAACAGGTACAGAAAGATTGAGTTCATACCATGCATGTTTTCAGATCACAATGCTATGAAACTTGAAATCAACCACAAGAAAAAATTTGGGAAGCCCCCAAATACATGGAGGTTAAAGAACATTCTACTTAAGAATGAATGGGTTGGGGTGCCTAGCAGCTCAATTCGTTAAGCATCTGACTCTTGATTTCAGCTCAGGTTATGATCTCACAGTTTGTGAGTTAGAGCCCTGCATCGGGCTCTGTGCTGGCAGTGTGGAGCCTGCTTAGGATCCTCTCTCTCCCTCTCCCTCTCCCCCTGCCCCTCCCCCACTTATGCACTCTCTCGCACGTGAACACCCTCTCTCTCTCTCTCAAAATAAATTAAAAAAAAAAAAAGAATAAATTGGTTAACCAGGAAATTAAAGAAGAAATTAAAAAATACATGGAAGCAAATCAAAATGAAAACACAACTGTCCAGGGACGCCTGGGTGGCTCAGTCAGTTAAGTGTCCCATTCGGCTCAGGTCATGATCTCATGGTCTGTGGGTTCAAGCCCCACATCGGGTTCTGTGCTGACAGCTCGGAACCTGGAGCCTGCTTTGGATTCTGTGTCTCCCTGTGTCTCTGCCCCTTCCCTCCTCATGCTCTATCTCTCTCTGTCTCTCAAAAATGAATAAATGTTAAAAGAAAGAAAGAAAGAAAGAAAGAAAGAAAGAAAGAAAGAAAGAAAGAAAACACAACTGTCCAAACCCTTTGGGATGCAGCAAAGGCAGTCCTAAGAGGAAAACATATTTCCAATTCAGGCCTATCTCAAGAAGCAAGAAAGATACCAAATACACAACCTAATCTTAGACCAAAAGGAACTAGAAAAAAAGCCAAAAGCCAGCAAAAGAAGGGAAATAATAAAGATTAGAGGAGATATAAACGATATAGAATCAAAAAAAAGAAAAAACAGAACAGATCAATGAAACTAAGAGATGGTTTTTTGAAAGAATAAACAAAATTGACAAAACCCTAGCCAGCCTTATTAAAAAGAAAAAAGAGAGGACCCAAATAGATAAAATCACAATGGAAGAGAAGAGATCACAACCAACACCACAGAAATACAAACAGTTATAAGAGAATACTATGAAAAATTATATGCCAACGGACTGCACAATCTGTAAGAAATGAACAAATTCCTAGACACCCACACACTACCAAAACTCAAATGGGAAGAAATAGAACATTTGAGTAGACCCATAACCAGCAAAGAAACTGAATTGGTTATCATAAATCTCCCAACAAATAGGAGTCCTGGGCCAGATGGCTTCCCAAGGAAATTCTACCAGACATTTAAAGCAAAGCTGGGGCGCCTGGCTGGCTCAGTCAGCTGAGCGTCCGACTTCGGCTCAGGTCATTATCTCACACGGTTCATGAGTTCAGGCCCCACGTCGGGCTCTCTGCTGACAGCTCGGAGCCTGGAGCCTGCTTGGGATTCTGTGTCTCCCTCTCTCTCTGCCCCTCCCGGCTCACACTCTGTCTCACTCTCTCTCAAAAATAAATAAACATTAAAAAAAATTTTTTTAATAATAAAGCAAAATTAATACCTATTCTTCTCAAACTATTCCAAGAAATAGAAATGGAAGGAAAGCTTCCAAACTCATTCTAGTAAGCCAGGATTACCTTGATTCCAAAACCAAAGACTCAGCTAAAAAGGACAATTACAGGCCAATATCCCTGATGAAGCTGGATGCAAAAATTCTTAACAAGATGCTAGAAAATCAAATTCAAGAGTACATTAAAAACATTATTCACCATGATCAAGTGGGATTCATTCCTGGGCTGCAGGGCTGGTTCAATACTCACAAAGCAATCAACAGCATACACGACATTAATAGAAGAAAGGATAAAAACCATATGATCCTGTCAACAGATGCAGAAAAAGCATTTGACAAAATACACCATCCTTTCTTGATAAAAACACTCAAGAAAGTTGGGATAGAAGGAACATCATAACATCATAAAAGCCATATATGAAAGGCCCACGGCTAATATCATCCTCAGTGGGGAAAAACTGAGAGCTTTCCCCCTGAGATCAGGGACACGACAGGGATGTCCACTCTCACCGCTGTTGTTCAACATAGGTTGAAAGTCCTAGCCTCAACAATCAGACAACAAAATGAAATAAAAGGCATCCAAATTGGCAGAGATAAAGTCAAACTTTCACTCTTTGCAGATGACATGATACTCTATGTGGATAACCCAAAAGATTCCACCAAAAACCTGCTAGAATTGACCCATGAATTCAGAAAAGTCGCAGGATATAAAATCAATGTACAGAAATCAGTGACATTTCTATATACCAATAATGAAGCTATAGAAAGAGATATCAAGGTATCAATCCCACTTACAATTGTACCAAAAACCATAAAATACCTACAAATAAACCTAACCAAAGAGGTTAAAAATCTGTTTGCTGGAAACTATAGAAAGCTTATGAAAGAAACTGAAGACACAAAGAAATAGAAAAATAGTCCATGCTCCTGGATTGGAAGAACAAATATTGTTAAAATGTCGATACTACCCAAAGCAATCTACACATTCAATGCAATCCCAATCAAAATAGTACCAGCACTCTTCACAGAGCTAGAACAAACAATGCAAAAATTTGTATGGAACCACAAAAGACCCCTTATAGACAAAGTAATGTTGAAGAAGAAAACCAAAGCAGGAGGCATCACAAGCCTGGACTTCAAGCTATACTACAAAGCAGTAATCATCAAGACAGTATGGTACTGGCACAAACACAGACACACAGATCAACGGAACAGAACAGAGAACCCAGAAATGGACCCACAACCGTATGTCCAACTGATCTTTGACAAAGCAGGAAATACCCAATGGAATAAAGACAGTCTCTTCAGCAAGGGGTGCTGGGAAAACTGGACAGCGACACGCAGAACAATGAACCCGGACCACTTTCTTACACCATACACAAAAATAAACTCAAAATGGATGAAAGACCTAAATGTAAGACAGGAAGCCATCAGAATCCTCGAGGAGAAAGCAGGCAAAAACCTCTTTGATCTTGGCTGCAGCAACGTCTTACTCAACACATCTCTGGAGGCAAGGGAAACAAAAGCAAAAATGAAACACTGGGACCTCATCAGAATAAAAAACTTCTACACACCGAAGGAAATCAGCAAAACTAAAAGGCAACCGACAGAATAGGAGAGGGTATTTGCAAATTTGCAAAGGGTTAGTATCCAAAATCTATGAAGAACTTAAAGAACTTAAACTTAACACAAATAAAAATAAATAATCCAGTGAAAAAAAAAAAAACGGCAGAAGACATGAATAGACACTTTTCCAAAGAAGACATTCAGATGGCTAACAGACACATGAAAAAATGCTCAACATCACTCATCATCAGGGAACTCAAATCAAACCACAATGAGATACCACCTCACACCTGTCAGAATGGCTAGAATGAACTCAGGCCACAACAGATGTTGGCAAGGATGTGGAGAAACGGGAACCCTCTTGCACTGTTGGTGAGAAATCAAGCTGGCGCAGCCACTCTGGAAAACAGTGTGGAGGTTTCTCAAAAAATTAAAAATAGAACTACCCTACGACCCAGCAACTGAACTACTAGGAATTTACCCAAAGGATACAAAATGTTGATTCGAAGGGGCACATGAACCCCAATGTTTACAGCACTATCAACAATAGCCTAAGTATGGAAAGAGCCCAAATGTCCATCAACTGATGAATGAATAAAGAAAACGTGGTACATATATACGACAGAAAACTACTCGGCAATGAAAAAGAATGAAATCTTGCCATTTTTAACAACATGGATGGAACTAGAGTGTATTATGTGAAGCCAACTAAGTCAGTCAGAGAAAGACAGATATCACATGATTTCACTCATATGTGGAATTTGAAACACTCAACAGATGAATATAGGGCAAGGGAAGGAAAAACAAGATAAAAACAGAGAGGGAGGCAAACCATAAGAGACACTTACAACACGCAGAACAAACTGAGGGTTGCCGGAAGGGGTGGGAGGATGAGTGACATGGGTGACAGGCATTAAGGAGGGCACTTTGCAGGATGTGCACTGGCTGTCATAGGTAAAAGATGAATCACTGGGTTCTACACCTGAAGCCAAGACAACGCTGTATGTTAACTAACTTAAATATTAATATACGTTACTGATATAATATATTTACATTTTGGCCAGACTACTGTTTGCCCCCAACTGTGATGTTAAACAACTGTCACTGGAGCGCCTGGGTGGCTCAGTCAGTTAAGCGTCCGACTTCGGCTCAGGTCATGATCTCAGAGTTCGTGGGTTCGAGCCCTGCACTGGGCTCCACGCTAACAAAGCAGAGCCTGCTGAGATCCTGTCTCCCCCACCCTCCTCAAAAATTAACCAAAAGAGAGAGAGAGAGAGAGAGAGAGAGAGAGAAGTTTCCATTTACTATATTCCATTACCAGCAAGAAACTGCCTCATCAACACAGATCATGTCTGTGGAACAAAATCCTACCAGACACCTAGCTCCCTAGCTTTGATATCTGGGTTTCAGAGCACTGGGTTTAGCAAACTAAACCTGTATATACTATATTGTTCCATTTAATGAAGAATAATCCACCCTGCTTGCCGGCTTCAGGTAAGAACTAGAAAAATATGCCACAGAATCATGTGTTCCCTTTAAATTCTACTTTAGAAGCACATGCCAAACCACCTTTATAGTGAGAACTACCTTCCAAAATTAGACTTAATTAAAAAAGGTATTACTACTTCCTTTGAGAATTAGAAAGTAAAAACAGTAAGGGGTACCTGGGTGGCTCAGTCAACTGAGCGTCCAACTCCTGATTTCAGGTCAGCTCATGACCTCACTGTTTGGGAGTTCGAGCCCCACGTCGAGCTCTGGACTGACGGTGAGGAGCCTGGGATTCTCTCTCTGCCTCTCTGTCCCTCCCCACACATGCTAGTGCATTCTTGCTCTCAAAATAAATAAAAACTTCTTTAGAAAAGTAGAAATACTAAGAGTCAAATTCTTATTTCCAAAGACGTGATTAATCCAAAGCATTAAAAAATGGCCACAAAGATCGCGAAGGTAGATGAAATCAGTCCAAAACTTAGGTAAAAGGGAGGACCACAATTGGGGATGCTGGAAAGAGATGATCGAATGGTAACTGCTGACTGAGCCTAACAGAGCAAGCTGGAACCAGCTGCCTGCAGGAGGGAGAAGTAGTAAAAAGCAAATCTTCTCAGAGAACCTGCAAAGGTTTAGAAATTAAAGATGCCAAGTGCCTCGGGCGGTGGACTCTGGAGGAGGCTAGTCTACCTAAGGGATAGCAGGCCCCTCCAGCACACCCTACAGGCAGGCAGCCCACTCTCACAACCTCAGCAGCAGACGAGAGGTTTCCTCTGGAAAAGCAGGAACACAGAAGCTCTAGGCCTGGTGACACCACTGAATGCTGGGATAAGGCGCCACACTAAGAAAAGCACAACTGAGTGACACCCACTGACGGTGAGACACCCCCTTCCCAGAACAGTGGCAGCTGGGCTTGCAATACTCACCTCCTTCCCCAAGCAGGAATTGAGACTGAAGGGTGGTTCTGGGAGAGACCGAAAAAACCAGTGGCGTGCGGGTTCCCCCAATGACGGAGACAGCACATCCGTCACCGTGCAAGGAGCCCTCCCCCCGGGGCCCTGACCGTGCTGGCCAATGCTGGCGCATGCGAGTGGACGGACTCCAAGGAGCAGGCATCAGGAAGCTCGCACGGCACGAGCCAGACACCAAAACAAGCCCCAGAAAAGGAATTCAGAGCAAAGAGCTACGTGGAGGAGGGCACTCCAAAGCAATGCATAGTCTCACACAGAGAAACACAGCTTTAAGAAGCAGATGACACCAAAAAAGGACAACTCAGACAAGAAGAAGGCCTCAAATGATAAACCTACTAGCAGAAATAAAAGAATTCAAAAGGGCTGGAGGACAAAGTTGAACGTCGTGGAAAATAGAACACCACAAAGACCAAGAAATGGAAAATGAGAGATAAGGTAAGAAAATGTAAGCCAAGAGGTCCAGGTTTCACCTCTTATTAGAGGATCATTCAAAAAGGAGAAAGTGAAAGGAAACTACCAAAGAAATAAAACAACATTTCCTGGGGCGCCTGGGTGGCTCAGTCAGTCAGTTAAGCGACCGACTTGAGCTCAGGTCACGATCTCGTGGTTTGTGAGTTCGAGCCCCGCGTTGGGCTCTGTGCTGACAGCTCGGAGCCCGGAGCCTGCTTTGGATTCTGGGTCTCCCTCTCTCTTTGCCCCTTGCCTGCTCACGCTCAGTCTCTGTCTCTCAAAAATAATAAACATTTTTTAAAAATTAAAAAAAAAAAAAACAAGAACATTTCCCAAAACATTTCTGACATTCAGATTGAATCATGCCACCAAATGCCACACGTGGGCACAGCATCTTAAAATTTCAAATGACTAAAGGGACACCTGGGTGGCTCAGTCAGTTCCTGGGTGGCTCAGTCAGTTAAGCATCTGACTCTTGATCTTGGCCTCAGGTCCTGATCTCAGGGTCGTGAGTTCAAGCCTCACAATGGGCTCTGCCTACTTAAAAAAAAAAAAAAAAAAAAAAAAAATTAAACTTTCAGACCACTAGAAACTAAGAATAGAAATAGAGCCATACCTTCAAAATTGAGGAAAAGTTAACTTCAGCCAGAATTCTATCAGAGCCAAATTCTCAATTAAGTACAAAGGTAAAAAATACTTAAAAAAAAAAAAATGCAGTATCTCAAAAGAATTTCGCCTGCTATGCACTCCTACCGAGTTCAAGTGAGCACAAGCCCGGAGCACACACACGTGGACTCCGAGGAACCAAGGTCCAGCCAGAGACAAGCCCCTCCAGACTATGGTGAAGGGAAGTCCCCGGAGGGCAGCACCAACAATCCGTCCAGACGACAGCAGAACTGACCGCTCCAGGAAGGACACCTCAACATGGAAAGAAGGGGCTGACAGGCCACCTGCTGTGTCCAACCACGCCAAGGTGGATCTCACAGTCATATCCAGAAGCTTAGGGCTGAAAAGCAACAGGTGCATTAAAAAGTACAAAAGGATGGGGGCACCTGGCTGGCTCAGTCTGTGGAGCACTTGACTGTTGTTGACCTCAGGGTTCCAAGTTCGAGCCCCACACTGGACGTAGAGATTACTTAAAAATAGTATCTTGGGGCCCCTGGGTGGCTCAGTAGGTTGAACGTATGACTCTTGATTTTGGCTCATGATCCCAGGGTTGTGGGATCTATCCCCACATCAGGCTCTGCACTGAGCATGGAGCCTGCTTTATATTCTTTCTCTCTCCCTCTCCCTCTCTCTTTCTCTCAAATACATACATACAAACATACATAAAATATTTTTTTAAAAAATACAAAAGTATAAAAACAACAATAGTTAACACTAAACACATTAAAAGTTAAACTGTCAGGGGGCACCTGGGTGGCTCAGTCAGTTAAGTGTCCCGCTTCAGCTCAGGTCAGGATCTCAAGGTTCCTGAGTTCAGACCCCAATTCAGATCCTCTGTCCTCGCCCTCTCTCTCTGCCCCTTCCCTACTCTCTCACTCTCTCTCAAAAATAACCATTTTTTAAAATAAAAATAAAAAGTTGAACTACTGGGATGCCTGGGTGGCTCAGTCCATTGAGTGTCTGACTTCAGCTGAGGTCATGATCTCACAGTTCATGGGTTCGAGCCCCACATCAGGCTCTGTGCTGATGGCTCGGAGTCTGGAACCTGCTTCGGATTCTGTGTCTCTCTCTCTCTCTGCCCCTCCCCTGCTCACACTC
This sequence comes from Prionailurus bengalensis, assembly GCF_016509475.1. Classification (NCBI taxonomy): domain Eukaryota; kingdom Metazoa; phylum Chordata; class Mammalia; order Carnivora; family Felidae; genus Prionailurus; species Prionailurus bengalensis. The sequence continues at coordinate 115,414,184 of NC_057346.1, forward strand.
TCTCTCTCTCTCTCTCAAAAATAAACATTAAAAAATAAATAAACATTAAGAAAAAAATTTTTTTAAGTTGAACTATCATCTCAGCTGAGAAGAATATTTCCAGATGTTAATTACTATACACTGATTAAATAAAATGACATATTAGAGAATGAGTAAATGAAAGCTCAGGTATATTAAGTCCTCGTCTTCCACAGTAAGAAGTCAATAAATAATAATTAAATGGGGGAAAACACCCACAAATAGTATAAACATTAACTTAGTAATCACATTTCTTAAAGTAAATATGAGAACAAATGGCTATAAAATCAAAATTAACTCTAAGTTTAGGAACGGGGAGATAAGGCAGATGTCAAGTGTTTTATAATTAACTTCTTAAACTACATTCTCGAGTTGAGTTTTAACTTTTTCCTAACTTTTTAAAACAATGAAAGGGGCACTTGGGTGGCTCAGCTGGTTAAACGTCTGGCTCTTGACTTCGGCTCAGGTCACGATCTCACGGTTCATGGGTTCGAGCCCCACATTAGGCTCCATGCTGACAATGTGAAGCCCGCTTAGGATTCTCTCTCTCTCCTTCTCTCTGCCCCTCCTCCACTCATGTGCTCTGTCTCTCTCTCAAAATAAATAAATAAACTTTAAAAACTAAAAGTAAAATGCATTGCTTTAAAAATAAAAAAAAAAAAAACACTTGGGGCACCTGGGTGGCTCAGTCGGTTGAGTGTCTGACTTTAGCTCAGGTCATGATCTCCCGGTCTGTGAGTTCAAGTCCTACGTCAGGCTCTGTGCTGACAGCTCAGAGCCTGGAGCCTGGAGCCTGCTTCGGATTCTGCGTCCCTCTCACTCTCTGCCCCTCCCCCTGCTCGCTCGCACGCGCGCGCGCTCTCTCTCTCTCTCTCTCTCTCTCTCTCAAAAATAAAAATAAACATTTAAAAACAATTTAAAAAAAACAATTAAGGGCAAGACTAGACAAAAACAATAAGAAAAATGCACACAATTGAAAAGACCTGTCCAGTTACTAGAACACTACCCCTCTCCATCATCGGTGATGAGTGTCCATGCACATGACCCCCACACCACCCTCTGGCTTTAGCCCCAGCTCCGTGGACGATCTGGTCCCCACCATGGCCACCCCCCCAATACTCACTGCAGGCATCCCACCAGCCCCAACCTTTCAGCTCACTCAATCAGGTAAGCAAATTCCGACACCCATCAGCCACCCCCATCCCGGGACCGACGATTACAGTCTTCCTCTCCCCTCCCTCCCCCATCCCCACCTCCTCTGAGCCAGCCTCAATTCCATGGCATAAACTAAGCCCCGACCTTCCTTCTCTGTCTGTGCGCTTGGCTGGCAAACCCCTCCCTGCTGAATCCAGTTCTGGCCAATCCAGAGCCTGGATTGCTGAGTGTCCCGCGATCGATCGCTGGGCTGGCCTCACTTGTGGAGCCCAGGGAGGCCCTACCATCTCTCCTCAACGCCTTCACCTCCACCCCACGCCTCCTCCCTCCCCTCACCGGCAGCCCTTAAGCGCTCAGGCTACCCTTGGCACCACCTCCCCCTGCATCTCCACTTTTCTTCACCCCTCCACCTTCTCCCTAGCCCTTCTTTCCTTTCTGGCGGCCTACAGACATGCTCTGCCTCGCCCACCAGCCAGGAGTCCTCACAGTCTGCTTCCCCCCCACCCCTATTCCCAGCATCACAGTAATTCCTCCCAAGGTGCCTCCCTTCTCTGCTCACCCTCCACCGGCTACACCTGTCACTCAGGAGGAAAACTAGGCTTCTCAGAACAGCCTACGAGACCCCCATCACCTGCCTTGCCCCCTGCGCCTGACTCCGGAACCCCAGGGTCTGTCTGCAACTCATACCCCAGCCACGCTGTCCACCAGCATTGCAGCGCATGCCTGACCCCCAGCTGCACAAGCTAGATTGCAATCCCCTTTTCCTGCCTTATTTCCCCTTAATACACTATATCATGCACTATATATCATACTTATTTTATGTCTACTTCACTAGAACGTAAGCCACACGAGGGTATTCTTGTCTGTTTTGTCCACCGCGCAACTCTGTAAATTTGATGAACAAATCAATTAAACTTAAAAAAAAAAAAAAAAAAAAGCTTCCTTTTTCTTTATCCCACTGTGATAAGCAGAATACTCCCCCAAAAATGCCCACACTCTAATACCTGGACCTTGTAAGATACCTTCCATAGCAAAAAGAACTCTGCAGATGTAATTAAGATAGGGGAATTATCCTGGATCAGGCAGATGGGCCCAATATCATCACATAAGCCCTTAAAAGGAGAGACTCTGGAGGCAGGAGACAGGCTGACCAAGTCAGAAAGATCCTATCTCGAGAGGGATTCGCTGGCGGGCCTCACGGGAAACAGAAGGACCGTGAGCAGGCCGTAGGAGGCAAGGCAGCAAGAAAAGGGGGCCGCGGCCCCCACACTACAAGGACTGACTGGAAGCAGCCTCACCTCCAGAGTCTCCAGGAGGGACTGCAGCTCTGCCGACACCTTCATCTCCGCCTCGTGAGATTCCAGGCAGAGGACCCCGCCGAGCCAGGCTGCGCACGGCTTCTGATCTACAGAACATGAGATAATACAGGAGTTCTGGTCTCGGCTGCTAAATTTGTGTTCCTTTGTCACAGCAACAATAGAAAGCTAACACACCCTCTACACTCCCCAGTCACCATCTCACCTCTCTCCTCTTTACAGCCAAACTCCGCAAAAGGGTTGAGACTCACATTTTCCAATTATTCTCCCTTAAACTACCCCATCGGATTCACCTCTGCTCACCCCACTCAAGTGACCTACTACCGTGCTCCCTCCTTACTGGCCTGTGCTCCTCCCACCTGGACATGTCTCCCCCTGACTGCTTAGGGTCTGCGAGCCTGGAGCTCCGGCCACCTTCCTAGAGAGCTGGTCCAGCACCGTGGCTCAGAGAAGAGACTTGGAACCAGGCAGCCAGAGTCTGAATTCCTGTTCTACCACTTTCTAGGCAGTCACGTGGCCCCGGGCTCAGGGCCCCACTTTTCCTCCTCATCTACAAAACAGGAGGATCACAGCACCTACTGTTCAAGTATCATCATGAATGTCAGATGTGTAAACACAGGTAACGTGCTTGGAAGCATGCCAGACACACAGAAGAGCTGTAGGAGCCAGAGCTAGGTTTCGATCATTTCCACTCGCCTCCTCGGTGAGCTAGCTCCCTGTCTCATGGCTCTAAACAACACCTAGAAGTTCTGCCCCCATACGTTTACCTCTTGCCCAGACCTCTTCTCTGCATTCCAGTCTTGGGTATCCAACTGCGTACTCAGTGTCTCTCCCCAACGCTAATGGTGACAAACAGGGACATGATTTATCTTCCCACCTCAGACAACTAAATAGATGAAAATACACGAAACAACAGTCTCCAGAAACTGGACAAGAGGTTCTGGCAGACCATGACCTCCGAGAGACAGAAAACAAACAAGATGAGAGGGGCAGGTCTCCCTAAAGTGAGGAGACAGACAAAGGGGGCCAGAATGTGCAGAGCAGAGCCACAGAGGGGTCCTCGAATCTCTGCCTCATCACTCATCTCCCCAGGCACGACCACCAGCTCCCGCGGCTGTGGAAAGAGCCGCTGGAAAGCAGCTGGAGGGTAAGCCATGGATGCCGGCACAGGGCCAGTAAGCCGGCGGGGGGGGGGGGGGGGGGGGGGGGCAGGGAACCTCATAAAACCCAGGGCATCAAGCAGAGTTCTGAGAAGGAACCCACCTCGGGGCGCCTGGGTGGCTCAGTCGGTTAAGCGTCTGACTTCAGCTCAGGTCACAATCTCACGGTCTGTGAGTTCGAGCCCCACGTCAGGCTCTGGGCTGATGGCTCAGAGCCTGGAGCCTGCTTCCAATTCTGTGTCTCCCTCTCTCTCTGCCCCTCCCCGTTCATGCTCTCTCTCTGTCTCAAAAATAAATAAAAACGTTAAAAAAAAAAAAATGAGAAGGAACCCACCTCAAGAGGGGGGTGAAATCAGCCCCAGACCAAAGGCTGCTCCGGCCCCTCCTTTAAGACCAAACAGTGTCCAAGTTGCTGAGCTTCAGCCCAGGAAAAAGCTCAAGGATATTTAAAGAAATACAATAATATTCAGGGCAAGGTGAAATTCATGATGTCTGACATCCAATAAAAAATTACAGGAATGCAGGGGTGACTAAGTTGCTCAGTTAAGTGTTGACTTTGGCTCAGGATGTGATCTCAGCGTTGGTGCCCCATGTCAGGCTCTGTGCTGACAGCTCGGAGCCTGGCCCTGCTTCAGATTCTGAGTCTCCCTCTCTCTCTCTGCCCCTCCCCCGCTCATGCTCTGTCTCAAAAATTAACAAACGTTAAAAAAAAATTTTTTTTTAATTACAGGCATGCAAAGAAACAGAAAAATACAACCCATAATGGGGGTGGGGGGAGATCTATCAATAAAAACAGACCCAGAGATGACAGATGATTAAGGAAAAAAAAAAAACAACAAGAAATGACAGAACATAAAATCAGGGGACAGTAACATTAGAAGTCATCATAACTATACCCCATATGCTCACGGAGGGGGACGGTATCACAAGCATGTGAATCGGTACAGACGACACATGAAAGACCCGAAGTGAAGTTCAAGACACGAGACCTACGATGTCTGAGAGGGAAAATATGCTGGACGAGATTAATAGAAGATCGGACACCACAGATCAGTGCACCTGAAGACACAGCCCAGAAATGAGCCCAAGTGAAACAAAGAGAGAAAACCAGACCGAAAAACATGATCTGAGAGAGCATCACTGAGCTGTGGGGCACCCTCCGGTGGCCTGACTTGTGTGTAACAGAGTCCTCAAAGGCAGGACGGGGACAGGAAAAGTATTTGAAGAATAACGGCCAAATCTTTTCAAATTTGGTGAAAGCTAGAAACCCACTGATCTCAGAAGCTCGAACCCCAAGCACAAGAAACATGAAGCAAATGACAAGGCACATAACAAATAAAACTGACTAAAGCCAGGGAACATACATGAAAAGCAGCCAGAGGAAAAAGCCACATCACACACAGGCGAACAGTGGTAAACACGGTGGCAGACGTACCTCTGGAAACAGGGCAAAAGCCTGAGACACAGCCGCACCTTTAACGTTGTGGGACGGAAGATCTACCTTGTGGTCTCCGTCTGGTTCAACCCAGCCTCACCTTCCACGGTTAATACAACAGCCACCCAAACTGCCTCCCACTTCACCCTTGTCCCCACTGCTCACTCTCTATACAGAAGCAAATGATCTCATTAAAAGCAAAAGTAATTTGGGTGAGATCGTGTGTGCTGAAAACTTCCCAGGATTCCTACAAGGCCTGACATGCTCCGCCCTCCGCGCCCGCAGCCCATGCTCACCGAGGGCCTCCACACCTCCACCTGCAGAACTTACTTCCACATCTCCTCCAAGCTTCCTTAGAATACACCTTCTCCAGGCTACCTGACCTGACCACAGGCTTTGAAGCTGAGAACCATCCACACTCTCTGTCCCTCTTCCCTACTGTATTTTTCTCCACGACAGAGCAACAAAAAGATGAATGGAGATAAATAGATACCTGTTTTTCTCATTTATTTTGTCCATCTAGTCTCACAAGAATTTAAGTTCTGAAAGTACAGGGATTTGGTCCATTTGGTTAACCACCGAATCCCTGGTACCTAGCGTAGAATAGTGCCTGGCACACAGCAGGCACTCAATAGATTTCTTGGGGCCGCCCGGTTGCCCTCAGTCACTTAAGCGTCTAACTCCTGGCTTGGGGGCAGGTCATGAACTCACAGTTTGTGGGATCGAGCCCCACATCAGCACACAGCCCGCTTGCGATTCTCTTTCTCCTTCTCTTTGCACCTCCCCAACTCATGCTCATTCTCCATCTCTCAAATAAAAAATAAACTTAAAAAAATAGATTTATTGAATGAATAAATGGTACCATTCTACCAGAAAACAGAATCCAGAAAAATAAATAAATTTTGAAATATACAACTACAAAATACACTTCACTCTTAGCGCTGCACCAAAAGTATAGCAAAACAAGAACATTACACAAAGAAATACGTTTTCTTCGCTACTTAATATTAAACAGATTTAAATTAGATCTACAGCAAATGCTACATTAGAGAATATACACCAGACATCAGCCCCCAGGAGAGGAGCATCTCCTGTCCCTCTGTGACCAGCATCCGTGCGAGGGGCCCACATCTCCATCCTGTGGATGACAATCTCAAAAAGGCCAAGCCTCAGGAACTGAACAACTCAGTACAAACGGACCCTTCCCACCTCCCTCTTCCTCCATTCTCAGCACTTGGGAAAGCTGTATGTACTATGTTACCCAAGGACGGCTCAAATTGTGGCGAAAGAATAAGGCAACAAAGGGGCACCTGGGAGGCTCAGTCAGTTGAGTGTCCAACTTTGGCTCAGGTTATGATCTCACGGTTCGTGAATTCAAGCCCCACATCGGGCTGTCTGCTGTCAGCCTGTCAGCACAGAGACCGTTTCGGGTCCCCTGTCCCCCTTTCTCTGCCCCGCCCCCACTTGCGTTCTCCTAAAAATAAATATTTTTAAGCTTAAAAAAAAAGAAGGTGGCAACAAAGTTTAAAAAGGATAATTGAGCAGAAGCTACAAGCTAACTAAACGTAACTGAGTTTGTGAGGAGCGTGTCCCACAGAAGGAAGACCTACCGAAAACTACTTGTAGATGGAGGCACACCCCCAGCAAGATTCATTATGAACTCAACCACAGAAGGCTCTGACTCTCATGGGTGCGAGGTTCAAAATCAGGTTCTGATTTGGTCGTGCTGTGCCTGACATAAAGGAAAAAAAGGCTATAGGGCGCCCGGGTGGCTCAGTCGGTTAAGCGTCCAACTTCGGCTCAGGTCATGATCTCGCAGTTCATGGGTTTGAGCCCCACATCAGGCTTTGTGCTGACAGCTCAGACCTGGAGCCTGCTTCGGATTCTGTGTCTCCCTCTCCCTCTGCCCCTCCCCTGCTCATTCTCTGTCTCTCTCTCTCTCTCTCTCTCAAAAAAAAAAAAAAAAAACTAATAAACATTGAAGAAAGAAAGAAAGAAAGAAAGAAAGAAAGAAAGAAAGAAAGAAAGAAAGAAAGAAAACAAGCAAGCATAACGGGAGCACCTGGATGGCTTGGTTGGTTGAGCATCCGATTCTTTTTTTTTTTTTTTTTAATGTTTTTATTTATTTTTGAGACAGAGGGAGACAGAGCACGAGCAGGGGAGGGGCGGAGAGAGAGGGAGACACAGAATCCAAAGCAGGCTCCAGGCTCCAAGCTGTCAGCACAGAGCCCGACACGGGGCTCGAACCCGCAAACGGTGAGATCGTGACCTGAGCTGAAGTCAGACGCTCAACCGACTGAGCCCCCCAGGCACCCCGGTTGAACATCCGATTCTTGATCTTGGCTCAGGTCAGGACACCACAGTTTGTGAGATGGAACCTTACATCGGGCTCCACACTGATGGTGTGGAGCCTGCTTGGGATTCTTTCTCTCCCTCTCTCTCTCTGTCCCTCCTCCCCTCTCACATGTGCACACTCACATGTGCTCTTTCTTCTCCCAAAACAAATGAATAAAAATTTTTTAAAAAGAAAAGGCAAAACACAAATCGCAGCGCAGCACTGACGTCCTAAGGCTCAGCTCCAAGGGCTTTAGGTACACTGAATAACTAATCCTCATTACACTCTTGAGTTGCCACCAGAAGGGATTTTAAAGGCAAGAAAAACACCTTACCACCCAAAACAAAAACCAGGCAACCCTACTTGGATGCTGGTCTCCACACTTTTAAGCAACACTGTAAAACAGACACCAGGTCCTGGGGTAGGTGAGAAGGTAAATGGGAAACGTCTTGAGTACAAGGATACACAAAACCACCGCAGCTCTCACTGGGTTTAAACTGGGGGTGAAAACAAAGACTCCAGACTCTACTAGGCCACAATTTGCAAAGGTGAGGAATCAAAGGGTACAGTATCAGGATCTGACCCAAACCGCTGGTCAGCAACGTCTTATCCTAAATGAACACATCCAGCATCACTCAACTCCCCGTTTCCTGAGGCAGCCGAGAGCTGAGGGAGCCGTGTGGGGCCAGCACCTAGCAAGGGAAGTGGGTCCCCGCCTCACGGCAAAGACCTTCCTGTCCTTGTGGGGCCCAGAGCAGCTGTGGGCACGTCACTGCCCTTCTGCTGCACCCCCACTAACACAGACAACAAACTCCAAGGGCCAGACCACAGGCCCCATCCCCACACCCTGTGTGCCTCTCACCTTCCCACTGGTGGCTCTCAACTCCCACCGAAGTCTTTCTGACTCCACTTCCCACACTTTCCCTATTGGGTGACTGTGGGCCCCAGTCCTAATCCTCTTTGGCAGTAACACTGAAGGAAAAAGAATGAAGGGCGGCAGGAAGTGATGTGAGAAGGCAGGCAGGGACAAGAGTGTCGCCACAGGTTTAAACTGCATCTTCTGGGCAACCGCAACATTTTGGGCAAGGCTCGGACTCGCCTCTCCCTCTCTGGCACTGTGCATCTGTGCATCTGGCCGTCCCCCGCTCAGTCGCCAGGGCGCTGTTTTAAAACAGGCCACCTCCTCCTCCCTGCACGCTTCTGATTCCAGACATGGCGTGGCGCGCAGGGCCCTCTCTCCCACAGAGCGCCAGGGCTGGTCTTATCGCTCGGCCTCAGCCCCCAGCTCCCGGTGGCGACTCCCACTTGAACTACCCACCCTGAAGCTCTCATAATCAAATGGCACATGCAACTTTCCATGATATTTCAACCATGGCAACGTCATCCCAAAGTCAGTTATCGTGCAAAAGGCCAAGAGGAGAATCAGTAAATACAGTCTTATCATCCCAACCTCAGACATTACGCGGCCCGGTGAAAACTGTTCATTTCTATTTTCTTAAGTGTACCACTCATTTGGTTAAGCTGAGGGCAGACTTCTTTGATCTACTTCACAGTGCACTGGAAGCTGACGAAAACCATCAACTTTCTAACTCCCGCACTTGTGGTTTCCATATCAAACCTCTGTGCTGATCACAATGAAAGGGCAAGACAGGAGGGTGCCTGTCCTACGTATCTGTCTTACATTCATTTCACACACCGAGTCCAGGCAGGGAGTGGACTGACACACTTTAAGCGGAAAAAAAAAAAAAAAGAATGCTCGACAAGGCCACAGGCAAACATGAAACATTCCAAAGGCTGACGCAGACCTACCTTTCTTAGGTGTCTGAGCACCTGGTGCCCTCTGTCCCCTAGGACCTCTCCACCTTGCTTTCAGGCAAGGACTCATCTTGTCCACCTGACAGCCTCTCATTCTCTGCATACTACATTCAGGAGTCCGCAACGTAGGAGGTGCTCAATAAAGATGAACGCACCTCCCTATTTGTCTGCAAACTCTTTAGGGGGACAGGGACCACATGTCCATTTCTCCAAACCCCACAAATTTCACATAACAGATCAGATGCCACCCCTTGCCCCAAACCTGAGGCCCGATCTGCCCCAAGATCCAGAACCGGTAAGACTTCGGGAGGAAGCAGAGCACGTGGCCATCGTGTCCTGGAAGCACACGCTTGTGAACACTCACTCGCACAGGAGGGAGACCACACACAGCTTCCCGGCTCTGCAAGGCCAGGGTTGTGGCCAAAGGAGTTCACCGAAGACTACAAAAAAAGACTTCTGGGAGTCTCATAAGTTTTGAAATTTGAGCTAAGGGAAGCCGGCCTTGAGCCCAAGAACCTGCAAAATAGACCCACGAAATTCTGAGGCACCCAGAGCCCCGCCCACTCAGGAGCTCACACCAGGGAGTCACATTCTGCGTTAGCGTGAAACAGCGCTTCCTACGTCGCACTGGAACCCTCCCCTCTGATCTGACTCTAGTTTTTAAAAGCCAAGGAAATGTTATTCAGCCCCACAAAGACAGCCTTCCCAATAACTCCGCAACTACAAAATCCTGACACACACTGTTGCCAAAACAACAGAGTGAAAGTCATTTTAAGAGGAGAGAGAAGTAATGCTAAGTATCCGGCACAAGAAAACACTCATCACCAGGACATTTCAACGTGTCATAAGAGAAACAGAGAGAGTTCCCGACTTCAGAGGAGCCAGAAGGAAAACAAGGGGATGCACAGGTATTTCCTCGAAGCAATAACCACCAACCTTGGCAGACAAATTCAACCTGGATCAAAGACTTCCTCCCCTCGCCCAGCACGGGGGATCGTCCCTCCCTTTGCCATCCGTCACACGCTCCCTAAATCAGTTTCTAAAGAGTATATATCATGCAAAAGAAAATTCGCAAGAAGAGCATTCTTTTTCAAAAAGTCATCATTTTTTTAAATGTCCAGTCAAGACTAAAACGAACCTTAAATTTTTTCAAGGACTTTAAAAGTTAAAAAGCAGACCGACAAATTCTGGTTCTGCTCCTTATTATTACTCAGGAAAATCAAGTATCACCTTTACGTTTCATTTCCTACACAGATGCATAACCTGAACTTAGCGTTTTACGTTCAGTTCTCCACATCCAATTTATGACTCATAACAAACGGAATTTTATGAACTAAATGTTTTGAACTCTAGTCATGTTAAAATATAATTCAAAGGGGTGCCCAATTTCAACGAAGTTAACGGAAATGGAGAGGACAGAGTTTCGTGACCAACACAATGAGCCGAGCAGCGATACTCATTCTGCCAGTTTATCACTGCACCTGCGGCAAAACTGCATGCTTTCACCAAGAACACGGGAAATGCGTTTTCGCCAAATAGCTAATTACACATCTCCACTTGTTCCCCTTCATTTGAGTGAGTGCCTGGAGGGAGTAAATAAAACACCCACAAGCACGATGCGAGTGTCTCCTTCACCTGCACGGCCCCCACCCCCGCCACCTCCCGCTTGGAGGAATAAATGACAATTTCCTGCCCATTGGCAACGTGACTGGTCTCACAAGAGTAAAGACCCATCGCTCTCTTTCATTGCAGTCTTGGTTGTTTTTGTTTTGTTTTGTTTTGTTTTGTTTTTTTGAGACAGAGAAAGCACGAGCTGGAGAGGGGCAGAGAGAGAGGAAGACAGGAACCAAAGTGGGCTCCCCGCTGACAGCAGAGAGCCCGGTGTGGGACTCGCACCCACGAGCCATGAGGTCATGATCTGAGCCAAAGTCGGTAGCTCAGCCGACTGAGCCACCCAGGCGCTCCTCAGTCTTGGTTATTTTGCAGCCAATGAGGAGTCTGTCAACATTTTCAGCAGTGTTTCATATTCTCAACACTGTTCTCGTGTTGACATGTCAATGGTAATGCATAAAAACATGCATTAACTGGGGCACCTGGGTGGCTCAGTTGGTTCAGTGGCCAACTTTAGCTCAGGTCATGATCTCACCGTTCCTGGGTTCAAGGCTCACATCGGGCTCTGTGCTGGCAGCTCAGAGCTTGGAGCCTGCTTCAGATTCCGTGTCTCCCTCTCTCTCTGCCCCTCCCCTGCTTGCTGTCTCTCTCTCTCCCTCTCTCAAAAAAAAATAAACATTAAAAAATACTTTTTTTTTTTAATTTTTTTTTCAACGTTTATTTATTTTTGGGACAGAGAGAGACAGAGCATGAACGGGCAAGGGGCAGAGAGAGAAGGAGACACAGAATCGGAAACAGGCTCCAGGCTCTGAGCCATCAGCCCAGAGCCTGACGTGGGGCTCGAACTCACAGACCTGCGAGATCGTGACCTGGCTGAAGTCGGACGCTTAACCGACTGCGCCACCCAGGCGCCCCTAAAAAATACTTTTTAAAAAAGACATGCATTAACTTAGACATGCCTGTCCAATGACACATCACACATGTAAAAGTAAACAAAAGTTCCAAAATAACCAAATAACAAATTTAACTATTATTTTCCCAATTTCAGCAGGGCTTTTGTTTTGTTTAAACCCATCACTTGAATGTGTTATCAGTCAATGCAACAGCTTGGACAGACCTCAAGGGGATTGTACGGAGTGAGAAAAGCCAATCAACAGGTCACATTACACAACTCCATTCACATGACGCCCCTGAGATGCTATGCAGACAGAACAGACTAGCAGTCGGGAGTGGGTAAAGGGGTAAGGCGAGGGGGCTTTGTGATGATGGAACAGCTCTGTGTCTTCATGAAGGTGGCAGTGACATGTAGCTACCTGTGACAAAAGCACAAAGACCTACACACACACACACACACACACACACACACACACACACACCAGTGTAGGTAAAACCGATAAAATGTGACTACGCCCTGTGGAATGTACCAATGTCAGTTTCCTGGTGTTGAAATTGTACTGTCATGTCAGAAATCCCCCTTTGAAGAGGTGGGGTGAAGGGTGCCGGGACCTCTCTGTCCATTTCTTTGCAACTTCCTGCAAATCTATTTTTATTTCAAAATAAAGATTTATTTAAAATTTGGGACTAAGTAAAAGGATGAGAATTTTTCTTTGAATTTGTTCATGTTTTATTCATGTTTTGAGAGAGAGCGTGAGTGGGCGAGGGGCAGAGAGGCTCTGAGCCGTCAACACAGAGCCCCATGTGGGGCTCAAAACTCAAGAGCCACAAGATCATGACGGTGAGCCGAGGTCAGACGCTTAACTGACTGAGCCACGTAAGCGCCCCTCGAATTTTTCAATACCAACTTAAAAACAGAGAGAAAGAAACAACTCCTAACTCCTACACCCTGAAGTCACACTAGCCAAATTCAGTGGCCCTGGGCTGAAGTTCATCAAAAAGAATCCAATTAATTTTATGAGGCACTGAATTAGTTTGCTACCTGAGCCACAAAAGCTACAGGCTTGAGGAACACAGCATGACAAGAGCACCTTTTCAAATCCCGGAGGGTATTCGCCGTGGCTGTGCTAAGCAACGTTCCCAGCCAGCCGCCTGAAGCCCATAACTTACATAAGGTGCAGACAGATGCAGAGCTCGCTCCTGAACGTCTTAAAGGGGGGAATTTAAGACTCTAGCTCAGAAAGGCAAAGGGAGCTGCAATTTTAGAACTGAAACAGACCTCAGTGGTGCTCCTGCTCAAACCAACCCCTCTGTCAGCTGCGAAACCTAACTCAGCGGCCACGGGCTGTGGGTCATGGCACAGGGGAGAGGCGGGCTGAGTCCAGACCCTGGCTGCCAGCTCAGTGCCCTCTCTCCTCAGAGCCTGGCTGCAGCCATCACAGCTCACAAGAGACCAGTAAGCACAAGAGATCAGAGGTGGGCGGGGAGAAGGGGAAGCAGGGACCCCTCTCCCTCCCCACAGGCGTAAGCCCAGACCAGTCCCGCCAGAGTCGGCCCTCGGTCAGCCTCCAGGCACCAGCCCGCACGTGTTGCCCGTGTTTACGTTAGCTCCCTGCTGTTCCAGGCACGTCTTGGCCCTCTGCCTGCAGGGCCCTTCAGAGAAAATCGGTGCAAGAATCATCTTCTAGCAAAGTCCTCTCTGGCTCACGGTCTACTCGTTTCCTCGGCACATGCCTCACGCCAGGCACTGTGCAAGCAGCGGAGGAGTGTGACGCGACAGACGCGGTCCCCGCCACGATCGATCGCCGACACTGCTCTGAAGGAGCACGGCACCACGACTGACGGAAGAAAGGGCAGGGGCACAGCGAGGCTGGGAAGGGGTTTCTGAGGAGGGGGCCGCACTAAACGGAGAGCTGGCCCCGAGAAGGACCAGGCACCCCTCCCCCCCATATAAGACTTCGGGGGAGAGGCTGTCTTACTCTTTGGTCCACACCGGCGGCCCTCCAGCCGAGAAAACTCCCCCACGGGGCAACGTCTGGACGTGGCCTTGGGCGTCACAACGGAGGCATCTGGTCGTAGAGAGGCCAGGGACGCTGCTGTCCGCCACCAACGGACGCTTCTGCACCACAGACGGTGGGCCCAGGTGTCAACAGCGCGGCGGAGGGCAGAGTCCGGTCTCCAGTCAGTCAACGAGCACCGGCTGAGTCCTCAGTCCGGGGCAGGCGCCTCCCTGCAGCCAAGCGCAGACCTAGCAGGGTCACAGGTCTGGCACGCGGGTGACGGCTGGCCGAGAAAACGGGTTTCAGCCTCGAGGTCTTTCTTGCCCAATGCGTGTTTCTACCAAAATGGAAGGGCTGACATCACGCCCAACTTAAGGCTGCTAAGCCTTCGGCCAAGGGTCCCCTGCAGCAGTAGTGCACATGCACCTGGCGTTACAAGACGCGCCCGGATTAAGAGTGCCACCGTCCTGAAGTCACAGCGAACAGCAAAGGAACAGACAAACGCTGCCTACTTGTGAAGGCACCAATCCGAGAGTGCGATACCACCCCGACTTCCTGCAGAGTAAGCGGAGGGCCAGAAGACCCAGACTTCCACGGTCTGGGGACACCGGGGCCCCCGGTGCAAGGAGGTGAGGGGTTCAACACAACGGCATTTACCATCAAAATATGCACTGAACCCAAGGCAATAAAAATCAGTCAACTATCTGGTGGGTACCGAAAACAATAAAACGCACCAGCAGGAAACCGGGTTTGTGTTTATTTTTTTTTAAGCGAGTAAAGGAGACGTCCTCTGAATGCCAAGAGCTCCTCTGCCGACCACAGCCAAACTCACTGCAGGACCCACGGGGCACCCAGCAGCCTCCCCGCCTGTTTCACCTTGCCGCGTGATTTTTTTCCGCTCCGGGGAGGGCACGCGTGTCCCGGAACGGAGACGGCAGCCAGAGCAGTTTCCCTGCAGCCAGCCCACCCTCTAGGGCCCCAGTGTCTGGATTCCCCCGGGGAATGAGTCATTTTAATCAGGGCGCAGTAAGCCGCCACAGCCCGCGCAGAGCCGCTTCCCAGGGTTCGCTCTTCCCACTCCCTGAGCGAAAGTCCACGCTGTTTTGGAAAACGCTGGGTTAAATGCTCCATTACTAGAAAGACGGAGCAGATTGCTCGACATGACATCATGCTGGGGGGGGGGGGGGGAGAGGGGGGTCTTCGCCGGAACCGGGCCGACGATACCACAGCCCCCTACGGGGTCGACGAACACCACCCTGCACCCCGCACCCCTGCCGCCACTGCTCCCCGACCCGCGGCCCCCGCACTCCAGTCGGAGCCCCCGATCCCGCCTACCAGAGGCCTGCTGCGCCCTCCTCACCCGCCCTCTAGGTCCGCACCCGGGACCCTCGCACCCCCAGCCTGCGCCCCCTGCCCCCTGCCATCTGGGTCTGCACCCAGACCAACCCCGCCTGCGTCCCCAGACCCCCACCCCGCCCCGCGCCCCCTGCCCCCTGCCTTCTGGGTCGGCACCCAGACTCCCGCCCCACCCCAGGGGGGCGCCCCCGGACCCCCGCCCTCCAGGTCCTCACCCGGGACCCCGCCCCGCGCCCCCTGCCCCTGCACCCCGACCCCTGGCCCGCACCCCCGCACCTCGAGCCTGCGCCCGCGGACTCCCACCCAGCGCTCCGGGCCTGCGACCCCGGACCTCCGCCCCGCCCCGCGCCGCCCCCCCCCCCCCCGCCCCATCGCTGCCTTCTGGGTCCGCACCCAGACTCCCGCCCCGCACTCCCGTCCCCCGGGTCCGCACGCGGACCCCGCCCCGCGCCCCGCACCCGGACCCCCGCCCCGCACCCCCGCACCCCCGCACCCCACAGGCCGGTCCCGCGCCGCGGCCACTCACAGTTGCGAATGTCGGAGATGAAGACCGCCAAGCCCCGCATCCCGTCCCCCTTCGACACGGCCGGCATCTTCGGGCCCCGGGGAGCGGCCTGGGCTGGCGCGCCCGGAGCACGAGCGGGGAGCGGGAAGCGGGTCGCCGCCGCCTCTGGAGCCGCCTCAGCCGGAGCCGCCTCAGGCTCCGAGCGCCGCTTTCAGGGCCGCCGCCGCGCGCGCGCGCACGCACTCACGCTCGCAGCTGCGGGCACGCACACGCTCGCTCGCGCGGCGGCAGGCGGCGCGGGGACGAGCACGTCGAGGGCGGGCGCGTAAAGGCAGGAGCGGGGGCGCCCCCTGCAGGCGGGCCGACGCGCCGTGCCGTGACAGGATCATCTCCCCCACGGCTTTGACCTGGCCCAGGTTCTGGGGTACTTGCTGCCCACGTCGCGGGCTGGTCTGCGTCCAGAGCCCTAAGGGCCTGCTGCACATCACCCGACAGTCCTTTCTTAACAAAGAGGGCCACTGAGGCCTGCAGAGAAAGGACGGCCCACCCCCACCCCGAGACAGCACCCGGTGACCGCAGGGCCCAGTCTAGACTTTGATCCCTCGAAGCCCAGCCAGGACCCTTTGCCAATCTGCCACCACCCACCTCTGCACCCCGAGGTGAAGGCAGAGGGCCCCCCCGTGGGTCAACCTCCCGCATTGCTACACCCAAGGAGTGTGTTTGGAGAGCAGGTGGCCCTGCTGAGCTGGCCTTCATGAAGCCACATGGCTTTGAAAAGGAAGCTTCCTCTTTATGGGGCAGGTGGGGGGCGGGGGGGGCGGGGGGGCAGTATCTGGGCCCTGAACCTGATCCTGGC
Source organism: Prionailurus bengalensis (assembly GCF_016509475.1). Classification (NCBI taxonomy): domain Eukaryota; kingdom Metazoa; phylum Chordata; class Mammalia; order Carnivora; family Felidae; genus Prionailurus; species Prionailurus bengalensis. The sequence continues at coordinate 115,430,640 of NC_057346.1, forward strand.
CCAGACCCACAAAAGAGACCTCTGCCCCACCCTGGCTCACTTCCTCAGTTCCCAATGAGAGGTCAGGCCCAGCTGGACCCTGACCAGGAGGAGGAAGGGGCGGGGCCCCTCCCACAGACCAGACACCCCACCCATGCTCTGGGCCTCCAAGACCCCCTGGGGGAAACCGGAACCCTGGCGGCTGGAATCTTTGTAAGAGAGCTATTTCACCACCTTCCAAGACCTTCCAAAGAGCTGGGCCAGCAGAGGGCTTCCTGGAGGAGGGGAGATCCCCAGGGCCCACATCCCCATGCCACGAGATGGCCAAGCCAGGGGACTCCGGCAAGCAGACCCTGACCCACCCCCAGCAGCCACTCACAGAACAGGGCAATGCCCAGAGGCTGCGGGGACCCACGTGGGGAATGGACAGAGTGCCAGCTCAGGCCGAGGTGGTGGGCTTCTCTGAAGAGGGGCTTAGAGTAGGACAGACATCCTATCTCCTTTCAGTGCTGCTGCTGGGCTTCCCAGGCCTCCTGGGATTCCCAAAAGTATGTGTGTGTTTGGGGCGGGGGTCCCAGAGCATCGTGAGGCACACAGGTGGCCATGAGAAAGACCCCACACTGCCTGCCTCTCGGCTCCTGCAAGCCCTCAGGTCATTTATTAGAATCAGGCCTGAGTCCACCTGGCCCTCCCTAACCAGGTTATGCCCAGCGAGGGGCAGGCTGCCTTTACTTGTAAGAAGTGCTTGGAAACAGTTTCATTTCTTAAGTTCTGTGACTTGGACACCTGTCACATTTTAGCTACTTGTGGTCTCAACTCTGTTTCCAAGGGCAAGGGTGGAGCTGAGAGTCTCTTTCCAGCACCCCCGGCCACTGAGAGGCAAGGGCCCCCGCAGACACAAGCCCAACACTGGCATCGTGAAGGAGGAAACAAAGGCTGGGGAGCCCAGAGCCTGCAGCATGGCCACGGTGCCCAGGGGCATCCGGCACCATTCGCTGGCTGTCCTGGCTCAGGCCTCCTGTCAGGTTGACAAGAATTGCTTCCCACGGTCTCTGGAGTGGGTTGCAGACAATGACCCTTCCAGATAACTGGGGTCGGTGGCCTGGTCCAGATGTGGCTAGAGGCCTGCGCACCCATGTGGGTCCAGGGACAGAGGTGTGGCAACCCTCGGTACCTGGTCGCGCCAGGCATGCGGTCACCAGGAGCGACACGCTTGGGGAAGGCCGCGCTCTGGGAACCGAGCGTGTCCCCTGCCTTGGATGGCGTGCTGAGCTTGAGGGGTTCGAGAACTCGGTGGTGGGCAGTGTTTTGAATGAAACGGACCACCTAGGGAAGGGGAGCAAGGAGCTCCAACTCCTGACAGGAGGCCACCCGTGTCCGTGGACCCTGTTTTTTGCAGCCATCAAACTGAGCCCAGAGCCACACAGCTGGATTCGGGTTATTGCAAAATAACCACAGAAGTCGACTCTACTGCCTCCCCAGATGTCTCACGGAAAAGCTGGAGCACTAGTGTGGCCCGGGCAGGGTCCAGAGAACCAGGATGGGGTCACAAAAAGTCACACCCCGGTGGGAAAGGCTTAGCCAGCAAGAGAACACAAGAAGCTGAGTTTATGCCGGCAGAGCTCTTCGGAGTGTGTGCAGGATGAAACCTGAGCGAGCACACCTGTCCCACGGGGCACCCCCCCATCTGGGGCAGCAGGGGCAGCTCGAGCAGCCGGCAGCTTGGAAGTGGACTCGGGTGGCCTATGCTAAACTAGGGTCGAGATGCCAGAAATTTCTGAATGTAATGCAGAGAAGGGAACTCAGAGATTTCTTTTCCCCCGCTTCCAGGAGCTGGAAGTCCCAGGTGGGCAGGGCTGGTTCCTGCTGAGGCTGTGGCTGAGGATCTGGCCCAGGCTTTTCTCCACTGGCAGATGGCTGTCTGCTCCCAGCGTCAGCTCATGCTGCCTCCCCTCTGTGATCATCTCCCTGCCTAAATTTCCCCTTTTCACAAGGACACCAGTCACACCGGATAGGGGATCTGCCCTACCCAGTATGAACTCAATTAATTACATCTGCAGTGACCCAAATAAGGCCACAGTCTTTTTTTTTTATGTTGATTTATTTATTTTGAGAGCGTGGGGGAGGGGCAGAGAGGGGGAGAGAGAGAGAGAGAGAGAGAGAGAGAGAGAGAGAGAGAGTCTCCCAAGGAGGCTCCAGGCAGAGCTGGATGCGGGGCTCGATCTCAGTTTGTGAGCCGAAATCAAAAGTCCAACGCTGAACCGAGTGAGCCACCCAGGCGCCCCAATAATGCCACATTCTGAGGGACTCCAACATGTGAACTTTTAGGGGACATGATCCTTCCCATAACAGAGCATGATGTGAGCACATAGGGGCAGGATTTTGAGTCAGTGTCCCCTTTTCCATCCTGATTACTTGGAACATGATTTTGCTGGCTGGAACTCTGTCTCAGATGGCGATGATCCCCGCCCCCCCCCCCCCCCCCCGCACCAGCCCTCAAACCTCCTGTGTTCACGCCCCTGCCACCATGACTGGGGGCTCTGTTACTCCCCAGCTGGATCCTAATTAACACCTATTCCCATGCCTGAGAGTTCTGTGTCATTGAGTCCCCAGGGCTGTACGGGCATGTCATGCTGCCCCCCCCCCCCACCGTCCCCATCTTGTCCGGCCGCTTGTCTTTAAGACCACCTCACATCCACCCCCCGGGGGAGCTCACAGGGGCTCAATGTCAGTAAATGGCCACAGGAGCGATGCAGCTGGTGACAGCAGCCAGGGGAGAGGTGAAGGAGGCAGCCAGGAAAATGCAGCTGTCCCCACAGGATGCTGCCAGAGCAGGCACTCCGTTCACTCCCAGAGTAGGGATCCATACCCTCCAGTTTCTCTAAGTGACCTGTCGAAAACTACACCCTTTGACTTCAAAGGCCAGACCAACCATGCCAACAGCCAGCCGGCTGTCCAGCACTGCATGGCGTTGGGTGTTTTGTGGCAAGGCATCCATCCCAGGCCAGTGTCCACCCAGCCGTGAGAGCTGACGGAATATATGTCACTTTCAAGAGCGGCCTAGGAAAAACAGCGTTAGGAAAGAAAACACGCCTACAGACACCGGTTCGGGCCTTTCCACACCACCGCGTTGCCTCAGTGTCCTGGGGCAGCCGTGACAAATGACCCCAAACAAGAGAAACTGATCCTCTTGCAGTCCTAGAGGCCAGAATTCCAAGATCAAGGTGTCAGCAGAGGGTTCCCCTGGAGCCTCCGAGGGAGACTGTCTTTACCTTTCTTCCAGTCGCTGAAGGCCGCCGGCACCCTCGGCCTGAGGCTGCATAACCCCAATCTCTGCCTGTGTCATCGAGAAGGGGTCTCCTCCCCTGTATCTGTGTGTCTCAAATCTCCCTCTTTTCTCTTATGAAGATCCCTGTCACTGGATTTGGGGCTCGCCCTAAATCCAAGATGATCTCATCCTGAGATCCTTAATCACATCTGCAGAGACCCTATTTCCAAATAAGGTCACCTTCCCAGGCGCTGGGGTTTGGGACAGGGGTCACCTTCTGGGGTCCACCATTTGCCCTGGTACAACACTAAGAAATTCTGCCCCGTTGGCCTCATCACACACAAACTGCCCCTCCCTTTGGCATCAGGGTATTTTAAGGTTGGTCGTGGGACGATGAGAAGCATAAAACCTGCCACTGATGCCACAAAGCGCACCGCCTTCTGCAGGGCCACCCACCCATCACAGGCACCTGCCTTAGGACCTGACACCTGCCTGACCTCTGAGTGGATACCAATACACCAGACAGCCCATGATACCCAGGTCACAGCCATCACCCTGGCCAAAGCCAGGGTGGCAGGGTCTCACATGGGAGACACGGACAAAAAAACCTGCTGTGCTGGCTCTGGAGCTAAATCTGAAAGCTTCCACTGCACGTGAGTGTGCCCCACTCCTTCCTTCTTGCTCTGGACTTTGCTTATCCCAGCACCCAGGGAGGATGTCCCCATCCATGAGCAGAGGGAGGGCTCGGCAGCAGGATATCCTGGTGTGTGTCCCTCTTCCTGGGCTTCCGGCCTCAAAACTGGAATGTTTTGAGGTTCAGGAGCGATAGTGCGTGGACTGATAGTGGCCTGGGCCCTGCCCTCAGGGCAACCCCTGGCTTAGGCCTTCCCCATTGAAACAGGACAAGTCACGGGTTGCCACTGCTGGGAAGAGCCTTGCCTTGTGCTGACTCGGCAAATGAGGAGAGGCCCGGGGCTACTTGTGAGATGAGGGCACCCCGCCCTCACCCCACCCCAGGAACACACAAGCCTGGCCCCCAGCAGCCCGACAGCTGCCAGGCACATCCAACAGCCAGGGGCAAGTGCTCTTGGGTTGTATAACGAGCTCCCCATAGTTACTTAGGGTTACTTTTTTTCTTTTTTTTTCGTTTTTTAAGTAATCTCTATGCCCAACCTGGGGCTTGAACTCATGACCCTGAGATAAAGAGTCACATGCTCTGCCGACTGACCAGCCAAGCGCGTCACTTAGGGACACTTGTGAAGCCGTCCCAGAGAGGCAGCCTCAGGTTAGGGACCCCCAGCTTGCCAAGTGCATCTGGGTGGGGAGCTCTGGCTCTGAGGGCGTCCCCAGAGCGTGGGGGCGAGGGGATTCAGTGGGCAGCAGGAAGGCCTGTCTCTGCAGACCCCATTGCTGCACGTCGGCATGTGTCTGCCCTCCTCTGTCCCCCAGTGCAAACAAGTAGGGGACAAGGAGGAGGACAGTGTGACGATGGGCCAGACCTGGGCTTGAAACTCAGAGCTAGAACCTCTGGCTGGGTACCCCACACTCAGCCCTGGTGGTGTGGGCTGCCTCACAGGCAAGATGGCCAGAATTTGGGGCTGAGGACTGGATTTAGGGACCGGGCAAGGGGGTTATATGCTCAGATTTACATCAAATTAAAATAATTAGGATTTGACTTATTGAAGCTATAAATTCAAAACTTTAGTTTTGGGGTTTTTTTTAAATTTATTTTTTTAGTACACATCCAAGTTAGGTAGCATCTAGTGCAACAGTGATTTCAGGAGTAGATTCCTTAGTGCCCTTGACCCATTTAGCCCATCCCCGCTCCCAGCACCCCTCCAGTAACCCTGTTTGTTCTCCACATTTGAGAGTCTCTTATGTTTTGTCCCCCTCCCTTTGTTTCCCTTCCCTTATGTTCATCTGTTCTGTGTCTTCAAGTCCTCATATGAGTGAAGTCATATGATACTTGTCTTTCTCTGACTAATTTCGCTTAGCATAATACCCTCCAGTTCCATCCACATAGTTGCAAATGACAAGATTTCATTCTTTTTGCTTGCCGAGTAATACTCCATTGTGTATATATACCACATCTTCTTTATCTATTCATCCATCAGTTGATGGACATTTGGGCTCTTTCCATCCTTTGGCTATTGTTGATCAAAACTTAAGTTTTTAACCTGTTAAGTTCAATTTCACAAACCCTGCCATTTCCTTTATAAGCCTAGAAGATTTATAGTCATTTTTCAGGGGTCTGTCAAAATGTTTGGACTCCTCTACAAACCCAGTGAATTAAGCATTTCTAATATTAAATGTATTATTATTTTTTTTAATGTGTATTTATTTTGAGAGAGAGAGAGAGCAGGGGAGGGGCAAGAGAGAGAGGGAGACACAATCTGAAGCAGGCTCCAGGCTCTGAGCTGTCAGCACAGAGCCCGATGCGGGGCTGGAACCCACGAACCGTGAGATCATGACCTGAGCATAAGTCGGATGTTTCACCGACTAAGCCACCCAGGCGCCCCACATTCCTAACATTTTAAACTGAATTTATACATTCAGTATCTTTTAACTCCTTTTAAAGTGCTGTAGCTTGTCTGAATTGACAACACAATCTTGGGTGTGCCAAGAACTCATATACCCAATAGATTAAAATTTTGAACGTGGTGAACCCCAAGTTGTGTCAATGGTTCAGAAACTTGAAATACCAACTGTGTTGAGGTTTAACTTACCATGTAAGAATGAACACTTTAGTTCTGATTCTCTTAAAACGTTCTATGTGTCATTCTAAATCTTACTGTGGCTGAAAGATGTGTTCCCACTTAAAGAAGTCAGTTTTCAACCCAGGTTCTAGGGCCCCCAGAACCCTGCCCAGTGGGGGCTCTGCCGAAGGGGCTGGCGCTGTCCCTCCTTCCTGCTTGCTCTTGGGTGTAGGGCAATGCTGGCTGAGAGTGAGCCCTGAGCGAACTTTGTAGTACTTGGGCTCCGAAGACCTCTGAACTCTATAGGAGCTCAGGCAGCCACTGTGTGATGACTATAAGCCTTTCTCACTACACCCGTGACCCTGCTGGGGTCTCAGCATTCCTGGGACTGAACAACCACCCGTGCATCTCCAGCAGAGCTTACTGGGGTCCTCTCCACAGCTCTGCCTGACTTGGGGTCACTACGCCAAAGGTCAGGCCTCAGGGCTGAGCTGGCTGCCAGGAACAGAGCTGCCCAGCAGCAGCTGGCACATGCCTCAGCACACACAGCAGCCCCCAGGCCCTTCTGGGAAGACTGGAGTTGGGGGGGGGGGCGGTCAGCTGGCAGGAAATATGGGGAAGAGAAAGAAGGAAACATGACTAGGAAGAAAGAGAACAAAGTTCAGTTCAGGAAGAAGCCTCCTAAGCAGCAGAAATGGGGAAACAAGCCAGGCAGTGCGTCCTGGGGTTGGTGCAGAGCCAGGGTGGGGATGGCTGTGTGGTTTTCTGCAGGAAACTGCTGGGAACAGCTAGGGACGCGGGGGGGGGGGGGGGGGGGTCGTCTGTCAGCTTGTATCAAGTGTAAAATGCCTTGTGATGAAAACTGCTGGCCACGTTGCGGCCCCGGGCTGAGACGGAGGGGTTCTGTTTGCCTCTGGGGCCGGGCGGGGGGCGGCTCCAGCTTGTGAGAACTGTGAGGTGGTGCCACAGATCCTGGAGGCAGGACAGAGAGCGCTGGGTGTTGGCTTTGCGGGCTTTTCGATATCCAGGGGCCATCCAGAGGCCTAGGGCACCACCGGCCCACGGACGCGGCCTGAGACAGGGGACTGGGCCGAGCTCACTCAGGGACATGTGGGGGGATGTCGGGGACGGACAGGCTGGAGGGCGGCCACCAGTGGGGAAGGAGGGGCGCCGGGTCAGGCGATTCCCGACGGTCCTTGCGTGGCCGCCTCGCTGCATCGCCGGGGTGCCGCCCTCCCCAGAAGCGCCAGCCTCGGTCTCTCCCCCTGCCCCCTCACTGCCCCGGCCCCTACCCCGACCCCTGTCCCCCCCACGGCTCCTGCCCCGGCCCGGGCCCCATCCCCTACCTCGACCCCCTGCTTTGGCCGCTACCCGGGCCCCGGCCCTACTCCTGCCCTCGGCCCCGGCCCTTACCCCCACCCCGCCCCCTGCCCCGACCGCGGGTCCCGGGTCCCCGGCCCCAGCAGCCGCCTGTACCCCAGTCCGCTACCTTGACCACCCCCCCCCCGCCCTCCGGCTTCGGCCCCGCCCCCGGCCCAGCGTGCCGTGCGCGGCGGCGTCGCGCCAGCGTCCTGGGGCGGGACTTCCGGCGGCGCCTGCGAGCGATTTCCGTCCGCGCGCGAGGGTGGTCCGGCCGGCCTCCGGGACATGAAGGTGAGCCCCGCGGCGGCCGGCTGGGGTGGCGTCCGCGCCCCGCGTCTCGGCGCCCGCTCCTCCTCCTCGCACGGCCTCAGTTCCGCGCCGCGAAGTGGGCGCGCCGGGGGCGCGTCCGGGCAGGGGGCGCGGGGGAGCGCGGGTGTGAGAGAGTGGGTGTGGGGGGATAGGTGTGAGCGGCGGGAGTGAGCGTGTGGATGGGTGTGAGAGCGGGTGCGAGTGTGAGGGGTGGGTGTGGGGGGGTGAGAGCAGGTGTGAGCGGGTGGGGGGCGTGAGTGTGGGCCGGGAGTGAGACGGCAGGTGTGAGCGGGTGTGTGAGCGAGTGGAGGTGTGAGATTTGGGCACGAGGGCGTGAGAGTAGGGGCCCGAGTTGGAGGCAGCGAGTGTGACCAGCACGCTCGGTGTGGCTGAGGTGGGGGTCACCGAGGGTGGCGGCCGCCCCGTCCCCGGAGCGCGGGCCAGGTGTCCCTGTGCGGGTTGGGTTGGGGCGCACTTGGCTGGACCCCTCTTCGCTCAGCCCGATGTCTTGAAAGCTGTAGACTTTCCACGCAGGAGGTGGCTGGTGGCCCCTCGCTTCCCACAGAGCCGGCGAGGGTGGGCTGGTGGCAGAACTGGACCTCGAGCCACGGGTGGGGTCCTGTGTCCGTAGCTCTGTTGAGTTAGGGTGGCACGGTGGCCACGCGCCACGTACTCTTCATCTCTGAGCGCCATGAACCCCAGTTCCTGTGTCCGAGACCCCGACGCGGAGCACGTGGTCCATAGATGTCAATAGATGTCACCAGGGCTGTGGTCGTCCCACCGCGGCCTTCGCTCCCCAGAGCGTGCTCGCCCTCGCCCTCGCCCTCGACAAGGAATGCGGTTGGCTCCACGGCTGGTGTGGCCGTGACCTGCCCCGGGGAACAGCAGCACTCTGTAAGCCAGCAAGTTGGCTCGGGGTCCGGCCACGTGTAGATCACGCCCCCCGGGGCGCCACCAGTCCGCGGTTCTCAAACTGCACACCACTGAATAGTGAGAGCAACTTGATGGTAAAATCAATTTTTTTTTTCATGTTTGTTTATTCTGAGAGAGACCTAGCACAAGCAGGGGGAGGGGCAGAGAGAGAATCCCAACCACGTTCCACACTGTCAGCGCAGAGCTCGCCACGGGGCTCGATCTTGTGAACCCTGAGACCACGACGTGAACCGAGATCAAGTGTCGGACATGTGACTGACTGAGCCACCCAGGCGCCCCTAAATCTCCGTTTCTTAAAAATGAAATAGAGGGATTGTGCGTGCGCCACGGAGCAGGGTTAGCTCTGATGAGCGGCTTCCCCCTGGTGCACACGTGCACCGGGCCGCGGCCGACTCTTACCCTGGGTCTCAAAAACCACCTGAAAGTCACTGCTGTGACTTGCCGTCCTTTGGTCAGCACGCTGCTGACAGTCCTCCCAGAGCTCGGAGCCCCTGGAATAGTGGGGCTGTCGGTTGTTAGCGCAGATCTGAGACCCCTGCCTCCCAAGGGCCCTGTGGGCGACCCAGACATGAAGGGGTCGCTACGCACCGCACCCTGCGGGACCCGCGCCTCCCAGAGATCATTGGTGTGTGTGGAAGAAACACCGACGCGAGGGGGCGCAGGCGTGGGGTAGGGTGGCCGGGCCCACGCTGCACAGCAGGGGGCCGGGCGTTGCTGCCGCTTGAGCCCCCCCGCGTGTCACGGTAGCTCACGCTGTGTCCCCAGCGCTCGTGAGCAGCCTGCTCGCGTTGCCGCCAGGATGGTGTGGCAGTCCCAGTTCAGGCCTTGAGCTCAGTGTGGCTCCCCTTCCACTTTCCCCTCCGCTGTGCACAGAGGCTGGCGGGGTCCGTCGTCCTTCCCCAGACTGGCCCCATCTCCACCCTTTCCTCAGGTCAGGGGCCGGGCAAGTCACTGGCCGAAGGGTCTCTGGGTGGGTGGGCAGCAGGCGGGGTGGCAGGCCGTGGACAGAGGGCAAGAAGGCCGCTGGGGCACACCCTGGGCCACTGTGGATTGCTTGAGGACCACCCTCCCGCTTGGTTTCTCATCCCCTTCCGTCCTCAGCGACCCAGACCTCTATCCTGGAGCTGAGAAGGAGCCTGAGGTCATGGAGCAGACCCAGAGGGGCTGGGGTCAAAAATGGGGGGCCTCTCCCCCACTCCCTGTGGCTCAGCCAGCAGGTACAGGCGTCCCTGCATGCGTAGAACCCACCCCAGCTCTGCAGCCCCTTGTGCAAGGCCTGTGTTCTGGAAGCACATTGGTTCAGGTGCCTTTCTGGCCTCATGGTGGCTGGACTTCCTAGCCCCAGCTCCTCCTAGCTTGGCGGCCGTAGTCTCAGCCTGACCGGATCAGTATTGTCCACCCGCCCCTGCTGTGACTGAGGGAGCCCAAGTCCGAGCTGTTGTCACCAGAAGGGAGGGCGGCAGGAGCTGTTGTCCTTGATGATTCTGATACCACAAAGTCACCCAGCAGAGGGGCTGCTGGGGAGGGGTGGGGAGGGGGCAGAGGATGGCAGTCTGACCTGGTCTTTGTCTCCCTCCCCATAGCCCCTTCAGAGCTGCCCCTGTTGCACCTCTGCACGGCTTTGTCCCTTCTGTCCTGCGAAGCCCTTGGGCCAGCTGTCTGTGCCTCCCTGCCTCGTGGGGAGGGACCTCCAGGGCTCCTCACCCCAGGTGGCCCCACGCAGGTATGCTGTAGGTGTATCAGGTGCCGCAGTGTAGAAACCTGCCCAGGGAAGTGACAGCCCAAAGTTGTGCTGCTGTGCTGCTCTGTGAAGCAGGGAGGAGGGCTTTGGAGGGGTAGAAACAGGCTCCTGGCCAGGAGGTCAGCGGGGTGGAGGGGATCAAGGGGTGAGTGCTGCAGAGGGCCTGACTTTGCCAGCTCCTGACAGGGCACGCCCTGCCTGGCTAGAGCTCTGGTGACCCCAGGGATGCCCATAGTCAGAGGGAGAGGCCACGTGCCTGCCTGCTGGGCAGGAAGCTGGGCTGGTTCCCCAGGACCTGCTGGGTCTCCTCTGGCTCTGCCACCAAGTGGCTCCTTAGCTGGTCTGGAAGGGGCTGTCTGTCAACCGGCACACTTCACACCTGCACACCTTAAAGCCTCGGGAAAGACCCCAGCCAGTCTGGGCCCACCTGGTACTCCGCTGCCATGAAGTAGAATCGCGGGGGCTGGGAGTGGGGGCAGAACCCAAAAATGAACTGCACAGCTCCTGAAAGTCCAGTGCAGGAAAGCCAAAAAGTAGCAGCTGACGCCAACATCAGAATGATCAGCAGTCCGAATAGCCTGCTCACTTACTTTCTAGCGTCCCCTTTCGTACTTTCTGTATGGTGTGTACGTAACCTTATTTTTGAGAGAGGTGCAGAGCCCGATGTGGAACTCGATCCCAGTGCCATGAGATCATGACCTGAGCCAAAATTGTGAGATGCTTAATGGGCTGAGCCACCCAGGCACCCGATACACAGGAATTTTTCAGTAAAGATGGTATTGTGGTGTGTGTGTGTGTTGACATTTTGTAGCATTTGCACCAACAGTGCATTGCAAGCCTCACAGCGTCTGTCGGTATTCTCGTGTAGGGAAATGTGTGTTACCATTTTTTTTTTTAATTTTTTTTTCAACGTTTTTTATTTTATTTTTGGGACAGAGAGAGACAGAGCATGAACGGGGGAGGGGCAGAGAGAGAGGGAGACACAGAATCGGAAACAGGCTCCAGGCTCTGAGCCATCAGCCCAGAGCCCGACGCGGGGCTCGAACTCCCGGACCGCGAGATCGTGACCTGGCTGGAGTCGGACGCTTAACCGACTGCGCCACCCAGGTGCCCCTGTGTTACCATTTAAACAGAGTGGCAGTGAACCTTCTCGTGCATTTTTCACATAAGTGGGGAAGTCCCTCAAAGTGTAATTTGTAACAGGAAACACATGTTGGAAAGTGTATTTACAACCAGATTGTCATCCAAAAAGATTTTTGCAACTTGAATTCCCAGGAAGAGCTTGGGAGAATTGCTGCTGCCCGGGTTACGCCATTAGCTTCATTCTCTTTAGGCCTCCCCGACACTGAGTGTCTGTTCCCTTGATTGCTTGTGAAGCTGAGGTGCTGTTTCTCAGGCTTAGGGCACCTCTGTATTACAGGGTATCTCTGCGTATTGCAGGGCATCTCTAGGTACTACAGGGCACCTCTGGGTATTACAGGATATCTTTGGGTATTACAGGGCACCTCTGCATATTACAGAGCACCTCTGGGTATTACAGGGCACCTCTGAGAATTACAAGGTATCTCTGGGTATTACAGGGCATCTCTGAGAATTACAAGGTATCTCTGGGTATTACAGGGCACCTCTGGGTGTTACAAAGTATCTCTGGGTATTGCAGAGTATCTCCATATATTACAGGGCACCTCTGGATCTGTCAGGGTATCTCTGTATTACAGGGCACCTCTGGGTATTACAGGGTACCTCGGTATTACAAGGCACCTCTGGGTATTACAGGGCACCTCTGCATATTACCGGGCACCTCTAGGTATTACAGGGCACCTCTGAGAATTACAAGGTATCTCTGGGTATTACAGGGCACCTCTGGGTATTACAAAGTATCTCTGGGTATTGCAGAGTATCTCCATATATTACAGGGCACCTCTGGATCTGTCAGGGTATCTCTGTATTACAGGGCACCTCTGGGTATTACAGGGCACCTCTGAGAATTACAAGGTATCTCTGGGTATTACAGGGCACCTCTGTGTATTACAGGGTACCTTGGTATTACAAGGCACCTCTGGGTATTACAGCGCACCTCTAGGTATTACAGGGCACCTCTGAGAATTACAAGGTATCTCTGGGTATTACAGGGCACCTCTGGGTGTTACAAAGTATCTCTGGGTATTGCAGAGTATCTCCGTATATTACAGGGCACCTCTGGATCTGTCAGGGTATCTCTGTATTACAGGGCACCTCTGGGTATTACAGGGCACCTCTGAGAATTACAAGGTATCTCTGGGTATTACAGGGCACCTCTGTGTATTACAGGGTACCTTGGTATTACAAGGCACCTCTGGGTATTACAGCGCACCTCTAGGTATTACAGGGCACCTCTGAGAATTACAAGGTATCTCTGGGTATTACAGGGCACCTCTGGGTGTTGCAAAGTATCTCTGGGTATTGCAGAGTATCTCTGTATATTACAGGGCACCTCTGGATCTGTCAGGGTATCTCTGTATTACAGGGCACCTCTGGGTATTACAGGGCACCTCTGAGAATTACAAGGTATCTCTGGGTATTACAGGGCACCTCTGGGTGTTACAAAGTATCTCTGAGTATTGCAGAGTATCTCCGTATATTACAGGGCACCTCTGGATCTGTCAGGGTATCTCTGTATTACAGGGCACTTCTGCATATTACAGAGTATTTAGTGTACTTACTACAGGGCATCTCTGGGTGTTGCGGGGTGTCTTGTCTATTATAAGGCATCTCTATAGTACAGGGTATTTTTGTATTTTGGGGTATGTATAATATGGGGTACTTCTATATATTATGGGATTTTTATTACAGAATATCTGTATTAGAGTATTCCTATTCTGGGGTATTCCTTTCTACAGGGTGTCTTTACGATAGGACGTATGTATGAGGTACCTGCGTATTATAGAGTTAGGGGTTTTTGTGCATTAGGACATACAAGTGTATCTCTTCGTTTTCCTTTTATAATGGGGTGTTTATTGGAGTGTCGTTGACTTATAAGAGTTCTTTGTTTGTTACGGGTAGATAATGGGTAGAAATGTGTTGTGAAGTATATTCTAATTTTTTTTTCTGGCTTATTGCTTTAAATTTCTTTTTTGTTTCCTAAACGAAAGTGTCACTTTTTTTTTCCTTAAAATTCATCCATTTATTTTGAAAAAAGAGAGCGTGCAAGTGGGGGAAGGGGCAGAGAGAAGGAGAGACAGAATTCCAAGCAGGCTCCACACTGTCGGCACAGAGCCTGATGCAGGGCTGGAACTCACAAACTGACTGTGAGATCATGACCTGAACTGAGATCAAGAATCAGACGCCCAACTGACTGAGCCACCCAGGTGCTCTGAAAGTGTCACATTTTGACGTGATGAATTCTGTTGGCATTTTCTTTCCTAACCTCCGTCGTTGCGGATGCACTTGGAGAAGCCTTCTCCGCCCCGAGTTACATATTTTCTTCTAGTCCTTTCTGTGGTTCTTATTTTACTCTTAAACCTTCCAGTAGCCCAATTTCTTTGGGTTGGTGGAGGGCAGTCACCATTTTCCTAGATGGCTGAGGCGATGGGGAAGGCTGACTAGCAGTAGGGAGGCCCCTTTCTGGGGCACCTGAGGGGAACGAGGGGCGCAGCAGTGCTGGAAGCTGGGTAGGCCACTGGGGCTGCCCCAGGGTAGGGCTCTGCCCTGAGGCCAGTGCCTGGCCCAGTGCCACGAGGACCCCGGCCCCGTTGGATGCTCCATTTGACAGAGGGGGCACCCCACTGCTGGTGGTCATGTGGTCTGCTCTCTCTGCAGCCCCCCGGGCCCCGAGATCGGACTGCACTGTGACACTGCCACCATGAGGGCTCTCCTCGGCACACTCTGGCTCGCTCTGGCCTGCAGCTCTGTTCATACTACTCTGTCCAAGTCAGATGCCAAGAAGGCCGCCTCGAAGACACTGCTGGAGAAGGTAAGCGTGGTTAGGGGCTGGCCCTCCGTGCCTTCTTCCTGCCCACGGGAGCCATGCGCCAAGGCCTGTGATGCGGCGGTCTGTGAGCCAGGATGCTGGGGCCTTGGCCTTCTTGGCAGCTGGCCAGCGCTGCCAGGGGCTCTGGCCGGATGGCCTGGGAGGGAGCGAGCGGCTTCTGGTGCTGGGGCCGAGGGTGTGCCCACCTCCCCCACCGGCCCAAATTTCAGCCCTCACCCGTCCTCTGCTTTTTCCCATGCCTGCGCTCTCTCGTCTTGCCTGGCGCAGTTCTGTGATGTTCACAGCGGTCGAACGGATCGGACATGAGATGCACTGTGCCCTTGCGCCATTTTTCTGGGATGGGAGAGGGAGCCTCCAAGGGTGGGCCTGTCCGGTGGGCTCTGGTCAGCGGCACCATGTTGACCCCAGGATGTGGCGCCTGGCTCAGGAGAAGACCGCTGCTGCTGCTCAGGGCCCCGTGTCCTGCCTGACGACAGACCCTGACCACCTTCTCCTGTCGCTTTTGTTTCAGACCCAGTTTTCAGAGAAGCCGGTCCAAGACCGGGGTCTGGTGGTGACGGACCTTAGGGCTGAGGATGTGGTTCTGGAGCATCGTAGCTACTGCTCACCTAAGGCCCGGGAGAGGCACTTTGCTGGGGACGTCCTGGGCTACGTCACTCCAGTAAGCCAGGCCCTGGGGTGGATGGGGAGGTCCCGAGGGCGAGGCGGCCACTGGGGTCTTTGTCCTCACCTCCCCGGGCTACCGCCGTGCAGGTGCAGCGGGAGAGAGGCCTCCCGAAGAAGTGAGAGTCATGCCGAGGGTTTTCTGGGACTTGTCCTGCACAGCACAGGCGGTTCTGTGGTGTCCCATTGCAGAGGTGTCTCAAGGGCCCTCTGTCCCCAGCTGCAAGCCTGTTCACCTGTTCTCCATTTTCTGCCAGTGGAACAGCCACGGCTATGATGTTGCAAAGGTCTTCGGGGGCAAATTCACGCAGATCTCGCCCGTGTGGCTGCAGCTTAAGCGGCGCGGTCGGGAGATGTTCGAAGTCACAGGCCTTCACGACGTGGACCAAGGTTCTCACGTTGCTGCCCATCTGTGCTCGTCCCGAGGGCCCAGAAGGGTGTGAGTGCCCGTCCGTGTGTGTGAGCACGAGGATGTGATTCTGCGTGTCTGGAAGTGCGTGTGGAGCTGAGGATGTGTGTCAGTGTGACCACTGTCTGGCATCGGCCACAACCTTGCTCCCCTCGGCAGTTTGTACACCGGTCCAGGGAGGAGGTGTCTTGGAGGGCGTGGCTGTCTCGACAGCCACGGCGGCCGCTTCCGTGAGCATGCACCCGAATTCCCTTAACTGTCCCCCTTTCGGGTTTGGAGAGAGGGTGCGTTAGCTACTTGTGGAGATCTGAGCCCCGAAGCCGCTCTTCGATGCTGGGAGGGCAGTGCCCGAGGACACACTGGGTAGCACTGGGACTGGGGCCTCAGGCCCCCCTCAGCTCCGAGAAACAGTCCCAGCCCCCTTGGAGGCCACTTTTCCCCAGATGGGGCCGAGGCCACGATGTCCCCCCTACTGGCCCAGGGGTCTGACCCGTCCTGACTGCTCTGCATAGGGAGGAGGGGGGGAAGGGGGGGGCAGGAGTGGGAGGAGGAGGGGGCTGGACCCGCAGATTCTCTCCCGGTTCTGCCTTTCTGCACCCCCGTCGCATGGGGCCCAGCGTTTTCTTCCTTGGGGGTGGGCTGGGTCTTCATGCGGGCAAGGGGCTGTGTCCCTGCACCGACTGTCCTCTCCCCGTCCCACAGGGTGGATGCGGGCAGTCAGGAAACAGGCCAAGGGCTTACGTATAGGTAAGTCTGGTGGGCCTGGGTTGGCGGGGCTCCCGGCCCTTCAGCCACACACCGTGTGTGTCCCTGGCAGGACTAGACAGAATGACATCAGCTCCACCCGTCCTGGAGCATGCAGCTGGCCAGGGTGTTCCCAGAGTGCAGATGGGACTAGCAGGGTGTGGGGATTGGAGCAAAGGAGCAGGTGATGGCCGAGCAGGAGGAGCCGTGGCAGGGGTGGGGGGGTTCCGGTGGGGAGGACGGGACAGCGAGAGCCAGGCAGCGAGTTGCTGAAGGAGCTGGGGGTCCGGGCACTCGGGGACGTGGGGTGTGAGGGGGAAGAGGTCAGTACCACCTACCGCCCCCCCTCCCCCCACCAGGCCTTGTGGGTGCCTAGCTGTGTGCTCACCCTGCTCTGACGGCCAAGGGTCGCTCTGGGGGCAGGGCCAAGCACAGAAGGGTCACCATCTGTGTGCGGGTCTGTCCCCCAAGTGCCCCGACTCCTATTCGAGGACTGGACTCACGAGGACTTTGGGAGTGTCTTGGACAGCGAGGACGAGGTAGAGGAGCTGGGCAAGACCATCGTCCAGGTGGCCAAGGTGAGGCCGGCTGCCCTGGTCTTCGCCTTGACCACAGACGTCCCCTGGGGTGAGGCCTGCTGCCCTGGTCTTCGCCTGGGCCAGGAAGGCTTCCCTCGGGTGACGGCCAGCTGCCCTCCTGGGAGGGCGCCCGCCCTGCTGGTTCTTCAGGTCCCCAGGGTTGGGGTTGGGGAGGAGGCGTGTGAGGGGACAAGACACATGAGCACCTGGCCCCTCTGCTCCCGGCTCCTTTGGGGACCCCCACATTGCCTCCTTCTAAGAGGGGCTTCTGGGCCTGCCGTGACCTCACTGCATGGGTGCTGGTGGCTGGCTCCGCGTTGCCTTCCCACCCGTCCCCACCAGCGTCATCGGACCCGCATTCACCCGCCCTGTGCCTTTTCAGAGCCAGCACTTTGACGGCTTCGTGGTGGAGGTCTGGAGCCAGCTGCTGAGCCAAAAGCACACGTGAGTGGGCTCTGTGCTCTCCTGGCCCCCAAGTGTCCTGGAGGGAGGACTGAGGGAGGGCCATCATAGGGGGACAGGGACAGCACCTCAAGAACAGCCAGGGGCCAGCGTCTGGCTCTGACCGTGCTGCTCTGAGGGCCCGGACGCCTGTGTGGGTGGTAAAGGCCACGTGATCGACGTCACCCAAGAGTACCCTATGGGAAGATGGGGGCCTGGGCGGTGACACCAGCCCAGACGCCTCTGCTGAGCCCCACAGAGCCTTCCTGGGGACAAGGAAAAGCGGTCAGCCGGGCGGCGGAGTCATCTGGGAGGAAAGCCGGCCGCCCAGGCCCACAGACACTGCCTGCGCGCCTCACAGGGGCACCCGAGTGACCGGGGAGTGGTGCAGTGTCTCCTGTGGCAGCCACTGCCTGCCTCTGTCGGGGATGTGGAGGCAGAGCGGTGGGGAGGCCTGCGTGGTGCTGGGGGCGGCAGAGGCTGGCATCCGGCCACCGGCAGTTCCGAAAGCGGCCTCCCCCCACGTCCCCGCCTGAAGGAGTCCCAGCTCAAAGCCTGAGTCCCCCCACCCTTGCTTCCCCATCAGCGAACACTGGGCTAGGGCCCCCCGCAAGGCGTCCCCCCTCCTGTCCTGCGGCCGCAGTCCCTTCTCTGCCCACTCAGAGATGGTGTCCCCAAGCGGGTCTCTGGTCTCCACGCGCAGGGGGAGGGCGTGTTGTTGGCTCTGGCCTGTGTCTGGGGCTCCCTGCCCAGCTATGCAGCGGCGGGCCTATCCGGGCAGCTGTGACTCCCACCCCGCTTGGGTGCAAGCCCCTAGCCCTGGGAGGGCCCCGAGGCCCAGTTTGTGCAGGACGACGCATGGAGACGACAAGAGCTGAGTCGAGTGACTTGCTGTGTTTATCGGGAGCTGGCACAGGGCCAGCGTATGAGGGGCTCTGGCTGTTGGCAGACCCCCCCCCCCCCCAACACACACCTGTCCTCCCCAGGATCTGTTGTGATCTTTGCAGGGCAGAGGCCCTACCAAGGTGACCTTCCAGCACCTTCTGATTCAGCTTCTCACCAGACAGCTGCATTCTGCCTGGGCTCGCAGCACGGGGCGGGGGTTTACCTGAGCCACAGCCAGGATGTAGCAGGCACGTGATGAGGGGGCGGTTGGCAGGGCAGGCAGGGGGCCAGGTGGAGTAGGGCAGAGAGGAGCCAGTCTGGCAGATGGCCGTGGGCACGTTGCTGCCTGGGAGCCGTCTCCCAGGATGGAATGGGCCTGGCTGTGGCGAGGCATGATGGGAACATTTCACGAGGCCGTCCCCACCTGTCACCCTCGTCCGGGCTTCTGACGAGGCGTCCAAGGGCACTGTTTCCTTCTGCAAAGGTCAGCCTGGAAAGGCCATTGTGGCAGATGCTCTGGGGCACATGGCCTGTGTATGATGGGGACAGTGGCAGAGCAGCTCCGTGACACCCGTGTCCCACAGAAGTCCTGTGGGGAGGAGCAAGTGACCTGAGCCAGTAGAGCAGGCAGGGATGATGCCCAGACCTAGCGAGTGGCCAGGTCCCCTCCATGCATACCCAGGGTGTGGCAGGCCTGTTCCCCGGCACAGGGGTGACCGTAGGTTCCCAGTTGGTGGGTGCTGCCCCAGAGGCACGACACCACCCTTTCCGTCCCACAAAGATGCAGCCCCGGGGCCATCCAGAAAGCCAGGAGAGCAAGTGACAGTGATTGTGCTTCAATGTGACAGCTGTTGGCAGAGCTGATGGAAGCATGTGCTCCCCAGGGGTGAGCCTGACCACAGCCCAAGTTGCCTCCTTCTGGGAGAGTCACCGTGGTAGCAGGGATCACCCCCACTGAGCCCGGTCTGGTGGTCAGTGACCACCCGTTCCCATCAAGACCACCAGGGCCATGCTGGTGGGGCCTGCAGGCGGGCACTGGGCGCCATGCCCTGGCCACACGGGGGGCCGGTGAAAGTGAGAGTGCCCCGGACCCTCTGGGGGGAGGGCTCTCTGTGCTCTCACAGTGTTGGCAGGGCCAGGCCAGAGTGAATGCCCAGAGCATGGGGCCATCCCAGAACCTGTCGGTGGCATGAGGGGGACTGGGGTGCCTGACAGACGCTTCCAGGTGATGCTTGGAGCTGCGCTAGCCTCCGTTCCACTGGGCATCCCTGCTGTGACTCTAGGGCCCGGAGGAGCCCATGGCACCGCCTCCCTCCCTGTCCCCCATCTGGTGGCCCACTCGCTGCTGAGACATGTCCAGGCACAAGTGGAGAGTGCCACATGACACCTACCCACAGGTGCTCCTCCTGTGTGTCCCAGGACTGGAGGTGCATCCCTGCCTGGGACAGACGGCTGTGTCTTCCAGGCTGAAGGTGGCCACGTGAGGGGGCTGGGCTCCCCCCTCAGCACAAGACCTGGTTGGTGGAGCTGCCCTCAGTGTTCCGGTCCTGAGTGTTTGATGGCCTGGGCTGACCCAGCCACCAGCAGGTCACCCCCTGGCCAGACGGTGTGTCTGGGAGATGTGATGGGGTGCTGCCCAGACAGCCCTTTGTTCACCATGTCATTCTCAGGGTGATCCTGGGCAGGGAAGGCCAGGGATCAGCCCGCTTCGGGTGGAAGGTGACCCCCACGGGGCCTGCTGGGCTGCCCTGGTGCTCGAGTGTGTGAAGTGCACAGGGCCTCTGGAGCCCATACCTCCAGGGCAGAAGGTGCCCATGACGGGGCTCCTGCCCTGTAGCGGGTCTGGGTCAAACCCGTTGACTTCCTGTTCTTGATCTCCTGGTTCTTTGCAGGGGCCTCATCCACATGCTCACCCACCTGGCTGAAGCCCTGCACCAGGCCCGGCTGCTGGCCATCCTGGTCATCCCGCCGGCCGTCACTCCCGGGTAAGTGCCATGCTCGCTGTGGCTGGGGACCCAGGTCAACCCCCTGGGCACGCGCTACCCTTTCCCCAAATGTTGGAAGGTGCTGGAAGTTCCTGAATTTGAGGGGCTGCATCTTATAGATACTCCCATTGTCAGGTGTAGTCTTGCCACAGTGTAGAGCTTTAGGACGAGTCCACACCTGCTGTGCCCTTGGGAGGTCAGGGCTGTGGTCACAGCACCTTCCCAAAGCCTGACTGTTCCCCCTTCCCAGCCCAATAGGGCAACCCTTCTGGAACCTAGGGAATAGGGAGGTGGAGCCGCCCAGGCCCTAGTTGTTGGGACCATGGCCCCTCTGCCCAGGGTATTACCCAGTGCTGGGCACCAGAGAGGCTCCAGATCTATGGTGAGGACTGAGGGCAGACCCAGGGTCAAATGGCAGGGGAGGGGACCACAAAGGCCCAGGCGGGACCAACAGGGGCCTCTGTCTGGCCTTTGCCAGCCCAGCCCTTCAGCCCACAGGTACCCACTGGGCTCCCACCTGCTGCCCTGGAAGGAAGCAGCTGGCCCACCCAGCTGTTGAGCGGGAGCAGCACGGGTGGGCCTCTGGGGCCTGTGACGTCCCGCCGTGGTTCACAGGCTGACGGGCTCGTAGAAGTGCCAGTTGACGCTCATCCGGAGTCTGCGGGTCACTCCAGCAACTGAGACAGATGTTCCCTGGGGGCAGGCCTGCCTGGCCTTCATGCCCCCTGGCAGCCAGCGCATGCCACCCGAGGCCTGGGCACATGGTTTAGGGCTGTGGTACCCCATGCCCTTTGCATCTCCTGGGCGTCAGCCTGCCATCTGAGTTTCCCCCCGACACTTTCAGGGTCCTTGGTCCATCAGGGTGGGCTGCAGTGGGAGTGGGGTTCACACCTGTGTCCCCAGGCCCCACTGTGGGTGGGGAGGGTCCCACAGGCCGGCATCTCCCTCACAGAGCAGGGAGGGTAGTGCTCAGCCCAGGAGGGAGCCCAGCCAGAGCCCCACCTGTCTGTCCTTCCTCCCACACACAGAGTGTGTGTGCATGTTTGTGAATATGTGGGGGGTGCACGTGTGTCATGGGGCGGCCCCGGGGTGGGCTCTTGGGACTCTGAGGTTGGAGCTGGACCTGGGGCTGGAAGAGGAGCTCGTGCCCTGGGAAGGCCGAATGGCAGACTCTCTAGAGCCTGTGGGCATGGCTATAGGTGCTTGGTGCCCATTTCCTGGGTCTCCTAGTTTCTGTGGGTAGTTTGGGGGTGGGAGGTACTTGGCCGAGTGGAGACCCTGCTGTCCTCTGGGCTCAGGAGCCATCTGTGGGATGGGTGCAGGAGGTGCTATCGGCAAAGGTAAGCTCCTAGAGGCTGGGGGCATCTTAGGCTAAGAGCAGGTGCTACCCAGTCCTGCAGCGCCCCTGCCCCCCCCACCCCTCCCCAGAGCCTGGCAGTGTCTGACGCATGTGTGGGGCAGGGTCTCAGAGGGTGTGCTGGACTGTGGGAAGGTAAAGGGGCTGGAGCCCCCTGAGGGGCCACCCCCGGGCCTGGCTTTCCCGCTGGTGCCCTCTGTGCCCAGGCATCTTACTCTTACCTTACCTGGGCTCCTGGCACCTAGGCAGAAAGTACGTGACCGGCCCCTCATCCCGCAGCCACCGTGAGAGGACAGTGGCGGCTGAGGGGGGCTGCCCAGAGGGAGGGACCGTGGCCAGTGTGGTCAGCACTGAGGGTGGGGGGGTTCTGGGCGCTGATGGGCTCACAGGCTGTGCTGTCCCAGCTGTGAGCCAGCCCAGCCTTTTCCCCCCGAGGCTCCGGCTGGCGGTGCCCCACAGGAGCTCCTCCGTCTTGTTGGCGTTTACCCCACACGCTCGCAGATGGCCGCCCCAACGGACAAGCCCAGTGCCTCTTGGCATTCTCGGCAGAGGACTGGTTGCAGCCCACAGAACAGCAGCTCCCGGAGGGAGTCTGCGGTGCCTTTTTCCTGCTGTGGGCCATGTCTGGGACTGTTGGCTCAGGTAGCCACGTTGACCTTGAGCCCTGCCCTCAAGGTCACAGCCTTGCCTCCAGCAGACCTGGTACTCTGGAACTTTTCGTCAGCCTCACGTGCAGGTGGAGACACCAGCTCCGGGTGGAGGAGGAGCCACAGGGCTGAGTAGGCGAGAGGCAGGCAGGGGCTGGGTGACCGGGCCCATGGGGGGGCAGGCGTGCATGCTCCAACAGCAAGAATGTGGACGGTGACCCCGCCTTCCACACGTCACCAGTTAGGTGCCCCATCAGGGCTACTATGGGGGCAGCTCTGTGGCTGGTGTTCAGGGGCTGGGCAGCGTGGCTGGTGGCAGGAGCCAGTGGCCGTTCGCAGAGCCTGCACCGACCCCAGGGAGGGTCAGCCTGGGGAGGGCTGGTCAGGGGGAGGACTTGAGGTTGACCGCTGGTAGGTGGCTGATCTGTGGTGTCTGGGGGAAGATACCAGCAGGGGAGGGAGGTGGAGGGTCAAGCTACTTGCGCAGGGCCATGGGGGGTTTGAGAACTGGGGAGATAGGACAGGACCCTTTCTGGAGAAGAGACCAGTTGGCCCCATGAGAGGTGGGGGTGACTGCAGCAACGGGGCTCAGCCCCCGACATGGCAGCCAGTCAGGGTGATGAAGGAGGGAGGTGTCCACCACATGGGGGTGAAGCGGGAGGGAATGAGGGACAGAGGGTTGGGAGTCCTGGGGGAGGGACCAGGCCCTAGAGGCACACAGAAGGGAGCTGCCAGGAAGAAGGTTGAGCAGAAGATAGACCCCCAGGTGGGACAGTGGGCCAGCCCCCATCCAGGCCAGTGATGTCAGTGTCCAGGAGAAACTGTCTAGAGGCGCACTGCACGTCCGCCATCTGGCAGCCTGGAGAGGGAGGCCAGGGCCGCACGAGGTTTGCTGGGCCCACCCCTCATCTGCAGTGCCCTCCTGCCTCGTGGCTGGCAGCTGTGGGGTCTCAGCCTTCCAGAAAGGAGGAATGCCCACGCTGGGAAGAAAGTGATTTGGGAACAAGCGTCTGCAGACCAGGGCCGTCCCAGGAAGGTGTGGGAGTCCAGTTTGTGGCAGGCGACCATATGGAGGACCAGCCCGGAAGAGCTAGATAACCCAGGAAGGGTATGGTGGGCACAGGGGAGGGCAGACTGTGGGATGGACTCCATGAAGCTTCTAGAAACCACCCCTCACAGGGCAGCCACTGGAATTAGCAAAGGAGGAGAGGCTCAAGGAGTCACGTCTGCTCCAGACCTCAGCAGTCCTCCCTAAACTGTGCGCTTCTCGGGGCAGAGTATTGAAAACCCATAGCTCCCTGTCCCCCGTGGCTTGTCATCAGGAGTGTCTGCTCCAAGCAGTGGCAGGCACGAAAGCGGGTCTGGTAGGGCCTTCTCCAGCTCATTTCTCTGGGCCTCATGCCCGCCTGGGTCCTGCCGCAAGCTGGCCTTCCCTGCACACCTGGGTGGGTCCCCTCTCCCAGTGGAGCAGGGAAGGTGCCAGGCCCCCCAGAAGCCCCTTGGGTACTGCAGCAACTGAGACATGGGCCTAAGGGGTGCACCCCCTGCTGGACCATGCTACAGCAGCCCACAGCCCTGCTTTCCCTCCTGAGCCACTGAATCCAGAAATGGCAGGACCTAGGTGTCCATGGGTCCTTAAGTGAATGTCCTACCTCGAGACAGGTGAGCCTTCGAAATGGGAAGCGTTTTCCTAAAGCTGATGCGCCCGCTGTTCTTGTGGTGCTCCAGGCCAAGGCCCGAAGGGTACACGATATATTCACATGGCTGCCCATGGCCTGTCTTCTTTTTGCTGGGACCTGGCATCTTCTGGTCCACTTCGGGGGCCTGTCCCAAGTGTGGCCATTGGGGAGCATGGCTGTTGTTGCCCAGCAAAGTATTTGCCTCCAGGTGCATCCCAGGGTGCCTCTTTGTGTCTGGTGCTCATCAGAGTCGGGACTGTGAGGCCATCGTCTGCTGGCTCTGCTTCTCTTCAGGTCCTGCAGGTGCCCCGTGTCTCTGGGGGGCCTGGGCCTGGCGTCCTAGCTGCTCCCCCCAAAGGCAGCTGGAGAAGCTTTGCTCTGGGCTGGAGTGGGGCGGCCTTGAGACAGGGTCCTGTGGAAGGGATGACCATCACTGAGGTCCCTGCAGACACGCTTGACCAGGGTTTTGGGGGTGCAGGCTGAGAAGGGGGGTCCTGTCTCAGGTGGAGAGTCCTCCTGGGGATGCTGCAGTCTCCAGCATTGCTGCGGGCACAGCCGTGGGTTAGACGATGGACCACCTGGGCTCTCGGCTTACCTGGGGCACCCATGCCCACTGGTGGGAATGGGGCTGTCCTGGAGCTGGGCTGATCTCGTGGTGCCCTGGGATGCATGGCATGGAGGGCGGGGACAGAGAGAGAAATGAGCCTTTGCTTGACCTTCGACATTGGGCTCCACCTGCTGACCTTCCCGGCCCACCCCTGCTCTGGGAATGTGGCCCTGACCGCTGTGGGCGCTGTCCTATAACTGAGTGACAAGTTACCTTTCAGGGAAAGTGACTGCCCCCCTCCCAGGGTATAGGGTGGAAGCAGCATGGTCTGGGAGCTCTCCCTTCTCTCCCCCCCCCATCCCCCCCCCCCCCAGCAGCTGGCTCTGTCCTCAGTTGGACTCAGGTGTCAGCTGGGCTGTGAGAGGTGGGCAGTGACAGCCATGCTTCTCTCTGCAGGACTGACCAGCTGGGCATGTTCACTCACAAGGAGTTCGAGCAGCTGGCCCCCGTGCTGGATGGCTTCAGCCTTATGACCTATGACTACCCCACAGCGCAGCAGTGAGTGTGGGCACCAAGGGACCCCGTGAGCTCCATGGCTTGGCGCAGAGGTGCTTGCCTCCCCTGGGGCCTGGACGCTGGACACTCAGAGGGACAAGGCCTGGCTTCCTGCCGGCGTGCTTGGGGCCGTGCCACTGTCAGCTCTTGGCTCCAGGGTCACAGAGGACCCGAAGCCCACGATTGCCCCTGCATTGGGCAGCCTTCACGTTTTGGGGGCCTGTGAGAGAGGGCAGTGGGCAGCCCTCACGGGACCACCATCCTGGGTTGTCCACCTGTGCCAGCACAGTGGCCGCTGGCACCAGACCCGCCTTATCGCCAAGAAGTTGCTCCCGTGGGCGGGGGTCACTGCCTCGAAGGGAGCCTCGGGTGCAGACATGTCACGGTGCTGCCCACTGCCGTTTCTGTCCCCCGTGGAGGCCCCGGGCGTAGCAAATGCCGGCACGGGTCCAGCTGGAAGCCACTGTGGGAGGCCTGCTGTCTGCTACCCTCCTTCCCACCCTGCCCCTGCCTGACACCTGCCTGCTGCTGAATCCCACTCCCCTCTCACCCCTGCAGGCCCGGTCCCAATGCACCATTGTCTTGGGTTCGAGCCTGCGTCCAGGTCCTGGACCCCAAGTCCAAGTGGCGGAGCAAGATCCTCCTGGGGCTCAACCTCTACGGCATGGACTATGCAGCCTCCAGGGATGCCCGTGAGCCTGTCGTCGGAACCAGGTGAGCCCAGGGCTCCCCACTACGTGGGTGACCTCCGGTGCTGTCCTGCGCCCCTGGCCCTCATTCCAGTGGGTCTGTGTGTCTCCTGGAGGTGGTGGCTTAGAGCAAGGGAGAAGGCCTGGGGCAGTCTGACCCCACACGCCTGCTGCCTGTAGGCGGAGCCTCTGAGCCTGTTGGTTTGGGGGCCCCATCCCAGCACCGCAGCTGGGACCCCCGCCTTGAGATCACCCCCCGTCCGTGGGCACGCAGACCACCTCCCGACAGCGAGGGGCACGTGGGCCTGGCCTGAGAGGCGCTCGTGCACATCCGCACTTGCCCTTGCCATCGTCTCCTGCCCGACGGCCCCCGAGGTCTCTTGCCTTTCGGGTCCGTTGGTATCAAAGTTGTTTTCCTTAATGGTGTTTTTTTGTTTTTCTTTTTAACTTTCTTTATTTTGAGAGAAAGAGAGGGCGTGAGCAGGGGAGGGGTAGAGAAAGAGTCCCAAGCAGGCCCCGCGGTGTCAGCACAGAGCCCGACGGAGGGCTCCAACCCATAACCTGAGCCGAAATTAAGAGTCAGATGCTTAACTGACTGTCACCCAGGTGCCCTGGCTGGTATCGAATTCTTTTCAGCTTTGTTTTGCGTTGGTTTTCTGGAAGATACTGTTGCTAGGGGTGTGGTTCTAAGCTGTCCTGTCCAGCCAGACCGCCCCCCCCCCCCCCCCCATGCCCGGTGGGATTTGATTATCACGCGCCTTCCTGGGGTTTTATGTGTTTTGCACTTGGTTTTCATTGAGCTTTTGGGACCTGTGTATTTATACTTTTCGTGAAATTTGGAAAATTTTTGGCTGGTTTCTTCAAACGTTTTTTTCTCTCCCTTTGTCTTCTTTTTCGGGCCCTCAAGCATGTGTGAGGTCACTTGATTTGTCTCCTGCCGCCGATACTCGTTTTGTTTTCCCTTTTGTGGGATGTTTGTCGGCCTTGTCAGGGGCGCTGACTGGTGTCTCTGTCGCGCCTTCCGTGGTGTTGCAGCCTGTGCTTCCCCGTCATATCCTGAAGTTCACACTGGGTTTTCTCTTCCGCGTGTCCTGCACTTCGCACGTGTGGGCTGGGCTGTGACATTCGCACTCCGAGGTGGGCCCGTCCTGGGTCTGCTCAGCTGGTGGCTCTCCTTCCCAGGCTCCCGACTGGCCCGAGCTCTGCAGACTGGGGCCCCTAGGTGGGACGCCAGACATTGTGGATTTTGCCTTGTTGGGCACTGGGCGCCTTGGCGCTGAATCTTCTCAATCTTTGTTCGGGTGCCTGGGAACCGTGTGAGCCAGCCATGGAGAGCGGGTCCAGACGTTGTGACCTGGGTGCACGCCTGTTGCAGCCTGCTGTCCTTGCAGGGGGGGTCTCTGTGGGTCACCAGTTGGGCTGACACCATCAGGCACACGGCATGTCAGCCAAGCGGGTGCGGGGGGCAGGGGGTGGGCTGCCGTCCGTGGCTGCTCCCATTGCTGTGCCTCGGTGGAGGGACGGGGGCTGCCTGGTTGGCCCTTGACTGTACTCGTGGGTTTGAAGGGGCTGCTCCCAGTCACTTGCCCAGCGGGCTGGGGGGCTTCTGTTTCCTCTAGGCCCCTCCTGCTCTGTGGGCTGGGCCTCCAGGACAAGGAACAGTGCCCATGAGGGCCCAAAGCCATCCCTCACCTCAGCTGCCCCTCCACGGCCCCTCCACGGCCCCTCCACGAACCCCGAGATCGGCCACGCTCGGAAGTGGTCACCCTGCCAGGACCGTGTCCTCTGGGTACACAGCTGGTGCTGGGGTCTGTGCTGCCCACCCCTGTCCTGGCCCCTGGCATTGGGCACATTCTGTATCCCTAAACCTGGATCTGCCCCTCTCTGCTGAGAAGGGCCTTGGGAAGTGGCGTGGACACGGCGTGGATGTGACGTGAATGGCAGGAGCTGGGGAGAGAAGGCCGAGGAGCAGCTCCCCGGCTCCGGGAGGGCTGCTGTGGTGCCTGGCCAATCGCTGGGGCGTTGCCCCATCTCCCAACAGCAGAGTGGGCTTCTCGGCACCCGGCCACCCCTCCCTGAGAGCTCCCCCTTCCTGTCTCTCTGTCCTTCTGGTCGGGTCCCCTAATGCACTTCTCTGACATGGAATTGCTGAGAAAATTCCAGAAGCTTTGCTGGTGTCTCCGCTCTTCCCCACAGCCTTCACCCGGTGCCTGGCCCAAGGAGGCAGTAGGCAGAGCCCCATCCAGAGCTCGGGCTCCCAGCACCGGGCCCCAGGATTCCAGGGAGCTGCCGACCGGTCAGCCAGGGATAGGAGGATGAACCCCCTGCTGCTGAGGGAGGCATCATGCAGGGCCCCCACGCCCCCACCCGCCTCTGCTCCAGCCTCGGGCTCCGCTGGCCCAGGCCTGTGGGGGGCAGGGGACTTAGCCTTGCGGTGCCGCTCAGCCACCTGTGCTGCCGTGTGCACACCACACGTGGGGCTTGAACCTCAGTGGTCACCGTCCCCCAGTCCTGGAGGCCGGAGCCCCAGGTCCAGGCGTGGGCCGGGCCGGGGCCTCCAGAGGCCTCTCTCCTTGGGTGTGGATGGCTGCCCTCTCCCAGTGTCCTCACGGGGTCAAACCTCTGCTCGTGTCTGTGTCCTGATCCCCACTTCTCCTAAAGATCCCCGTCACCTGGCATCAGGGCCCACCCCGATGACCCCGTATTACCTCAGTCACCTACGTAAAGTCTCCATCTTCATGTACAGTCATATTCTGGGGTGCTGGGGGTCAGGACCCCAACATAGGAATCTGGGGGACACGGTTCATCTCTGTCCCCACCTGAAGGGTGGAGAGTTACTGTTTATTCACTAAACTTCGGCCCTGCAGCACAATGGCAGGTGGAGTGTCAGGCTTGTTAACCCCGCATACACGGCCCAGGGGCGTGAGTGCTCACCCCCCTCCCCCGCCTCGCCTCCCAGGATCCCGCGAGCAGACAGCAGCTCCAGCCCCCAGCTTCCGCTCAGCAGGGCCACGGCTTACACACCTCACAGGCCCTACTTGGTGGGTTTGCCCCACAGAGAGGGGCTAAGGGGCCTCACAGAAGTGAGAGGCCTGTGGCAAGCAGAGAGGGTCAGTGCCACAGCCTCCGGGCACCAGGCGCTGCCTCGCCTGGGGACTTGGAGCAGAGGAGGGGTTGAGTCTGCTTCGGGGAGGGCCATAGTGGAGGGCTGCCCCAGGGCCCCCTGCACGGACCCGGCTGTGTTCTTCTCCACCCCAGGCCCCTTCCTGCCGAGCTGTAGAATGGGGCCCGGCTTGGTGCCCTGAGACCCGGCAAGAGACTCTGCCATCCTGATGGTGGCTCCTGGGACTCTCCTGATCCCCCGGGCCACCTCAGGCTGCGGGTCAAAGGGCCTCAGGGCACAGGCTCCCCAGGGCAGAGAGAGCTGCTGTTCTAAGGAGGGAGCCTCGGCCCCAGACAAGGTGGGGGAGGGGCAGGCACGCAGCCCTCACGAGGCCGCTCCCCACAGGCCCCCCAACGCGGCCAGACTCAGCGATGGGGGACCTTTGCCAAAGCGGGGTCTCAAGCGGAGCACGATCCCCGGTGCAGCACCTTCCCTGGGGTTCACGTCACAGGGAGCTGGCCCCGTGGAGGACTTGCAGGACTGAGGGGGATCAGGAGGGGCACCCCCTCCAGGAGAGGGGAGCCCAGCCTGGAGAGGGGTCGCCTCCCCTACAGGCCAGTCCCAGGGTGAGAGCTGCAGTCCAGGAAGGATGTCGTAGAATGACAGCAGCTCCTGGTGCAAACGGAGGACACACCCAGATGGGGCGATGGACGCTGGCCCCAATGTGGTGTGAGCCTTCCCCCCACACCCGGCAGAGGCCCCCCTGCCCCCAAGTGCCCCCGGCCCCTGCAACACCAACAGGGACGCCAACAGTGAAGCACCCCTTGGGCCCCCGTGGGGGTCCTCTGCCCACAGCCTGACTCTTGCGGACAGTCCTCCTGGCCTTCAGGGGAGGAAGGCCTGACACACATGCCCCTCTCAGGGCCGCGTCCCTCTGATCCAGCGAGCCAGACGGAAGAGCTCAGCTGGCTCTACACTGATGCCTTTGTTTGCGGGGGGAGGGGAGGGCTCAGGAGCAGCACCCTAGAAATGCAGTTCACCAGGATGCCACCCTGGCCAGTTCCCCCCCCACCCCAGCTCCCCCGCTCCCCTGCGAAACCTGCTGCGGCAGGCCCTGCTCCCCATGCAGGTGACATCGGGCCAGGTGTAGGCCGCTGGTGAGCCCCACGGTCACTCAGGCTCTCTCCAGCTTTGGTGCTGACGGAAGCCCCTGCAGCCTGCTCCGGGATTATGTGCCCTCCCTGTCTTGGCCGCTCCGGCACGGAGACCTGGCCCTTTGTGGCAGGTGTCCTCCGCCTCTTCCAGGGCAGTGGGGGATCGGCCGCCTCACCATCTGCTCGGCCTCAGACAGAGCCAGGACCCCGTGGTGGGGCAGGAGGCCAGCCCCCTCAGGCCCGGCGTGTGGTCTCCCGGCCTCTGCCAGCCAGGCTAGTGTTCTGTGCCCGCCAAAGGGACCTCAGGGGGCCCCCGTCTGCAGTGGCTGTTGCTTCACATCCTGAGTTTCCCTCCCTCCCAACTCACTAGTCTCTGTTGGCCATCCCTGGGCCACACGTGGGCCTTGTCCTGACCGTGTCCAGGCTCCTCTGTATGGCCTGCTCACTCCCTAACTTCAGGGAGTTTGGGCAGCTGTGAAACGCCCCAGGAGGTAGCATGAGTCTAGGTGCTCGTCTGCGGGTCCCCGTGCCTGCAAAGCCCCTCTCCTGAGAGGCTGTCCTGCTTCCTTGGCAGGCCCAGCCTGGCCCCACAAGATACCCGGCACCAATCCACATGGGCCCCTGTTATGTACCTTCGGGGCCGGCAATCCCCACCCTGCTGGGCCATCTCCTGCCCCTGCCTGGGGATCCCCAGCTGGAGCACAGCCAGCTGGGTCCGGAAAGGGCGGGTCATGCTTGGAAGTCTCCGTGAGAGCCAGGGTGCCAGGGGCTCGGGGAAGGATGCTTCCCAGTGAGGCCAGTCCCTGTGACCTGCCAGCCCCAGACGACGGTGCTGGGCACCCAGCTCCCCCCAGTTGAGGACAGCAGGTCTGTGTGAGGCCCCATGGGCAGGGAGCTGTCGGGGAACCTCGTGGGGATGCCTGCTCCGTGGGTGTCGCTGTCCTGTGCCCGGTCTCCCTTCGGCAGCCTCCCTGGGTGGCTTCTCACGGCCGCCTTCCTGTGGCTCTGTGCCTTCTCTCTGTCTTCGCGCCTTGGTCTGTGTCTTCCTTTCCTTCTGCTAGGTCCCGCCTCCGGGCACCCTGGTCTTGTGTCTCAGCCCTGGCCTCCTTGTGTGCCCTGCTTGGCTTTAGAGTTGCCTTTGTCCCTGCTCGGCTCCCCAGGGGTCTTCTGCTGTGGGCCTGTCTCACTTTGGAGGTTTTCCTCCAGGCCCAGCCCATGAAAGGCAGCTGGGGAGGAGCCCTGCTGCCTGTGGGTGGGGCCTGCAGGCGAGGGTCCTCGTGTCACCCACAGAGGAGCGGCTCATGGCACAGGCCTGCGTCAGGGAGACCCTACCCCGTCCACATCTAGCCCGAGAAGACGCAGCAAGGGCCCAGCCCCAGTGACATAGCTGCCGGGGCGGTGGGGGTGGGGGCAGCTCGGGGGACTCTGGCGGCAGTGGGCAGTGGGAACAGTAACAAGGAGAGGCCACTGGGCACGTGGGTCCCCCTCTGCGTGTTTATCAGGCCCCCTTGCCAATGGGAGGTCGGGTCTGGGCTGGCAGGGACCCCTCCCGAGGCTGGGGTGTGGGTGGGTCCGGCACGAGTGGGTGGCTTAGACTCGGTCCAGCCCGTCCTGTGCCTCTGGTCTCGTGGGGCAGGGCTCCTGCACTGAGTGCAGGGAGACCTCAGGTCCCACCGGTGAAGGTGAGAAGCCACATGCCAGTTTCCTTTGGGGTGGGAGGCACCCCCCTCCCTCTGTGGTGGTCCCGCACACGTGCACCCTCAT
Organism: Prionailurus bengalensis; assembly: GCF_016509475.1. Classification (NCBI taxonomy): domain Eukaryota; kingdom Metazoa; phylum Chordata; class Mammalia; order Carnivora; family Felidae; genus Prionailurus; species Prionailurus bengalensis. The sequence goes on from NC_057346.1 coordinate 115,462,098, forward strand.
TGCCATTTCCGTCGGACCCTTTCTCTGAGCCACTGCTGGTTGGTCTCCATGGGTGTCCCTGTCCCCCCCCCCCTGCCCCGCTCCCCCATAAGGCCCAGGAATGTCCTCATCCTGGTGAGGAATGTTCTCTCCCTGACGTTCCTGGAACCCTTAGGCTAGGTCTTGTACCTTTTTTGGGGGGGGGGTTTCCACACTCCATAAACTTGCCGTTTCAGAGGGTGGGTGCCGGGGCGTTTGTCTCAAAATTGTGCAGCCGGCACCTCAAATTCCACGCTTTCCTCCCCCAAAAAGCACCCTTGGGCCCTCTTGGCAGTACCCCCCCACCCCCACCCCAACGACCCCAGTCTGCGTTCTGTCTGCGGGCTCGCCCGGTCTGGGCGGTTCTTGCAACCAGAGCCGTGCGGTGTGCGGCTGAGGGCTCACTTGGGTCAGTTTGGGGAAATGCTGCCGCCCTCACTTTTGAAGTATTTCCCCGCTTGCTTCTCTCTCTGGCTCCCACCTCCTCGTTTGCCTCCTCTCCCTCTCAGACCCTCCCCTCCCAGCTCTGGTCTGTGCCCAACTGTGCCCTCCCCAGGGTTTGCTCCCCACTGGCCTCTCTGTGTCCCCGGGGCTGCACTAAGGTGAGCACGGGGTCCTGTGTGCCCCCAATCATGTCACCTAGAGGGGAGCGACCCCAGCCTCCGTGCCCTCCACCCCCCAGCCAGGGCCCATCCTGCAGCATCTGCCCACTACCCTGGCTTGGGACCCTGGGGACTCAGGGGCAGCCTGGGTCAAATGCCCTGTCCTTTACCCCCCCCACACACACACACCCTCCCGTCTGGCCCTGCATGCTCTGCCCTGCACGTCCTGGATTCTCACAGAGACCTCAGACCAAAAATTGCAAATAATGTGAGCGAACCGAGAACCTTGTTTTAATTAAGGGTAATCCGCTAATGTTGGGTGGTTGGACTTGCAGGGTGCCCCCCTTGCCAGCAGGTACCCGTCCCCTCCTGTCCGGCACTTGTCTGCCAGGGGGCACTCATGAACCCGCTACTAGGAGGCCCGGCCCTCCTGGCCCCACGGCACCTTGGGAAGTCACCTGTCCTCTGCATGCGTCTAGGGGGCCGGGAGGGGCGCAGTCTCAAGCCCCTGGCTCCTGGTAGTCAGAAAGGACTGCTGTGGGTGTGAGGCAGCCCTGTCCACGGCAAGAAAGGCAACGCTGGGGCAGCCTGGCCTCCGGAAGGGCACGGAAACCACTGCCCCTGCCTGCTGGCCCCAGAGAGCTGGGCTGGGGACCTCCGGGGACTGTCCCCAGGCCCGCTCTTCCTCAGAGGCCTGTGGTTTGACCTGAATGCCCCGCACACCTCCTGTGGCGCTCAGGGCAGTCGCGTGCCTGGTCTGCTCCGTGTACCTTACAGAGGCCACACCCTGAGTGCAGGTGCCCTCACTCTGTCCACTTGGACACTCATGGTGCAGATGTCACAGCAAGAGGCCTGGTCAGGACACCCAGCCCCTTGGTGCAGTCTCTCTCCCACCGGCGCAGCCCAGAGCAGTGAGCTCACAGGCTCCTGAGATCGGAGCCGTCTGTCGCGTCTCTGACCGTCCCCCACCCCTAGTGCACATTCACGGGGGGCAGTGGCCCGCGCCCCATCCTGTGTTCCTGTACTTGTGTCCGGGGCACACGTGTGGTCCTCGCCCGACTGTGACAGCCTCAGCCACCGTGACCCTCCCGGTGTCAGGCTGTCTCGAGGACTCCCACACCTGTGCCCGGTTCCCTGCAGGTACATCCAGATGCTGAAGGACCACAGGCCCCGGATCGTGTGGGACAGCCAGGCAGCAGAACACTTCTTCGAGTACAAGAAGTGAGTGTCCGGAGGAGGCCCCAGCTGAGGGCTGTGCATGCCCAGGCTGGCCAAGGGCCCCAGGGCCTTGCGCTCGACCCCTGCCCCCGAGGGCTGATCCGGCCCAAGGAGCGGACCCGTGGGGCGGCGTTTCCAGCAGGACCTGAGGCTTCTGCCGACAGGGAGGAGGGCCCCGCACTTCCACGTTGGGTGGGGTTGGGAGAAGCTGCGGTGGGCAGAGGCAGAAGGCTCATCCTTTTGCAGAAGCCGCGGAGGGAGGCACATCGTCTTCTACCCGACTCTGAAGGTACTCACGGGCCCGCCTGTGTGCTGGGGGTGGGGGCGCAGGTACCACACCCCTCCCCCCGCAGTGACCCTTACCCTCGGTGAGCAGCGGAGGTCAGCTCGGGGCCTGACCTGCTACTCCCTGGCGGCCGGGGTGGGGGGCTGCCAGGGGGTGACAGGTGGGGCTGACGCTTCCCGGGGCCTGCAGTCTGTGCAGGTGCGGCTGGAGCTGGCCAGGGAGCTGGGCGTCGGAGTGTCCATGTGGGAGCTGGGCCAGGGCCTGGATTACTTCTACGACCTGCTCTAGGCCTGGCTCCAAGCGGACGTGTGCTTTCCTGAGCAGCGGAGTGACCAGTTGATAAGCAAAATACAGACTCTTCTTTTCTGTTCAGTTTCTGCTGTGGTCCTCGAGCGGTGGTAGAGGGGGCCCGGGACCCAGGCCTCGTGAGCGATGTGGGGAGGGGTAGTCGCGGGGGGGGGGTGCCTGAGAACCCAGGCCCTTCCCACCCCGCCCTCACTGCTGCCGGTCGTTGGCCAGGTTGGGGCAGGACCAGGAGGCCCTCTCACGTGTGGACCCCAGGCCCCTGGTAGGACCTAGTGTCAGCCCAGGGCTGCACAGAGGGGCCTTGGCCTCTCACCGCCCGCGCTGGCTCAGTCCGCTTACCAGACTGCACACGGCAAGGGTGTAGGCGTCGCTGTAGAAAGCTGGGCTCAGAAAGGTTCTTCCTGTCCCCGGAGGCCCTGGACCCCACGGGGGCAACAGAAGGACCCCTGGGAGCCCTCTGGCACCCATGGGCCGTGTGATCAGTTTCCACCCACAGGGTAACCTGGCTCCCAGTATGAAACATCAGGAGAAATGCTGGGATTGCCGGTAGCCAAAGACTCTGCCCCCCGGCCCCCCAGCCAGAAGGGCTGCTCACGCCTCCTCCCCAGTAATTAACCTTCGTGGGCTCCAAGCAGCAGAACCCCTTGGGAACCATGACAGTCCAGGGCCCGGAGCCAGAGCCCTTCCCCACCCAGACCAACTGGCCAGACGCCGTATGTGAGTGTGCGGCCGCCCCACGGCTCTGGTTTCCCTCACACCCTTGGGCTTAGAGCTCCAAGCTGGGGGTCGTGGGGTGGACGAGAAGGCAGAAGGGCCCCAAGGGGGAGGTTGTGTGTTAGGAGGGGCAGGGCCTTGGGTCTTCCAGTTCCTTGCTGGACCCACCGTCCCCTCCTGCAGCTGCCCTAAGGAGGAACCCCGTCTCCAGGGGGACGGGCCCTGCCAGCTACCCCACTCCTGACCCCCAGACCTGCTCACAGGGTGGGGCCTGAATAAGAGGACTGGTGGGGGAAGTGTTGTACCAGAAGTCCATGTGCCCGGCTTCCACAAGTGCGTATGTGCCTGTGTGCACGTGTTCGCACGTGTGCCTGTCTGCTTGTGGGACGGGGACGCTGACCGGCACATAGGGCCCCACACAGACACCCTGGCAACAGGCAGGAGCACTGGACGGAGCTGTAGGCACAGGCCAGTCCCCTCCCCCCGCCAGGGCTGGGGTGCTGGGTTGTAGGGTGTCTGGAAGTCTGCTCCGGAGTTGGGCTCACGGGATGTCAGGATCAGTGGGCATGGAGCCAGGCAGGTGACAAGACACTGGGTGTGCGTGGGGGGAGCTCCTCAGTGGGGCTTCGGAAGACGGGACCAGTGAAGGGGGGTGGGAGCCAGGAGAGGGGCCCTGAGGTCAGACCCCCGGGGTGCCCACAGTGAGAAAAGTGAATCTGGAGACCAAGTACAGGCAGCAGGTGGGGTTTGGCCGGAGGGTGGGGACCCTGGGGAGCATGGCTGCCAAGGCAGTTTGCGGGCCCCGGGGGAAGTGGGGTGCGGGCTGGAGCCTGAGGGCTCACGTGGGTTGCGAGCGAGGGACAAGCCTCCTCCATCAGTCCAGCGAGGAGCTTGCACGCGGGTCTGTCCATAGGAGCAACCTGGCGGTGGGACAGGTGTGTCTGGTCACATACTTGGACGGGGGGTGGGGGCGAGCTCGGGGAACAGCCCGGGGGCTCCTGGGAACACGGGGTCAGATGGGGACCGCCCTGCTGGACGTGGGCTGTTTCTGTTGGTACTCCGGGAGTTTGCTGCCGGTGGGTTAACCGTGTGCCCAGATAACGGGCTCACGTTGGTTCTGGTGGTTTCCGTGGAGTGAGGACAGGTTGGGAGACGGGGGGAGGGAGGACTCGGCAGTCTGGGTTGTGTCTGTGGCCGTGGTCAGTGTTTGGCTGCGCGTCAGCAGTGTGTCCACCACACAAGAACAGTGACACTCGGGGGCGTCCCTGGGAGGAGCAGGCAGAGGGCAGCACCCTGGAGCCAGCAGGAGTGGGGGCTGGAAACAAGATTCAGGGGCTCCTCCAGGAGACCAGCTGCCCCTCTGACTGGGCCCAGGGATCCTTGTCCGGCTCCTGATGGCCCCCCCCCCGACAGATAACAGTTAAAGGGCAAGGTTCACAGCATCAGACCCCCAGGGGGCAGGCAAGGCCCTGGGGCTAGATGGAGGGGCCTCCCCGCGGCAGGGGACAGGACTGGAAGAGCCGAGAGTGGGTCAGGGAGGCACAGAGCCGTTCCGAGGCACCACTGTGCCACTTTGTGCATCTGATCTCGTGGAGTTTGGTGGCTGCACCCATGCACGTCCGTCCGGGAACTGCACTCCGGGCACTTGGTGGGGGGCCACGGCCGCGCAGGGTCTGTCGGGGCACAGCACCCCCTCCAGGGGTCACGACGGCAACAGACACAGGGGGGCGGCTGCTGTCCACGCACTTTATTAAGACATCCCAGAGCCCGCCCTGGCTCCGCTGTGGAATGTGGTTGGTGGGGCTGTCCGCCACGAGCACCAGGACCAGCGGGCGGCCCTTCACACACCCCCCCCCCCCACTGCGAATGGCCCCAGCCCTGGGGGAAAACACTGCTCTGCAGGACACACGGATCCGGGAAGCGCCAGAAGCCCCTCCCACCCCCAGCCCCGCGCCTGCTGCCCTGCTGCAGCTCAGTGCTCACGGGGCTAGCTGAGGGTCCCCTTCCCTGTGCCCAGGATGGTGCTGAGTCCTGCAGCAGGGAGAGGCAGGTGGGCTACATCCTTCGGCAGCGAGGTGGGGGGCGGGGGTGGCAGGAGCGGAGCCTACGCACAGTAGGTATCAGCCTTCACCACCTGGCAGTACATGGTCATGGCGAAGGTCAGACCCAGGATCTGCGGGACATGAAGGGGGGCTGGGCAGGACTCCAGGAAGCCAGAAGCACGGGGCTACCCCCCAGCTTCCCGGATGGCCTGCACCCCACTTCTCTGGGGGTGCCCCCCAGCCCTCGCAGTCAGGCCCATCCCGGCCACATCCGCGAGCCATCGCAGGGCCCGCCCACCACAGTCAGACGGGGCTTCCTGGGGCTCAGCCCCGGGACCTGCCTCTCCCTCAGCTTGGCTCCCGTGGGTTCTGCTGGCGGCTTTTTCACGTCCATTTCACTCAGGACTTCCCCGGGGGCCAGGAAGACCACCCTCACTCTGCACTGGGCAGTCCCATGACTCCCACCCACCACAGCCACCGGGCAGGCCTAGGACTGCAGAACAAGGCTGGCCTGCCTGTGCCTGAGATGTCAAAGGTCACCTCCCCAGGGACTGGTCCCTGAGCATCCTCCATCAGCCGTGTGGGCTCAGGGAGCCTGAACCCGGGTGCTGACGGGCTGGGGTGCTAGGTTGGAGGCCAGGGTGGGTCTGGGCACCCAGCGTACCTGTACCAGTGCCGTGCACAGCCCAAAGATACCCACAGCCAGGAGGTTCTCCTGGAGCCACATCTTCACGGTCTCGTAACACGGCTGGAGGAAGAGAGGGTGTCACAGGGGCTTCGAGATCAGCCCTCCACCCCCAGGTCCCGGGGCCAGGACAGGAGGGAGGGGCGATGCAGGCACTCACCGCCTTCCACCAGGTGCCAGGTGCGTGGAGTCCACAGCTGTCACTGAACTCCAGGCAGCAGGAGTCGGGCACACGGGTGGCATTATAGACCTCGAACCAGTCGGTGTAGTTGGAGACCCCACAGCAGCGGAACTGCAGAGGGGCAGGCGCTAGGAGGGCTGGGGAGGCAGGTGGTCCCTGTCCCCCTCACCCGACCTGGCCCACCCCACCCCACTCCCCAGACTCACATCGGTCTGGATGATGCTCCAGGCATTAGTGAGGCCCACGTTTCCTGGGGTGCCATACAGGTGCAGACCCTTCTTAAGGTCTCGCTGGGCATACCTGTCGATCTGCAGGTGCAGCCGGGTCAGCAGAGCCACCCCCACGGCCAGCCCCGCCTCCCTCATCCAGACCCTGCAGGTGCCCTGTGCCCTCCCCCCCCCTCCTTGGAGAAAATCTCCTGCCAGAACCCCCGTCCCTGTGCTGGGGACTTTGCCCCTGCCCCCTGGGGTGAACTCTGTGGTCTGGACCAGAATGAGACAGGCCAGCATGAACCGGTGTCCGCTCAAGGTCCGGATACCGACAGACAGGTGCAGAAACCCGAGAGCCATCTGACACGGGTCATTTGCACACGTGGCTCCGACTGTCGGCCGAGAGGCCCAGAGTGACAAGGAGCACGCCAGCCCCAGAACGTGGCTCCCAGGACTATCCTCCAGGGAAGGAGCCGTGGCGCCCGGAGAAACGGCTGGGCCCGGGCCCGGGGCAGGAGACGCCAGGAAGGAAGGAAGTGCCCACCAGCAAGTGCACTGAGGGGAGGCTGCCAGAGGGACACAGGAGGAGCCAGAGGCAAGCTCCCAAGGGGCAGAGAAGCCCACATGTGAGCAAAGTAAGGCCTAGAGTATAACCCGGAGTGTGAAACACGCAAAAGAGCCCTCAGTAATGTAAATAAATGATTAAGCAAGTAAGTGGAGGCAGGAGATTTTCCCACCCAACAAGCATGGCGCTGAGGACAGTAGGAGCTCAGCACAGCTCCCCTGCCACCCAGTCCCGGAGCCTCCAGGGAGTCCTGGAGTCCCCTCCAGGCCTGGCCTCTGGCAGCTGTGCTTAAAGCTGAGTCCCCAGTGGGTGGGATGCCTGGGACCGCTGCCTGTCCATACAGAGCGTCCACACCGGGCACAGGGCTTGTGACTGCCATTGTCAGCCCCGCCTGTACCCGTCACCCACGGTGCCATGGCCCCTGCTGGGTGGTGAGGACAGAGGGAGGGAGGAGGTGGCCGACCTTGTCAGTGTAGGCGAAGAAGAGGATGGTGATGGTGGCCTCCAGCAGGAACACCAGCAGCAGCAGCACAAAGAACTGCGGGGGAGACAGGCCCCAGCGACTTGGCCCCCTCGGCCCCTGGCTGCGCCCCGGCCCCTGGAGCCTTCCGAGGGTGGGGCTGCGAACCTCAGATGCCCCAGTGCTGGGGGGAGCCCCAGCCGGGTGTCGGCTCCCAGAGACCAGCACGTCCCCTGATGCTGCCATACCCGCCTCGGAACCCTCCCCTCCGGCTGGGGGGGGGGGGGGCCTCCGGTCTTGCTCGGGAGCACAACCTCACACCTGCAAGCAGGCACCTGTGCCACATGCCTGTGTCCCTGTGGTGGGCGGGTGGGTGGGGCGATGCCTAGGGGGGCCCTGGGGAGGGGGTGTCCGAATGCAATGGCCCTGAGCCCAGGGTCACGCTTCTCAAGAAGCGGCCCCACCTGACTGCACAAAGCTTGCCCACTGGGTGGCAGTCCCCGACTGAAGCACCCCCTGAGGCACAGCCCTGACCTTGGCCACAGAGGCCCCAGGCCAGCAGAGCAGCAGAGGCATCCTTTGTCTGCCGTGCCTTTCCTGCAGACAGGGACGGGGCCAGGAGGTGGGACCATGCGGAGCAGGCCCTGTCCTCTCCTGGGGTCCCCGATCTGGCCTCTCCTCGGTGTGGGCTCAGGACTCCGGGCCCACCCTGCCCCCAGAAGGCCCCGGGCCCTGAACTCCCAAGTCACCCTGTGGGGAAGGCTGAGGTCAGGGCCCCACACACACCACGGCTTCCTGCCCCAGGGCAGCTGGGGACGCAGCCACACCCCCACCTGCCGCTCCAAGGGACCAGAGGGGCCCCAAGCCTTGATGGGAGCATCTGGACACACTGAACACTTGGGGGAGCTGCGCCCTCTGAGGCCCCACCCTGGGCAAGGGCTCCTCAGACAAGATCGATGAGCGTGTGATTTAGGACTTGGAGCTGCCCGAGGCCTCGGCCAGACATATTAATAGGTGAGGAGCCCGGCCCGGGGATCCTTCTCCGCCTCCGTTATCTGTGATTAATGTTCCGGACGACGGAGGGGAGACGCAGCCTGCCTGTAAATGGGCCTCCGAGGCGGAGGTGGGGACCGCGAGCCTCTCAGCTGAGGGTGCGGGGGCAGGGAGTCCCAGGAAGGGTGTTCTCAGAGGAAACAGGCCCGGTACAGGCTGCACCCGCGTGCGTCTGTCTTGTCAAGGGGCTGCCACGGGCCACGGTGTCAGGGGCACTCACGGTGAGCAGCAGGCACTTGTTCTCCTTGATGGCCCCGATGCAGCCCACGAAGCCGATGGCCATGACGAAGGTGCCGGTCACGATGAGCAGGTTGGCAGCCGACAGGGACGGGAAGGAGGAGGACAGGGTAGCAAAGTTCCCCTGCGTGGCAGCCAGCCAGATGCCAACCCCAAGGATGCCGCAGCCCCCCAGCTGGCACCGCCGGGACAGGGGAGAGGGCGGTGAGGCCGACGTCTGTGTGCCCCACACCACCCAGAGCGACACCCGAGGGGCCCTGCACACCCTCGCCCACCCTGCTGACCTCCCAGGACCAGCCACCCCTCCCGGTGTCATCCCAGCACCCAGCCGTTCCGCCCTCAACACACCCCCAACCCACGGCATCAGTGATACGGACCCCGAGGTCCCCCACCTGTGGCGCTGGGGATACTCTGTCCCAATGACCCTGGTGAGGCAGCCTGGGCAGGGGGCCCCAGGGCTCCCCCGAACACCACCCCTCCAGGAGGCACCCCCTCTGCCCCCACAGCCTCTCTGGACCTGGATAGTCAGGGAGACCATCCCTGCAGACCCTGCCGGACCCCACGCTCCCCTGGTCCTAAAACCACCTCCCCACGGGCCCCTCTGGTGTCCCCAGCTGTCCCTTCTAAGAGTGAGCGCCAAAGCACCCCTCGGGCCCCCACGTGGAGGCCAGCACCAGAGTGCAGCAGGGAGCCCGATCCCGACCCTGGCCGCCCCTCTCAACCACTGGAGCTTTTACTGAATGTCATCATTGCTCTTATTAAAAAAACAAAACGACAGAAAGGAGGAGGAGAAGGCAGAGTGAAGAGTCGGGAGAGGGCCCTCGGCCTCGCATGGTGACAGGAGAGCAAGGTGGGCCAGGGCTGGCTAGGGGGCCCCGGGCTCCGGCCCCCACCCCTCAGACGCTGGGGCTAGGGCCCTGGGTGGTCTCAGAACGGGACGGGAGAATGTGTTCCAGGGTGCGGGCTGGAGGCGGTTAGCCCCACTAACACTGACCAGCACCTAGACCCCAAAACCTGGGCTTCAGTGAGACCGCTTGGGGACCTAAGGCTTTCCCAGGCTCTGGGAAAGGCCAGCCTCCTCACCATCTGACCGGGCCCACACGGCCTCAGCCCCCAGCACACTCCTGGGCATGACGTCCCTCTAAAATCACCCTAAATGCCCAGGACAGTCTGGGTCGCAGACCCCAGGGTATACGGCATCCACCCAGGGCTACCACAAGCCCTGCACACCCCGCACGAGCTTCCTGAGCCCAGATGGCCAGATTCCACCCCATTTCCCAGACAAGTAAACTGAGGCTGGGAAATGAGCCACCTGCCCTGTCGGTCAGAGGCAGAGCCAGGGGGAGCCGGGACTACCCGCACACAGCGCCTCCCCGAGCCTCGCCGGGACCCCGTGACACAGCAGACCCCACGGGCTCTGAGGCCCCTGCCCGAGAGGCCTAACCCCAAGTGCGCTGGCTCGCCCCTTCCCCCACCAGCAGGTCAGCCTGCCCCAGGGTCTCCACGACTCCCTGGGGACTGCGCACACCATGCAGTAAGCCAAGCTGGCGGGAGACTGTGATTATGGGGGGGATCCCTCTGGGCCTCACCTCGGGCCGAGTGGGGCAGGACAGCCCCCCAGCTGAAATGGCCACCACCATCAGGGGGGGGAACCAGTCAGCACAGGGTAAACACGCGGGGTTCTGCACTACCCCCTCCCCGCCCCTCTTGGCACCTTCGACAGAAGCGAGAACTTCTGTCTAGAAATTGTAAACGACACCTGCTCTGAATGCTGCTGGCTCGGGACAGCATCCAGGAAGCTGGGGCTCCTGCTTCTGGTCTGAGGTCATCCTGCTTGTTTGAGCCCCTCCCAGAGTAAGGGTGGGGGTCTGCAGCTCAGGCAAGGTGCGCTGGGGGCGGAGGGGGCGGGGCTGTGCTGCCGGGTACCTACCAGGTTCGGGGGACCCTGGTGCAGGGGCTGACCTGCCCACCATGGACGGTGACCTCTGCCCGTGGCCAGGGTTTGCACCTGGGAGGCCACCTCTGTGCCGTAACCAAACCCGGGGCCATGACCAGGTGCCAGAGGCCATGGGGTCAGGGGAGGCTCAGAGGTGGGAGGGCAGCCGGGGACCCGCCCAGAGGAGGGGCTCCCTAGGCCTGGATGTGTGCCCCATGTGAGGACCCAGCTGCCTGGGGGGGGGGGGGCACAGCTCCAGAGCAGGACAGGGTCCGCTGGCTCTATGGGGATGCACGTGTGCCCACACCTGCAGGATGGGCGTGACTTCCATGCGAGATGCAGACAGGCCCCCAGCCATGGTGCTGGCCTCAGGCGGGGCCGCAGAGGGGACACCCAGCACCTCTGGGCACCCCACGCCCGCCTGCGACGGGCACCACTCGGCGCCACGGGGCACAGAAGCAGCCGGACAGGCCCTGGCCCGCCTCCCGCCCCACCTACAGGTGAGAAGCGGAGCCAAGCCCCTCCCCCGTGCCTGTTGGGACCGCCAACACCTCGTCCCCACCGCCTCTGGGATCCCCAAAGCCCCAGGGGAGGGTTGAAGCTGGGGCCACCGAGTAAGGTGACGGGGGAGGGGCCCGGGTCAGGGAGGGCGTAAGGGCGGGCCACCTCCCCCTGGAGGGGGACACAGTGACGGCTGCCATCTCCAGGCCTCACACCAGCTTGTCCCCCACTTTGGGGGAGTCACATCTCTGAGCTGAGCCCCCAGGACGGTGGGCAGTCCCGTGCGGCAGGTCCCCGGGCAGAGGACAGAACCGTTCCCTGTGCTTCACAGCCTGACTGTCTGCCTTCAAGGACATCGGCGGACGGCTCCGTCAGCAGGAAAATGAGCCCATCTGAGCGCCCTCGCCCCATGGGGACACGTGGAAGGGCGTGGGGAGGACATCGCGGGCAGGCGCCTGTGAGGGAGGGGCGGTCCGGGTCCCCGGAGTCCCCACCCCCAGCCCTGCTGGAAACAGATTTCCTTAACACCACAAAACGTCCCCACCTGTCCACCCTGAGATGGCAGGGGAGATCCACACGGTGACACACACAGCCCACACTGTCACCATGTCACCCCACGCTGTCACAGACACCCTCGCCGTCACTGTCACACACACAGACACCCTCACCGTCACTGCCACACAGGCTCATCTCACAGACGTGCTGCCCTACGACCTGTCAACCCCATAAGCTCCAAGGCCCTCCGTGTTCATGCAGACCAGTCACCAAAAACTCAGACGCACACACTAACAGAACGCATACACGTAGTTAATAAAATTATCTGTAATTTTGAAAATGTTTCTGCGTACGCAGCTTTTAAAACATTTTGGCAGGAAAATTACAGCCTCCGAGTGCAGGAAGAAACAAGCCCCTGTTAGACTTGGACGCAGAACATCAAACACGGGGTAAGTGGGGCTGCGGGCGCCGGGAGGCCAGGACCCCACCGCGACCCTGCAGATGTCCAGCCGCGCTCGCTGCCCGGGGCACTGGCTGGACCCTCCTCCCCAGCCCAGCTGGGTCCCGGGAGCAGAGCCCACGAGGCCTGAAGCAGGAGCCCAGCCCCACGGTCAGCCGTGGCCTCCCCGACTGCCTCCCATGCACCCCGAGCACATGCCTTGCCTCGTGTCCTCACCTGTCACCGGCCCCAGCCCGGTCCCTGGCTTACGCTCCCCGTCCTGCGGTCCCCTCCCTCGTCTGCATTTTTCAGGTTGGCCCAGGGCTGGGGCACAGGGACCGCATGGTCAGCGATGCCGCCCCCTCCAGGCCCATGAAGGGGCAGGTGTCAGGAGGCCCTCTGCCACTGCCCCTCCGGCCAGCAGATGGCAGGACAGCTGGCCACGTCCTCGGAACACAGCGGAGGGCTGGGCGCCCACAGGGGCCACGCTGTGCCTGGAAGCCCCTCGCCTGGCAGCCGGCATGGCCTTGGGGGGGCCTGGGCACGGCGAGGTGTTCTACCACTCCAGGCCAAGAGCCGCCAGGAGGGGACCCCGTCTGCACAAAGTTCAGGAATGGCAACCTTTGTCCGCCGTGCCGGAGACCAGGTCTGCAGCTGCCCAAGGCCGGGGATCAGGGACACTGGGTGTCGTGGCCTGGGGTACCTTCCGGGCTCACAGACGCGCTCCCTACCTTGGCTGGAGATTGTTATCTGGGTGAAAACTCAGCAGGCCACTCGCTTAAAATCTACACAATTGCCTGCAGTTAATTTTCTTAACCGCCGGCAAGCTCCCGGCGCCATCACCAGCCCCATTGGCTCAACCCCAGCCGCGGCAGCCCCCCACCCCGGCCCATCAGGGGACAGCCCCACCGCCCAGGGACCCCCTGAAGCCACTGTCCAAAGAGGAGGGGTTGGGCCGGGGAGCAGAACAGCCCTGGCCGGAGGCTTCGGCGAGGTCCAAGGTGAGGAGTTGCTCACTGGACCTCAAAAGGGTCTCCAGGGGCCAGGTAAGAACCACAGCAGCCGGTGGGGGGGGGGGGGGGGCGGGCTCGGTCGGTGGAGCGTGGGACTCTTGACCTCGGGGCTGTGACTTCGAGCCCCACGTGGGGTGTAGAGATTACTTAAAAATAAATTCAGGGGGCGCCTGGATGGCTCCGCCGGTGAAGCGTCCTGACTCTCGATTTCGGCTCAGGTCATGATCTCACTGTTGAGTTCAAGCCCCAGGTCCGTCTCTGTGCTGACAGTGTGGATCCTGCTTGGGATTCTCTCTCTCTCTCCCTCTCTCTCAAAATAGATAAATTGTTTAAAAAGAATCTTTAGAAAACAAATTAAGGGGCGCCTGGGTGGCCCAGGCAATTAGGCGTCCGACTCTTGGTTTTGGCTCAGGTCACAACCTCGGGGTTTCACGGGTTCAGGCCCTGAGTCCGGCTCTGTGCTGACAGCACGGAGCCTGCTGAGGATTCTTTCTCTCTGCCCCTCCCCTGCTCACGCTGTCTCTGTTTCTCTCTCAAAAATAATTAAATAAAATTTTAAAAATATATTAATAAAGTTCAATTAAAAAAAAAAAAGAACCACAGCAACACTGCTTGCGGGGCGGGGAGGGGAGGGAGAGGCCATTGCCAGGTACCTGGGGCAGCGGGGACGGGGCTGGGGGGGTGGGAGGCGCCCCACCGCAGGTAGAAAGACGGGACCAGGGCTGCAGATGGCCGGTGCAACAGGGACACAGCCCCCCTGGCTGCTGCATGGGCCTCCTGACCTCCAAGACCCGCCCCAGCCCTTAATGGCTGAGGCCACATCTCTGCCCCAGACAGAGCCCACTCCACCCCTGCCTTACACGTAAAAGGTTCTGTCCCTGGCCCTCCCTCCCAGCAGCTGGACTCAAGGGACACTCACAGAGCCCGTCCGGGTCACTTGGGTGGACGGGCCCAACAAGCACCCAGCACAGAGCTGCAGCTGCCTGGACCCCCCGGCAGGGAAGGCAGGGTCCCCCAGCTCCCCCAAAGCTATCAGGGGAGCCGCCAGCTCCCCAACAGGCACACGGGGCCTCCGGCGTCAGGGCCTCTGTTCAGAAACGGATTGCTGCCGCTTAGAGGGCGTGCCTACTGTCCCCACCGTGGGAGCGAGGGCTTGGTCTAGGGGGCTGGGCCCAGAGAACTGGCACCTGCCGGGCCCCAGGGTTCCGGTCTGTCCCATCAGCCAGCATCTGGCCTGAGGGATGAGAGCGTCCTGACCCTTGACTTGACCAGGGCAGTCAAGCACCCCCACCCCAGCACCTGCTCCCATCCCAGAATCTACCTGCCCTCCCTCCGCCCATCACAAGACTGCCCACCTACCCCTACTTGCAGCCCGCAGGCAGCGGACACCCCTGCCCAGCCCTGTCGCAGAAAGAAACAGAAGCCAGGATACGAGGATGCCCCCAGCACCACCAGGAGGCCGGAGCCAAGAGGAGGCACAGGGTCTGAGGACTGTGACCTCAAGCAGGTCCCCGCGGCATGCCTGTTCCCCCAGCTGTAGGGAGGACTGGGGGAAGGTCACGGCCCCCAGCTCTGCAGAGCCCTTGCCACCACGGGTCCCCTCCTCCAGCAGTCTTAGGGGCCTTGCCCAAAGGCCAGTGACAGCAGACCGCGCCACCCACTTGGACGTCACCCGCGGCTCATCAAAGAGGAAAACTCAGGGGCCCACACATGGTGCCGGTGGACAAAGTGCATCCTGGGCAGCAGGAGACGGCAGGCAGGGCTCCGACCCCCACCCCAGCCACGCGGAGGGCCCCTGAGCACAAGTGCAGGGAGAGGAGAGCAGGGAGCAGCTCAGAAGTAGGGGAGGTGTGGAGAGCAGGGGCCCTCAGCTTGGCTGATCCAAACTGGGGAGGAGTTAGGCCACAAGGCTGAGGCCCGGGCGCGGGCCCTGGCTGTGGGGGGACACAGAAGCAACCTTACCTTGCTGAGCTCAGCCCTGCCTCCCCCCAGGTCCACCCCCAGGACCACCTGGGCCACAGGGACTGCCCCCTGGGGGTAGCCCTGAGCACTCTGACCCAGGCAGGGAAGAGCCAAGAACCGCTTTCCTCTCGCCCACCCCCTGCGGCCTCCACCTCTACCTCTGTCATGGTGGAGGCCTGAACTCCCCAGGGGCCGCGTAGGGGCTGCACACCCCACCTGCCCCCTGGCCCCATTTTAGGGACTCTGTGCACATCTCAGAAGAGCTCCCTGTGCCCTATGAAGGCCTCATCTGCCGCAGGGAGGCAGGACAGGGGCCGCCACCCCCAGCAGCTCTGTTCCTCCCCTGCGAGTGTCACCTGTGCCTTCCCAGCTCCCCCGTCCCAGGGCACCCCAGCTCCAGGCACTGGTGACAATAAGCAGGCCTGTTTCCTTCCCTGAGACAAGCCAATGACCCAGGCAGGCTACACAGGACCAGGACAGACAAGCGGTGACTCTTTCCTGCCCTGCAAGGACCCAAGGCTGGAGGCCTCAGTCCTGCCCGCCCAGACCCGAAGGAGCACCCTCAAACCCGGCACATGAACAAGAGTCTTAAGTAAAAAAGGGTCTTAAGTCTTAAGTAAAACGCTTAGGCCAAGCGTCTCCCGAGCCAGCCCCTTCCCCATCCTCAGAGCACCGCTCCCCCGCCCCCCACCAGACACAAGGCCCCCATCCCACCCCCACGCTGCAGCTGATGACCTCCCCACTAGCCAGGGCGTCCACGGTGGCCCGGCGGGGCTCTGCAGGGTGAGGTCAGGACTGGCACAGGTGAGCATCTTGAGGTCCTGCCCCGGGGACGCCCCTCCCACTACCTGGGCCCTGATCTTACAGTGAGCTCCAGTGGGTGCCGGTGTGGTCCGTCCCCTGGTCTCCCAGTGACTGTGGGAAATGGGCTGAGGGGCCAGCACCCCCAGGTAGCCAAGGGGCTGGGGTCCCGGGGAAGCGGTGCTGTAGCCTCTGGCCACCTGCACTTACGTGGCACCTTCACAGGGACCCAGACTCCTGACTTCTCACCACGCCTCACCTTGGGTGCTTCCTGTGCACTGTGGGCAGGCCCGGATGCCCTTCCTGACCCACTGGTCTCAGACCCTGTCTGGGCACCACGCTGGCACAGGGAGGGGCACATGCCAGCAGCAGGGGCCCAGTTTGCTGGGCAGGGAGCTATAATTGTATAATAAAAGGGAACTGGATTTTCCAGCCCAGGAGGGGGTCCCAAAGGGGTTTCTGATTTACTCGTTTCCAGGTTGAGGACGTCATCCATGGCAGGGACTGGCGAAGCATGTCTGTCCTGCAGCCAGTATGGTCCCTCCTTTAGGGTTCACAGGGCAGACACAGCTCTGCCTGGGGACCCGTTAGGGTGGGCAGCTCTCAGACCACCGAGGATGGCAGACCAGGGACAAAGCCAAGTCTTGCCTACCTCCCGGGACCAGACTATCTCTGTCCCCCATCCCACCCCCCACCGCCGCTCCCTCCAGTCAGTCCACCAACTACACGGTCACCACGGTCAGATCTGGTCACCTGCGGTATCTCCCATCAGGTTGCCCTGGACGTGCCGACCCTGCCAGCCACTCCACACGGGCGCCCGCTGCAGCTGGTCAACATCCCGCACCAAGATGTTCGCCCCTCCACACGCCTGGGCCCGAGCTCCCGCCGCCAACACCCCCTTCCTGGCTGCTGGCCTCAGGGGTACTTCACCCCAGACCTGGGCCTCATCCCTCCCAGGATCCCCTTGTAGAGAGAGAGCGAGCCCTCAGGGCGGCCACCTCGAAGCGGGCATCTGGGCCCGGAGCCTTGGGTCTCACCCCGAATGCAGCCTGGGCTGGCTGCCCCTGCCTCCCAGCGACCCCTGATGCCCCCCCCTCCACAAGCTGGGAAGAGAAAACTACAGCCCAGGAGGGAAGGGAGGTGAAGAAAGACGGACCCGGGATTCTGGGCATTTGGCCTTAACGGGACTGCGTGCAAATGAGCGTGTGCAGGACAGCCGCCTCGCCTCGTGGGGTCCAGGCTGCAGCTAACGCCACACCCCCTTCCTCCTAGCTGTGGGAAGGAGGGCTGGCTCAAGAATTCACCATGGAGCCGAGAGTGACCTTGGCATCCTCCCTCCACCAAGCCTCGGGTAGCCCAGCCAGGGGACCCCAGCCTGGTGGGGTGGGACACCTGTCACAGCCAGAACCCACCATGCTCCCAACCATTATGGGGCTGGGGCCGGGTGGCAATTTTGTCAACTCCGTCTTCGTGCCTACTCTCCTCTGGAGGAGGAAGGGGCCACCCTGTGGCACCATCGCCTCTGACCCTGGGCCACCACATCCCGTCTGAGCAAACCCAACCCATTCAGCAAAAGTTCTGGGCACCAGCCCACACACATGCACACCGCGCAGGAGGAAGAGTCAGCAGGGAGGCCAGACACCTCCCCAGCACTCACGGTGGGTGGCCCAGCATCCTGTTCAGTGTCAGCCCCAGCCAGGGAACTCACCCATGCGCACACACCCCCTCTCCCTTCCCACAGCGCCTGCAGAGACTTGGGGGGGACCACCGGGCCCCCAACAGCCCCTCGGCGACCACAGTCCTTAGGCCTGGTGGGTTACTCCACTGGGAGGGCGAGGGGGGTCGAAGAAAGGACGCCGGCTGGCGGCGCGGAGGGAGAGAAGGGGAGGGGAGGGAGGGGGAGCGCCGGAGCTCCAGCGCACTGCCGGCCACGACCAGCACGCGAACCCCGGCGCAGGCGGGCGCAGGTGCGGGACACGTCCGGCCCCAGAAAGAGGGGGAGAGGACGCGGGCAGAGCCTCGGCCACAGCCCCGCGGTACCGGAAGCGCGCCCCAAGGGCCGGTCCACCGGGCCCCCCGCTGGAGCAGCGACCCCGGGCACGCCACCGCCACCGCCACCACCCCGCCCCGCCCGTCTGCGTCCTGGAGCCTCGCCCCCCATCCCTGCCGGAGCAGCGACTCTGGACCGTGCTGAGAGTCGGGCCGGGCCGGCGCCGCAGCCCCGGGCGCCCCGGGCGCCCCGGGCCCGCCGCCACTCACCCAGAAGAGCAGGTTGAAGGCGAACATGAGGAACTTGACGCCCTGGAGGCAGCCGCGCGCCATGCTGCAACGCTTCAGCTCTAGGAGGAAGACGAAGGAGAGGTCCAGGTAGAAGAACACGTACTTGCTGCCCTTGGGCGACGCGCAGCGCGCCGGGGCCGCCCTGGGGCCGGGGTTGGCGTGCAGGCCGAAGAAGGGGCCGCCGTCCCCGCCGTGCCCGCACAGGCTGCTGTAGCGCCGGAAGGGGCCGCCGCGCGCGAAGCCCGGCTCCTTGCCCTCCGGCGACGGGCTGCGCCGGTAGGTGGACTCGTCCGTGCTCGAGCGGCGCATGGCGCCAGGGCCGCCGCCGGGCTCAGCGCCCCGCGCCCCCCGCCCCGGCCCCCCGCCCCGGCAGCCGGGCGCGCAGCTCCTCTCCGCCCCGGCGGCGGCCCCGGACACCTGCCCGGTCCGCGCGCCGCAGCCCCGGCCCCCGCCCCGCGCCCCGCGCCCCGCCAATCCGCGCCGGCCCCGCCCCCCGAGGACCCCTCCCCTCCCCGCCGGCCCGCCTCGCCCGCGCCCCCCTCCCCCCCTCGCCGCCCAGCCCCGCGGACCCCTCCCCTCGCTCCCCTCCGCCCCCCTCCAGGCCGCCCCGCCCCGCCAATCCTACTGCTCCGCGGGCGCCCGCCAATCGCATTCCCGGGGCGACGACCCCGCCCCGCCCCCGGCCCCGGCTGCTCCGCCCGCGCCGGCGCCCCTGGCTCTCCGGGTCCCCGGGCTCGGGAGGAAGATGCTCTCGTAGGGCAGGGGCAGCCTTGGAGGGGGCCGAAGGCCACGGCCCAGGCAGCGCTCAGCCCCGGGAACGAGGCCCCCAGCCTTCCGCCTCCCCTCCCCCCCCCCCCCCCCCGACGCCGGGCCTGGAGACCCCCGACCGCGCTCGAGATACCACAGCGCTATGCAAATGAAGGGATGGCCCAGTTGCTTTCTGGTGGTGACCTGGGGCGGCTTCGACTTTGATTCCCACAGCGAGAGAGCGCCTTACAATGTAGTCCCGAGCACGCCCTGGGGTGTGCTTTCTCCAAGCAGCATCCCTCACCTCCAGCCCGGGCTGGTGACGGCCGCGCGGGGACCCCAAAACCCGGGCGGCTCACAGCCTGGATGGGGAGAGGCGTCTGTGGGCACCGGAATCAGCCTGGGGTACCCAACCTGGGCGGGGGGGGGGGGGGGAGGGGGAGGGGATCTTGCTGGGGCAGGAGGCAGGACTGCAGCTTAAAGGACGAGCCCCTCAGAGGGGCTGGGACGAGGAAGGGCAAGTGGGGAGGGTGCCCAGGAGGGCAGGTTACTCGGCAAGACCCGTGGGGAGGCTTTCAGACTTACAGAGAGGGGCGGGAACACACAAGAGGGTGTGGGTGATCACCGGGCACCTGAAAACAGGCGCGGATCCCCACTTCCGCGGCCCTTTGCTCCTTCAACTCAGCCAGGGTGTGCTGGCAGGGCTGCTGAGGGCAGACCCCCTGCCCTGGCCCTCGGCTTCCCTGCCGTAGGTCACACGCAGCCACATAGAGCCCCTCACTGCTTTGATGCCCTGGCGCCACTGTCTTGGCATTCCTGGTCATTTTTGAAGGGGCCTCACAGCTCATCGTGCACCAGCCTGGCCTGGAAGTCAGACCCCGCACCTCCCGGACACATCCACACTCGCACGCAGACGTGGGCCCGAGCCAAGCTCACAGATTCCCTGGGTGACTTACATACACACGCTGGAACGTGCACTAGTGCCCCTTGCACTGCTGGTGTGCACACTAGCCTGTCACTCTGGATGTGCCACGTGCTCGTGTACAGACACGCGTACCGGGAACTGTCTACAGGTGCATACACACACCCCCAATGGCAGATGGGGACAGTTGTCCCCCCCAGCTGCACCCCCACGACTCACCCCACTGCTGGGGGCAGCATGGTCTCTGGGGCCCCCTGGTGTTTGGGGGGGGGGACGCATCAGCATGTAAGCCCGATGCCTCCTCCCTATCTGACCCTGGGCCTGCACCCCAGAGGCCAAAGGAGAGCTGAGCCCCCTCCTCTCAAGGCTCTGGGCCTGGGGGATGTGGGTCCTACACCTTGGGCTCAGGGCTGCAGTCAAGGCCTACCAGGTCGCCATGGGAGTCCACTGGCAGTGTCCCCCCAACGGGACGGTCCCAGACTCTGAAGTCCAAAGAGGGAAGGGCTGGCTCAAGGTCCCTGAGAGTCAAGTAGCAGAGGGGAGAGAGAGGAGGGGGTGGGAGAGACAGGGGAAGGAGGAGGAGTCAGGAGAGAAGGGAAGGGGAAAGTAGGAGCAAGGGTGCAGGGGAGGGGGGTGGGGAGTGACACTGACAAGGTGACAAATTAGAGACTGAGTGGCGCGGGAGACAGCGGGTCTGGGGGGCTGTGCAGCAGCCAGAGCAGGACTGTCTGGAGGGCTGCAGGCCGAGTGCCCTCTGGCAGCCCTGCTGGGCCCTGAGGCCCCCAAGCATGAACCCTCTGCTGCCCCCTGACGACTCTTCCGAGAACCGCAGCTCTGCCCCCAGAGCCGAGCTGGCGCTGGCAGGGAGTGGGGACAGGACAGTCCCAGAGTCTCTGCCTGTCTCACGCTGCTGGCCCACCCAGGGTTTCCCATGGCCCCTCTACCCTTTTCTTTTCCCAGAGTTCTTTGGCACGTCTGGGCCCCACGAAAGGGACACAGCAGTGACGTGCCAGGGTCCCAGTGGAGAAGCAGGTGGTGGAGGGCCCCAGGCCCTACAGAAACCAGGGAACAAGTGGCAGCCGATGAGCCTGGAGACCCCCGTGCCCCCTTGGCCCACGTCAGCCAGCTCCACAGCCCAGGCCGAGGGTGGGCACTCAGGGAGGCCCACGTGTGAGACTGGGTGTTCAGAGTGCACTTGTGGGCGCAGGTGGGCCAAGGGAGGACCCGGGCGTGATTCCACCTCACCCCACATGCCCCACACAGATACCACCTCCCCTGCACGCCACGGCCAGACAACTCAGGGAAGCACAGTCAGACCTCCAGGGGCCGAAATAAATCTGCTGCCAGCCTGTCAGCTTTGTCCCCAAGGAGGCTGGGGCCGGAGATGTGTGGGGACAGGGCCTGAGGGCCGGAGCCTTCCTTCAGCCTGGCTCCCTGGGCCAGGCTTCCAAGGACGCGGAAGTGGCCTTGGCCATAGCTGGGGGGAGGAGGACTCCCCATGGAGCCCTGGGCTCCCCTCTCTACCACCCCCCCATCACGCTGGAGCGGGGCAGGGCAGGGGGCAGACGGGGGACAGCTTGGGTTCCCCCACTGGGCCCCAGCACCCAGCTCTATCTCACTATCTCACTCAGCTGTCACCGTCCCAACGTCCCCCACAACATCCCATCTACAAAACCCTACACCCACTCCCCCCCAGGTGACGAGAGTCGGTCTGAAACGACATTGGAAAACTCAGCCAAGGGTCTTGGGGCCAGTTGGAATGAGGACACGCATGCATCAGGGCTGAAGCCAGGTAGGGGGGACCCTGTCCCCGAAGTCCAGCCTCTCCCCAATAGGAGTCCCCTTCCTCCAGCAGGCGGGGCCCCAATGAGACACATTCAGGAGACGGCATCTGGCTGGCTCAGACTCTAAGGACCCGGAGAGCATCCTGCTGGCCAGGCCCCCGGGCCAGGAGTGGGTGAAACCACGAGGCAGCCCAGGGCCGCACCCCTACTGCTCGGCCGGGCTGTGACATACCTGGGCTTGCCACAGAGAAGAAGCCGGGTGGTGCTTGATTCTCCTGAAAGTGAGCCGGCAGGTCGGCCTGCGATCAATACAGCCAAGGCGGGCGGGAGCCCTGTGGAAAGAAAGGTGGGCACGATGGAGGCCACACCGCGCCCTCTGTGGGGGCTCCCCGAGACGGGACAGGCTCCTGGGGGGTTAAGAGCAACCCTCCACGCAGGACCAGGTCCCTGCAGGGGCAGGCGAGAGCAGCTAGGGGGCGGGGGCGCACTGCCAGACTCAGGGGACCAGCCAGGGGTGGGTGTCAAATAGGGCTTTGCTCCCGACCTTGGGTCGCTCGTCCTGAGACGCAGGCTTGCACACACACACAGCACGTGTGGGGGCCACGCGCGCGGAGAACACACGTGTTCAGAAGCAGGAACTCAAGCACAACACGGGCTGTGTCGTGCTGTCCCACCCCCTTGAGGTCAGCCTTCGGGGTCCGCTTCCCCCGAGACGCTCTGCACCCCGCCCGTTCCTTCCCTGAGCCACCAGCCTCACTCTCTCCCCACAGAGCCAGCTGGGGGTGACTCACCAGGCCCGCTCATCTGCCATCGGCACTCACGGGAGGGTCCTGTCCTCCCCCACCAGCCAGGGTTTTGAGAAGGAGACTCCAAGGTCACACGGGGTGGGGAGGGGCGGTTCTGAGGGCATCCCAGCCAGGCCCCCCAATTCTCCCTCCTCAGACCAGGTGCTCCTTGCAGCCTGGGGGTGGGGCAGGTGGTCCTCTCGGCAGCCCAAGGGGGGACGGCACCATGGCGGCCATCCACTCCCTCACGCCCATCCTCTGTGGGCCACCCACTGCCCGCCAGTCCACCACACCTGTGCCTGGGGCCGACAAGCAGACCAATTCCCAGCCCCTCAGCAGTCCCCGTGCCCAGGAATGAAGCGTCCACGGAGGGGTTTCAGGCCCGGTGAAGCAGCAAGGGCAATGGGTTGGGTGGGGGCACACCTCATCCACTTTCCTTGATGAGCCCCCCCCCACCCAGGGGCTGTGGGGCCCAAAGCCCACAGCAACATTCTAGAAGCTAAAACGCATGTATCATACCCTACCATGCCTCCACCCAAGACCTGGGAACCGGGAGGGGTGGGGGTGGGGGGTACAGAAGGGCCTCCTGGGCAGGGCCTAAAGGGCAGATCCACCAGCAGCCCCCCCAACCCTCCTGGGGCCCCTACGTGAGGAAGTCCCACGGCCAACACAAAGCTGAGGCTGGATGAGACCACTGCGCAGCCACACTCCCAGCCCTCGCCCCCAAGGCAGCCCGGGACCCTCCATGAATGACCTCTAGCCCTTCTGGCCCCCACAGTGTCCTCCATGAGTCCAGAGCCCCCCGCTCCCACCTAGGGCAGCCTAGACAGAACCCTGTGGTTGGGGCAGGGCACAGGGGTTGAACAGGACCAGGACCGGAGCTGTCTCCGTCTCTCTGCAGGCCCAGCCTCCTCCTCCAGGAAGCCTCCCTCCCCATTCCCTGCTCTGGGCTTCCTTTGCATGCAGGGTCTGCACGCCCACATCCCCGAGAGCGGAACCCGCAGCAGGGACAGGGCGGAGGGAGAGCCCCAAGACAAACACACCGGTGATCCTGGGCTGGGTCTTCTCGACTCTGCAGGGCAAGTGAGGGACCCCAAGGGAACCTAAGCCATGAGAAGGCCGTGGGCACCTACCTGGCCAGACCAAAGTCGCACTCAAAGAGGAACGAGCCCAAAAGCCGAAACAGAGATGGGGGGGGGGGGGAGGGCCAGTGGCGTGGCCCACCCTGAGCCCCGGAAGCTGAGAGGCAGCAGGGGCCTGGCCGGGCAGCAGGGCCCCAGCAGAGGCAGATCGGCGGGGAGAGCAGAGCCGAGGCCTGCCCGGGGCCCCCCGGCCGAGCAGGCTCGGAGGCAGCTTGGAGGAGCCCGGAGGCCAACACAAACAGTCCTGTGCTGGCAGCCTTCCAGCTGCTGACCCAGCCCGGCAGGCCCGACACCCACCCGGGCCCCCACCCTGCACACCCTCCCCACACGGAGCCCAGGCAAGGCCACCCCCCCACCCCCCAACTGCAGCCGCCTCCGGGGCTCGGAGACACCCGCTCCGGGGGAGGGGTCCCTGTGAAGAGGCTACCAAGGGGCCTCCAGGCTCTCCTGGGCCCAGCAAGGCCAACCCCAACCTCAGGTCTTCCCCCCACACCTCTGCTCCTCTCCCCCTCCCCCTGACCCTCAGGTCTGCTGGAGGTGGTGGTGGAGGGGACACAATTAGGACCCAGGGCGGGGGGCACCCTTCCACCTCCCACAGGCGCTGGGGGCCTCCTGCCTCTGGTAACCAAGTGTGTGCCCACCCCCTGCTCCCAGCCACCAAGACCCAGACGGAGCAGGACCCTCAGGGAGCCCCAGTCGGGCCCAGGCAGCCCAGCTGGCAGACAGGCTCATCCAGAGGGGGGGCGGTCGTCAGCTTAAGGCCAATCCAGCCTCAAGCACACCTGCAAATGGCACCACTCACGACCCCTGCGACCCCAGGGCCAAGGGCTAGTGTGGGTACAGCAGGCAAGCGACCCGCCTGGCCCTGGGGAGGCATCGGAGCATGTATGTTCACGGACCCCACCCGGCCCTGCGCACCCCTGTATGAGCACACATCCACCCGAACAAGAGGGGCCAGGGGCCAGGCCTGCAAGGTCAGGATTTTGACCCTCCAGCTGGGCAGCTTCTGGTTCCACCCACTTTACAGATGGAGAAACTGATTTCAGGACCAGCTGACTCCCAGGCCAAGCTGGCCCTGCGGCTGGCCTGTTGACAGGGCAATGCTCCGGGCCAGAGCCTCTCAGCAGCAAAAACTTCAGCCGCTGATCTCTCCTTGTCCCCTGCGTGCCCTGCAGTGACCCTCTTCTAGCAGGAAATGTGGCTCACGGGTTCCCAACCACATGTGAGCACAGCCCTCCCTTCCTCCCTCCCTACGCCTCCCACCACTGGGGATAGGATGCCCCATTCTCAAGAAATTGGCACTCTCTCTGGCCGGAGGCCTGGGCCACATCTGTGCTGACACTGCACACCGAGAGGAGAAGCGAGGTCCCCCCACCTCCCACCAGTGCCCTAGGCCCCCAAGGCTCCCTCCTGCCCTCTCTGAAGAGAGCCTGGCCCATGGCACACACACACAGAGGAACATGGTCACCCACGACAGAGGCAGGGGACAGGGGGCAGGGCTGACCTCTGAGGCTCCCCAGTGTCCCCTGGTCAGGGCTGAGCCAAGGCAGAGTAGAGACAGACGACAGGATCAAACGCCCGAAGGGGCCTCCGTGAACACCTATGTTGAGGGCACACAGACTAAGGTGGGGCAGCCATGATGCTCCCCGTGGCCTCTCCTCTCCTCGGAAGTCAGAGAGCTGGAGGGAGGAGCCCGGGAAGAGGAGGCCACCACCGCCCCCAAAACTACACACAGCTCTCAGAATTCCAGGAATGTCAACTTGGCTCCAGCCAGGATCAGGGAGGGAGGCTCATTCCCCTCACTCTTTCAGAGTAAACAACTGATCCGGGTAGGAGCATGGGTGGGGCAGGCCCTGGGCTCCTCCTCCAGGAAGCCTTCCACCCCCACCAGCTACCCAAGGTCCACCCAGTTGAAGCCTGGATCCCCTCCCCTGAGTCCCTCACCTCCACAGTTGCCAGCAGCCTCTGCAGCTGAGCCTGGGTCTGCCCCCAGGCCACTGTGACTCAAGGTCCCCAATCCTGCCCCTCTGTCCAGGGACAGGATGTGCGTCCAGTAGCGGGGGGGGGGGGGCAGCTGGGAAGGGAAGTGGCCTCACTCGTGGCTCCGCACGTGGCCGCGTGCGGGATGACAAATGCACTGGGCAGACTATCCAGGACCCAGGCAAAGGTGGGGGCACAGACGCCAGGCAGGCAGCAGCTCTGGCCAGCCCCACCCAGGCCTCAGGGGACCCTGCGTCTCCCTGCCCCTCAACTAAGACCGGAATCCATCATCCACCCGTGAGAGGACAGGTAACTGATGCCCGGGACTCAGCACAGGCCTACTCACCCCTACCGGAGATCCAGAGGCCCCAGGCCAGGGACCCTGACAAGCCCCTCCCCACACACACACATACCTACGTCACAGGTGCCACTCTGTAACACATCCATCCCCCACAGCCCAAAAGTTTACCTCCTCCAGGGAGCCTTCCCTGCCTCTCACCGTACACTGCTCTTCCCCATCTCCCACACCAAGATCAAGGAGCTCACGTCACCCACCCCATTTCCAGAGACACAGCTAGACCTTCCTCTAAATCCTCTGTGGCTCCTGCCCCTTCACCCCTAGCTCCACCTCTGGCCCTAGCACAAACCTGTGGCCTTGAGCTGTCGCGCAGGTATACCCTCCAGGCCTCCGTCCAAGGGTTCCCTTTGCCAGGATCAGTCCACTCCCTTACACACACTCAGGCTCACCCCCGTGAAATCTTCGAGTTCAGTTCAAAAGGCACCTCTTCCACGACGCCCTCCCAGACCACCCACCCTTCTCCAGCCTCCCCCCTCTCCCGAGTCCTCAGAGGCCCAACGTCCCCAGATCAGAGGCTACCCAGCACTGCCTGGCCCAAGTTGGGTGCAGACCCATTCCGCACCCCACCCCCAGACCCTTCTTCGGGAGGAAGGGAGGGGGGACGCGGGCCGAAGCGGATCGCTGCAGCGCTGGGGGGAGAGGAGCTGCCGCTGAGCCCGCCGCGCCCTCCCGCCGTCGGGGCTACAGGCTACTGCCGGGCCGGGACCGACACGGTGCGGACGAGCGGGCCAGGCCACGGCTGAGGATGGGACCGCCAAACTCTGCCACAGAGACCCCCGGGCGCGCGCGGGCAGCGGCTCCAGGCGGGGAGGGGCGGCGGGAAAGCCCGTACGTGTCCGCCCGCCGCGGCAGGTCCCCGCCGGCCACCGGCCGGCTCCTCTCTGCCCCCCGTGTCCCACCCCACCCCACCCCCGCCGCGCGGGTCGCCGCGCCCCCGGCCCCGCCACTTGTTGCTGCGGCTAGGCTCGGAGCTCCGACTCCGCGCGGGTTCAGCTCAACTCGGCTCCCGGACCCGGCTGGGGGGCTGCGGGGGGCGGGACCCTGGCCTCATCCCCCGCGCGCGGACTCGGTACCTGCGCGCTGTCCGCCCGCCGCGCAGCTGTCAGTTATGCGGACACGAGGAAGGCGAACGGCCGCCGTCGGGGCCTTTCGGGCCCTCTAGGGACGCCGTAGGCCGGGATGTACCAAAGAGAAGGCCGGGGGGGGGTCCGCCTGCTCCTGCCGCGGCCGCGCGGGCCCCGGAACCCCCGGTCCACGCGAATGGAACTCGGCACGGGGGGAAGCGGACGCCGACGGCACCGGGGCCGGCGGGGCGGACTGGGGGGCGGCTGGGGGCGGGGCTGGGCTCCCCCCCGGCGATGGACGCGCCCTAAGCGGGGCTGGCTCCGCGGCGGAAGCGCGGCGAGATCAGACCGTGCGAGCGCTGAGCTGCCGCCGCCATGATCATACCCGTGCGCTGCTTCACCTGCGGGAAGATCGTCGGCAACAAGTGGGAGGCCTACCTGGGGCTGCTGCAGGCCGAGTACACCGAGGGGTGAGGCGCCGGGCCGGGTGGGGGCGTGGGGAACGGGGGTCGAGGGGTCCCGGCCTGCGGGACTGAAGGGCGGGGGGTGGGGCTCTGGGGTCGAGGGGTCCCGATCTGTGACGCGTGCGGACAGGGGCGGAGGACGAGGTCAGGGGTCCCGGTCTGCGGGTGGGCTGCTGCTAGGCGCGGGGGCGAGGGAACGGCGGGACGGGGTCCCGGGTCCTGGCAGGGTGGGAGCGGGCATTTGTGTCAACATAGGTGACTCTTCGGGAGCTTTCATCCCTAGGCTCTCTCCCAACCCTGCTCCACTGATGTGTTCTCACTGGAGCCTTGCCACCGCCCCCACCCCCCACCCCCTCCTTGCAGTTCGGGGAGAGGAGGGGAGTTGGGTATCAAGCCGCCGGTATCTTGGGGACTTCTAGGTATCCCCTGGCAAGTCATGGCACCTAAGTCGTCAGCTTCCTCCCTGTCCTCCTGCTCTCTCTCCTCTCTCTGCCGTTAGACCCACCCCCGTGTCTTGGCCAAACCATTTGCCCCTTGGGGATATAGAACAAGCTTCCTGGCCACATAGCCATGTGTATCACGCTGTGCTGGGCGGCGGAGGCTCTTTTTTGGCTTTGCTCCTTAACACTGCAGTTACCACCACAATATTGTCTGAATCCCTGTTGCCACTACAGTCTGACTCTTGGCTCCTGTGTGGACAGTCCCCTGTCCTGACCACATTCAAACCCCCTGGGGCCTGGGGTTCGAATGTTTTGGATGAATGCGGAGGCCCGGGATGGGCTGAGTGCTCATGCTGGGTACTAATGAGTCTGTTCCAATGTCCAGAGTGTGTGAGTGAGTGGCTGGTAGCCTGCACAGGACCCCCTTGCAAGCACACCACCATCAGGGACCTCCCAACCTGGCCTGCTCTGTCCCAACCTGCCACCTCCGGAGCAGTGTTCAGAGTGGCTGGGGCTCAGTCCCTGGCAAAATTGACAACTCTAACTGGCTTGACAAATGAGACAGAGACGGGGGGTGGGGCGGTGCTCCTGGAGTCTCCCTCCCTGACTTGTGGAGCCGAGCTGGAACCATCCCACGGCAGCCGAGTGTGGCTTGCCCGAGCCTGGGCAGGGCCCTCCATCTGCCCGGAAGAGCCTGGATGAACGGAGCACGGCCTGCTGTCCTTGCCCACAGGGACGCTCTGGATGCACTTGGCCTGAAGCGCTACTGCTGCCGTCGCATGCTGCTGGCCCATGTGGACCTGATCGAGAAGCTGCTCAATTATGCACCTCTGGAGAAGTGAGGGCGCTGGAGCCCACCTGCCCGCTGTGCTCACCAGGGGCCGGCAGAGTCTTGCCCAGCGTTCCTCCCTGTGAAGTGTGGATAGCCTGGAGCATGCCCGTGCATTGCCTGCGGGTGTGTGTCTTCCAGTCTGGAAGGAACCGTCCAGTAAAGGTCTTTGCAGAACAACAAAAAGGTCCTAACGGTTGGCCTGGTTTTGTGGGACTCCCTTGTCTCATGCCTGAAGCTGCTTAGGGCTGGACATGGCCCTCACTGCCCAGGGGGAGGAAGAGCCGTTCAAATGACAGCCATTCAGCCTGGGGGTGGGGGGTTCCTGGAGTGTGGGCTCTCACAGCCCAACAAAGTCACAGACGGCCAACAGCACTTGGGTTAGGGGGCCAGGGGACACTGGCGTCCCCGCCCCCATGTTCTGGGTGCTCCTTAGACCTAGTACAGAAATTCCCCAAAACCCCTCCCAGGATCTCAACAACCAGATTTCCTGGGCCCTGAATAGAGTGCCTGCTGTGTCTCAGTTGCCCATCCAGAGGGTCTTGCTGCCAGAAGCTTCTAGGCACCAGCCAAGCCCAGCAGGCTCCTTCCCTTGGCCATGTTCCTGCAGGGGGAGGGCCCAGCCTCCACTGCCACCCTTGAGACCCTCACAGCAGCTTTAGGGTGGGCCTAGGAGGTTCTGCTGGGTGTCAGAGCCGGTCAAGCTCCCAGGGCCCTGGGCACTAGCATTTAATCCTGTGGCCCCACCGAACAGCTGTCTTCCGGGGACTTCCGTCCTGTTCCAGCTCAGGCTGAGGCTTAGAGCCCGCAGCCATCACCCTGGACGGGAGTCGGCAAACCCTGGTGCCCTCCGGCAGGCGGAAGGCAGGAGCCTGTGGCTAAGAGAAACAGAGGCAACTTTCTCTGGCACCTTCTTCAGGGCCAGCCCCACTGCCCAGATGTCTGACATGGGGTCCTCTGAGAACCAGTAAACACACCTGTGGCAGGAAGGTAGGGTCTGCCCAGGGGAGACGGCCTAAGCCTTGGCTTCTGTTGCCAGTTCACGTCCTGCCAAAGCTCAGGCCTCCTTCCTCATTCCTGAGCCCACACCCCCTTTCCTAATCCCTACGTGAGCCAGAAGGGGGTTTAGAAACCAGCGTTCGAGGCCTCTGTTGCCTCTATGAGGCTCTGGCCACACCACCGTTCTTCCGTCCCAGAACCGGCAAGGTTCTGCAAGCAGCCTGTGCTCAGCTGTCTGCCATTGGCCTCTCGGCCCTGGAGTCCCATCAGTCCTTGGCTCCCACGTGGCTGCCTGGGACCACCAGGATGCGCCCTCCTGGCCCCTTGTGGGACTGGGTTCTGTCCCCCTTGTTGGGGAGAAGGCCCTGAGGACCAGAACCAGGTCTGTCGCTCACAGAGTAAGCCCACTCAGTCCACAAACTTTTATTGAGTGCCTGTCACATGGCAGCAGCAGTTCTAGGCATTTGTGATACAGCAGTGAGTGAACCCACAACCCCCTGCTTCTGCCAAGGGGAGGTGATCGTGAACAAGTGAGCTTGTGGCCTTTCAGTGGGGGGAGTGGTGGGGAATCCAAGCAGGGGCTCGGGCAGCAGAGGCCTGACTGGGAGGGCAGATACAGGACCTGCAGGACAGGACCAGGCTCATTTGGCTTTCCTGAGCGGGGCTGGGGGGTGGGAGGGGTGGCAGGGGTGGCGGTAGGCAACCCAGCGGCAGGTGCATCTGGGACTCTTTGCCTGCGGCTGTCCCCACCCGGCAATGCCCTGACCACCATGCAGAGGTGTGTCCAGGGGTCTAGGAGCACCCTGGGGGGGCCAGCCCCTTTCTGCCCAGTTCACCCCAAACCAGCCCCTCTGGCGGAGCACAGGCATGGGGGGTGGCCCCCCCTCCCAGGGCCCCAGCCCCACAGGAGAAGCAGAGAGGGACTTGACTGTCAGAACCCAGTGTCCCCACACCAGGCAGAGTATTCCTCCCTCCCCGCAGCCGGAGGGCCCCGCCTCAGTCCTCTGGTCTGGAGAGAAAGGCACTTGAAGCTCCCTCTGAGGGAGGGGGTCCCCAGAGGTCACGGTGGCGGCACAGGGGTGCACACGTGAGAACGCCACCTCCCTGGCAGAGCGGGGAGAGGGTACGGAGCAGCGTCCTGGGACTCTGGCCCTGGGGCCATCAGTAGTGTCAGCTCAGTAGTCAGGCGGCAAAGCTGCGGCACTCGCGGGGCGCCCGGCAGGGTCAGTAGTGCTCCAGCTTCAGGCTCTTGTACAGGCAGCACGTGAAGATCATGCCGAAGAGCTGCGGGACAGAGCCGGGGTGAGCAGGGCAAGGCCACCAGCCGCCCGTGTCCCCTGCACCCGTGGGGGCCTGCCCGCCCCCCCCGAACCTGCACACAGGCGATGCCAACGCCCACTGCCCCGATGATCCTCAGGTGCTCCTGGATGAAGGTCTCCAGCTTGGTGATGCAGCCACCCTGGCGGGGGAGGGGGAGGGTGTCAAAGGTGGGCGAGTCCGGCCCCTCGGGTGGGCCCCCAGCACCCGGGGCTGCCGCGGCTCCTCAGCCCTTCACCAGGGAGCCCAGGCACCTACCTCCACCTTGTAGATGTTGGAGGCATGGTCCCGCTGCCCGCACCCGGTCACCACGGTCTTGCAGCAGCTGTCGGGAACCACGCGTCCACCCGCCTGGCCGGAGCGGATCCACTCGCTGTCCCTCCAGTCATGGGAGTTGTTGCTGCCACAGCAGCGGAACTGCAGTGGCAACGCGGCCTGGGCTGAGCCCCTGGGGCAGGGACTCCCTCAGGGGCCCAGGCGGGCCCGCAGGGGTGTGCGCACCCACCCCCGTGGTGCCCACATACCTCCTGCTGCAGCTTGTCCACCGCACTGGTCACACCCTCGTGTCCTGGCTGGTGGTACCGCTTGGTCATGGTGTCCTTCAGGTGTTCCTTGAGCTCTGTGTTCAGCTGGGGGTGAGGGGACAGCTTCAGCAGAACAATCCAAGACCCTCCAAGCTGGGGCACGTGGAGGCAGGGACAGACCGGGGGCAGGTGGGGGAGGGTCTCCAAGCAGAGCTAGGGCCAGATGCTGGCTGGGGAGGGGCTGGGCTGGGCTGGACAAGTGTCCCACGTGGCCGTGGACAGGGTTGAGGACAGGGAGGGAGCTCCAGGTCCCATGGACACCTTCCTCCCTGCACGAGCCCCCAAGTGGGCCTGTTGGGCACTACAGGCAAGTTGTCCATCCGCACTGTGAGCCCCTACCCCACAGGGGCCTCCGGAACATGGGGGAGGGGGAGCGTGTGTCCTTCCAAGCGTGTGTGCCTGTCTCACACGTGCCCATCTGTGCCCTTGCACGGGCGCGTTTCCGCGTGTGTGTCTGTGTCCCCACGTGTGTGCGTCCCCGTGTGGCCTGTCTAGGCCCCTCACCTGCTGGTAGTAGATGTAGGCCAGGATGCCAGCGATGACCTCCAGCAGAAAGATGAGGAGGAGAAGGATGAAGTACTGGGGGGCGGGGGGGGCGGGGACAGTTAGCTGGGGTTGGACGCAGACACCCCTGTTCCGTGAGGACCCCTGGCGCCCAGGCATGACAGAGCAGAGCCCCCAACCTCAGATCCCAACTGGCCACAGAGGGCTCATGGCAGTGGGTGGGTGCTGGCACTCCCTGACAGTTCCCCTCGGCTGGCCGAGCTGGGATGCAGGGATGCCCCCCGCCCCTGGCACAGGTGAGCACCACAGAGGCTGTCCTGCGGCGTCACATTCGACCCCCACCATTCCCTTTCTCACCGGGGCCCCAGAGCCCCCCCCCGCCCCAGCAGCCCAGTGCCCTGCTAACCAGGCGCAGCAGGTTCCGCCGTTCCTTGAAGGTAGCGCAGCAGCCCAGAACACCGGTCACCATGACAACAACGCCAGCCACCACCAGGATGTAGGCTGTGGCCAGGTAGGTGCCCGAGGCCAGCAAGCTGATGTAGTCACTCTTGAGGGCCAGCGTCCAGATGCCCACCGCCATGACGGCCAGACCAGCCAGCTGTGGGCAGCGCACACTGGTCGGCACGCCCGCCCCTGGGCCAGGGTTCCCCTTAAGGACCAGGAATGGGAGCAGCGGAGGCCAGCGGGAGGGGGTGCCCACTCCTCACCCAGAAGCAGCAGTTGAAGACGAAGAGCAGGTACTTGAGGCAGACGGTGCCACACGTGGTCTTCTCGTTGAACTCCCCCATCCTGGGGCCAAGAGGCCAGGGGAGGTCAGTAGGAGGGGACACAGGCACCCAGGCCAGCCCCTGGCTGAAGCCAAGCCCACCACTGGCCCCGAGTGAAGGTCCTGGCAACGCATCCGTGAGAACCTGGACGCTTCCTGGAGGGGCAGTTCGGGAGCCCCCTTCCCACCCCCCACCCCCCACCGCAGCCAGGGCGGATGTCTAGTGCCCACAGCCAAGCTGAAGGCCGAAGGGCCTGGCTCCCCTGACCAGAGCCCAGGGCACCAGGGGGCCATGAAGGGTTCCAACCGTCACCGGCTGACTCACCCCTGCTGGCAGCCGGGGTCAGAAGCCCCAGCAGGTACCTCAGGGTGAGCTCATGCAGGCCCCGCCCGCCTCCCCACACACACACACACAGCATTCCCCGGGCTCCACATCACAGGCCGGCAGGCTGGCAGGCACCTACAGGCTGCTGGGGGGAGGAGGAGGCCACTCACAGATGGACCGACCTGCCCCTTACCAGCCCCATGGCCTCAGGGAAGCCCCTCAGGTGTCTGTTAAAAGCCAGGCCTGCCTTCCTCCCCACCAGGGTGAGAACAGGCGGTTCTGGGCATGCGGAGCCCGCAGAAACCCATCCCCCAGACCTGGGGGTACTTCCTCTGCTGGTCCTCTCTGCTGGAAAGGGGGCGGTCCCGCCAGCCCCAGCAAGATGTGAAGCTACAGGAGCTCCCGAGTGGCACCCCAGGGACCCCTTCCCTGCTCTCCTGTGGGGTGTCCGCACTGGGGTGGGGGGAGAGGGCCCTGGGGCACAGATGGCAGCTGAGTGCCCCAGGCTACGTTTCCAGACTACACAGCACCACTCGGAGCCGAACTTTCACCTGCCCCACCCCGCGCTCACCTGGTTGGCTAGTGAGGACGGATCCTCTCTGAGACAGGTGGACGGAAGTTCCCTAGGAGGCTCCACTGGGAGGGCAGGGACAGGTCACCGGTCTGGCCCACGCTGGATCAGCAAGGGCCTGTCACCCGTCCTTGCAGCCGCCCCTGGCAGTGGCTCTGACCAGCTGGGTTTCCAGAGCAGGCAGGGAGGGGAGAGGCCAGGCCCGGTATTTTGGTCTGTGCTTGGGCGGGGCAGGGCGGAAAACATTTCTGCATAGTGTGATCCGGGGAGGGACCACCCGCCTTCTCCAAGCACCCCGCCCCGGGGCCTTCCTGCCAGACCCGCCACCGTCCCTTAGGCCACCAAGCAGCGGTCCCTTCGGCCTCGGAAGGGAAAAACAAAACCAAACCAGACGCAGACCCCTTGGTTGGAGCTGGGCTTACGGGAACCTCACGTGCCCGCAGGCTGCCCCTGGGCCCGTGGTGAGGTCCCAGCCTTCTGAGGAGGCTGATTCTCCCGACACAGGTCCGGCCCCCACGCGCCGGCGGCGGGCGGAGGAGGGGCCCCTCTTTCCGGGAGTGCCTGGCGGATGTGAGCCCCCTGGGAAGGCGCCGGCCAGAAATAGTTCCCGCGGCCCGGGACCGAGCCGCCCCGCCCTGGCCCCTGCAACTCAGCCGGGCCCGCCGCGGCCCGCGGCCCACGCCCCAAGCAGGGCAGCCCCGCACTCGGCGCCAGCCAGGCCCGAGGAGGAGTCCCCGCCCGGGCGAGCCCGCGGCGCGCCCACCCGCACCCCGGCGGAGGGACGGGCACCGGTGTCCAGAGACAATGACTAGGATGCTCGGGTGGGGTCGTAGGGGCCGCCAGGCCCGTGCGAAGGCCCAGGAGGCGCCCGGCCCCGGGCGCCCACTCCGTCCCGCTCCGGAAAGGGCCGGGAGGGGACTGCTGCCGGCCGGCGGGACCAGGCCTCCCGGCGCCCGCAGCCGGGCCTCCGGGGCCGGGCCGCGCAGGGTCCCGGGACACTCGGCCCCTCCCGGCCCGCCCAGCCAGGCGGCGCACTCACCGGCCACGCGTCGGAGTCCGGGCGCGGGGGGGTGGGGGCGGCGGCTCGGAGCGCGGAGACTGCGCGGCGGGTCGCGGGCCCGGGAGTGAGACGCGCCCCGCCCCCGGCCTGCAGGCCCCGCCCCCGGCGGCAGACACAGGGCAGGTCTCGGCAGTGCTCCGCGAGGGCGGGCGGCGGGGAAGCCCGTCGGTGCGGGCGCTGGGGTCCGCCCGCGACTGCGGAGGCGGGCGTGCTGCACCCGGGGGCGCCCGCAGCCCAGCCGGGGCTCACGCCCTCGGGAGGCCGAGGAGCTGGGCTGGGGGCGGTGGAGGCGGCGGCCAGGCCAGCAGGCCCTCCTCCAGGCCCAGGCCCGTTCTCTCCCCACAACGCGGGGCCACCCGGAGGCTTGCAGGGCCGGCGGAACAGATGCTGGCTTGGTGGGGTAGGGTCTGGGGGTGCGGTCAGATGCAGGAGTGCGGTTGCTCTAGGTGCAGTATGGAGGACAGCCTGGAGTGGAGGCCTGGGGTCCCTGCCAGGAACAGTCCAGTCTGGAAGGCATTGGTCCTGGGAGGGGTGGAAAGGGGTGGGGTAGACAGGGCCGAGCCTTCTGACCTGCTGGGTTGGGAAACCCGCAGTGGGAGTACGAAGGGGAGGGGACTCCCAACCCACCAGGCTCATTCCCAGACCCAGGCAGGGTGGATCAGATTCTGCAGTCATTTGGAAGCTCTCCATGGATAGTGGTCCCCAGCTCCTTGCCCATGGTTCACGGTCTGGCCAGCAGCTCCCCACTTCCAGGGAGGCGGCAGGGCGGGGTGGGGTGATGGGGGAGGTGGAGGAGGGACGGGCATGGGAAGCGGCCGCAGGACTGTCCCAGGAGGTCCCACTCAGGACTGGCTCAACTCCAGTGGGCTGAGCTGGTCCACCTGGGGCTGTGTGAGGACGGGTATGGGGAGGGGATTGTCAACTGGGGCCGGGAGCGGGCCCAGACAATGGGCCTCGGTCCCCTGGTTCCCACAGAGGGCCCCACGGGGCTTCAGCTTGAATGGACAGTGAGGGCTTGAAAGCATGACCAGAGACAGGCAGGAACATCCACAACCCCAGCACCTCAGGACATGTGCCACACGTGTACTGTCCAGTTGCCTTGAGAGTACCATGGATACCTCGTGTGCGTACCAGGGAAATGCTGGGACGCACATACACATAGGCTGAGAAGGTCACAGTGCAGTCAACGGACTTTATTAGGAAGAGGGAGTTTTTCTGCTGGTCAGAGATGGATTTGATGGGATGGGACAGGATGAGGCCCCGCAGGGGGGCACGTGAGACTCCGACCCGCCCCACCACTCCCTGGGTAGCTCCTTCATGTCTGCATGCAGGCAGGCCTGCAGTGCCCGGAGCAGAGCCCGAATGCTGGATGGGCCATGACGCCTCGCCTTCGAGGGGCGGCCTCTCCGAGGGATGCCCAGTGAGTCTCTGGGGGATGGTCAGCGGGCACTGGGAAGGTGGCCAGAGCCACATCTTGGGGGGCGAGCCCAGCTGCAGCAGCAGCAACAGCAGCAGGTGGGGCCCGGCATGCGAGCCATGGCCAGAGCTTTCCTTCGACCGCTGGCTAACCGCTTGGCCTCGCAGGCATCCCTCTCATCCCGTAGCCTCGCATTCAGCTCCCTGGGGAAGGGGAGTCCAAGGGCTCTGAGAGGCGGCATTCCTGGGGCAAGGGGGGAATGCGGGCTCTGCTGTCCCTCAGACGGGGTGCCTGGCTGCGGATGCCCCCGAGGGATGGGGGACAGACATGAGGACGCACTGCCTCCCAACAGGATGAGGCCGTGGTCGGGAACGTTTGAGAGCTAGGATACCCCAAACTGTGTGGGGCCCCTCCCCTCCGGCCTGCGCCTGACCGCACCTGAGGAGTCCCAGTTGCCGCAGGAGGCTGAGCTTCTCCTTTTGCATGTTCCTCGACACAGCGACCACATCTCTGCAAGAGAGAGGTGGTGACCTGGGTGCCGGGAGGCTCCTCGGCGCGCCCCACGACCCTGACCCACGCAGACCCTGAGGGCTGGGCCGGGCCGGGACGGGGGATGGGGATGGGAGTGGCCCGGACCCGAGCCCCCAAAGCTATTCCCGCCCCGCCTCGCCCGCCGGCCGCAGCCCCTCCCCGGGCCCGCCCCTGATGGTCCGCCTCCCTCCCCCCCCCCCCCCCCCCCCCCCCCCGCTTCCCAGGCACCGTAGGGCTTGCTCCTGGCGGCTCCGCAAGTCGCCCTCCAGCCTGTGGAGCTGCTCCTGCGTCCCCTCCAGCTGCGTTCGTAGCGCCTCGTTGGCTAGCCACAGCTGGGCGTTCTGCGCCTGCACCTCCAGCTGCTCGCTGGCCCGGGCCTGCAGCTGCTGTTCCAGCTGCGGGATGTGGGCGGGGGGTGGGGGGGCAGTGCAAGCTGGGGAGGACCCCTCCACCTCTTCTTCGGGGTGCTGCGCTTGCCCCTGACTCCCAGTAATTCTAGGGTCGGGGACACTGAGGCACCGGGACCTCAAGTGTACCAGAGAGTGCACGGGTGACGGCGGGGATAGGGCCCCGCGCTGGGTCTGTCAGCACCCCAACCCTGCAGGGGCGGGTGGGGGGCCACTCACCTCCCGCTGCCGCAGGCCTGCCCGCTCCAGCTCCTGCTCGCGGTCCTGCAGCTCCAGCTCCAGGAGGCCTGTGCGCTCCTCCCGGGGGAGGTCCTGGGATGTGCGGGGAGCTCCTGAGCCCAGGCGGGCAGGGGAGGGGCCCGCGCCGGGGGAGGGGCCGGGTGGAGCCAATTTGAGGGGGCGGGGCCATGAGACTAGCGCGTCTGGGATTGGGCCGGGGCGGGGGCGGGGCTTTGGGCCCACCTGACTCCGGAGACGCTGGCGCTGCTCGCGAAGCTGCTGCTCCGTCTCCTCGTACAGACACCGCACCTCCCTCTGGTGCTCGCTTTCCCGCCTTCGAGGACGGAGGCGGGGGGGGACTGCTGTTTGAGCCCGCCGGCACCACAGACCCCAGTCTCGCCTCTACCGCCTCCCGAGCCCAGCCTCCCAGGCCCCACTCCTCACCGCCGCAGCGCCTGCTCCAGGCCGTCCCGCTCTCGGGCTGCCTCCTCCAGGCAGGCCGACGCGCGCACCAGAACGTCCTCGAAGGAGCCCAGCAGCTCGGGTCGCTCGCGCTGCAATCGGGTCCAGAATGTCCGCACCGCTCGCTGCCTGCAGGGGGAGGACAGGGGCTGAGGCTGAAGCTGGGGCTCCCTGACCCCATCCCTAAGGGTAAGCCGTCTGGAGACACCTGCAGCCCTGGATAGACCAGCCGCGTTCGCCTCCTGAAATGCAAATTTTGCGGGAAATCACGCTCAGCCCCTCCCAGGTGTCACAGCTGACGGAGAACGACTGGGCCCGTCTCAGCCTAGGGACCCCGGCCTGGAACAGACACGCGGGCAGTGTGGACAGGCAGCATGCAGAGGGGGAGGCAGCAGAGGAGGGAACTGGGGGCCGAGTCAGCGCCAACTCACTCGCCCAGGACTGGGGCCACCCCCAGCTGCTCCAGCGCTTCCCGGAATCTCTCCTCCTCCTCTTCTTCCAGGGAGCCCCCAGTGCCCTGCACATCTGACCAGCCCGACTCGAAGGTTTCCTCTGGAGCCTGGGAGGGCGGTGTGCTCTGGGCTGACTCCACCCCCACAAACTTCCCTGTGGGCATGGGAAGGTAAGATTATCAAAGCTGTAGGTTAGCACCCTGGCTCAGCCGCCACTCACCACCCCCCACCACACACACACACACACACACACACACACACACACACATCCTGTCCTTATTCTGAGCCCAGTTTCCTGTTTTTCTTTCCTTATCCTGGTCAGACTCGTGGCTTAGGAATGGGAGGTGACAGCCGGGCCAGAACGGGGCAAGCCTGGCACCGGGCCCCACCTGGGTTTGGCACGGATGGGAGGGGGTCGGGCAGCAGGAGGGGCAGCTCCATACATCGCCTGGCTGTGGGGGGACTTCCTCAGGGGCCTGTGTGCACTGACACCAGTGTGTGTTCCGCAGGGACACGACGGAGAGTCACAGGCTGCCATCTGTGTCTGCTGTGGGCTCCAGAGCCACATGTGCCACCAGAGGGTCTCTGGGCAGCGGGGTGGGGCGGGGCAGGGGGGCTCTGCTCACCCAGGCCGAGGCAGAACTCCCAAGCAGTGAGGAAGCCGGTGCCGGCCTGATCCAGGCTCTCGAACACAGCCTCTAGCTGCTCCGGTGTGAGGGGCACGTCGTTCTGCAGGCCCTAGCCAGGCAAGGGTGGCAGGGCTGAGTAGCCGAGGTCGCCCCCGGCTGGGCAGCCTCTTGGGACTGGGGATTCACCTGCAGGTCATGCCGTGTGAGGAAGCCCTTGGCGTCTTTGTCACACAGCAGAAACAGCTCCTGGGCCTGCTCCAGCGTCTCTGCCCGTGGCCTCCCGGAGCCCCCTTCTTCCTCTCCCTCCTCCTGCCGGTCCTCCCCGGCCCCGGGCTTCCCGGGCCTGGCCATGGGAGTGGGGGTCTCGGCCATCACGTGCTGCAAAAGCCAAGGGAGAGTCAGGGCCTAAGCAGAAATGAGAAGGGAGAAGGGAAGGCAGAGAGGCTGTGGGTGAGGGCTAAGCTGGGGTGCTGGGGTCCCGGAGTGAGCAGCGGGGCCTCCTTCCACCAGGCGGGAAGGCGGGAGAAGGCTCCACAGAGGTCCAGAGAGGAAGGTAGCTGGGGGCAGAACCGTGCTGCAGACAGGGGTATCGTGGGTGGGGTGGGGCAGGCTCACGGCCTGTGGAGGCTGCCTGGGGGGGGGGGGGCCGGTTCAGGAGAGGACCTGGGGGAGGGGCAACCGCCGTGGGGTGGCCAGGAGTGGTGAGGGTGGGGAGGCAGCTACAGGAGAAACTTGTGATGCAAAATAAGGAGGTAGGGGCTCCGGGGCGGCTGAGGGGAGAGAGCTTGGGCGCCTGACTGGCCAGCGAGGGGAGGAGCCGAGCAGGCCCTGAAGGTGGGCACCTGGAGACCTGGCTGACCGGGCAGGCCAGCTGGAGCGTTCAGACAGTCCCGGCCGGGTCCTAGCCCCCGAGTCTGGGCCTCAGCGCCCTCGGCCTCCGGGC
Organism: Prionailurus bengalensis; assembly: GCF_016509475.1. Lineage (NCBI taxonomy): Eukaryota > Metazoa > Chordata > Mammalia > Carnivora > Felidae > Prionailurus > Prionailurus bengalensis. Next base: position 115,501,802 of record NC_057346.1, read on the forward strand.
GGCCGGCAGGCGGCGTCTGCTCCTGCCCTTCTGCCGCCGCCCCTCCCTCCGGGCCCCGGGCCCCAAGGGGTGCGGGTGCAGGGTCTCAGCCTGGAGCACCGGTGACTTCCACTGGCCTTGTCGGGAACGCGCCAGATTCTAGGCTTGATGGCCCTCCCCCTGGCACGAGGCCCTTCTGCTCCGCCAGACTTGCCCCCTCCGGGTCGCTGCAACCTCCTCAGCGGCCCCCCCCCACCCCCGCATGGCGCTCCGCCCCCTAATCAGACCCACCTGTGGTCCCCCCGGGCGCCCAGGCCCCGGATTTCCCAAAGCTAACCCCCAGCCTGGGGGATTCTGGGGTCCTCTCCCCTCCGTCCGGGACCCTAATTTTCCCTCCGCGCCCATACTCCAGGAGCGGCAGGAGGGCGCAGTGTCCAAAGAGGGCAGGTGTGAGGAAGGGCGGGAGGAGGCGGTCGGGGGACCGGAGTCGTCTCCCCCCGCACGCCGTCGCCTCACCCCTGCGGGAGCGCCACCCCCACCGGCGGCCCGCGGGCTCCCCGGGGCCAGAGGTCCATCCCAGCCGGAAGCTGCGCGGCGCCGGGCCGGGCGAGCGGGGCCCACTGGCCGGCCGGGTCCCGCCAACCGCCGCGCGCACCGCCGCTCGGCCCTCCAGGGCACCGGAGGGTCGGCGCGTCCCTCGGCGACCGCAGGGTGGGGCGCGGCGGCGGGACCCGCGAGGCGCCTACCTGCGAGCTGCGCCGCCGCACCTGCCGCGAGGCCCCGCGGCTCCTCCGGGAAGGCGGCGGCGCGCGGGGGGCGCGGGCGCGGAGCGGCTGCTGCTGCCCCGCGGGAAACGGAGACCCCGGCGTGGGCGGCCCCGGGCGGAGCCGCCGCCGCCACTGTCGCCGTGTCTCCGCCTCTCCGCGCGGCCCCGGCCGCCTACTCCTTGCCCGGCCCCCGCGTGCGGCCCCCCGCCGCCCCCCGCGTCTGTCCCGGCAGAGCTGAGTTCACGTCGGGGCGGAGATGACCCCGGTGGCTTGGGGACCCCTCCTGAGCAGGGCCGAGGCGAGGAGGGTGGGGCTGTCCCGAGGATCCCGATTTAAGGCGCCAAAAAGTGTGTGCAGGACCAAGCCGGGCAGGAGGCAGAGCAAGGTATTTTCAACGGTCATCGCCAGGAGTGGGGGCGGGCACTCTGCCTATGCTTCCCCAGTTGTGGTCTTTCCCGTGGTTCAACAGTTAGCAGGGAATATATTACAAAATGGTGCGTGCATCCGCTGCCTCGGCGTAAGGCGTGTACAAGTGGGGTGGGGGCACAAAGGAGCCCCCACCCCCGCCCACCGCGGCCTGCCCCCAAGCTGTCCTTTTGGGTCACAGCCTTGACTCGGGTTCCCCTTGCTTCCCCTTGCGGGCGAGCTGGGAGACGGAGCTGGGCGGGACTCGCACCTGACCTTCCTGCAGGGGGAGAGACCCCATTCTCTTGCCGAAGGCCCCCCCCACCCCAGCCCCAGCCCCAGCCCAGCCCCTGAACCCACCTGGGAGGTGGTCGGGGGTCTGGAGGCCTCTGCTCCTGCAGGGGCCTGGGATCCTGCTTAACTAGAACAGGTTGGGCCTACGGGACGGGACGGGAACTGGAGAGCGAGCGGGGGGCGGCTCCCGGCACCGGGGACCTGCCCGGCCGGCTCTCCCAGTCGTGCAGTCCCTACCGTTATTGTTGGCCGGGGCCTGCCAGCGCCCAAGAGCTCCGGACAGCCAGCCAACCACCCGGCTCTGCTCCAGTGCCCCTCCCCCATGGGCCCTTTTTGGTCACCAGGAAGGGCTGGCTGCACCCCCTCAGACTGGCCAGGGCAGAGGACGCCTTCAGGAAACCATGTCCCACAGAACAAGGTCCAGCCTCCTCTGGGTCAGACCTCACCCTGCCTGACGTTCCAGACCCGACCTACATATCTGCAGGGGTCATAGGGGTGTGGTGGGAGGGGGACACGCGATGGAGAATGTGTGTGCACTGGCCGGTGAGGTTTGCCTTGATAAGGGGAGGCCCAGCGCCCTGCGAAGAGCCTTGTGCCACATGCCCACAGTGGGGCAGGCCCCGCCCGTGGCTCCCAGGTCCCCAGGCCTCAGCTTGGGAACCTCACCCTCCACCGCCCTCCCAGTCTGAGGTCAGCCCCACACCACCTGTGTCACCATGGAGTGGAGATGCGGACACCACCTTTGGTAAGCATTTCTCAGTTTTTATTTAGTGAGGATCTTGGTCCCGGCATTTCCGCTGGCCCTTGGAAAGCTGTGCCCAAGGGTCGGACAGCACACCTCCGGGCAAAGTGAGGCAAACACAGCAGTCCCAGGCGGAGAAGTGGGCTAGAACCCGGGCCCACCAGGGCCTTTAGGGGAAGGCCTCAGGCCCGGAATGCCAGGCTGGAGGACAGTAGGGCCCCTGTGGCCCGGGAGTCACACGCAGTGAGAGAGGCGGGCCGAGCTGTGGCATTTATTATATCTGCTTTGGCGAAAATAAATAATTCTTCACAAACGTTTTTCTCTGGCAAAACTTGCCGAATGAGGGAGGCGCAGGTGCAAAGCTCTAGGGAGTAATACTGCATGGACTGGGGGACGCTGGGCTGGGCTGGGCTGGGGGGGGTGGGGGGGGTGTAGCCCAGCCCTCCTCCCCAGCCCTGGGGCAGGGCCTGAGGGGGAGATAAAGGCACAGGTGAGGGGAGGGGTACTCGCTACCCCTCTTTCTTCAGCGCAGCAACAGAGTGGTCGGTGGAGGGGTCGACAGCAAGTCCCCTTCTAGCAGCTGTGAGGGGCCCCCTGTCCTGACTCCTGCGCTGGTCATGGAGAGAGGCCCAGGAGGGGGGATCTCAGCCCGCCCCAGGGCCCCCACCTCACGGGGCAGGGAAGCTGGGGGACCCAGCCCTCAGCACCGGGACCCCAGGGGGCTGGGGAAGGGCGGAGCAGGGTGGGGTGGGGGGAACACTCAGCAAGGGGGCGAGCCGGGTGGGAGCTGTGGGGGCGCAGGGGCAGGACTGGCGGGGGCGCGCATGCGCAGGGCATCGGGTGGGAAGGCCACGTTAGTGCAGAAAAGGCCCAGGAGCAGCTGGCGCTGGCACTCCTCCCACTTGGCCAGCGCGTCCCCTAGCGAGAGGCTGGTGCGCATCCAGCTGGGCAGTGCCTCGCTGTAGGTGGCACAGGACAGCTGCACAGACGGCAGTGACTGGGCGCGGCGCAGCTCCACCTGCTCCGACAGCCTGCAGGTGGGGAGGGATGGAGGGCGGGAGGGCTTTAGAGGCGGCCCCTGGGGCTTCAGGCCTGGGGGAGACACAACAGTGAGGGGGGCTCACCTGGACGGCAGGTGGCTTCCCAGCTTCCTCTTGGCACGCATCACCAGGTACTGGCAGATGCTGCCTGTCTGCTCCTTCATCCACCGGATGTCCTCAGGGACGTCAGGCAGCCATTCCAGCAAGCTGGGCGGGGACGGGAGGCGTGGCCTCAGGGCCCATGGCTCCTCCCCCTCCCCCACGCCCACCCCACCCCGGCCTGCGCCCCAGCTTCTGGGACCCCGGACCCGGCATCTCTGCCGCATCCCCCCGCCAGCGGCCTTCTCCCCACGGTGTCCACCACTCACGGATGACGAAGTCTGGTCCCCCACGGTCCCCGCCCAAGCCCCCTACTCCCCTCACCGGATGGTGAAGGACACAGCGCTCTCCAGCGGCAGAGTGTAAGGCACCATCATGGCTGTGGCCAGACGCACAGGCAGCATGTTGGAGAAGGCGGTCAGCAGGTCCTTGGGCTCTATGCAGGCCTCCAGCAGGGCTGGGGGTGGGCGCAGGAGGGACGGTGACCAGCAGCCGGGGAAGCAGGCCCTCCCCGCTCCTCTGCTCCCCACCAGCCAGGGACCCCCATCCCCCACGCCAGCTGCACACACCCTCATTGAGCCTCGCAGGCAGATGTTCCAGGATGTGGTCCTCCAGGGGTGGCTGCAAGGGGCCCTCCGCTAGGGCCCTCTCTGTGGCCCCCTGGGCCTCCTCCACATCCTCATCCTCGGGGGCACGGGGGCGGGCCGGGGGCAGCGCCAGCAGGGGGTTGGGCCTGTTCAGGAGGCCTGGGTGGGGACCCCCCAGACAGGTGATCAGCACAGGAGCAGGGGCAAAGGCGAGGAGCCACCACGTCCGCCCACCGCACCCACGCCTGCTCCAGGGGGCACCCACGCACCGTTGCGCCTCAGAAAACGCAGCCCGTCCCTGTAACCCTGCTTGCACATCTCCCGCAGCACCTAAGGCAGGGGGACGATGAATAGGAGCGGGGAGGCACCAGGAGAGAGCCGGGGTGCCCTGCTCCGCCCTCTGGAGCCCCCACAGCCCCTTCCTTCCGCCAAGGTGACAGGGATCCGGGCTGCTGGATGGGGGGCCTCAATGGAGAGTCTGTGCAGCGCCCACCTCTGCCTGGTCCCTCAGGAGAGGCCTTGCGGCAGCTCGCTCCCCTGGCACTGGGCCGGGACAGGCTCAGCGGGCCCCCTGGCGAAGGGCTCACCGTGGGCTCGGGCGGGAACAGGGCCTTGGACAGGCGGTAGAGATTGCGCAGGTTGAACTGGATGCTGGTGTTGGTGAACCGGAGCTCGTGGATGTTGGTGGAGCTGTCCTGTGGGCAGATGTCACTCTCTCCCGAAAAGGGGGACACGGTGATGGTGTTCTTGAGCTCGTAAAGTGGCAGGTTGTCTGAGATGCCGCCATCAACATAGCGCTGCGGGACACACGGCCACACAGGGAGAGGCCTGAGGACTGAGCTGGCTAACCCACTGGGCCACCTCGGGCCCCACCCCGTGGCTATTTCCTTCGAGCCTTTCACCCACTGGGCACTGGCCACGGGCTGCCGAACAGATGGCCAGACCTTGGGGGAGGGGCAGAGACAGCCACAGGAAGTATGCATCTCCAGGGGGCCCGCCTGGCTCTTGAGTAACGTGGAAGTGAGGCAACAGGCTGGGGGGGGGGGGGGGAGGCACCGCTGCCTTTCCTCCTCCCCACTGCCTCGTCCCACCGCCTGCCCAGGGAACAACTCTGGTCGCCCAGGAAAGGTGCCCCGGGGATACTCACTACGCCCTGGAGGGCCGGAGGGATGAGGCCGCAGTACACAGGGATGAAGGTACTGCAGACGTTGGCCTGTGGGGCAGGGACAGAGAGGGCATGGTGAGCAGGGACCCTGAGCTCCTACGGTGCCCGACGCGGGATGCGGCCCACCACGGCCCACCTGGATGAGCTCGTCCTTGGAGCCGAAGTGGGATATAATGACGTTCTCGCCATCAGAGACGCGGGTCAGGGAGATGCCCAGACGCCCGCTGGCGCGCTCATGGCTGTCAGCAGGCAGGGTCTTCAGCAGGCAGCCACGGATGGTCTTTACCAGGTTGAAGGAGGGGTGCAGTGGACCCAGGAACCGCTTCCGGGCCTCCTTAGACACCTCGATGATGTTGGCACCTGCCTCGCCTGGGTGAGCAGGGCCAACAGTCAGGGCTTGCCACCACCCCATGGTTCCATGCCCAGAGCCACAGCGCGCACAGCCACGGCACCGCCATCTACCCTGGAGAACTCCCAGTATCCATCACGAGGCCCGGCCCGTGACGGGGACTCTTGCTTCCTGCCCCCAGAGAGACAGAGGTAGGCTACCACCCCTGGAGGGCAGACAGCTGGGGCCAAGGCCTTCCCTCTGCCCAGTATTTCCCAACTGCTTGCCCCGATCCATGAGTCACTGGGCCTGACCTGGCGTGGCCCCCGGCCTGTGAAGGGGGGGTGGGGGGGAGGCAGAGGCTCAACCCTGACCAGCCTTAGCCTTCACACACTTGGCCGGACCCAGGGAGTCCCGCACAGGCCCGTGGGCATGGGATTGGAAGGAGCGGGGTCCCACTGCCCCTGAGAAAGCTCCCCCAACACTCTTCTTGGACAGAGCCCGCCACGCTGTGGAGACTGTAGCTGCCCAAGACCGCTCCTGAAAAAGAGGCTCCTTGGGGGTAGGGGGGGTGTCCTGGGAGCCACCTCCACAGCAGTAAGCCAGGTGTGGCCTGAGGCCAGCACGCAGGTAGACAGACGCTGGCTGGAAGGCCTCGAGAGGGCGGGGCAGGGCCCCCGGGGCCCAAGGATGGGGAGCTGTGCTCTACCCCAGCCCCTCAGGGCAAAGGTCACTGGAAGGGGCAGCGGAGAGCCCCGAACAGGCTCCTGCTGGGCAGGGCATTCAAGGACCTGTTGACCCTTCTGTCACCCTGGCTGCCCTAGGAGCCGGGGGCTGGGCACCTCTCCCAGGACTCCTGAAGTACTCAGTGTGCCGTAAACAGCACTTGACGCGCCTGCCTGAAGTGCCTGCGAGCAGAGAAGGCCGTCCCGGTGCACACCCACCTCTGCACCGCCGCTGGAGGGGCTGGGGGGCCCGGAAACACCCCTCACCCCAGGAGAGTGCGTTGGCCACACCGGGGAACCCAGGCCCTCAGTGGGCTGCGGGCAACGAGGGAGAGGGCGGGGAAGAGTTTGCCTTGCCCAGGCCCTACCGGCCAAGTTCCTCCTCCAGATGCCCTGGGAGGCACCAGGCTACGGTACCCAAAGACTCTTCAGAGGCCACCCCATACAGGGCCCCAGGAACAGCGTAGCCCCAGGACACAGTGACCTGGGCCACGGCCGGGCTACCGGGGCCCCTCCCCCGACTCTCACGGTCCCGCCCACGAGTTACTTTCTCTTTCCAATGAAATACCTTCTGCTGCACCTGTCCGTCCTCCAGCCTTTGCGCCCTGAAAAGGCCAGAGCCTCGGCCCCAGAGGCGCGCGTGGCCCCACCCCAATCCCTGGGCACCTCGATGCAAAACAAACCAGGCCCCGCCCCCGGGCCGGCGCCCGAGCTCGGACCTTCCCCCCGGGTCCTGGGCGCGGGCAAAAGACCCCTCCCCACCCGACCCGCGCCCCTGCCAGCTTCCCAGAGCGGACGGGCCGGGGCGGGGCGGGGCGGGGGACGCTCTACCCTCTGGAAGAACATCCGCCCGGCCTCCGCTCACCCCGGCAGGACCCCCGCCGGATCCCGGCCCCGTCCCCTCACCCAGGCAGGCCCCCTGTCCCGTCCGCTTACCTGGCAGGCCCCCTGTCCGGCCCCCTCGTTCAGGCAGGCCCCCTGTCCCGCCCCCTCGCCCAGGCAGGACCCCGCGCCGGATCCCCGCCCCGCCCCCTCACCCAGGCAGGCGCCGGTGACCAGCGCCGTGGCGGTGAGCGCCCCGGCCGAGGCGCCGTAGATGTGCGTGGCGTTGGCCACCAGGAAGGGCGCGTGCTCGCGGAGGCAGGAGGCCACGCCGATGTGGTAGACGCCCAGGAAGCCGCAGCCCGCGAACGAGATGTTCCACGTCGCCTCCTTGGGGAACATCGCTGCGGCCCTCCGGGCTCCGGGGCTCGCTGCGCGCCGCGCGCTCCCGCTCGTTCCGGGGCCGGGCCGGGCCCGCGGTCGCTCTAGCTCGGGTCCCCGCCTGCGGAGGCGGAGACGCTGTGCCTGGCGGTGGCGGAGGCGGTGTTTTTAGTGGGGGCGGGCGGGGGCGGGGCCAGCACGCGCCGCCCAATCGGAGCGCGCGGGGAACGGCCGCGCCCGCCGGGGGCCTTGGGGCCCCGCCCCCGGGCCCGAGACCCAGTGCCCGGCCTCGCCGGGAAGCTGGAGGGAACACACAGTGGCCCAGGGGTGTAGGGAGGGGGAGCGCAGGCCTGGGGCGCGCGGAGTCTGGGGGCCCGAGAGCCTCGTACAAATCCGGAGACTTGCGAGGGGCAGTCACCGCCTCGCTCCTGAGGGGCCCACCTACAACACCCACTCGGGACACTGAGGAGCTTGCCCCAGGGCAGGGACCCCAGGACTCATCCACAGACTAACTCATAAGTATCTAGGGCTGGAGGCGAATCACACACAACTCCCAGAGCTAACACTAGTGCTATAGACCTCAACCTGACGCCCAGGCCCTAGCCGCCCGCGGGGGCGGCCCCTCCATAGCTAGGAGCTAACCAGGGTTCTACGTTGGTAAGAGTCAGGCCCTCCCCTCCCCTCCCCCCCCCCCCTGCTAATTGCCCCAGCAGGTGGAGCACTCCTGTGATGTCACCCTCACACCCTTCCGCATTTTTCTCCTGGAGTGTAGGGCAGGCATAGTCTGGCTTGGATCCAGGAGCCAGCCCTGCACCTCACCCCACCTTCCAGACAAGGGGCTGGTCTGTGCTGGGGTGGTGGGATGCCTCTGCCTCCTCAGCAACACCCACACCCTAGGCAGAAGCCGGTGCCAGGGCTATGGAGGTCTGGGCTGCGGCTCAGGACTGCACCCCCCACCCCCTTCAGGCCCAGGCTGAGAAGCCAGAGCAGGGCTTCCCCAGGACGGGACCATCTGGGTCATGCTGTCCATCCCTCAGCCTCTGTGCTCTCAGCCACCCATACTTGGCACCAACGGTGTGTCTGACAGAGGGACTGCACAGGATAGAGCAGTGGAGCAGGGTCAGTCCAGACCCAGCCCTATTTGAGGGGCGGGGGAGACATTGTTTACATAAGTTCAAAATGAGGACTGATGGGGGACCGGGAGCGGAGGGCACAGGACTGCCTAGGCTGTGGGACAGCATGCACAAAGGGGTGGGGAGGGGAGCCCAGACCCGGGTATTGGAAGAGAGGAAAACAGGAGATATTTAATGGAATTTGACTTAGACCAGTTGACCTTCTCTTGCACATGGGGACCCTAACCCCCAAGTGCCTTGGATGGATGTACAGTGCAGAGACTATGGCCCCAGCAGGATGATCAAGGCCCCTTCTGACTGAGACCTTGGGGAAGCTGCTGGAAGCGGCCGGGGGCAGGAGGTATGGTACAGTGGGGATGAAGCACACCCCAAAGCTGGCCTGGAAAGCCCAGGGGTTCACCAGGGTGACCACCAAGAGGTGCAGGCTGAGCCAGGGACCTGCTCCAAGGACAAGCCAGGGTCCAGGCCCTTCCTGCTTCTGAGGGACTGTGGGGCCTTGAAGGGTGGCCCTGCCCCAGTGCCGGGAGACCTCTGCCCCCATTTCCACATCAGAGTTGCACTGTTTTGGATACACATCCCTCTCTCCAGGCCCCTGGGACTGTCTGCTCTGGAGCCAGGAACATAGCAACACTTCCAGGAACCCTGGCTGGGGGTGGGAGGTGGCCCCCCTCCCTCCCAGTGTGGATGAAAACCCTGGTGTTTGCTGTGTAATCACATAAAAAAAATATTTTGAGAGAGGGCACATGTGAGCACGTGGGGAAGAAGGCAGGGGAAGAATCCCAAGACGTGGGGCTGGATCCCAGGAACTGTGAGATCATGATCGGAGCTGAAATCAAGAGGACCCTCGACCATCTGAGCCACCCAGGCGCCCCTAAAAGGTGGTTTTACTCAAGCGGAGGTACGGGACCCGAGCGTGTAAGTACTGACCTGCCGTGTCATCATTCTGCCAGGCGGGTGTCATGCTTCCAATCCCACACAGGACCCTTCTCTTCCCGGTCTGAGGTCTGCCCACGGACTTTAGGCCCCCTCCTCCAGGGAACCTGGGGCATCCACAACGCCACCCTCCTTGCCCCTTGCAGCACATGCTGCCGGAACACGTGCGGTGATGCCTCGTGGCCCGTGTCCCACCGACCACAGGAGCGGGTTCTACCTCCTCCCCCAAACCCGAGTCCCACGCTAGTCCCCACTCCTCTGGGTAACCAGGAGGGCCTCAGGCCTTCTTTCTTACATCCATCCCATACACACTCCTGTCCCACAGGCCTCATCCTCCCTCCCTGAGAGAGGCCCTCCACCCCCAGACGTTCCTTTTATGCTCCTTCCTTACCTGTTCCCTGCAGAACCACCCACGAGGACGTCAGAGCTGTAGCCTGGCACGAGATGTACATACAGTACAGCCCGGTGCTGACCCAGAGCCATCAGAGGGAGAATCAGAGTGTCTACTGAGTGGTCTGGCATTGGTGGGCAGAGGACCCGAGGCCCAGGAGACTATAAACCACTGCAGGGCCAGGATGGTGGCTGGATGGGCACGGGCAGGCCTGCCCCTGGACTTAGGGGGCACATGGCCCAACATCACTGCCTACGAGCCCCTTCCTCATCTGGCCAGACCGTCAGATAGCTGTGGTAACCAAGCCTCAGAGCAGGAACGTGACTGCCCCGAGGTGCCGAGATTAAAAGTGGAGCTTGAGGGGCGCCTGGGTGGCGCAGTCGGTTAAGCGTCCGACTTCAGCCAGGTCACGATCTCGCGGTCCGTGAGTTCGAGCCCCGCGTCAGGCTCTGGGCTATGGCTCAAAGCCTGGAGCCTGTTTCCGATTCTGTGTCTCCCTCTCTCTCTGCCCCTCCCCCATTCATGCTCTGTCTCTCTCTGTCCCAAAAATAAAAATAAAAATAAACGTTGAAAAAAAAAAATAAAAAATAAAAGTGGAGCTTGAACATGAACTGGAGCCCAGACTCCACAGGAAAACCTACAGATCGCACAGGCACCACCACACCTCTTTCTCGTGTGTGACTGAAAAATGCTACCAGTCTTGGGGCAACTGCTGGCCTCCACCAGCCAGAGCCCCCTGAGAGCACTGCAGACCACCCACTGCTGCCTTTGAAGTGTTCCTGTGTGTCCCCTGAAGGCTTCACTTCCTGGGGAGGCCCTGGCAGTCCTCAGGAGTCAGGACTGTGCCCAAGAAGGCTTACGTCCCCTCCAGAGCCTACTCAAGGATTGGCGCACCCCAGATCCGTAGGAGGTGCCCCCCCATCCCAGGTACCCATCTCTGCACCAGATCCCCAGTTCCTCACGTCACCAGGAAGGGCTTGGGTTTCTCCTGGGATGAAGGCCTGCCCACCCACTGTGGGACCCCCTCTTCCCCCACACCTGCCCTGTGCCAAGGCCGCACTCTCACAAAACACTCACAGGTCGCTCAAAGGATACGTAAAAAGGGTTTTATTTGCAGGAGAGCAGGACTCTAATCAAACAAGCCAAATCCCATGTCATCATCCGACTCCTCTGATTCTTCCTTCTTCTCGTCTTTCTTCTCCTCTGCTGTGGGGAGGAAGGGCACAGTGAGCAAGGCCCACAGCGCATGCCAGATTCCCAGCAGAGACCCTGCCCCAGCCTCCACTTACCTGCAGCTGGGGTGGAACCAGCAGCGGGAGCTGCAGATCCTGGGGCAGCAGAGACGGCCACCGCCCCACCAGCAGGCACACTGGCCAGCTTGCCAATACCTATGGAAGTCAGGAGAGAGGAGATCAGAGCAGGTGCTCGCCTGAAGGCCCCTTGGGGGTGGACAAGACAGTCTGCCCGATATAGGGAGACATCACCAAGTGCCAGCGTCACAAGCTTCTCTGTCCTCCCACACAGGCGGCTCTGCCTCTGCCACATACACGCACCCCAGCCCCCTACAATGTCCTGTCTGGAAACTGTCTAGGAATCCCTCCCTGCCCCCCCCCGCCAAACACCCCTGGGTGACCGCACCCACCCCAAAGGAAGCTGGACAAATGCATTTACATCCGGGACAGGACTAAGTCAGCTACCGGGGTCCAGATCCTCATCCCCAGCTGTTTGCCGAGCTGGCTGTGCCCCATGAAGTACACACACAGGGATAGAACCACCGTCCCAACAGCACCACTTCCAAACAATTCCATCAGCTGCAGCCTCATGCCACCAGAAAACCATCTGCCCGGCAAAGAGGGGCAGGGACCTGTGGTCTCTCCCACACCCAGTCGGTGCTCCCAACCCCCTGAGAACACATGGTGAGATCTGTTCATAAAACCCCAATTCCCGGCTGTCTGGGTGGCTTAGTCAGTTAATCCGGCTTCGGCTCAGGTCATGATTTTACAGTTCATGACACATCGGGCTCTGTGCCGACAGCGCACAGATCCTCTGTCTCCCTCTCCCTCTCACGTTCTCTTAAAAAAGAAACAAACGTTAAAAAACATATTTAAAGATGGAAATGATACCCAGTTCCGAACCCTGCAGGTGGGGTGGGCAGCCGGCCGGGTGACAGCACCAGCACCCTCTGCTGCCCTCCCACGAAGAATGTCTAGAAGCATCCCCGGCACAAGCCCACTGAAGCCTGCTCACTTCTCTGGGTGAGGCTTCTCGAGTGCTCTGGTCCACAAGCGAAACCTGGCAGGCCACAGGCTGACCGGCAGGGATTAGGATGGACCACGAGAACGAAACCCCCCAGCACACAATCTCACCCTGGGCAATGACGTCTTCGATGTTTTTTCCGTTCAGCTCACTGATGACCTAGAACCACAACCAGCAGTTACCAGAGGCTCACTACTGCGCCCCACACCCTAACTTCACCTCCTGGAACCAAGGGGCACAGAGAAAACGCCCCCGAGCCTCAAGCCCTGCCCTGTCCAGCCCAACCCTTATGGCCCGCACGTGCGTTCTCTAATCTAAGCCTGTCGCTAGCGGGAACCGGACCACTCCCGGCATTTCCCGAGCAAGAATCGCACAGCATCTCGGTTTATCCTAGCCACACGCCCGAACGTTGTTAGTGAGGCGGATGAAAGACAACGTCATTAAAACGCGCCCTGCCCTTTCCACTTCTCTAACACAAAGTCACTTGGACGTTTTAAACTGCGCTGTAACTTCCATCTCGGGTCCCCGGAACCAGGCTGGAGTCCGCCTCACGCCCCCCCCCCCCCCGCCTCACTGTCCCTTCTTTGGGGTCGCAGCAGCCCCACGCCCGCCCCGAGCACACCACGCCGCGCTTTCTCAAGGGTGAAACCCGCGCCGCCGAGGCCACAGGCCTCCATATGCACAGCGTCGGGCCATCCGGGGGCTGCGGGGGCTGCGGGGCCTGCGGGGCGGCTACCTTGTTGAGCCGGTCGTCGTCCGCCTCGATGCCCACACTGTCCAGAATCTTCTTGATGTCCTTGGCACTGGGGGAGGCATTGCCCCCGAGGGCGGCCAGCAGATAGGAGGCGACGTAGCGCATCCTGAGGCGGGAGGAGACGGCGGCGGCGTGACTCGGAGGCCGTCCGCCCCGGCCCCCTCCAAGACCCGGCCGGCGCCTGCCCGCCCCTCCCCGGGACCCCCACGGCCCCCACGGCCCGCGCCCTGGCCCCGCCGCCCACTCACTCGGCGGCGGACTAGCCTCACGCGTGCGACCTCGGCGGCGTCAGGGACGGAAAGGAAGTCGCAGGCGCGGGGGGCGGGGGTAATCCGCTACCCAGAAGCCCCCGGGATCCGCGTGCCGCGCCGCGAGGGCGCCTCCGAGTGACGTCACAGGGCGCCAGGCGGCGGAGGCGAAGAGGCCTCGCTTCGCACAGTCCCGCAGCAGCAAAGGCGAAGGGCAGCTCCAGGGCCGCCTTCCTGTGCTACGCGGGGACGAGTGTCCCCCGACCTTCTTGGGATGGCGGGGCGAGCGAGCTTGCAGCGCGGCCGCGACTCCCGCCACACATCTCTGTGCGGCAGACGTGGCCGTCGCCGTGGGAGGACTCCAAGTCCCATGGTGCACCACTACCGGAAGTGCGGGCGCGCTTTCTGTGCCGACGCACGCGGCCGGCTGGCTGCCGGTTGGTTCCTGGCCGCGGGGACTGTGGGGACCCGCGGTATTCCCGCGCACCCAGGCCAATGAGGTGGGCGAGTCCGGCCCGCGCTCACACTGCGGAGCCGAGCGGCCTGGGCCTGGTGGCTGCACCCCTGCGGGGTCGTGTGGACTCCGAACTCACCTCTGTGTCCACGTGCCACTTGTTCACTGCACGGTATCCGGGACCCCGCCGCCGGTTGGCGTGGCGAGAGGGAGCGGGCCTGGCCCTGCTTCTCCGGAACCTAAGTTTAGAGCGCGCGAACACGCAGAGTAAATAAACGAGTCGATCCAGACCGAGATAAGCTCGAAGGGATGAGGTGGCCCTGAGAACTGGGGCGAGCGCCAGGCAGAAGGGTCAGGTGCAAAGGCCTCACCGTGGCTGGGGATGGGTCCAGAAGCAGGAGCCAGCCCAGCCCGTGGGGGGCTGTCACAGCGAGGCCAACCTTCGGGTGTAGTGCATCAAGCACGGGTGTGTTCATGCAAACCACACGGTTCCTGTGGGCGGCCTCGCTGTCTGGCGCAGAAAGGTTTTCTTGTTCAAGGTCTCACAGTTGGGGTAAAGTGGGGAAACTCCTTGCAAGGAGGGGACTTGCAATACCTAGGGAAGTGGCCGGTTGTGATTTTTATTTTTAGAGATAAAATAATACATGAGACCTACCATTTTAATCACCCAATTCAGTCACATTGGGTCCATTCACGTTACACAACTGTCACCGTCATCCATCACCAGACCGTTTTTCATCTTCCCAAGTTGGATTAGACAGTAACTCCCTATTCTCTCTTCCAGTTCCTGGCTCCCACCATTTTAATTTTTTGTCTCTGAATTTGGCTACTCTGGGGACCTTGTATTAGAGAAAGCACACAGCGTTTGCCCTTCTGGATCTGACATTTCGTTTAACAATCTTCTGAAGGTTCATGCACGTTGTAATGTGTGTGCGCGCGTATCCCAATTTTGTTCCCTTTTAAAGCTGAATAGTATTCCTGTGATTCATTTAAGACTTCCGGCAGCTATGTAGAAACTGAGTGGGGGCCTGGCAGAACTGCCCATCCTGGGGGAAGGGACGGTGATAGCTAGGGAATCGGAGGAAAGAGGGTGCGGCAGTGTGGGCAAATGGACACAGGGACGGCAGGCTCTGAGAGTCAGACCTAGTTTGAAGTTCTTGGCTTTGGCAGTTACCGGCTATGAGTCCTTAGGCAAGATCTAATCTGTCATAGCCTCCATTTCCTTTCCTTCGAGGTGCAAAGATTGAAAAAGGCAACGTGCGGGGGGAAGCCCCCTGCTGGGTCACTTGGCCCAGAGCGATTGCCAGTTAATGGGATCACAGGAGCTGGGACAAGGTCTCTAGAGGAGCCCCAGGAAGGCTCCGGGGAGAAGGAGGCCCCTGAGGCTGGCTGGGAAGTGGCCCATTTAGAGCTCTGGCTTCTGGCAGCAGCTGCAATCGGCCCCCAAAGCCTTCCTCCGTGCCGAGATTTGCACCAGCTCACTCTGACAGGGGCCCAGAATGCCCAGCTCCGGAGCAGGGCGGGCCTGAGGGCCAGGAACCTCTGAAAGGGCGGGTTTCCCAGCCGCTACGCGGGCCCTCGAGGCGGGAGAGGCTGGACTGAGACGGACTAACAGGAAGCCGAGTGCAGCTGGGCTGGCGGCTGCCGGTTGGGGTCCGCGGCCGCGTCTCCAGGGCTGCAGGCTGGCAGAGGGCAGGCGGGGCGGGGAGGGACCCCGAGGCCGTTGCCTGCGGTCCCACCACAGAGCTAGGGGTGTCCTGACTGGGCGGGACCGGGAGCCCCGGCCCGCTCCGGGAACTCACCGGCGGAAACCCGGCGCCGGACGCGCACCGGGGACCGCGCACAGCCTGGAAGGCAGGTACGCGCGGGGCGCTGGCGGGCGGTGGGGACGGTGGGGGTCGGGGGTGCTCTCGGGGCCAGGACCGGCCCCCAGGCGGTCGGAGCTCTGAGTGTGCAGACCACTGCCTTCATCTTCCGACCGAGATGCGAACGGGAAGCGTGGGAGAACCCTCCTCCAGCGGTCACGAAGTGGGGTCCCATCACCCCACACACACATTCACTTCTCTGACACATGCCAGCACAATCACCCTGTTCCACGTCTGGGCCACTGCCTCCACGCGGCAGATAAGAGTCCTTGACCTCTGGTCAAAGCTCCTGGGTGTGAAGGCTGGAGGTGGGGCTGGACCCAGAACTCTGAAAGGGGCGGGGAAGGGAGACAGCCAGGATGAGCTGACAGCTCGAGGAGTCCCTTGTGCCAATGTCCAGAATTGGGGTGGGAAGCCTCACTTCTCCCTCCTCTCCCACTACCCCCGCCCAGCAGGTTTCCCAGACTCCTCCGCACACAGGTCTCCGTGCCCAGCTCTAGGGCGCTCATTTCCCAGCCCTCTTCCGGCAAAGATCTGTGCAGCCGAGGCTCTGGGCTCTGTGGCCTGGCTCAAGGACTCCCCTCCAGCCGGAGTCTCCATTCCCCTGAGCAGAAGGAGGGCCCAGTCCCACTCCCTCCCACTCCTCCCCCTGACTCTGCAGCCTTCCCAGGCCCTGCCTGAGCAGGCCTGCTTGGCAGGCTGGGACATGTCTGGCCCCCGAGGACGGCCAGTGGGCGATGGCTGCGGTGGCGGAGGGGCTGGAGCCCGAGGCAGCTGCTACAGAAGATGCTGCACAAGATGCTGTAGATGCTGTGGATGCTGTGGACGCAGAACCCGGGGACCCCCCTCTCCTGGTTGGGAGCCGGCTGAGCCTGGACCTGTACCCTGGGGGCTGCCAGCGGCTGCGACACCTGTGTGCCCGGCAGTCCCCGCAGCTGCTGGAGGTGCAGTTCATGCAACTGAGCAGCCACGAGGACCCTCGGCTGCTAGAGACCACCCTGGCCCAGGTGCCGTGCAGCTTGCGGCATCTTCGCTCCCTGGTCCTCAGAGGTGAGCCCCACCTGGTCCCACCCCCTCACAGGGTGCAGCTGGCTGGGCCCGGGCTCCTGGACACCGCAGCTCCCAGCCGACCCTAGCGTGGCTGTCTTTCCTGGGGCAGGTCGTGGGTGATGGCTATCAGCCCAGACGAGCCTGCAGTGTCCGTCTGCTGGCGTCTCAGTCTGTCCCTGTGTGGGTGGGGTTAGGAGAAGTCTGTGCCTCTGAGCGGGGACCTGACTCTGGCTCTGAGGGCCACATCTGCCTTCCCCCTTTCCCCTTTCTTCCCCTTTCCAGGTGGGCAACAGCGGGATGTGCTGGGTGCCTGCCTCCGGGGCTCCCTGACCACACTGCCTGCTGGCCTGAGTGGCCTGACCCACTTGGCCCACCTAGACCTGAGCTTCAACAGCCTGGAGACGCTGCCGGGCTGCATCCCCCAGATGCATGGTCTGAGCACCCTCCTGCTCTCCCACAACCACCTCTCAGAGCTCCCTGAGGCTCTGGGCGCCCTTCCCGCCCTCACCTTCCTCTATGCGACCCACAACTGCCTGCGAACGCTGCCCAAAGCGCTGGGAGCCCTGTCCACCCTGCAGTGCCTCGATCTCTCACAGAACCTTCTGGACACTCTGCCCCCTGAGATTGGAGGCCTGAGCAGCCTCACCGAGCTCAACCTGGCCTCCAACCGGCTGCAGAGCCTCCCAGCCTCCCTTGGTGAGTAGGAGCCGTGGCCCTCTTGGCTCCCTGGGCCTGACGGGGAGTGCCTGGCCTCCACTCTCACGTGGGCCCCCTTGTCCTCCACAGGGGCCCCTGCACACACAGGCTTGGCCCACCTCGGAGCCTCCACCCCCTAGGTGACCGTTGCCTGCCTTCCCTTCCCCAGCTGTGGAGGCCCCTGCACAGACTTCCCAAGCCCCCTGAGTCTGGCCGGAGCGGGCAGAGACAGGACTAGTGCGAGTGTCCCGTCCTGGCCAGGGCTGGGGTGGCCCTGCGCAGCCCTCTGCTGGCCCTGAGCTGGCACCTGCCCGCAGCGGGGCTCCGGTCCTTGCGGCTGCTTGTTTTGCACAGCAACCTCCTGACCTCGGTGCCCACCAGCCTGGCCCACCTCCCGCTGCTCACCCGACTAGATCTGAGGGACAACCAGCTCCGGGACGTGCCCCCTGAGCTACTGGACGCCCCCTTTGTGCGCCTTCGGGGGAACCCCCTGGGCGAGGCCCCGCCTGCCCTCCCCAGTCCCCCAGGTAGGCCTGTTGCTGGGGGAGGTCAGGCCACAGACAGGCCGAGGGGGCAGGTGCCAGGGCTGTTCTAACAGCTTTCCTGTCCCTCCATAGGGACACCGACGATCCCAGAAATGCCCAGACTGTTCCTGAACTCAGATTTGGACAGGTGTGTTGGGGAGGAGAGATGGGGCCAGACAAGCATGTCCTGGCCCTGTCACCCTGTCCCTGATGGACACCTTGCTCATGCCTCCGGGGTCTCCCACGGTTTCCTAGGGGTGCCCGACTCAGATGTACACATGCCTTCTGTGTCTGACTGGATGTCCGCCCTGTCATGCAGCTTCCTCGTGACCCCCCAAGGCTGCTCGGTGACCTTGGCCTGTGGCGTCCGCCTGCAGTTCCCTGCTGGGGCCACTGCCACCCCTGTCAGCATCCGCTATCGACTACGGCTGCCGGAGCCGCGACTCGTCCCCTTGGGTCCCCACGACTCTCTGCTCAGCCACGTCCTGGAGCTGCAGCCCCACGGGGTGGCCTTCCAGCAGGCACGCCCAGAACAAGTCAGGGGTGGGGTGCAGGTGATGAGGGCCCAGGCCTGGGCCCAGCGCTCACGCCACCCTTGCCTGGCAGGAGGTGGGCCTGTGGCTGCTCTTTGTGCCCCCGCGGGCCCGGCGTTGCCGTGAGGTGGTGGTCAGGACCCTGAATGATGACAGCTGGAGTGACCTGGAGACTCATCTGGAAGAAGAGACACCCAAGGTGAGAGCCACTGTGGCCCTCCCCCGCCTCCGCCCGACGGCTCTGCCCAGACCCCGTCCCCGCTCTGACCCTGTTCCCTCTGACTCCCGTCCCCCGTGCCCAGCGGCTCTGGGCCCACTGCCAGGTGCCCCACTTCTCATGGTTCCTCGTGGTTTCGCGTCCTGCGTCCAATGCCTGCCTGGTGCCACCAGAGGGGACGTTGCTGTACTCCTCGGGACATCCTGGGGTCAAGGTCACATTCCCCCCTGGGGCCACTGACGAGCCTCGGCAGGTCTATATGCAGGTACAGGCAGGGCCGGGGCGGGCGGTGGGGGCCGCCTCAAGACAAAGGTGAGCCTTCAGGTGGCCTCTTTGCCCCAGGTGGTGCGCGTGGCCAGCGGGGAGCTTCGGGCCCTGCTGGAGGAGCCCGGGGCGGCGGCCAGCCCCCTGCTCTGCCTCTCCCAGAGCGGCCCCCCCAGCTTCCTCCAGCCGGTCACAGTGCAGCTGCCTCTGCCCCCCGGCGTCACAGGTGAGAGGCGGCCGTCCGGCCGGCCGGCCGGCCCACCTGAATTCCTGGCCGCTGGGTTGAGGGGGCAGCGCTCAGACGGGGAGCCCCTGCGCGGGTGGCCTCAGCCTCCCACCCCCTCGCGTCCCTAGGCCTCAGTCTGGATCGCTCGTGCCTTCACCTGCTGTACCGGACCCCTCCCGAAGCCACGTGGGATGACATCACCACTCAGGTGGCCCTGGAGCTCACCCACCTGTATGCTCGCTTCCGGGTCACGCACTTCTCCTGGTCAGTGCCCCCCCCCCACTCCCTCGGCCCCTCCCCGCAGGACGCTCGTCCCGGCCGCACTCACGCGCAGCCCCGCAGGTACTGGCTCTGGTACACCGCCAAGACCCGCGTGGAGGGCCTGGCTCGCAAGGCCTGGGAGCGGCTGCGGCTGCACCGCGTGAGCCTCATCGCGCTGCAGCGACGCCGCGACCCCGAGCAGGTGCTGCTGCAGTGTCTGCCCCTCAGCAAGGTGGGCGTCTGCCAGGGCCGAGGGGTGAGGTCCGGGTGCGGGGGTGCGGGCGTGGAGCTCCGAGCCGGCGGGCGCTCCCTCCCCCCCCAGGTGGATGCCACCCTGCGGCGGCTGCTGGAGCGGTACCGAGGCCCCGAGCCCTCTGACACGGTGGAGATGTTCGAGGGCGAAAAATTCTTCGCTGCCTTCGAGAAGGGTATTGACGTGGATGCTGGTATGCCCCCCCTCCTTGGGGGCGGTGGGTGGACGCTGGGGTCTGTTCCCCAGGCTCCCCGCTGAACCCATCCCCGCCCCCAGACCGCCCAGACTGCGTGCAGGGCAGGGTCTGTTTTGTCTTTTACTCGCACCTGAAGAACGTGAAGGAGGTGTATGTGACCACAACCCTGGACCGACAGGCTCAGGCTGTGAGGGGCCAGGTGGGTCAAGTGGGCAGGGAGCCCCAGGCTGCCTGGGCAGAGGCCAGAACACTGAGCCCCACCTCATCCCATCCCCAGGTGTCCTTCTACCGGGGAGCAGTGCCCGAGGACGTGCCCGAGGAGGCCGAGGCGGCCCGGCACCGGAAGGGCACAGACAGCCCGTGGATGGCCACTCTGCCCATCAAGCTGCCGGTGTGGCCTGGGGTGGGGGGCAGTGTGTGTGAAGGGGGCAGGGGTGGCACAGAGGCCGGGAGCGGGGAGGCCGGGGGGGGGGGCAGAGGGCAGGGCTCACTGCACCCCTTCCTCCTCACAGAGACTGCGGGGGTCCAAGGCGCCAGGGCAGGGGCAGGGGACTAGCCTCTCCCTGGCACCTTTGAACCTGGGTGATGCTGAGACCGGCTTCCTGACCCAGAGCAACCTGCTGAATGTGGCCGGACGCTTGGGCCCTGACTGGCCAGCTGTGGCCCTGCACCTCGGCATGCCCTACCGTGAGCTGCAGCGCATCAGGCATGAGTTCCGGTGAGTTCCTCTGGGCCTGCTAATGCTGGCTTTGGACCAGCCTCAGGCCTGGGTCCTGGCAGCCGCCAGGAGGACCTTCCCTGAGGCTGGCTGAAGTTCTGCCCCAGGTGGGTGGGGACAGGGCCAACGGGCAGGAAAGGGAGGGTCTGGCCACATCCCACCTGGGGAGCAGGGAACCCGCCCTAGGAGGGCGAGCAGAACGTTGGGTGTGGTGGCTGGGCCTCTGGGTCACCACTCCCCCTGTCCCCCCCCCCCCCCAAAGGGACGACCTGGACGGCCAGATCCGTCACATGCTCTTCTCCTGGGCTGAGCGCCAGGCCGGGCAGCCGGGGGCCGTGGGGCGCCTCGTCCAGGCCTTGGAGCAGAGTGACCGGCTGGACGTAGCCGAAGAGGTGAGGGCGGTGTTGGAGCTCGGCCGCCAGAAGTATGAGGACAGCATCCAGCGCGCAGGCCTGGCCCCACCGGACCCTTCAGCATCACCGTCCCCAGAGTCTGCCCGGGCCTAGACCCCATGACTTTGGGCTGGCCCCTGATGCACCCTGGCCAGTGGGTGCCTTCCCTGTGCGTGGGCACAGTGACTCCCTGTTCCCCTCGCCCCTACCGCGTGTAACACATATGTACTGTTCTGGCGGCTTCTCAGAGCTCAGTTTATTTGTTGGGTGGAAGGCGGGTGGCCTGAGATCAGAGGCCTGGGCTCAGCTGGGATGGGGCCCTGTGTGAAGACTTCACTACCTGCTCGCCTGCTGCTCCCATGTGCCCGGGAGGGAGAGGGGCTACAGCTGCAAAGTAACGGCGAGGCACCGGTGGGTAGGGTCACCTGTGTGCGGGGTGGTGCGTCAGCCCTGTTGGCGGGCAGGTGCCGGGCCAGCTCCCATCTCTCCAAGCACCTACTGCGAGGCCCGGGACACCACCCTGCCCTAGGACACCCCCGTCGCAGCATTCTCTGCCACCTGCTGGCCCGGCAGGACTAATCACTGGGTCTCTGGCCCTTGCGGGGGCGCGAGGCCCAGAGACGAAGGAAGGGCCTTTTGGGGCCTCCGGGCCGCGGCCGGGCGGGCGCAGTGGCCGCGGCGGCCGGGAGGGGGAGCCGGAGCCCGCTTGCCGAGGGCCGGGGGCAGGGGGCGGAGCGCGCAGCGCCGAGCGGACGCGTCTCCGCGCCTCGCAGCGGCCGGGCGCGCGGCACGGGGGGGAGGCGAGCGCGGCGGCGGCGGCGGCGGCGGCGGCAGAGCGCGCGGTGAGTGCCCGCCCGACCTGTCCCTTCTGCGGCGTCCACCCGAGTGCGGCCCGGCTGCGGGGGCGAGGGGCGCCGAGGTGGCCGGGGTAGGTGACAGCTGCCCCGACAAGGCGCCTCCGGGGTTGGGGGGTGGGGTGTCCCGGGCCGGCGGATGCTCCGACCAGCTGCCGCCCGGGTGTGGGAGGCCGTGCGCGACCCCGGGCGGTGCCGGGCGCGCTCCCCGCGCACACGTGTCCCCACGGGGTGGGTACAGCTGGGGCTACTGCCCAAGCAGTAGAGGCCAGGCCGCGGGGGGGGGGGGGGGACGGGGGGGGCACACACGTGGGACCCCCGCCGGACTTGTGTGGACACGTGCGTGGCTGGAGTCGCCATCGCCTGGTGGGGGCAGCGTGACCGCCCGGGCCCGGTCTGCATCCCCTCCAGAGGAAGGGACAGGGGGGCCTGAGCCGGCCTCTGAGCTGGAGTCCGCAGCCCCCAACCCAAGCCTCCTTTGTCTGCGGATTGGGGCCCCTCTGACAGGATAGAAAGCGCCCCCTCCAACGGGGACGGGACTAGCGGGGGGGGGGGGGGGGGGGGGTTGAATGGGGAGCCTGCGGCCAGTGCCAGACTGAGCGTCACCCGCATCGCCTTTCGTGGGGGTAGGGGAGCTCCGCGACTTCCCTGGGGGGAGATTTTCTCCCCGGGTGGGTCCGGAAGTAGCGGAATCATCCCGTGAATGGTCTCTGTGGGCAGCACCCGCCCCAGCCTGCTCAGGTCCTTAGTTTACCTGGCCGCACAAGTGGAGAAGGGGACAGTGAGGACGGACAGCCCTGGGCCTCAGGCCTGGCTCTGGAGGCCGGGTTTCTGTGGCAACGAGAGGGGCAGAGGGAAGGCCTTCCGCAGCTGTCTCATAAGCAGGGGTGGGAACCACGGAGTGAGGACGGACAGAGGGGGTTTCGGGTCCACTGGACCCCTGGCCAGTCTCCCCAGGCAGAGCCCCTCCATGTCACGGCTGTCGGTCCAGCGACCGTCTTCCCTGTTCCATTCTGCAGCCTGTGGCTTGTGATGTGGGGCCCCAGGACTCACTCTCTTCTCAGGCTTGGGATCTCTGGGCCTGCCTCATTGCTCCCCTCCTCATCTTGACGGTCTGTCTGACTTCGGGACCCCCGTCACCCAGGTGTCCCTTCCCTTGGATGGGAGGTGGGATCTGGTGATGCTCCAGGAGGCAGGGCTCACTCAGTTCCCCAGAGGGCAGGGGTAGACTCTGGGAGACCGGAGGGAGAACCCGGACCCTGCCCCTGACAGCCTAGGGCGGCAGAGAGCTGGCTGTGGCCAGCCTATACGTGGCGGGGTGGGGTGGGGGTGGGGAGGGAAAGGTCAGGCTGAAGTTCAGAGGTCACACCCTTATCTGTAGGATAGGGCCTGGGGAAGCAGGTCCTGAGGACTGAGGCCCTGGGCGTGTGCGTCGGGGGCCCTTGGCAGGGCAGAGGGCTCTGGGAGTGCCAGTCCTCATGCCCTCTGGACCTGGCAGGTGAGTGGTCCTATGGGCGGCAGCCAGTGGCCTCTGGAGACCTAGCCACCCCTTCTTTGGTGTTTTTAGTAAACAGGTTCGTCTTCCTGTGCCCTAGGATGAGGTTTCCACGAAACGTGTCTTCATCCAACATACACACAAGTTTCACAAAGAGGAGTGGGCACAGACTCCTCCCCCCACCCCCCTAGGGACCAGATATTCTCCATATCTGTGCCCAGGGTGCCTGGGCACAGGGAGCGCCCCATTCTCTGGGTCCCGGAGTCCTAGACAAATCCAGCCTGTGGGCTGCAGACGGAAAGCCACTGGGCAGCTGGGGTCGCGGCAGCCGTGGGCAGCTGGCTTGACTTGGCCGGGTTGGCCTGAGTCAGGCCCACCGCCCCTTGGGCCGATCAAATCTCTGAGGCTGGCCCTGCCTCTCTGAAGCCGTCACACCCCTTCCCATCCCTTCTCCCAGGGCTGCGGGGAGCCTAGGCGCGCCCAAAGTGAAAGAGAAAGTCGCCCCCCCAAGGCCGGCCCCGCCCCGCCCAGCGGCCAATCCGTGCCGCCGGCACCTCCCTCGGCCACTGGATCTCCTCTGTGAGCCCCGCGGGCTGGAGTCCTGGAGGAGCTGAGTGCCGTCCTCGGGGTGAGCGGGACTGGGGGCTTCGGAGGTGATGGGGCCGGAGGGTCGGGGACACGGGGGATGGCTGGCCTGGGAAAGCCGAGGTGAAGGTCACCAGTCCTCAGAGGGACCACGGGTGTGAGCCAGCCTTGTGACCCTGGGCGGCAGTGCTGCGGGTGGGGGCCCCCGGCAGAGGCAGCGGGGCCGGCCCCAGGACTCTGGGGGGCCCCCGACAGGAGGCTCCTGAGCTCGGCTCTGGCTTTCCTGCCCTGCGCCTAGTGAGAGGGGCCCTGTCTTCTCCAACCCCTAGGGTGGATGGGGGAACCAACCACATCAAGCCTCAGAGAGCCAGCCATCCCCTCCCAGCTGCCCCCTAGCCTGTGCCCCAAACACCCTGAAGCTTCCGAAGCCCCGGTCTGTGTGTGTGTGTGTGTGTGTGTGTGTGTGTGTGTGTGTGTGTCCGTCCGGGTGTCTGGGAGAGAGATTCCTGGGAAGGGTGGACAGGAGGGTGGGTGCAGGGCTGGGGTGGGTGAGCATGGTGCTTGTCCGCGGGGAGGGGTCTGTCCTAGAGGAGCCACAGCAGTGGAGCCGGCTCCTGGCGTGGTGTCATCTACCTGGGTAGCTGTGAGCTGAGCTCGGGCTGGGGGGCTCCTCGGCGCCTCCAGCCCCATCCTGAAGAGGGCAGGCACCAGCCGCCGCTGCTCAAGGATGAGGGGGTCACCCGCAGTCCAGGGCTGAGACACCCAGCCGGCCGGGAAATTGACTCCCGGAGAGGCGCCTGGCCCTTTAAAGGCAGAGTGCGCTCACGTGTGTGTTCAGTGTGCACGTGAGTGTGTGTGTGTGTGAGCGTGAGCGAGGCCAGCTGGGAGGACTCACAGGCAGGGGGGTGGCTGCGGGGAAAGCAGGTGGCCCTAGAGATGGGGCCACGGGTGGGTGAGGGGCTTGGTGACCCGGCACGAGAGCTGGGGAGGGCGCCTGGGGGGGAAGCTTACTTCCCTGATGTGCCTCTGTGTGGTCTGTTCCTCCCTCTGCTGATTCCTCACCCTCTTCTAGAAGAGAAGTGGTGGTTTTGAAATTCCCCAGAAAGTGGAGGACCGCCCCTCCCCCTCTGTCCCGCCCACCCTCTGCCGCCTCTACCTCGTCCATTCGTCCACCGTCCACCTCTCCGGCTCCTACCTGGGCGCGCTCAGTTAAATGGCTGATAAGCAGATCAGGTCAGAACGCGACCCTGCCTTTGGTCTTGGCTCCACCCTACCCCGTGTGTCCTGACCTATGGCCGGGGAGGCCACTCTCCTGACGCTCCCTCTGTTCTCAGTCTGCCAGCCAAGCTCATCAATGGCGGCATCGCCGGGCTGATCGGGGTCACCTGCGTGTTCCCCATCGACCTGGCCAAGACCAGGCTGCAGAACCAGCAGAATGGCCAGCGTGTGTACAGCAGCATGTGAGTGTGCGAGGGGGAGGGGGTGGGGGGGGAGTTCGTGAGGCTGCGGGGGCGGGGGGGGGGCGGGCAGTGCGGTGAGGCTCAGACTCCTAAGCCCTGCTCCTGCCTCCCTCACCCTGTTCCACAAAAGGGGAAACTGAGGGCAGGGCAGGCCTGGGGAGCTCTGTCGCTGGTCCCCAGCTCACCCCCTCCCCTTGGCTGCAGGTCTGACTGCCTCATCAAGACCGTCCGCTCGGAGGGCTACTTTGGCATGTACCGAGGTGAGGCCGGGGGTGGGGCAGGCGTGGGTAGAGGGGCCCGGCTGTAGGAGCTGGGAGGCAGGTGGCAGCACCAGGCAGGGCCGCACGCTTAGGCCAGGTGTGTGGGTGTGGACGTGACCCACGGGGGTCTGGGTGCTGGGCCAACGACACAGGGTGGGACCCGCGGGGGGGGCAGTCCTCTGTGGCATCGCCCCCACCCCCACTGCCTGCCAGCATGGCAGGACACGGTGTCTCTACCATGGTGGCTGCAGCCTCGTCCCTCGTCTTCTGGGCAGGTGGGGCTCCATCTGTGCCGGGAGACGGGAGGGGGTGGGGGTGCTGCTGCAAAGCCGATTAGGAGACAATCCTCAGGCCCGGATCTGCCCAGACGCCGTTCAAGGGGCTCGCCGCTGCCTCCCCAGCAGCCCTGGCCCCAGCAGCGTGAGCACCTCGTCCTCCAGGGGAGGTGCTCCTCTGGGAGGGGGAGAAGAGAGCCTGGAGGAGGCACTGCCCCTGTCCCTGCCCGGTCCTGCCCTGCCTGGCACCAATGTGGGTGAGAGGGCAGGTGAAGCGGGCCAAGGAGTGACGGGGGCAGGGCTCTGCCAGCTGGGAGGCCAGTGCTGGCTGAGAGCCTCCCCAACCCCACAGGAGCTGCCGTGAACCTGACCCTCGTCACCCCGGAGAAGGCCATCAAGCTGGCCGCCAACGACTTCTTTCGATATCAGCTCTCCAAGGACGGGTGAGGGGCTGGGGGCCAAGGTCGTGAGGGGGAGGGGTGTGTGTCTCCTGACAAAGGACAAAAGCTCTGCCCTCCTGTGCCCCTCACCTCGACTCCCTCTCCGCCTCCTGCCCAGGGAGGGAAGCGGGTGCTGAGTCAGTGGTGCTTAGGCCCCAGTGGTCCTGGCCCCCGGCCACTGTGAACTGCCCCTTGCGGGGTGGGATTTGGGAGGTGCTGACCAGCTCCCCTATCCCCCGAGGGTGGGACCGAAAGGGTGGCCCGTTGGGTACTCGAGACCCCCAGCTTTCCCAGGGCTGCGTGCGTGAGAACGGTCCTCCCACCTTCCCAGGCCCTGCTCGTGGGGCCATCTGTCTGTTGGGCTCGGTGCCAGGGCTGGAGGGCGCTGTACCCCCACGAGACTGCGTCCGCCTCTCCCACTCCCTGTACCCTTCACCCCCAGGGAGGCAGGGGCTTCAGCTTCTGCGCCGCGGGCCTTACTCCTTCCCCGCAGGCAGAAGCTGACCCTGTTTAAGGAGATGCTGGCGGGCTGTGGAGCTGGCACCTGCCAGGTGATTGTGACCACCCCCATGGAGATGCTGAAGATCCAGCTTCAGGACGCCGGCCGCCTCGGTGAGGGTGCAGGGCGGGGACGCAGAGCTGGGACGGGGGCAACAGCCAGGGCCCCGCTCCCGGCGCCCCACCCCCCCTCGCAAGCAGGCCCATCCCTTCTCTCCCCAGCCGCCCAGAAGAAGATACTGGCTGCCCAGGCCCAGCTGTCGGCCCAAGGGGGCGCCCAGCCCTCCGTGGAGGCCACGGCCACCCCCCGGCCCACAGCCACCCAGCTGACCCGGGACCTGCTTCGGAGCCGGGGCATCGCCGGCCTCTACAAGGGACTGGGGGCCACGCTGCTCAGGTCGGTGGGGGGGGGGGGACGGTGAGGGTCAGGGGAGGAAGGAGGGAGGCCTGGCCACCGCACACCCGCAGGTCACCAGCGTCCCTCCCTCCCCCCTCCACCAACAGGGACGTCCCCTTCTCCATCGTCTACTTCCCCCTCTTTGCCAATCTGAACCAGCTGGGCCGTCCGGCATCCGCGGAGAAGTCTCCTTTCTACGTGTCCTTCCTGGCTGGCTGTGTGGCTGGGAGCACGGCTGCCGTGGCTGTCAACCCCTGTGACGGTCAGTGCCGGGGCCACAGCTGGGGATGCAGGCCCAGGGGCGGGGTGGGTGGTGGGCAGGGCCCCACGCTGATCTGCACGACCCGCCTCTCCCCCCCGCCCGCCCCGCAGTGGTGAAGACCAGACTCCAGTCGCTGCAGCGCGGAGTCAACGAGGACACCTACACTGGGTTCCTGGACTGTGCCAGGTGGGAAGGCCCCGTGGGGGTGGGGTGGGGGGTGGGCCAGCCCCAGCCCTGACCGCCCTGTCCCCCACAGGAAGATCCTGAGGCACGAGGGCCCCTCGGCCTTCCTGAAGGGTGCCTACTGCCGTGCCCTGGTCATCGCCCCGCTGTTCGGCATCGCTCAAGTGGTCTACTTCCTGGGCATCGCCGAGACCCTGCTGGGGCTGCTGCAGCCACCCCAGCACTGAGCCCGGAGGCCACCCATGCCCTCCAGCCGCGTGGGACCAGAGCGGGGCCGGAGCCGGGTGGCCTGCCCAGGACTGAGCGAGAGGAAGTCTCTGTCTGCCTCTCTGCACATGGATGGGGGGGGGGGAAGCAGAGGAGGGGCACAGGGTCCACGTGGGTGGTGCACACAGGGGCCCCCGAGGGGTCCTGCCTGCACGACCATTGGGATCAACGTCGTATTTATGTGGAAAGCGCAGAAATCTTTACATTCCTGGAGCCAGCCCCCGCCACAGCTCCGCCCCGGCCTGAACACCCCCAGGGACAGAGCTGGTCTCTGGGCTGGGGCCCCCAGGCCTGGGCTGGGCAAGCGGGACCCTACCCTCCAGTCTACCAGCTCTCGTCCCCGAGGCTTGGCCCCTAGTCTACAAAGGGGACCCCGCACAAACCTATTTATTAACTTGCTGAGCACAAGTGCTCTGTCCATCCTTGTGTCCGTCCGTCCAGCCTCCCCTTGCCGTCGCCCTTCTCGCCTCAGCCCGGACTCCACATTGCCCCCCAGCCAGCCTTGCAGGAGGTCTCCTGCCCCCCATATTGAGCCAGGAGTCCCAGGTGCAGGGGGGTCACTGGGTTCTGACTCCCAGGGCAAGCCCCCCTACTCTACCGTGGGACCCAGCATCCCTCCTGGTGGGGCCTCTCTACCCCCACCCCAGGCTGGGGACCCATGGTGTATAAGGTCTGTGTGCATGTGAGAATGTTCTGGGGGGCAGATCGTGTCCACCAGCCCTCAACCGGCCTGGCCTCTCTGAGACGGGGCTGTGGCAGGGCCGCCGGCCTTACCCACGTGGCCAGGCAATGTGTGCGTGTTTGTGCCGTGTGCTCTAGGCTCCCCTCTGACCCCATCCAGGCATTTATTTTTCCAGCCTGGTTCTTGTTGCCTCTCAGCAGACCCCTCTTCAGAGACACCCCCCTGCCCCCCACCCTGGGTCTGGGATTGGCCAGTGGGGAGGGCAGGCATGAGGACCAGTAGGAGCCTGGG
Source organism: Prionailurus bengalensis (assembly GCF_016509475.1). Taxonomy (NCBI): domain Eukaryota; kingdom Metazoa; phylum Chordata; class Mammalia; order Carnivora; family Felidae; genus Prionailurus; species Prionailurus bengalensis. The sequence continues at coordinate 115,530,449 of NC_057346.1, forward strand.
GGTACCCACTTTATTTCTGGGGTCAGTACATGCCCCCTCAGCCCTCCCAGGGCCCACCCTACTCTCTGGGCCTCTTCTTAAGGCCCCTGACCACACTCCAGAACTTCTGCCCTCCCGGAACCCCCCTCTTTCATTGATGTTGTGAATTGAAGCCGGCCTGCCCCCCACCCCTGCTCCGCCCCACCCCAGGCCACGTGATTGTGTTGGTGATTGATCCTGATGTGCTGGTGCTGTGTACCCCCACCCGGGCTCCCTCCCCGGAGGCCCCTTCCCAGTGACACTACCTGGGGTTCAGGCCTGGGCCCCCCCCACCGAGTTCACGGTTGTTCCTGGGAGCTGTCCTCTCCCACCACATCTGTACCTTGGAAGCTGCTGCTGCTGCTTACAGAATTATATTTTTTTCTTTTGAAGAGATTTAAGAAGTTGTAACTTTTTGTGTCTTGTCCTGTAAGAAGATAAATAAATATTCTAAGTAGATACCCTCTTCTCTGAGAACTGTTGGAACCGACTGGGGGAGGGCAGCCTTCTCTTTGGGACTGGCCTCCCTCCTGCAGACCTCCCTCTGTCCTCCCACCCGCTGACCGGCACCGGGCCTGGGCTAACCACCGGACTCCTGCTCTGGCTGGGTTGGGGGTGCGGGAAGGGCAGCGTCCACCCCTTGCTTTCCTGACTGCAAACCGCCTTAGGGATCAAGGGCGGAGCTGGGTTTGGGGGCCCCCGGGTGGCTGCGGGCGGGCGGAGCCGGCGGCGAGGTAGCCCCCGCCCCCTCGGCTCGCTGCGCTGAGAGCAATGCATTGTGGGAAACTCCCAGTCCCCGCAGCCGCAGCCGCAGCCGCCGCCCGCCCGCCGCCGGCCCTGGTCCCGCGGAGAGCGCGCAGCGCCGAGGTGGGAGCACCGGGAGCAGCAGCGTAAGGCACTGGGGTCTCTGGGGCCGGGGCGGCCCCGCGGGGCGGATCGCGGGCTCTCGCCTTGAAGGTCACTGGGGGCGCGTGCCGGGCCCCTGGCTCGCTCCAGCCCGGCGGCTCCTGGGAGGGGGAGGGGGGTGACGTCAGTGTGAGACAAAAATAACGGGGTGGGGGGGGTGGGGAGGCAGACCACCTGCCCTTTGCAAACTTGGCGCCTAGCAGCTGGATGCCCATCCAGAACAGCAGGGCTTGCGGGGCCGCTGGAGCTCCCTGGGAAGTGGGCCAGCAGCTGGGCTGCTCTCAGGACACCCCCATCATGCTGTGACCTACAGGTGACCTTCAGGTGTGGTTAGTGTGCCTGGCCTGGGTGGAAAACCTGGGCTGCTGCTTCCCAGTGGGCGCCCTCTCCCCGTGCAGGTGGGGGTGGAGGCGGGAGGAGGGGCTGGGGGGTTCTAATCCTCACGGAGGAGAGGCAGACGGCTGGTGTCCGGGTCTTTGGGGAGAGCGGACTCGGGCCCAGCCCAGTGTCCCCGGTACCCCCAACTCAAACACTGAGGGTCTGGGCCAGGCCTCTCCTATAGCCCCGAGCCCCGATGCTCTGCCCTGGCCCAGATTTGAGGGTGCTGGGACTGACTGACGTGGTCTGTCCACTCCAGGCTCACACCAGGAAACTGCCCCCCTTGCCCTAGAGGCAGGCACAGCCTCAGACTCGGGAAGGACTCCCTGCCCTTGAACTGGAGCAGGCGAAGCTGTCCTTGGGGTGGGTACCAGGGGCTGGGGAGGGGCAGATGCCTTCCAGGAGGCACAGGCCTGTCACTGCCTGTCTGACTGGCTTCTCCAGCCTCCTGGGGAGACACCTCAGGTGTGTTGCATCCCTGCTGTGGCAGCCTTGGGCCCACACCCACCCTGCTGGCACCAGAGAGCCCAGACTCTGGATTCCTGCCCTGCCCCCTCTCTACTTGGACCCAGTCTTCCTGAGACGGTATCTGGTTGGTTCTGCCCCAGGCGCACCCTAGCTGCCATGCCCTACTTTGCCCACATACCCTCCTCGGGGCCGGGTGGGGTCTCACTTCCCCATCAAGGGCCTCCCTACCCTGGCATCAGATGGAAACAGCACATGTATGGGCAGGACCATTTTGCAAAGGAGGAAACTGAGGTCTCTGGCCGGTCTCCTCCGGCACCCCCAGCCTGTTCAGGGCCCAGAGGCTCTGCCTGTGTGGTTGGAGGGGCTTCTCAGGGAGTGGTCGAGGGGAGATGGAGAGCAAGCATCCAGAGCTGGGGGTTAGTCCGGAGAACTGGACAGGGTCTCTATGGGGGCAAGGTGGTAGGGGCTGAACAGGAGGGCTGAGTCTCTGGCCACAGCCTCATTGTGTCTCTCTCCAGGCCTAGATAATGCCCAGGAGCGAGCTGTCCTGAGCCGCTGTGGTCCAGCTACCTGCCTGTTCACGCACACCCCACGAAGCCTGCCAGCACCATCCGCCATGGAGTCCAGAGGGAAGTCCACCAGTAGCCCCAAGCCCGACACCAAGGCTCCCCAGGCCGCTGCTGAGGCCAGAGCCCCGCCAGCTGTGGATGGCAAAGCTCCCTCGGCTAAACCTGGGAAGAAGGAGGCTCAGGCAGAGAAGCAGGAGCCTCCAGCGGCCCCCACACCACCGACTGCCAAGAAGACCCCTGCCAAGGCAGACCCTACGCTTCTCAATAACCACAGCAACCTGAAGCCGGCCCCTGCAGCCCCCAGCAGCCCAGATGCAACCCCCGAGCCCAAGGGCCCCGGGGACGGCGCTGAGGAGGACGAAGCCCCCAGCGGGGGCTCAGGGGGCCGAGGCCCTTGCCCCTTTGAGAACTTGACCCCGTTCCTGGTGGCTGGGGGTGTGGCTGTGGCAGCCGCAGCCCTAATTCTTGGTGTGGCCTTCCTGGCCCGGAAAAAATGATGGCTGGTGCCCAGGTGGGGGCCCAGCCACTTCCTGTACAGACCTCAGGAATGTAGTGCATGCCGAGCTCACACACAGCTATGTATACATACGTACATACATGATATACATATATATATGCGTTTACCCCCACATACATGCAGAGGGAGAGAGCTGGACAGGTGAGCAATGGAAACCAGGCCCCCTCACTGGCCCCCCAGCATCTTCCCTTCCCAATCTTTGGGGCAGAAGGAGCCTAGGCTCCAGAGTTTACTGAGGAACACAAGACAGAGCTCCAGCTTGGGGCAGGGGTCTTGGCCGGGGGCAGTGGAAAGAGTGGACTGTGAGTGTGGCCCACCGCCTCTGGGCAGGTGCGTCCACAGCGGACCCACTCATGTGCGCCAGCTTGTGCCGAGAGGCCCCAGGGCCGGGTAGGGGTCTGGGACGGGCTCTGGCAAGGGCCCAGCCCGTGTGGAGACATTAAAGGGTACGGCTGTTTCACTCTCCCCATTTCTGCTCTTTGTTTGTAGCTGGGCAAGGTTGGGGGAGGTCCATCTGGGCGGAGCCGGTGCAGTGGGACCCTATTTCTGCCCTTTGTAGCTGGGCAGGGTTGGGGGGGGGTGTTCCACCTGGGCAGGGCCGGTGGTGGGGCTGCCCTGAGTCAAATAGTCACAGGGGCAGACCTTCTATGCCACCCCTGCCCATCACCTGAACCCTGGCTGGGTGGACACACAGCCCAAAGGCCGGTCTGGGGAGGGGGGCTCCCATACTTCACCCGGCTTGTGCTCCAGGGGAGCCCCCGAGGCTGGGACCGCCTCACTTCCTGCCCTGAGCCTCCTCCTTGTCCTGGGGCCAGCTGGGAGCCTGGCGGGGAGGACGGGGATGGGGGCGCATGGAGGGGTCCCTCCCGCCTCTTCCAGCGCCCTTTGATTCTAACAAGCGTATACATGCAATAACACAGGTAGAATAGAGCTGCTTGGTGGGTGATCAGCACCCACGTCCATCGCCCCTCTGTGCCTGCAGGGACACTGCTGTGCAGCCCCTCCTTAGCACATCTGGTCCCAGCTTGGCCCCTGGCACGGGGACAGTGGGCAGGCTCTGGAGGGTGGCCCTGGGCACTGCGGGAGCCCGACGTGTCCTTGCCTGGCCAGCCAACCACAGGAACCCCGGGCCTGAGTGGAGGCCAAGTCTGAAATAAACTGTATTGTTCAATGGCTGGGCTGGTGTCCTCACCTGCATGGGGCCGGGGGAAGGCTTCCCATCCAGGGTGGGGGGTGGTCACATCCACACCAGCAGGCTTTCCAGGGAGGAGTGGGGAGCTTCAGGTGGCCCTCCCCGGCCCCTCCTGCCACCCCTATGCCTCTGATCCTGCGCCCTGCCCCACCTCAGGCACACACAGCCAGGCCTCGCTGCCCACCCTGACCCTAGATGGGCTCCTGCCCGCAGGCCTGGGCTGCCAGCCACGGTGCACAGGGCAGGGCTGGGACTGGAGCAGCGAGGACACGGGAGGCGGCAGGGGGACCTTGCTCCCCAGGCTGACCCTCTGGCCAGCGGGGCCGGTGGGGGGTGCTTTCTCCGCCACTCTCTGCAGTGAGCTCCCCGTCTGTGGGGGGCACAGAGGACACCGTGAAGGGGGGCTTTCCCCTTCTTACCGCCCCGCTGCCCACAGCTCCCTGAGCCCACTCTGGCCAGACGTCCCACTGGACTGACCCCGGCTGTGGGCAAGGCTGCAGGCGCGTGGGCTGAGGGAGCTAGGTGCCACGGGCCCCAGAAGTGCTCCCGGGGGTCTGCCACCTTGGGCCCCTCCTGCCCCCAGCCTCGTGGAGCTGGCATGCCCGCCCTCCCAGGGTGCGCACCCCATCTAGGTGTCTGCTCCTCAGGCCCAGACAGGTCCTGAAAGCTTCCTCGGAGTGAAAACATCCAAAACAGACCTGCCTGCCTCGCCCAGACACGCCCCCTCCGGGTCCAGGAACCTCCTTCTGACCTGGCTGCTCCGGCTACCCGGCCACGTGGGGGCGCCTGCGGGGTGGACACTGCCCAGAGGCCCGGCCTCCTGCCCGGCGGCCCGAGGGCGCCCTGGCTGCCCTCCGGCCACGCGGGGCCACCCGCCACCCGTCTGCCGTCCAGTCCCCGCTGCCATTTTCTCCACTCTGTGGCTTGCTCCTTAAAAACAGACAAACCCCTCTGATATTTTAGAGGATTTTTGCCACGAGCAGAGGCGACCGTGAGGACGAGTCCGGAGTCCAGAGCTTGGCCTTTGACACACATACCCCCCCGAGGCTGCCCATCGGATTCGCCGGTTCACAGCGCACTCAGGTGGTTTCCAAACGTTTGCAACTTCAGACACAGCAGAGATGAAAATCCTTGTAACTCCCCTTGTCCCATGTGTCCTGGGGTGGGACGTGTGTGTGATTCACGTAACATAAAATGTACCAACTCTTCTGTTTAAGTGTTTACCTTGAGAGAGCGCGACAGCAGGAGAAGGGGCAGAGACAGAGGGAGAGAGAGAATCCCAGGCAGGCTCCGCACTGTCAGGGCAGAGCCCGACTCAGGGGCTCAAACCCACGAACCGTGAGATCATGACCTGAGCTGAAACCAAGAGTCATCGCTTCACCGACAGAGCCACCCAGGTGCCCCTAAAAAGTACCATCTTCCCCGACTCTAAGCGCGCAGCTCAGGGGCACTGAGCACGTTCACGCTGTTATGCGGCCGTCCCCACCCTCCATCTCCAGAACTTTCCATCTTCCCAAACGGAAGCTCTGTCCCCGTGAAACACGGACCCCGGCCCCTCCCCCCAGCCCCGGCGCCCACCGTCCGCTCTCCGTCTCCGGGAATCTGGAGACTCCAGGGGCCTCATGTGAGGGGATCACAGGTGAGCATCACGTCCCCCCGGGTCCATCCACGTGGTGGCAGGTGGCAGAGCCTCCGTCCTCGTCAGGGCGTCCTGTTTCTTTATTTCTGATTTCCCCACATGCTCTGTTACTGGAGTCGCTTCCCTGGCAATGTTAGAATAAGTTAGCCGAGGTCCGGCGGGCCCCATGTGGGGTTCTGATGCCCAGTTTCTGTCTTGTTGCGTCCGCAACTCAGCAATGTAGGGACCTTTCCAAAATGAGGCAAACTCTGAGGGATAATCAGGGCTGGCTGAAATTATTGTTACTACAGAACTACTTTTAAGGTCTAAAAAAAGTACCGTGTATGAAAAAGTACACACAGGGGTGCCTGGGTGGCTCAGGCGCTTGAACGTCTGACTTCCGCTCAGGTCATGATCCCGTGGTTCGTGAGTTTGAGCCCCGAGTCGGGCTCTGTGCTGACGGCATGGAGCCTGTTTCTCCCCCACTCGTGCTCTCTCTCACAAATAAATATTTTAAATATATATATTCATATATAAAAAAAAAAGTACATACAACAGGGGCGGCCGGCTGGCTCAGTCAGTAAAGCATGAGACTCTTGATCTAGGGGTTGTGAGTTTGAGCCCCACATTGGGTTGTAGAGACCACTTAAAAAATAAAAACTTTAAAAATGTACATGCTCTAAATCTAAATCACACTTACAAGGACATCAGAAAAACTCAGGTGCGAGCATTGTCTCCTGGACAGAGGCGTCCACTGGCTGGATGCTGCCAGACGGGGACCCTGCCCCCCTCCCCGCGGCACAGGGGTTCCCCAGAGACCTAGAGTCTCAGCCCGTTTGCTGAGCCTTTTGTGCCGCAGCTAAGGTCTCCCTACGGCCATGCCATGTGGTGTCACGTGTGGGCTTCGCAGGGCACGTGTGAGCAGGTTGTGAGGACGCAGGCGACGTGCGTGTGTCCACTTTGTTTTCCCCTCTAGCACCCCTTCCTCCCCCAAGAGCGGGAAACTCCTCTTTGGGGAACTCCCATCCTGGCAGGTGTTCTTGGTGTGACCAGGGGGTAGAGCTGGTCACTGTCTCGGGACCCTGCCCTCCCCAGATATAGGCAAGGAGCCAAGTGGGGTCCTGTAGATCCTCTCTTCCTTGGTTGGGGCAGACTGACCAGGCACGGTGGCAATCTCACTGCCTCCGAGTCGCTGGGGTCAGTCCTCCCTGACTTCTGGGGCTTGGTCTTCGGGGTCTGCCCTGGCCCAGCGGCCCCTGACCTCACACTTGGTCCCAGGGCCACACTGGCAGAGGCTCCTGGGTCCCAGTGCGCCTGCACATTTCTGTCTGGTGTTTTGGCCAAGGCAGGGCTGGTGAGGGCTGTCAGGATTGCCCCGCAGGGTGAGGGGCTGTGCCGCCTGCCTGGTGGCCGCAGCACAGCGGGGGACTGTCACCAGGAGAGCAGCTTCCCCTCGGGCTGCTGCAGAGAACGTTCAGGTGATGTCCCTGGGACCCGTCTGGGAACAAAGGATGAGTGTAAGCCGGCAGCTGCCTCCCCCCACCTCGGTGGTACCTGGAGGTGTTTGAGGGGACCCCCATTCAGACTCTCCTCTGGGTCCTCCCATCCACCCGCTGATCCCTGTCCTAATGTCCTGGGCAGGACACGCAGCCTGCCTGTCACATCACCCCACTCCAGGCCACCAAACTGCCCACTTGTCTGACATCTTCCAGCCACACCCTGCCAGCCCGGGGGCGGGTGGGGAACCAGCTACTCCCACCCTGTCAACAGCACCACCGAGCTCTACACTAGGTGAAGGGATCCTGTGCTCCCAGCCCACTGCCCTGGCCTCAGCAGCCCCCCATGCCCTAGGGGCTGCCATTTGCCACCCCCTGCTGTCTGGTTCAGGGCCTGCAGGACTCACAAGTGCCTGGGGTCTAAGTCTCCAGACCCCACCCGGCCCAGCCTCAGCCAAAGAAAAACCAGGAGCTGAGGGGTCCGAGCCCAGCTGGGAAGAGGGGTGCATCTGGGGCCAGAGACATGAGTCACCTGGCGGGCGGCCTGGCCGGCAGGGCTGCCCATGACACACCCGCCCTGAGAGAGAGGCCAGTCCCAAGTCTCCTGAGGTCCACCCAGTGGTTGGGCTGAGCTAATGGGGGTGGGGGGCGAGGGGGGCTTGTAAGTTTGGAGGGTGTTCTCAGGAGGGGAGTGCTGGGCAAACGGTGCATCTGGTGCCCATGGGCTTTGAGGGACAGTTAGGAGTCTGACAGACAAAGAGGAACTCTAGCATTTCAAAGGGAGGCCTAGCCGGTGCAGAGACACCCAGGACAAGGCTCAGACATGCTCTGAGAATGAGGAAGTTGCCAAGGAAGGAAGGAGGGGAGACTGGAGGTCCTGAGGCATCGGTCAGCCTGCCTGCTGGAAGGTCCTCCAGGAATGGCTCCTCACGCACCCACCCTTCCTCCACCTGGGGCAATTTCCACGGACAGGAACGAAACGACAAATCGTTTTCCTCGTGCGTGACGACAGGTCATGTGATCCCTGCACCTTATGTTTCAGGATCCCTGAACAAAAAGCAAAACCCCGGGTCAAGGGCATCCCTACACCTCCAGCAGAGCCTCTGGGCTCAGTCCCCAAGCACCCCTCCAACCTTACCTGCCCCACCTGAGCAGTCACTATTGGAGGATGAGGTTCCCAAACAGCTTGTAGATGATGCCACAGAACTCCACGCCCATGAGCCCCACACCCCGAGATCTCATGTCTGGGCAGAAGGCCTAGGGAAGAGGCTCAGCAGGATGGAAATGGGAGGTGCCCCCTCCACGGGGCCCTAGAGGGGGAGGCCCTTCCCCTTGGGCCTGGATCCTTCCCAGGAGACAGTCATCCAGATGTGGGCCACTGGCTGCAGACCCGTCTGGTCCGCCGAGGCCCTCCTGTGCTCCACTCCTGGGAGGAAGGGTTACCTGCCAGTCTTTCCCTCTGTAGCAGCCCCAATCACGCCCAAAGCAGGACCTGGGTAGCACCCTCTCCTCGCCTGCTGGAGGTGAGGGGGGTCTAAGGGGCAGGGGGGCTGACCCACTGGAATGGGAACCCACTCAGGAAGTAGGCAGATGAGCCAGCACAGCTGGGGGTGTGCAGAGGGCAAGAGACCACAAGCCCACCTGGGGGGCACCCCCACCTCGGGCTCACCCCAGCCACCATGACGGGGCCTCAGGCGTCATCCTGTCCAGGTCCTTACTGTCCACAGGGACACACACCGAGTGGCAGGCTGCTGCCAGACCCGGAATGAGGCTCCTGGTTGGCAAGGCCCCATATCAGCACACCTGTCCCTGTGCAGGCTGCCCACCCCAACTCCACATGCCACAGGGGACCCAGACCCTTACAGGTGCCCGTGCTGGGAGCCGCTGAGGGGCCCAAGCACGCCGCCCTGGACTGGGGTCAGGGTCATGCACACGTGCGAGAGCAAGAGCGCACATACGGGGGACGTGGACTAGGTGTGCTCCGCCTGCTGGGGTGGGTGGGTCCAGCCGGCAGGCATCGTGCAAGGGCCGGGGTGTGCAGTGGGGCGCACGCTGGTGCACACACATGCATACAACAGCCTTGCTGCACGGTGTCACAGCCAGGCTTCCTTTTCCATCCTCTTAGCGACGGAGACGACCAAAGTGGCTTAATGAGCCTGTGATGCAGGAGGAGGTGGGTGCTAGGGCTGCCCTGGGGTGAGGGTGGGGGGGGGGGGGACAGTGCCAGCAGGAGGATCCCGTGGTCCCTGCTGCAGCCTGGCGTCTCCAGCCCCTGGGTCCCACGAATGTGCATGGTGGGGAAGCTCTTCATGTGGCTAGGCCCAGCTTGTGTTCTGACCTTAGTCCTGTTGGTTTCCATCCAAAGTCCCTCACCCACCCAACACGGCTCCTGTCCCCTGTCCCCTGTCCTGAGGCCCTGCCAGCGCCAGGAGGCCCTAGCTCCTGCTTCACTCTGGAGGGAGGGTCCTGCAGGGGTTGAGGTCCTGTGTCGCTGCTAGTCAGGACTCCTGGGAGTGTGGGGCTTAGCCAGGCAGAGGACAGAGCCAGGGGCGGTGGAGGAGGGGTACCCCGGAGATGCACCTCGGCCTAGACTCACCCACTCTGGCATTTCTTACCCATGACCAAGGTTTCCCTACTCAGGGCAGAGGCTGGCAGGACCTTGGGGGAACCCTGATGCCCGCCCCTCCACCCTGGAAGCAGGGGGTCCTGGAGGTGGCCTGTGGGGCCAAAGGGTGAAGCTGCTTCTCTTAACTATCAGCTTGCGCCCAAGCCCCTCCCTGCTCTCCAGCCCAGGCCTTAGAGAACACCCAGGAATCTGCTGATGGCCCACCCGACTGCCTCCTAGACAATCTATGGAAACACTGCTCCAAATGCAGCTTGGCCAAACAACATCCTAGATTTCCTTACCAAACTCAGCACCCTGAAGCATCTCAGGAAGTGATACCCACATTCCTCCAGGGACTCATTGAGCCCCAGTGACCCTGGATACCTCTGTCTCCCCACAACCATCCTGGTGAGGCAGAACCCATCCATCCTGCCCCCGCTTCCGTGGACACCTGCACACCCTCCCTGGCCTCCAGACTCCCACCCTGCCCTCACCAGGACCCACCACTGCAGGCCCACCCTCCGTGCCCCAGGTGAGTGGTTCATCCAGCTCCTCAGATGTGCCCCCCCTATTACCCATCTGAGCTCCCACCCCAGCCCCCACCCCCTCTCCCTGTTAGCCTGCCCACTCCACTGCTCTTCTCACTAACAAACGAATGTCACCTTCTATGAATCCATATCCCAGCCCTCACCCCCAAGACATGAGCCCCACTGGGCAGGGCGCTTTGCCCCTGGCATTCCACGTTATGTCTTCAGTCTCAGTGATCAAGTATTAAATGTCCAAATCCACGAGGCAGCGACCATCATCCACGGGAAGGGACCCTGGTCCGCTGGGGGGTGGGGGGAACCTTCGCCTACAGGGAGGGACCTCCATCAACGAGGAGAGACCGTGATGTACAGGGAGGGGTCTTCGTCCACAGGGAGGGACCCACGTCCACGGGGCGCAGACCTCCGTCCACGGGCAGGGGCCTTCTCTCCCGGTTCCCGCTCCTGCCCCAAGGGACGAGGGAGGCACCGTGTTCCTGACTGTGTCCAGGGGCCGGGCCAGGGGTGTGCTCAGGGCCGCTGAGGGGTCCCGCCGGGAAGTCAGCCCGCGCTCTGGGGCCAAGGTCTGAGCCCCCCGGACGCCCTCCGCCCCGCTCACGGAGCTGGAGAGGTCTCGGGCCCAAGGCGCAGTCGCACGGGGCGGACTCCGCCCCTGACGCGCGCTGGGGGGCGGGGCCTGGAGGGAGGGGGCACGGCGCGTGACCCTGGCGCCGCATTGGCCCCGCAGCGAAGCGCCGCGACACGTGACCGGCGATCCCGGCCCGCGCGCGCACACGCACGTACACTTCACGCACGCGCAGGCCGCACCGGCCCCGGCCGAGCCCATGGCGTCCGAGCGGCTGCAGAGCCGGCCCGCCTGCCTGCTGGTGGCCAGCGGCGCCGCCGAGGGTGAGGCTCGCGAGGGCGGGCGGGCGTCCAGCGGCGCGGGCGGGGAGGCAGGTGGAAGACCCGCCGTGGAGAGGGAGCGTCGCCAGTGTCCCGGGCGCGGGGGCGCTGGCTGACCGCCGGGGGGCCCCGCGCCCCGGCGTTTCTGTGGGAAGAGAGCGGGTCTCGGGCTGGCGCCCGCAGGTGCCGCCTCGGGGGCGGGCAGGCCTCAGTGTGGGGAGGGGCGGGGGGTTTCTGAGGGGCCGGGTGGGGAGGCGGCAGGCCTGGGGACCGGGGCCTTTCGGAGCAGGTGGGTCATGAGCCTGTGCCCACCTGTCTGCTGGCTGGCCCTGCGCACACCCAGGAGGGTGAGGGGTTGGGGAAGTTTGGTTCTGGGGAACGGAAATGTGCGGGGGCAGAGAACCCTCAGACCCGCCAGGTGGTGAAGGCACCAGGAGGGGCCGGCGTGGGGCTCGAGCAGGACAGCGGGGCTGGTGGGTCTGCGATTCCGTGCAGATTCTCGCTCAGGACCAGCAGGGAAGGAACGAACCGACGGGCGGGGAGGCAGCTGACTGTCCTGAGCATCTGTGCTTCCTTTGTCGGAGGGAAGTGATGAGCCCTTGGTCACGTGGTGGGGGAGGTGGCGACCCAGGGTTGGGACCTGGGGTCTGGCTCTGGAGCCTGGTCTCCTTGTATTCTGGCGGCGCAAGAGGGTGAGGGAGAGGATTGCAGGTCGTGGAGTCACTGTGTGCTGAGCCCCAGGGGCCCTGAGCGCTGTGCCCACACTGAGGGTGGGAGGAGACACGGGGAAGGGGTCGGTCCTGGAGAGGCAGGTTGGGGGGTACAACCAAAGGTGGCTGCGGAGTGGATGAGGGTGAGGAGGCGTTGGGCCAGCTTGGCGGTGCGGTGCGGAAGGGATGTTGAGGACGTGGGGTGGGGACACAGCTCTGACCAGGCCACGAGGCACTGTAGGCAGGATGAGGGTTCCGGCCAGAGTCCCTTGAGGAGGTCCTGGGGTGAAGCAGTGTTCAAGGAACTGAGAGCACCATCAGGCAAAGTCTGGGGGACGATTTGTGGGTACTGTCTTTGCTCAGCGCGTGCACTCTGCTCGATACGTATTAGTACAAAAGGACGAATAAAGATGGAGAAGAGGTTTGGGGGTGGGGTCGGGGATTGGGGTAAAGGTGGAAGGGTGCACACCAATCCCGTTTAGAAGCAGATAGCTCCAGCCCCAGCAGCCAGGAATCTTGTGGGCCAGACGTGGACAGAAGAGGGCTGTGAGCAGCACTGGGGATGGGAGGGTCCGGGAGCCTGGTGAGCAGAGGCCACGTGTCCTTTAGTGAGAGGGTCCTGCTGACCCTTGCCCACCCCCCAGGACATAGGGCTTGCTCAGTGTTGCCTCTCCCTGGCTGAATGTAGGGGGAGTGGGGGGTGGGCTCAGTCGATGCCCTTGGGTTTGCACTTGGGTTTGTCTTCTGGAAAGGCCTTTAGTAGTCAGGCCAGGGAGAGAGCCTGTCCTTTGGGGGCGGGGCCTGTGGGCTGGGGCTGTGAGAGGGGGTCCTCCATTGGGGTGGGGGACCAGGAGAGGACTCCAGGCTGGAGCTGGGAGTGTGTGCCCTGCTGCCCCTCGTGCTGCCCCCAGAGCCTCGTGGCCTTTTTAGAGCCGCGTTCACCTTGCAGGTGTGTCCGCCCAGTCCTTCCTGCACTGCTTCACGTTGGCTGGCGCCGCCTTCAACCTGCAGGTGGCCACCCCTGGGGTGAGTCCAGCCAGACGCACGGACGGGCTCCCTACCTTTTTGGGGCTGAGGCCGGGGGAGTGCTGTTGGTCTCAGGGAGGAGCAGGGAGCCTCGGGTTGACGTGACCCCGAGAGAGGTGGCCGGGCTGAGGACTCGGACCTTGGTGGCATCGTCAAGCTCTGGCCCCACTGTGGTGCGGGAGACCTTTTGTCGTAGGTCAGCGCCTGCGCACGTGCGCGAGGGTGATATGGACCTTCACCAGTTCTCCAGTTTTCTCTGGCGTGGGCTTTAGGGGTCACAGCGATGCCTCAAGTGTCTGTCACTTGGCATGTTTCTGTTGTCCCCAGTGGGACAGTTGCTGCCACCTTATAGGTGGGAGACGAGGGCCAGCAAGGGGTGGCTGGGGGGTGCGGCGAGGAGGGGTGAGGGGCTGGGCTGTCGGTGCCTTTGTCCCCGAGCTCTCGTCAGCCTCTGAAGTCCCTGTGAACCGACAGTGGGGTGTCTGCCTCTCGGTGCTCCTGCAGGGGAGGACCATAGACTTCGTGGACGTTAACGAGAGCAACGCCCGCTGGGTGCAGGATTTCCGCCTCAAGGCCTACGCGAGCCCCGCCAAGCTGGAGTCCATTGATGGTGAGGGGCCCCGGGGGCCAGAACCTTGGGGGCTCGAGGTGTGGGATCCCGGGGGGGGGGGTTCGTGGCCTCCAGAGTGCTCCCTTGCTTCTGTTTCTGACGCACTTGCCGCGGAGCGCCGTGACCGAGCCGCCCGCGTCCTCGCTGTCTGTGACCGAACTGCCGTGGTCTCCCCCCAGGTGCCCGGTACCACGCCCTCCTGATTCCCAGCTGTCCCGGGGCCCTGGCCGACCTGGCCAGCAGTGGGTCCCTCGCCCGCATCCTCCAGCACTTCCGCTCAGAGAGCAGTAGGTGACCCCTGGGACTGGGGATGTGCGTGGGGCGGCACCAACGGCCGGGAGAGGCCAGTGGGGATGGTTTGGGGGGGCAGACGGGGCAGACGCAGAGAGCCTCTGACTGACCATCGAGGGCGCACGTGCTTGCACGCACAGGTGCACACACACGCGTTGGGGCGCCCCTCCCTGTGCCCCCCACCATGTGCCCCTCGGTCGCTCCCCCTGTGTGTGACCTCTTCCTGGCCTCCGTGGGGGCTGGTGGCTGTTTCCCCCAACTCGCTCTGAGGCGGGTGGGCGACCTGCCGGCTTTGTTCGTCACGGGGTTCAGGGCTGGAGGCCAGCAGGGCCAGGAGAAAGGCTGTTCTGTGGAGATGTGGCACGCTGCCCAGACCTGACAGGGATGGGGACAGGATGCTCATTAGGGACCAACAGACAGAAACCCAGGGCTCCACACAGCGACCTTTGTCAGCGGGAACAGGGCCGCCTGTGTCCAGTGTGGTCTGGACAGAGAGTGGTCATTCCCGGCCGCCGCTGCCACCGTGGGAATGCGCTCCAGCTCCCCCCCTGCAGTTTGGTCACTGGGCCCGTCGCGCCCCATCGGTGGAGGGAGCTCTGAGCTGGGAGATGTGGGGAGAGGGGCAGGGGCCCCGGCGGGTGTCGACCTCAGGCCCCGCCCCTGCTTCCAGAGCCCATCTGTGCTGTTGGTCACGGCGTCGCCGCCCTCTGCTGCGCCACCAACGAGGACCGGTCGTGGGTGTTCCAGGGCTACAGCGTCACGGGGGTGAGTGCGGTGCAAGGGAGGGTCCCAGGTCCCAAGCCGTAGAAGGCTTCAGAGGCCCGCATACGTGCTTGGAGGCACGGGGACTGTCCTCTGGCAAGGGTGACAGTCATGTGCCCAGCCCAGGATCATGGGTTTCCAGCCCCAGGCAGTGGTGCTGCTTGCTTGCCCCTCCTCACCCCTCCCCTGCTGCCCCTCCAGGATGGCCCCAGGGCACAGGCACAGGCTCTGGACAGGGGAGGGGAGCACAGGGTGGGGCTCTTAGTGTGTGTGTGTATGTGTGTGTGTGTGTGTGTGTGTGCGCGTGTGTGTGTGTGTGTGGGGGGGGGGGTGTGGGGGGGTGACTTTGGGATGCCGGGGAAGGAGCAGGGGTCAGGTCAAGACCTTGCTTTTGTCCTTGTCAAGTGCACGGCACCTTTCATGTCCAGGAGTGAGGGAGAGGGCCTGGTCAGACAGGAGGCTGGAGGGAGGGTCCAGACCTTGAGGACTGCGGCCCGACCACTTGGGTCTGCATGGGACCGGCCTGGCCAGTGGTGTGGCCGAGGTTGGGAGGGGGGAGAGCCGCAGGGGCATCTCACTGTGTGCCCCTGCGACCCTGGGGCGGCTGTACCCACGACCCTGTCCCTGGACTCTGCCCGTTGCTACCGAGGGGCTCAGCCCTGAGGCTGCTCGCCCAGCCCAGCTCCTTCACTGGCTCCTGCGCCCTGGGGCCGTGGAGGGGCGCCCGATGGTTTTGTTGTCTGAGCACCTGCGGCGGGAGGGCGGACCCCCTGGAGCAGCGGCGCACAGCCCCAGCCCCGGGGTCCCTGCTTGATTTGGACCTTCCTGACCCCGGGGTGGGAACCCCCTCCCCCCGCAGCCCTCTGTGTACGAGCTCGTCAGGGCGCCTGGCTTTGCCCGCCTGCCCCTCATCGTGGAGGACTTCGTGAAGGACGCGGGCGCCAACTTCAGTGGTGAGCTGGGTGGGGGCCGCGGCTGCGGCTGAGCCCTGGGGGAGGCCCAGGCCAAGTCCTCCCCAGGCCCCTGCGAGGGGAGAGGGGGGCGAGCCCGGCGCGGGCACTGCCTGAGGCCCACGCTCTTGGGGCCCCTGCAGCCAGCGAGCCTGATGCTGTGCACGTGGTGCTGGACCGCCACCTCGTCACGGGCCAGAACGCCAGCTCCACCGTCCCGGCTGTGCAGAATCTGCTCTTCCTGTGCGGCAGCCGGTGAGGGGCCGTGGGGTGGGGGGGTGCGGGCTTCTGGCTCCTGGCTCCTGGCAGGCCCTTTGCCGGAGCCTGACCCCTGACCTGACCTGTCCTGCAGGAAGTGACATGGCTTCCCGCGGAGCCAGCCGGCCTGCCAGTGGACGCTGCCACCTCAGGCCTCCGGGGACCCTGCCTCCGCGACCGCCCCTGAGAGCGACTTTCCCGGCCCCTGCCTGACCCTGTGGGATTGTTGGGGGCCTCCGGGACTGAGCCCTGAGGGGCGTTTTCTTTGGAGCAGAGGGAGAGCTGAGGGCCGATAGGTGGTCTCTGAGAATTCCAAGTGAGCGTAACGCGCAGAGTGGGTCTGAGTCAGCCGCGGGGGTCCTGGTGTGGGGTCTCGGCGCCCCCTGGTCTTCCTGGGCACTGGGTCTCTTGCCCTTGCCTGTCCCTGTCCGCCCAGACTGAGCCTCGCCAGGGCACCGGGATCCCATTTTGTGTGGTGACGGTGCCTGGACTGCTGCCCCCACCGCTGTGGGTGTTGGGGGGCTGTGCTAGCTCCCGGCCCCCAGAACGCCCCCGGACCGGCGGGTGCTGAAGGAGCCGCCCTAACTGTAGTCCTTGCCTGGTGTGTGGTTTCGCATTGTGATGGCGGCACTGCGCCAGGCCAGGGTGGACCCAGGGGCAGGTGTCACCACGCTCCTGAGGGAAACGTGCTCGTGTGTCTTCAGAGCGGTGCTGCTGGCCCACAGCGCTGCTGCCGGGTGGCCTCCAGGCTTGCAGCCGCACCTCTGCTTGTGAAGTAGAGGTGACAGCGGCACAGGCCCTACCAGGCGGGAGGCCTTGCGTGTGGCTGGCCTGGGTCTGGGGTGGCGGTCGGTCCGCACCATCCAGGACCCCGCAGGCCTTTGCTGGGGAGGCCCCTTCCCGGTGCGTCCGGATCACCCTGTGGTCTCCTCGGGGTGCCTGGCCCAGGCTGCGGCCCACGGTGGGACCTCCAGGAGCCGCCCGGGCCTTCTTGTGGGTCCCACCTTCCGCCGGCCCCTCCCCATCTGGGCCCAGCTCTGCACCCAGCCCCTTGGAACAGAGGAGGAGCAAGGAAGCAAGGCATCCCTGGGTCTCAGGCCGCTCCTTCCAGTGCCGCAGACCACTCTGAGATGCTCCCACACCCCGTCCGCTTCGGGTGTTTGCTGGGAGCACTGTACCAGGAGCTCCTGACACCGCTGTCGCCCTGCTCTGTGCCCACTGCGGGCTGGCCACCTGCACCCAGGGGCCTTGGTCCTACTCTGCCTGCACGGATCACCGCAGGTTTCTTAAAGATCACGCCTCGTGGGTGTCATCTGTACCATCTACAGAGAGCTGGTGATGGTTTTGCTTCTGAGTGTCAGATCAAGGTGCGGCGGGCCCTGCCGAGCGCCCCACACAGCCGCTTCCTGGGCAGCCACTGTGGCTCGGCCCTGGCTTTGCCAGGTCAGGGTGTGGGGCTGGGGGTGCCTCCAGGCTTCTAGAAATGCGGGCACCCCCCCCCGGAAGGGGCAGGGTGTGGGTGTGGGCAGTCTGCTGCTCTGAGATGCCCCCACATGCCTAGGGCTTTAAAACAGACCCTGACGTCCGCCTGCAGGAAATGATCTACGGGAACAACGCGTAAGCGTCTGTAGCAGCATTAGTCACAATAACAAACGTAAAACAAATTGTAGTTTCCATGACCCGTGTATTTTTTTTTGTTTATTTTGAGAGTGAGTGCGAATGGGGAAGGTGCAGAGAAAGAGGGAGACAGGCTCTAAGCAGGTTCCATGCCATCAGCACAGCGCCTGGCACGGGGCTTGAACCCATGGACCGTGGGATCATGATCTGGGCGGAAACCAAGAGTTGGATGCTTAACCAGCAGAGCTCCTCAGGCGCCCCAACCCAAGCATTCTCACTACCAGGCGATACTAACGTCCAGGTGGTAGAGCAACGAAGCTCTGAGAACATCCTCCAGACTGGACCCTGAGAACATCATGCAAAGGAGCCAGATGTCAAGGGCCACGTGTGCGAGCCTATTACCCAAACTACCTAGAAAACCCAAAGTACCGTTGTTTGTGGGTGGGAGGCTGGGGCGAAGGAACAGGAAACCTTTCAGGGTGGGGGCAGTGTTTCGGAGCTCCGTGGTCTGCAGGGTCTAAGTACTAATGTCACCAGCCCATACGTGTGGGTGAGTGGGTGGGCTCGATGCATGTTGATCGTACCCAGTCACACAGACCCGATGCCCGGGGTCGGGATTGGGGGCAGATTCCAAGTCCTAGGGTGCAGCCAGCTTGGAGGGGAAGGCCTGGCCCCAGCCTGCCTGTCAGCCGAGACCTCGATGAGCCTCAGGTACAAAGCCGCCAGTCAGACACCCAGCAGCCCCCCCTGCTGTGACCTGCCTGCTCCCTGCACACCCTGAGGTGGTTCTCAGCAGAGGCTGGGCCAGCTGGGGCCAGGCTCGTGTACCTGAGGTGATGCAGCCCACCGTGGGCCCTGTGCCCAGAACCCCACCCTTGGCAAGGTGGCCATTCTGGAACCAACACCATGCCCTGATGCTCTGGCCCCAGCAGAAAGTTGGGGGGGCCCGGGCATCTCTAGAAAGCTGTGGGGGACAGCATTGTGCACTTGGTGGCGCTCCCAGGGAGAAGGGGGCACTGGCCTCCCTGCTGGCCCTTAGTGGGACCCAGGGCTGTCCCTGACCCCTGTCTTCACCTGCACAGACCCGGAATGGTCAGCCGGAACCCTCCCTACCTGGAGGGCAGATGGGTAGCCTGTGACCCTAACGTGACCTCTTCTGGGCAGCCTCGCCCAGCCTCCCGTGCCTCTTCTGGTGGGACAGAGGGGCTACCCCGGGGGCCCCCGTCACTGCCCCCAACAAGCCCTTCCCGGTGTAGTAGGTGTTGCGCCAGTGGACGTGTCCATTTGAGGCCACGCCACACTGGGCACTCAGGGCTTGGAGGTAACAGCCAGCACATACCCAACCGTCCCCCCGGGTGGCACCCACACGGGAACCAAAGCAGCAGGGATGCCCCTGGGTGCTCCCGCCCCCTGGCTCCAGCCACACTCAGCACAGGCTCCAGGCCCAGGTGAGGGCCTGCAACTGCATCACCCCAGCTGGACTCCGGTTGTAGCCTTGGTTGTAGCCAAAGGCGGGGGCAGCGGTGCCGGGGGGAGGGGCTGCGGCGAGTCAGGAACGGAGCACAAGAAAAGTGATTGCTTTAATGAGTTAGGCAAAATTTTACACAGAATCTAGGATCCATCCGGGCTCCAACCGGTAAAAAATGCACAATTCATCGCCAGGCCTATCACTCGCCCCCTCAGGTGGTGCAGATCCGTGCTCCGGCCTCAGGCACCTCCGGCCTCAGGCACCGGGCTACTTTCCGTTCTCTGCGCCGAACATGCGTTCCTAGGGAGGGAGACGGAAAAGTGTGCCAGGTGCCAGGAAAGGCCTTTGGGACCGGGGCTGCGCCAGAGTCCGCCTGCCCAGGTTGCCAGAGGAGCCGACACCCCCGAGTCCCCAGGGGAGGTCCCAGCCCTGCCCGACTCGAGCCCTGGGGCGCTCACCATCAGCACGCGCTCCAGCTTCACGGCGTCGGCAGCAAACTTGCGGATGCCGTCTGAGAGCTTCTCCACGGCCATCTGGTCTTCGTTGTGCAGCCAGCGGAAGGCCTTCTCATCCAGGTGCACCTTCTCCAGGTCGCTCGCCTGGGCTGGGAGCACGGGCATCACCCAGGGCCTTCTGCACCGCCCCCCACCCCGTGCCCCTCCAGGCCCCGGGCCCTTGGGCTCCAGACACAGGTGGGACGCGGTCCTTGCCCCTGGGCTGCACCCGCCCCGCGGTGACCAGGGTGAGACGGCCTTACCCGCCTTGGCCGACAGCATGGGTGCCAGCTTGCTGTTGTCCTTGAGCAGCTCCCCCAGCAGCTTGGGCGAGATGGTGAGGAAGTCACAGCCCGCCAGCGCCTTGATCTCGCCGGTGTTGCGGAAGGAGGCGCCCATGACGATGGTCTTGTAGCCAAACTTCTTGTAGTAGTTGTAGATCTTGGTGACGCTCTTCACTCCTGCGGTGACACACACCGGGTTCCTGAGTGGCCTCCCCGCCGACAGCGCCGCCCAGAGCCGCCACCCCCCCGACCCTGCGCCCCGCCGCGCCCCTCACCGGGGTCCTCCAGGGGCTCGTAGGCCTTCTTGTCTGTGTTGGCCACATGCCAGTCGAGGATGCGCCCCACGAAGGGGGAGATGAGCGTCACCCCCGCCTCGGCGCAGGCCACGGCCTGGGCAAAGGAGAAGAGCAGCGTCATGTTGCAGTGGATGCCGTGCTGCTCTTCCAGCTCCCTGAGGGGACAGGGCGGGGTGAGCCAGGCCGGGGGGCCCCGGGAACCCGCGCGGGACCCCGTGTGACCTGGAAAGAGGCTCGCGATTCACTCAGGGGACAGGCGGGATCGGGGTGGCCCCCCCTCCCCCCCACGGCACCCACATCTGCCACAGTCACCCGGGCTCTCCCTGGCCAGTGGGTGATGGGTGACTGGGATTTTCGTCGAACCCACATTTCAAAACAGAGAGAAAAGGCAAGACAGGCCCCCTGGGAGACAGTGGGCCTCTCCGGCCCAGACACGCACATCTGCACCTGGGACCCCAGTCCCACGCCACCTCCCAGAGCTGGCCGGGGCCGGACACCGCGGACTCACCTGACCACGGTACCGTCCCGCCCTCTGTCCCCCACCCCCTCCCCGCATCCTGCAGCCTCCCTGCGTCACCACCCACCAGGACGTGCTGGGGTTGACCCGAGATAGGGCAATGCCCACTCTGCCATGCGCTGCGGAGTGAGCTGGGACGGCCGAGCCTGTGCTCAGGCCCCTCTAGGCACATTTCTACCCCAAGGGACAGCTTCCAAGTGGCCTCCATGGCAGCGTTCGAGAAGTATGGCTGCGGAGAGCGAGGACTGGGCGGCCAGCCTCTACCACGTCTCGTGTGTGGCACAGCCATACGTGTTCCCGGCGTGGGCACCCGCAGCTCAGGCCGGCCCACGGGAGGTGCCGCGCTCGAGGCCAGGCCCTCCTATGACCACCACCTCGATGACCCGGCAGCTGCGCGGGTCCGACCTGACTGGCTAAGTGGAGGCGTTTTCGGAAGCGGCCGGTGGGGCGCTCTGGGAAGGTGGCTTTATCAAAGTGTGAGACAGGAGACAGACACTGTGGGGAAACAGTCCCTGAGCAGAGGACTCACGAAGGACAGGACTCTGTTCCATCTAACACTGAGATGGTGAAAGACAGAGTGCAGAAGAAACAAGCCAGATTTGGCAGCGAAGGACACAGTCGACGCAGCTAATCCTCAAGAGGACTCTGGTCTGATCTGGACGGGGCTCCGTCTGCACAGCAAGTTTCCAGCGACCACGAGGACTGCGCATGGGCGCCGCCCAGCCTTGCGTGCGGCGAGCCACGTGCCATCGGGCACGGCCCCGGGCTCTGCTTGCTTAGCCCAGGCGCCCACGTGCTGACCGTGCTGCTCGGGGAGGTTTGCAGCCTCGTGGCACCATGTGGATGTGGCCTCAGAAGCGGCTCGGACACGGGGCACCTCGCTAGCTCGGTCGGTTCCGGGTCTGACTGGCCCAGGTGATGATCTCGTGGTTTGTGGGTTCGAGCCCCACGTCGGGCTCTATGCTGACAGCCTGGAGCCTGCTTCGGATTCTGTGTCTCCCTCTCTCTCTCCCTCTGCCCCTCCCCCGCTTGTGCTCTGTCTCTGTCTCAAGAATAAATAAAAACATTAAAACAAACCAAAACAGAAGTGGCTGGGACACATCTCAGCCCCATCCTGACCCGGATCTCAGTCTGCACGAGTGAGTGTCGGAGGCGGTGGCCAGGACCCCGGGAGGTGCAGCTGCCTGTACGTGTCCGTGTTAATGGCACTTTCTTTCCGGCCTGGCCGTGCGGCCCAAGGACTCGGGACACTTGCGGGAGCAACGAGCCGCGGAGGGCTCGGGAAAGGGATGTGGTGAGCGGGACCAACTGACTCGGGGTCAAGAACAATATCTAGGGTTCTCAAAAGATTTTCCAAACACTGCTGACAGAAATGACAAGTATCAAAGTAAAGGAGAAAAAACTGTGGCCGCAGACGGCACAGCCAGTGGGACACGGCCGGGACGGTGCTGAGGGGCAGCACGACGTGGCAACCCTACCCCCACGAGCGTGTCCCCAAGACGTACGCCACGTGCCCAAACCTGGACATGGACGTTCAAGGCAGCATCACCCGTGACGGCCCCAAAGGAGGACACACAAAATGCGGTGTAGATACAAGGGAGCATTAGCCTTAACAGGGACACAGCCCGGACACACGCTGCCACTTGGGTGAACCTCGAACACCTGCCACGTGAGGGAAGCCAGACACAAAAGGTCACGTGTTCTGTGATTCTGTTGACGTGAGACACGCGGAACAGGCAAAGCCAGAGAGACAGAAAGCGGGTGAGTGGCCGCAGGTGTTAAGGGGCCCAGAAAACCCACGCCCCATCGTGCAAGAGACGCCCTCGCTGGCACGGAGGCTCAGGTGTCGGTGGCCTCCGGGCAGGGACCGCTCGGGGCAGCTCAGCACACCTGGGACAACAACCGGTCGGCTCTTTACAGGTGGTGCCGGCGGGAGGACGGGAGCCTGGGGCCTCGCGGAGGCCTCGCGCCTCTCTGGACGCGGCCACCCCGCACCCCGCCACCGGGAGGAGGGCCCCCCACGCGGCGCCCACCCCGGAACCTCCTGCAGAATTCCCCTCGCAGGGGTACTTACTTTCCGGCCTGAATCCCTTCCCAGGTGGACGACAGCTTTATAAGGACCTGGTCCTTGCTGATCCCGGCCTCCTGGTAGAGCTCGATGAGGCGCCTGGCACGGGCCACCATGGCGTCCTTGTCGAAGGACAACCTAGGACAACAAGGAGCGGCCTCGCCTCACGACACCCACCGAGAAGGACCAGCCTCACACCCCTCCAGGGGCCTACGCAGGACACAGGCTGGACGCCAGTCGCCGCACAGGGGGCACCGCCCCGCGCTCCTCACTGAGCGAGGCTGCGGCACCACGCGGGCCTACGGGCCCCCGAGCCCATCCACCCGAGTCCTCACCTGGCATCCACTTCTGTGGATACACGGCCCGGAACCTTCTTCAATATTTCTGCTCCAAACAACACAAAAAGCTTATCCATGGCATTTTTAATCTGTTCCTCCTGTGACCTAAAATTCAAGGGAAAAAATTAGGTCAAAAGGTTGTTAGTTTTAAGGGCACGGGACTCTACAAAACAAATTCCTTTCCCTCATCTTCCCCCCCTTTTTCTAATGTTTATTTATGTATTTTGAGAGAGAGAAAGAGAGAGAGCAGGAACGGGGCGAGGGGCACAGAGAGAACCTCAAGCAGGCTCCGCACTGTCAGCACAGAGCCCTACGCGGGGCTTGATCTCAGGAACCATGAGATCACCACCTGAGCTGAAATCAGGAGTCGGATGCTTAACCGACTAAACCCCCCCAGGCGCCCCTCGTCTTCCTTTTCTTAAACAAACAAGAAAACCCCAAGAAAACAAAACACACACTTTTCCCCCTGAACTATGGTAAAACACACACAGCATAACAGTCACCACCGTGACCGTGTCTAAGAGCTCAGCTCGGGCATGCCAACGCTACCGTCTGCCTGCGGAACTTCCATCGTGCCAAACCGAATCCCTGCACCTTGTGGCACTTGACAAAAATAACCTCCTCCGTCCCCTTGCAGTGGCCTGGGCAGGCGAGTGCGGAGCGCAGTGGTTTCCAAAACGGCGCCCCGTCCGGGGGTCCTCGCCAGCCCAGCGCACACGGGAAAATCTCCACCCCGTGCATTGTGGGCGAGGACCCGTGGGGGGTGGCTGGACACAGGGATCGCTAAGAGCACCACCTCGTCACCCAATGCCAGAAGCACCGAGGCCTTGGGGACACAACGAGGTGAAAGAGCATGACAAGGGACAGGCAGCTGGCTGAGGCGGGGGCCGTCCCTGGTGGAGGGCAGGGCACACATCACGCCCGCACGCCGCCCCGACCCGCGCATCCCCCAGGTACTCCCTCGGCTGTGCACTGTCACCCTGATGAAAACTTAAAGTGACATCAGGAAGGGGTACGTGGAGGGGGAGGAGCAGGGACAGATGGTAGATGGGCACCAGGGAACGTTCTAGGAGGTTCACGTACTCCAGGACCGGATTGTGGGGACGGCCGCACCACTGAATACATTTATCAGAACACACGGAGCTGTGCGCTTGGCGAGTCTTACTCTAGTAAAGCTGTTAAGAGATAATAAGACGACAGAAGGCAGGTCGCTGATCGCCGGGGCCGGGAGACTCGCCACAAGAGGGGAGGGAGGGACTTTCGGGGTGCTGCACCTTAACTGGGGAGTTTACAGAGGGTACACGCTCCGGTAAACGACATTCATTGAACCGGACACGTCCTATGGCTGCAGTTTCCTCCATGTAAATGACACTCTGAGAAAGTTGATAAAAACAAACACAAAAAACCCAGCTTCCAGAGTCTAAGAGGCTCAAGAACTAAAATGCGGTTGCGACCCTGAGCTCACCCGCCCAGCTTCTTGCCGTAGGCGATGGCCTCGTCCAGCAGCCCCTCGTAGGCGGGCATCTGTGCCGCGGCCAGGATCAGGGAGGGGTTGGTGGTGGCGTCCTGGGGCTTGTACTCATCGATGGCTAGGGAAAAGATCAAGGAGAGCAGGAGAGTCGGTGGGGTGCTCACTCCCCCCCCCCCCCCCCGCCCAGTCCTCCACGAGTCCCCCAGACACGGACACAGAGTCGCACTTCGCACACATTCCTTCCCTGTCCCGGAAGGCTGGGCAAGGGGCGGCGGTTTGCACAGTAACAAAACAACCACCAAGATTAAGGCCAGAGATCAAATAGAAATGAGCTCCTGTGAGGGCTGGTTCACCGCTGAGGCGCAAGGGAGGCCGGGAGGCGCTGGAAGAAGCTGGAAAGGCACTTCCTGCCGCCACACCGGGGCCAGCAGGCACGCGGGCAAGTCAGCGAGTGACAGCACGCGGTTACATTCAACGACCACTTGCCTTCGTGCCACTCTCCTTTCTTTTTTCACCCTAGCTTGTTCTTAGTAACCGAGCCAGGAATGAGGAGAGACCAAGGAGGCGGAACCCGGAGCCTCACTGACCCGACGCTGTCAGGGCAGAGTGTGGACGAGCAGGGCCGGCCGACAGCCACTAGCCCCACCGCCCACCCCCCACCCCCACCCCGCCCCCTGCATCACGCTGCTCACCTCTGGAGGGTTGGCTGGGGCGGTAAACTGACTGCGTGACTGAAAAGTAGCATTTTCAAAGTGCCCTTTGATGACAAGAGTACAGAGACGGAGAACAGATTGGGGGCTTCCAGGAACGGGGAAGGGGGGCAGCTCTCAGGGGCCCAAGGGACGTCTGTGTTCTAACTGTCCGGGGGCACAAGAGTCTACGCGTGTTATCACTCACTGTGGGCAATGCCGCTCCCCACCCCCTTTCAGGTTTCAAGCTGGGGAACACTGAGCCACGCCTGCCACCGTGCTGGCACCAAGTTCCTGCTTCTAACAGCACACCCACGGTCACATATAATGTCACCTCTGGCGGACAGCAGGCGAGTATACATGGGATTCTATGGGCTAATTTCACAACTTCCTGGGAGTCTATATTTCAAAATAATAAGAAGTGCTCTGGGGTGGTGTTTTTGCAGGTGTGTCAAAATTCACGGAGGAATGCACTGAAATGGTGCCTTTTGTTACATAAAATTAGGTCTTGATAAGGCTGACTTTCAGCAAACTTAAGAACAAAACCAATACTTATCTTGAGTCAACATGTGGGCTTCAGGGTCCAGGGAACTTAAACCGAATGTGAAACTGGGGGGTAGGGGCATTGTTCAGTAAAGAGCACCCATGGCTTCGATTGTATTTTCGAAGAGGTGTATGACCCACCCCACCCCCAACTCCTGCCAAGGTCACTTCACAAAATGACCACAAAACCGGATACTCAATTTACAACTATGTCATGTTTACGGATATACGTTATTAACTAATGCACATTTGTTAAAACTAAAAAATGATGGGCACTTGGGTGGCTCAGTGGTTAAGCATCTGACTTCAGCTCAGGTCATGATCTCACAGTTCGTGGGTTCGAGCCCCGCATCAGGCTCTGTGCTAACAGCGCGGAGCCTGGGGCCTCCTTTGGATTCTGTGTCTCCCTCTCTCTCTGCCCTTCCCCCACTCGTGCTCTCTCTCTCTCTCTCAAAAATAAATAAACATTAAAAAAATATGTCAACACTTGGGTTTAGATTTTGTTTTAATTGTTAATGTTTATTCACTTTTGAGAGAGACAGAGCATGAGCAGGGGAGGGGCAGAGAGAGAGGGAGACCCAGAATCCCAAGCAGGCTCCAGGCTCCAACCTGTCAGCAGAGAGCCCAACGCGGGGCTTGAACTCACAAACTGCGGGATCATGACCTGAGCCAAAGTTGGACACTTAACTGCCTGAACCACCCAGGCACCCCTAGATATTTCTTTCTTTTTTTTTTTTATTATTCTTGAGGAGACAGAGAATTCCAAGCAGGTTCATTCAGTAAGTGCCCAAATCTTGATTTCAGCTCAGGTGGTGATATCACGGTTCGTGAGTTCCAGCCCCGTGTCAGGCTCTGGGCTGACACTGTGGAGCCTGCTTTGGATTTTGTGTCGCTCACTCTCTCTGCCTCCTCCACATTCTCTCTCTCTCAAAAATAAATAAATAAACATTAAAAAAAAAAAAAAAGGCAGCCAAATGTGCGCGTTCACTCTCCTAGATAAACAACCCTCTTACTCAGAGTTGCCAAAGAGGAATTAAGGCCTGTTTGTCAAGCCACCATGAGAAAGCAGAAAAGAAAGGAAGTCACTCTGTATTGTGTGCCCCACAACACTCATCCCATGAGCGTTTCACAATTTTCCTGAAAATCTTGTTTGTTAGGCTGGGCACGGAGCGCTAGGGATTAACGGTATCGCCCTTCCCTCCGCCCATCTGTGTTTCCCTGGTTCTCCCCGGTGAGCACAAGTCTAACTCCGGAAAATCTAAATTTCAACAGCAGGACAACCTTTGCTTTCCTAGGAGCACTGAGCTTTACCCACGCAGTGCCGCGGCCCCAGGCTGTGGATGTCCACCCAGGGGGACACCCTGCCACTGACAGTCACCTGCGGCTACGGCTGTCCCCGGCGGGGTGGGAAGATGTGCAACAGGAGATTGCAAAAGCTGGTCTTTCTGGGCCCAGAACTGACTCAAGTTCCTGCTCAGTAGGTCAACCTGTGCCGAATAAACCTGCACCTCGTGGGCAAGGGGTCCAGGTGGAAACCAGTTCCAGGTCCTCCTTGAATTTCTTCCTCAGCATAAAGCCTCGGAAAGCCCTCCCGGGGTTCCCAACAGCTCGGAGGGGGCCCCCTGCCCACCCCAGCCTGCTGCGCTCTTCAACCGCTCCCCTCAGCCCCTGCGCTCCCTCCTCCCCGACCCGCACCGGCCCTCCCCGCTTCGGGACCCCCGATCCCGGGCCCGCCCCCCCCTCAGGACCCCGATTCCCCGGCCGCCTCGCCCCCCCCCCGCCCCCCCACCCCGGGCCCCGCCGGCCCTCCGCGTCCACGAACACCCGCCCCCAGCACGGCCAGTCAGCGCGCCTCACCGTGGAAGTCGCCCGTGTCGGCCACCACGGTGGTGAACTGCTTGAGCTGCTCCAGCGCGCTCTCCATCCTCTGCCGCTTTACGGGGGAGCCCGACATGGCGAAGCGGCGGCGGAGCGCGGCGGCCCACAATGCCCCGGGGGCCCCTCCGCGCCGGCCAATCGGAGAGCGGCGCGGGAAGGCGGGGCCGAGGGCGCCTCCGCCGCGGGGCGAAGCCCCGCCCGGGCGACGAAGCCCCGCCCCGGCGACGAAGCCCCGCCCCGGTTAGAGTGGGCCTGTGTCCCTGTCCCCCAGTCTTCGTGGGGCTGCAGGCGTCCGGGATGCACCTCCCGCCCTCAGCCTGGCCCGGCGCCCCCTCCAGGCCCTCACTCCCAAGACAGACGTGCTCATTGCCTGGGAAGGAGCCGGCTGGAGACTAGGGCCCTGTGGATTCATTCTCTCCTGCACAGATCCAGAGCCCTTCCTTGCCTTTGGTTCTGGCAATCTGTCCCAGATAAGGAACATGAAGTTCAGAAAGTGTCCCAAAGGCACTATCCATGAAATCTGTCGCAGGAAGCATATAACTGCTGGTTTTATATAGGTTGTTTCTCTCTCTCTCTTTTTCTTTCTTTTTTTTTTTTTTTAATTTTTTTTTAATGTTTATTTATTTTTGGGACAGAGAGAGACAGAGCATGAACGGGGGAGGGGCAGAGAGAGAGGGAGACACAGAATCGGAAGCAGGCTCCAGGCTCCGAGCCATCAGCCGAGAGCCCGACGCGGGGCTCGAACTCACGGACCACGAGATCGTGACCTGAGCTGAAGTCGGACGCTTAACCGACTGAGCCACCCAGGCGCCCCTCTCTCTCTTTTTCTTAATGTTTATTTATTTTTGAAGGAAAGAGAGACAGGGTGTGAGTGGGGGAGGGGCAGAGAGAGAGGGAGACACAGAATCCGAAGCAGGTTCCAGGCTCTGAGCTGTCAGCACAGAGCCCGATGCGGGGCTCGACCTCACGAACCATGAGATCATGACCAGCGCCGAAGTCAGATGCCTAGCCGACTGAGCCACCCAGGCGCCCTTCTCTTTCTCTTAATTGCTATGTGGTTCTTCATTCTGGACCAAGGTTTTTGTCAGATGTGTATGTATTGTAGGTGTTCCTCCAAGTCTGTGGCTTATCTTTTCATTTTCTTCACAGTATTTTTAATGAGAAATTTTAAATTTTAATGAAATTCAACATGACAATTTTTAATTTTATGGTAAGTGCTTTTTTTGTATCTTCTCTAAAAATATCTTTGCTTACTTCCAAGTGACAAAAACACTTTCCGATGGTTTCTTTTAGAGATGTTTTAGTTTGACTTTCATATTAGTTTGTTTTTTTTTTTACGTTTATTTATTTTGAGAGAGAGAGAGAGAGAGAGAGAGAGCGCATGAGCAGGGGAGGGCAGAGAGAGAGGGAGAAAGATAAAATCCCAAGCAGGCTCCACACTGTCGGTGCAGAGAACAGCACAGGGCTTGAACCCACAAACTGCAAGATCGTGACCCGAGCTGAAGTCACGCTCAACTGAATGAGCCACCCAGGAGCCCCTGGCTTTCGTGTTAGTCTTTGATGAATCTCGGATTGATTTTGTGCATGTTATGAGGTAGAGGTCAGGGGTCATTTTTCTCTACTTGGTCAATCTTTGTTGAAAGAACCTTCCACTCGTCATGGAAATACAAAAATAGGAAAGACATGCCACAGAAGAAGCTGATTAAATTAAAACCACAGGGAAATATCTCCAATCTCTTACTCAAATGGCAAAAATACCCAAAGGCCAGCAATCCCCAGCGCGGGGGAGGCCGTGGAGGAGTGGAGCTCTGGAATGTACCATGGTGCGAATGAACTGTTGGGAGAAGAGTTTCGTGGTTTCTCGTATGAAATTCAGCACCTACTGACCACGTGAACCCGCCTTCTGCTCCTCAGATAAAAACACGTCCACGCAACAAGCTGCACACAGATAATCATAGAAGTTTTATTCCAGCCCCAAACTGGAAACAACCCAACATCCACCAGCCGGAGAAGGGGACAGGCTGGTGGCCCCATGCAGGGAAATGCTACCCTGCGACGACAGGAAGGGCTAGTGAGCCCGGCAGTGCCCCTGCACAACCCTCAGGGGCACTGTGCTGCCTGAAAGGAGCCAGACACTGAAGGACGCATGCCAAGGATTCCGGCGTGTGAAGTTCACGGACAGGCGGGCTGCCTCTGGGGGAGGCTGGAGCTGACCAGAAGGGCCACAAGGGAGCTTTCTGGTGCGATAGAAATACTCGCCCCAGATGCTTAGGAGTGTGGGCAGGTGAGTAGCAACAGGTCCCAGGAACCCTCAACATGTCCGTTCTCTCCCCGCCCAGACCCACCGAGCCAGGAGCCGTGGGGCAGCGAGGACGCTTTCCCGGCATGTGAGCGTCTGAGGACCTCAGCCCTGGATCTTTAAGGGGCAGAGGACACTCAGTGGAGACATTTGTCAAAACACTTCGGATTCTGTATCTCCCTCACTGTATCAAGTGAGACCAAAAAAAAAAAAAAAGACAATTACAGCAAAACAAAACAAAATACGAACCATCAGAAACAGCCCCTGTTTGGCAGCTGCCTGCTGGTTCTGAATGTGACGGCCTAGAGGGGACAGTCTCGCAGATGCAGAAAAACGGGTGCCGTGTCAGTAAGGTGTGGCAGCGGTGTAGGGCCCGTGCCCCGCGTTGTGGCCTGGGAGGCGGAAGGCCGGGGGTGAAGGCGATCTGCGGCTCCGGGGGAAGGACCGGCTGGTTCGCCTGTGGAGACCTCGCCCTGGCTGTCCTTGTGCTGGCGCTCGCCCTCCCTTGGCCGAGGCCAGCAAGACGCTGGGCACGGTTTACTGCCTGCGGGGTGAGAACGAGATGGGTGTGCGTGCGGGTCCAACCCCTGGTGCGATTCCCCGGAGGCGGGAGCTCTCACGGGCCCTTCGTGCAGATGCAGAACGAGGCGCTGGGTCAGCAAGAGAGGAGGACATCCCGAGGGGCCTGGCCCTCAGTCACTCTCAGAGGCTGCCTGACTGCCAGGGCAGAGGAGGGAAGGGTCCGTGGACTTTGCACCTGCTAATCGCACTGACTCAGGGAAGGCCGGGACTATTTCCTCCAGCCTTGCACGGAAGGGGCTGTGCCCGTCCCTCAGCCTTCCGGAAGCCCCGGGGGGGGCCTCACCCCTTGCTGCTGTGTTCACCACACGCCCGCATTTAGGAAGGTAGGTCTGTAAACCTTTGTCCTCAATATGGTCATCCCACTTTGCAGTTAAAAACCTGGGGGGCGCCTGGGGGGCGCAGTCGGTTGAGCATCCGACTTCGGCCAGGTCACGATCTTGCGGTCCGTGGGTTCGAGCCCCGCGTCGGGCTCTGGGCTGACAGCTCAGAGCCTGGAGCCTGTTTCCGATTCTGTGTCTCCCTCTCTCTGCCCTTCCCCCGTTCATGCTCTGTCTCTCTCTGTCCCAAAAATAAATAAACGTTGAAAAAAAAATTTTTTTAAACCTGGAATCATCACCCGACATTTACAATCATCAGGGGACGCCTTCCCAGGGGCACCTCAGGCCTCCCTTCCCACAGATAATTGGGCCGCTCTCTGGGCCAGCCATCCCCCCGGAAAGGCAGCCGATGCTGGGCCTCGACGGCTGGATCCCTGCCCCAGAAAAGTCAATGGTGCCCCTGGCGGGAGGCCAAGAGCAAGGACAGTGGCGGTGAAGGTGTATTTGCTCCCTTGCTGCCAACTCCATGATCCCAGTGTGTGTGTGCTTCAGGAAGGGGGGGGGGGGTGGCGGCTAGAACCCAGAGGGACCCATAAGTCACTGTATTGCCACACGGATGTTCTGACAGAAGCCCAGACAGTAGCCTTAAAGGGCCAGACTTTGAAATGTAAGTTTTGGCGGAGGGGGGGAGGGGGGTGAAGGGGTGAAGCCAAGCCTCAGAGTTATAGCAGCAGAGGGTGAGGAGGGGAGCTTGGGGGGTCTGGGGGAACGTCTGGAGGCCTGCTGGCCAGCTCTGGCCCCATCCAGGAGGGCTAGGGTGGGGGCCAGGGGCCCGGCCCCTGTGCCTCAGCCCGCCCTGGCTCAGCCCTCCCCGGCATACCCCGAAGCCCTGATCCAGCAGGCCTGTGCAGCAGAAGACAGGGATGACGCCCAGGGCCGTCTCGCTCGGGCTGCAGGGGACCCCCAGGAGCCTCGCTGGCACCTCTACCCAGGTGCCTGGTGTACGGAGCCCCGGGGACAGATCAGGCGGGGTCGGCGGGCGGGGGGCCGGCCTGGGAGGTCCAGCCTCACCGCAGGCCTTGGAAGCCGTGGACGGCCCACACAGCCCGGCATTCGTGGGAGGGGCCCCAGGACTGCGGCCAGACCAGGACAGCCCCAGGGCCCGTGGCAGGAAAGAAGAGGGGCGGCTGAATGGATGCCAATGACGCGCAACCACATACCAGGCGTCGCGGGCCGGGCTGCCCACGGCGGCTTCAGAACAGGCCTCTGTGCGTGTGAAACGGAGCCTCACGCAGAGTGTCCCGAGTCCTCTCTTTCAGCAAGAGCTGAGCTCGCTCTGGGCGCTGAGCGGGAGCACGGCGGATCTGCCGCGCGGGCCGACTGGGTGTGGGGACCAGGAAGCCCGTGGGGCAGAGGCCATTGGTCTGTGCAGAGCGGGGACGGGCAGCAGGGAGGCCTTGCTGAGAAGCTGGCCTCGGAGCAAAGGCTCCAGGGCCTGGAGGAGAGCCAAGCAGGGCATCGCAGACCATCCCGCCCTCCACAGGGACCTGGGTCAGAGCCCGGAGGGCTTGGAGCACGGGGCATTGGCAGCAGGGGGTGGGGGGGGAGGGATGGGGTAGGACTTGGGTTTTATCTTTTTATTTATTTTCGAGTTTTATTTATTTAGGTAATCTCTACACCCCAGGTGGGGCTCAAACTCACGACCCCAAGATCAAGAGTCACATGCTCCACCGACTGAACCAGTCAGGCGCCCCAGGACTTAGGTTTTAAAGGATCTGTCTAGGGGCTCCTGGGTGGCTCAGTCGGTTGAGAGTCTGACTTGGCTCAGGTCATGATCTCCCGGCTGTGGGTTCCAGCCCCGCGTCGGGCTCTCTGCTGACAGCTCAGAGCTGCTTGGGATCCTCTGCCTCCCTCTCTCTCTGCCCCTCCCCTGCTGGTGCTCCAGCTCTGTCTCAAAAATCAATAAATAAATGTCAAAAAAAATACAGGATCTCTCCAGGCCCTGTGTCATGTCAGACTGACACCGGGGGGGGGGGGGGGGCACCGCTGTTCCCAGGGGCAGGGACAGTGGGTGAGGCCGCAAGCAGAGCTCTGCTGGTAGAGCTGGCTGTGCGGGAAGGTGGGGGGGGGGCGAGCAGGTCAAGGGTGGGGGGGCAGGGGCACCCTCTAGTTTAGGTGCGAGGGGAGCAGCAGGAGGGTTAGAGGTCTAGAGCTCAGGTCTGGGGTTAGCCTGGAGAGGCACTGGGTGTGGGAGCATCGCTGGGGGGAGTGTGGGTGGACCCGGGGGACGTGATGCTCACGTGTGATCCCCTCACACGAGGCCCCTGGAGTCTCCAGGTTCCCGGAGACGGAGAGCGGACGGTGGGCGCCGGGGCTGGGGGAGGGGCCGGGGTCCGTGTTTCACGGGGACGGAGCTTGCGTCGGGGGAGATGGAAAGTTCTGGAGACGGAGGGTGGGGACGGCCGCACAACGGCGTGAAGGTGCTTAGCGCCCCTGAGCTGCACGCTTAAGAGTCGGTGAAGACGGTACTTTCTATGTTGTGTGTATTTTATCACAATTACAAAATAAAAAGAACCTGGGAGCGGCCTAGCTGGGCGGCTCCGCCCGGGCTGTGTCACCCGCAGGTGTAGACGGAGCCACTGCACCCCGTCCCACTCTCGTGGCCATGGCGGGAGGCCCCTGTTTGCAGCCACGGGTGCCTCCCCACGGCTGGCTTGTCCTTGTTGGCGACCTTGGGCGGGGGCAGGTGAGGCTTGCCTTAAAAACTCTCTTGCACTTTTTAAACTTCCTGCTTAAAGACGCGAGCGGCGACCACGAACGGCATTCGGGGCAACGCACGCAGGTTGTGAGGACAGAAACGCGCTGGTCGGAAGGACCCACGCCTGTCAGGACAGCGGTCACTCTGGCGGTCGGGCCGCCAGACTCAAGGTCATGGGCGGGAGGGCGAGTATTTGGTCGTCTGAACCTGTTCCTGCTCTTTTTAATTTATACGTTGCTTCCCTTTCAGATCCATTTCCTGCCACTGAGGAGGGCTTCCAGCGCCTCCGCTTACTCGGTTTACTCGCCTTCTCGCAAGAGGTGTATCGTTTCTGAATCTCGATTCTTCCCTTTTCATCCGCGTGCTTCGTTCGCACGGTGTGAGTGTCACCCTCTCATTTCCTCACTGAGCACCCTCTCCCACATGCACCTGCATTCAGTTTCTCCCCCTGCCTGGCCCTGCCGTGGCACCCACACGCCGCTCCCCTGCTCCCCACACCCGCAGGGGGCCCTCGCCCCTCCCCCATGTGCCCTCCACGGAGGGGGGGGGGCGCGCTCCGGGGGACACGCAGACCCCGGGGGCCGTCCACGCGCCCGTCAACCTCGGCCATTGGCCAGCTTCCTGCGTTTGCCGCTTCCCTCTGCCTTTCTCCGCAGGCTCACTTCGAGCACCTGCTCCGGGGTGGCGGGGTGGCGGGGTGGGGGGGGAGGGAACTTGCGGCTCCCCCACAGCTGCCCACGCACAGCTCGGCCATCTCCCACCGCGAGCGCGGGCGCCTGTTTCTCGGCAGGGGTGCACCTGTGGAGTCCACGTCAATGGTCTCAAACCGGGGCCTCGGGACCCTTTCGCACAGTCAAAAATTATCGAGGGTCCCGGGGAAGTGTTGCTTACGTAGGTTACCTCTACCGATGTTTACTATAGCAGAAAATACAACTACGAAAACGGAAAGGCACGCGCTTATCCCTCCTTCAGCCACAGCACCGGTAGACCAGGCGCCGAACCACCCGCAGCACACAGCTCGTCAGCGGCACGAGGCAGGAAACACTGGGAGGTGTTGTTTTGGGGGTCTCCTGAGGCGGTGGCCCCGGGGCCCGGAGGTGGCCGCGGCTCAAGCAGGTGCGTGGACCCCCCGGTCACTTCCAACCCTCGACGCGCCCGCCAGTCCTGAGGGAATAGGTCTCGCGTTTGCCCAGTCCTCGTCAAGCGTCTAAAAACCCTGGCTTAATCCAGACCCTGAAACCTCACAGTTCCCCACCGCGCCCGCTCACCCCTCAGACCCCGCCAAGTGTCGACAGGCAGGCGAGCCCCCGTAGCTCGAGATCGAGCCACAGTCACGTGGTGGTATCTTGGGGAGCCAGCACTCGACGCACGAGCGCGTTTCAGCGCAAAACAGGTCCTCTTCGAGCAACGTGGCGAGAGGAGGGGCATCGGCGTGGGTTGTGCAGATCTGGACGCCGGGCTTCGTGCAGGAAGGAAAAGGAAGAGCCTCTTTTTAAATGGCAGGGAGGCCTCCCCAGCCCACCCCCTGGCCGCCCCGTGCGGGCTCAGCCATGGGATGTGAGATCAGCTGTGGGGGAGGGGGAGAGGGGAGCCACGCCGGTCGCGGGAGGGCCACAAAGACGCGCCTGTCCCCGAGACAGAGACGGGCGTTGTCTAAGGAGACGTTCGCTCCAGCGTAGCCGGGCACAGGGCGGATGCCGGCCGGCAGCCCACCCCCCTTGCCCAGTGTGCCGCTCCTGGCTCCGCCCACGGTCAGACGCTCTGTGGTCCCCACCACCCCTCCAGACCCTCCTCTTCCCTGCTTGGCCAGTCCGGTGTGGGAGGCGAGGAGGTGAGAGGTTAGGGACACGAATCAGGCCAAACCGCCTTGGAGTCCGACTCCTCCCCTGCTCCGGGGCCCTAGGCAAGTGGCCTGGCCCCTCAGTGCCTTGTTCTTCAGCCTTGCCTACTTCACAGACACTGAGGTCACCAGGGGGCCAGGGAGGGCGGAGCTCGGACATCCCCAGTCTGGGAGCCCTGGACAGCAGTGCCCTCAGAGCAGAGAGCACAGTGACTCCTCACAGCTGTCCTGATGGCTGTGGGACTCTGGGCCCATCACTGCGCTCCCCAGCGCGAAGGCAGTGTCCCCCAAAGCCCGTACCATCCTGGTGAAGGCAGAACCCTGCTGGGTGGGGGCAGGGGGCGGGCGAGTGGGGGGACTGGGAGCAGGGGGAGCCGGGGTCCCCACCACTGCTCCAAAGGAGGGGTTCAGCCAAATAGGGCTGTGGGGGGGGGGCGTCCAGTCAGAGGCCTATCCCTCCCGGTGGCTCCGGACTGAAGGTAGCCGTGGGTTTCTGGAAGGAGAGCCGACACCCCATCTGATCCCTTTTCCTTCTGCGTACTATTTCCCCGTCTCCCGGGTTCTGCCTGGGAGGATCGACCTTCCTCTCCCAGCCTCGGGTCTGGGGGAGGACCTTCCTCTCCTGGGGTGAGGAGGCCCCAGTGGTCAAGGCTGGGTGGTGGGCCAGAGGGCACGGCAGTCCCAGCTCCTGCTGACCCAGCCCTGCTGCGAGGACTTGGCCCCACATGGCCTGTCCCAGCTGAGAGTTGGGGCTTCTGAGGCCTGAGGGCGGGGCCGGGCTCAGCGCCAGACCAGACGACAGCCCTCTCCGTCCCCCAACCCCACAGGTACAACCTCTGCCTCCGAGCCCCCTGCGGTTGTCCTGCCCGCCACATAGAGACCCCAGGACTGGTCCACCAGCTGCGTGGGGGAAACACGGGTGGAGATGCCCCCCATCCCGCCAGGTACTAGGGTGCCCCCTGGACGCCAAGCACCACAGCACTCAGAGCTGCCAGCAGAGGGCGCCAGAGGCCTCCTCCGAGGGTGGGGCCCACGTGAGCTCAGGTGGGCACTGGCCTGCGGTCAAGTGTCCTGGGGTGCAGAGCGCAGCCCACTGTGTGCTCAGGGACCCCTCCACTCCTGCGCTGACGCCATCACAGCTGACGGCCAACCCAGTCCCATGTCCGTCCATCCACGCCCTCCCCTAGGGTGCCTCCCTCACTCAGCTTGGGGCCGAGCTTGGGCCTTCTGGACCCCCGGCCTGAGTCGGGGGTCACGGCCAGCAGAATGGGCAGGCCCCCCCTCAGGCCCTCACCTCCCAGAAACATCCCCCAGGCCCGCTCGGACACGTGTGCAGGCGAGGGGCTCCTGGGCGCACCCCCTGGAGTCAGGGGTGAGTGGCCTCACTTGGGATGTCCACGGCCTGCCCTCTGCCCAGTGGCTCTTACAAAGGGTGCCATTACAGGGGGGCGCTCCAGGCCCACAGTGACCCCATCCCCACCCGCAGGAGACAGACTGGCTGCGAGCATACTTAACTGGTTTAATGACACGGCCTTTGAACCTTGGTCACCTGTCATCTCTGCAGAGTTCAGGGCTCCAAGACTCACCCCCCACCCACACAGCACGCAGGGTGAGCCTGGCCTGAGACCCGGTCAGAGAAAGTTCCTTTCTGGGGCTCTGCCTTGGGGGAGCGGCGTTGGGGTGGGGGCGTCGCAGGCCATGCGTGGGTGAGAGCATATCCAGTCCAACTGGCTCCCCGCTCCCTGAAAGGGTGGAGCACGCACCCTGCCCCAGTGGAGCCTGGAGCCACCCCGCCCCCCCGGCCACCTCTGGGGAGCGATGCGCTGGGTGGGTGCTGTGGGCAATACTTGGGGGTGAGGCGCCGCTCGGCGCCCAGGGTGGCTGAGGCCTCCTGCCATTCTGGCCCACAGCCCATCCACAGGCACGTGAGAAGCAGCAGCCAGGGGCACGAGGTTGGGGCCAGGGTCACAAGCGCCAGGAGGAGCCCCCATGTGAAGGGGGGGGGGAACAAAGGATAAGTCCCGGCCGCCGCGTGGGGGTCCTGTGGCTTCAGGGAGGGGGTGGGTCTGAAAGCCGGGAAGGGGGCGGGGCGGGGCTGGAAAGGCCACGGCTCTGGCTTCAGGGGCAGGTGCGTGAGGGGCTGGCATCTCCAGGCGGCTAGTTTGGCGGAACAGGGCCTTGGGGCAGGCAGCCTGGGGGGGGGGGGGGCCGAGGTGCTGGGGAGCCTGAGGACAGGCCACGTGCCATGAGGCAGGTGAGGCGCCCCCAGCCGTCCCCCACTCCACGTCCATGATACGAAACATACACACATCCAAAAATAACCCTCCACGCACTGGGGTGGGCCCTGCCGGCCGGCTCTAGCTGTCCTCCTCCACTCTCCTCTGGTTCTTGGAATGAAACCTGCTCATGAGTTCCTCCAGCTCCGAGCCACCTTGCCGCTTCTGGGGAGGGAGGGGTGCGGCAGCCTCAGCCTAGGGCCCTGCAGGCCAGGGCCCCACGGCCTCCCCCTCGGCAGGCGATCTAGGAGCACGGGTAGGGGGGGTGGCGGCGGGGAGCGAGGCGCGGGGCGGCGTGGGACGCCCACTCACCTCCAGGACCGCCTTCTGCACGGTGAGCTGGCTGTACACGCGGATGCCCTCCTCCCCACACACCTTCTTCAGTTCCTCTTTGTTGAGCGAGAAGAGCTGGGCTCCGGTCAGAATGCCCAGGTTCTCCACGATCCTGGGCCGGGGGCGGGAGGGGGGTGGGCGTCAGGGCGGCCCCCCCCCCCAGGTGAAGGCCTCGCGCACCCCCGCGCCGCCCCGCCTGCGGGCCCCGCTCACCGCGGGCTGAAGGCCTTGGCTTCCAGCCAGGCGCGGACCTCGTGGGGGTCGGACTCGTAGGTGAGCGGCAGGCCCACGGGCTGGCTGCGCTCCACGCGGAAGTGCCGCTGTGGCTGCGTTTTGATGTTGCTAATCTTCTTGATGAGCTCGTCGTTGACCTCGTCCATGTGGTGGATCAGCTCTGCGGGGGGCGCCCTGCACTCAGGCCCCACCCGAGCTGATCCCGGGCTCCCCCACACTGGACGGGGCCCTCCTCCCCCTGCCTCCCCCAGGGCACCCCGGGCCCCGGACCCGCACCCATCCGCGGGCCCTCATCCCCCAGCAGAGCGCCTCTCACCTTCTTTGTTCCCTGCGAAGCTTGGGGGCAGCTTGTGGGTGGGGCTGGCAGGACCCCAGTATTTCAGACTGGCCTGCAAGGGTGGGGGAGAGAGGCGAGCGGGTGGGGGTGCCACCGGCTTCAGCTCCCCCCCTCCCAGGGCCTGGCCAGCAGGGAGGACTCCAGGACTCAGAGCAGGGGGTGGGGTGGGGTGTTTGGGGGGGCAGTGGGGGGTGTTTCATGGGGGGTATGGGGGTGGGGGGGTGAAGGATGTGGGGGTGGAGGGTGGGGGGCGTGGGAGTGTTTTCTGGGGTGTGTGGGGTGGGGGGTGGTGGGGGTGGTGGGGGTGAGGGGGGCGGGGGTGTTTTGTGGGGGGTGGGGGTGGTGGGATGTTTTGGGGGGGGTTGGGGGTGGGATGGGGGGAGGGGGCGTCTCTCCTGAGATGTGGCTGCACCCGCTCCTCCACGACAGCAAGGTCCCCCTCCTCCCGCTCACCTGCTCTGGGGGGACGTCCTCCAGCCGAGTCTCGTCCAGGATGCTGCAGGGCACGTAGCCGGCCTGGCCACTGCGATTCCGAAGCTTCCACCACTGGTGGCCATCTTCCAGCACCTGTGGGCACCCCTTCCTCTCGTCACGGGCACCAGCACAGGGTGCGGGAACCCCTCTTTACAGGTGCGCCAGAGAGAGTTCTAGGCGTCTCTAAGCTCAGCCTCCCCCCAGTCCTGTGGGGCTGCCATGAGCCGCCCCTAGGAGCCCCCGCCTTGCCCAGCCTTTCATCCCACCCACGAGGCTACCTCTCCCCACTCCGCTGCAGCGGCCTCCTGCAAGGTGCCTCTAGCCTTGTGCATGTAGATCACCACCACCCCCCCCCCGCGCCAGCCCGCTCCACTTTCTGTCCCCCACTGGATGGCCTGGATTCAGGACTGGCACCAGATGGATGGGGCCTCAAGGGGGCTCCAGGGCTGGGTGTGAATGACGAACCCTGGCTGAGTTGGAGGGTCCCCCAGATGGGCACAGGGAAGGCCCATCCTCCAGCATGAGCCCAGCCTAGCCGAGCACAGGGGCCCCTGGGCCCCCTCTGAGAGACCCAAGACCTGGAAGCCTTTCAGCCAAGCTGTTTGGCGGGGGGGGCGGGCAGGCTGTGGACCCAGACTGGAGTCTGGGGGTCGGGGTCCCGGGGACGGGGTTGGACAGACGTGCCACGGGCCGGCATCAGGCAGCCTGGCTGCTGCCTGCGGTCCCCCCCGCCCCCCCCCCCCCCCCCCCCCACAGCGCAGGCCCCTGCTCACCTCCAGGACCTCGTCCTTGAGCACTGACAGCTCGTTGGCATTCCGGGCCGTGAAATCATAGAGGATCCTGACGTACTTGGCCATGGCCGGTGCAGGTTCGTAGCCCCTGCGTGGAACAGGAGGGCTGAGGCCCAGGGCTGGGCCCGGGGAGCAGCTTCGCAGGTGCGTGCTGCTCCCGTTCAGCTCTCTGAGGTCGCAGAGGAGACAGGCTGAGGCGCATCAGCCGGGAACAGAAACTGTGACAGCCCCAGAGCGCCTGGGGCCCCACGCGGAGGTGGGGGCCGTGCAGCGGGGTGGGACGCCGGGGCCTGTGGGCACAACAAGGCCTGCCCCAGCCCAGCCCATCTCAGGGGTCTCCGGGCCCGGCCTCCCAGGGGAACCAGAGCCAGACCTGTACCCGAAAAATGACAGGGCACTGCCACGCCTGGAAGCAGGTGATCACTGAGGGGGGCAGTCGGTACGGCACAGAGGACTGCCCACGAGCTGCAGGGGCGTGGGGTGAGGGGCTGCCCTGACCGAGGGTGTTCCGGCCACAGCAAGGAGCTGGCCTGTCGCTGCCCCTGGGCTGGGCTGACCCCCTGGTCAGTCTGGGCAGCCTCCTCCTCACACAGCTGTGGGCCTCGGGACACCATGCAGGCGAGGGGGCCGAGGCTGACGTGGCTCCCGAGCCAGGACTGGCCGGACTGGAGATCAGAGGATGAAAATGTGTCTTCCAGTGTGGCCCTGGGCGGGGCACCAAGGACATCAAGCTGCCGGTGTGCAGCAGAGAGGGGCGTGCTTGTTTAAGGTACAGGTTTCGGCCACCTCCCCTCCTGAAACCGAATCCTGGGATCTGGCAGGGTGACGAGCATCGCAGACAGATCCGGGGCCAGGAGTGGGAACAGAAAGGAGGAGGTGGGGGAGGAAGGGAGGGGAGTCCCCCAGGCCCTGAGTCTGTTGAAGGGTGTGGGGGGGGGGCGGGGAGAACGACTGTCCGTAGCTCAGACCTTCAGTCTCCTCTCTGGCTCTGAGGTTAAGCCTAAATCAGTGCCAACGAGGTGACAGGGATTGGTGACCTCACTTAAGTTAGGCACCTTAGTAAACTTCTAACGGTAATTCTGAAACACACGTGAGAAGACGCAGAAAAGGATGATGGATCAGGCTGATGAGTTTATGGCTAGTTTGGGATATGTTCTAAAGTTAGAAGGAAAACCTGGTTCTAGTTTGGAAAAACGCTATTTTGAACATCACGAACAAAACATTTGCCGCCACCTGGTGGCAGCATACTCACGTCAGAATCTCCGCATTTCTAGGAGTGAGTGCCACACTCTCGTTTTTAAGAGGAACTTACCTGTGAGCATGCGGGGAGCTGACTGGTGGGAGGACGTCCCCCGGAGGCGTGGGCTCAGGTACGAGGCTGTGTTTTGGGGAGTTTCGAAAGGATAGTCGGCTCACTGGAGTCGGCTGTGGGGAAGAAGGACCACCTGGGCTTGGCATGGGGTGAGGGCCAGGGTAGGGAGGCGTGGTGAGGGCAGTGGACAGAGGTGGGCTGAAGAGGTGAGCACTGGTGGAGGACGCAGATGGCCAGCGGCGCTGGGTGGGGGGCTGTGGGTGCTCTGACCTCGTCATCTGGGGCAGACGCCAGCCCCTCCACTTCCCAGGGAGCCTCCTGCAGCACATCCAGGGGTGGCTCCCAGCCACTGTGGAACTTGGGCACGTAGAGGGGTACCTGCGGCTCCCGTGGCCACTCAGAGCTGGGGGTGGGAGGTCCTGGGGGTGAGCTACGCCCACCCACTGGAGCCCACCCCACCCACCAAGTTCGCACCCCACGCCCTGCATCACCCCTCCCCTCCCTCCCTGCCTGCTGACGCACCGGGGGCGCGTCCATGTCTCCCCCAGTGACTCCCACAGCGTCGTCTCCTTGGGGACTAGGTGGCCTCGCAGGAAGCCCACGGCGTCGCGGGAGAGCATGGGGCTGGTGACGGAGCATGCGATGTCTGGGCCCCCACAGGTGCTGACGATCTGGGGCACAGTGGGGTTCAGAGAGGGCCCTGCCCACCGGCCCCCAACCCCAGCTCGCTCACTTGCGGCATCACAGGCCAGCACGCTCGCAGCGTGGATGCGTGGCCCCAGCTGCCTGCCCGAGGTGGGCACTTGCGTCCCCCCACCTTCAGCCAGGGGCAAACCACCCCGGGGCCCTGCTCCCCCCCCCCCCCAGCCCCAGGCACCAGGTCTAGCGGTCCAAAGAGGAAGTGCACCAGTTCCGCAGCGCTGGGGTTCTGGATGTGCTTCTGCAGCTTGGCCTGGGGCGGGGGGCACACAGATGGGCGGGGGGATGGCGTTGGGGATAAGGGGGGCAAGGACCCGGGCCCCCCCCAATGTCAGCACAGAGGAACAGGACGTGGGGGCAGACAGACGGGGGGATGGTGTTGGGGATAAGGGGTGGCAAGGACCCGGGACCCCCCAATGTCGGCACAGAGGGTGGGAAAGAGTTAGTGTACTCACAAGCAGGTTGATAGCCAGCTTGATTTTCTGGAAACAGTCAACAAACTCGGCCTCCGAGGGGGGCCGTGCCCGGAGCGTAAGGACGCCCTCTGGAATGTGGGGCAGTGCCTATGAACCCGGCTGGCCCAGTCACTGCCCCCAGCAGCCACCCGGCAGCCACCTGCTCAGACTGGACCTCTTGCGGCCCAGTAGCCACCTGTCCCCATGACCACTATCCATCCGCCTCACAGGCAGCCCCCCAACCCCAGCCGCTGTCCCCTCCGGCCTCCACCCCACCCCCTCCGCACCTGCTGGCCCCTTCTTCCCCTTCTTCTTCCCCCTCTTGCGCTGGTTCAGCTGTTTGAAAGCCTCGGCCGCCTTCTGCAGCCGAGCCACGAACCACTCGATGTCGTCCAGGGCGCAGTTGAGGATTTGCTGGGGTCAGAGCGGAGGCAGGGGTCAGTCTGAGGCGCCCCCACCAGCTGCAGGGACAGTCCCACGCACTGTCTCTTGGTCCCTGGCCTCGGGGAGGAGGTGGCTGCTGGCTGGGGGCTGGCCGGAGGGGCCCACGCCTGATGGGGGCTCGGGCCGCGAGACCCACCGTTTCCTTCTCTATCTTCTGGGCCAGCACAGCCCGCGGCTCCTCGTCCTGCGACTCCCGACGGCGGAAGCCTGGATGCGGGAGGCAGAGTCAGGTGCCACCGACGGCGGCCGCCCCCTCCCGCTCCCTCCGGCGCCCCCCGCGTACTCGGCTCGCTGAGGGGCACGGGCGGGCCCACTCGGTTCTTGCTGGACGGAGAGTCACCGCCGTGGCGCTGGAAGGGGATGGGGGCTGGGCCCTTGGGGGCGGGCAGGACCGACTGCCGCTGCCGGATCTTCTCCCGGTGGCCCCTGCAGTGGGGGGCAGAGGCCCGCTCAGCCCGGCCCCGCCGCACACCCGGCCCTCCCCACCGCCGCGCTCCGCCACCGCCACCTACTTCAGGGTCTGCGGCCGCATCTTCTTCCCCAGACGGCAGTCGGCCAGCGCGCTCTCGATGTCCTCGTGCACGAGCTCCGCCTGGCGGGACGGGGCGTCAGGCCGGCTCGGGACCCCGCCCCCGCCCCGGCCGCCGCCCCCTCCTCACCTCCACCTCGTCGCAGTAGAAGAAGTGGATGTCGGGCTTGCTCTGCTCCGAGTCCTGGCACACGAGCAGCAGCACGGACGGGTACCGCAGCTGGTCCAGCACCGTCTGGCTGTGCCGCACGGTGGGCAGCGGGAAGTTCTCCAGCTCTTCCTGGGAGGCAGGGGGCTCGGGTGTGGGCTCAGCGGTGCCTCAGGGTCGCGACCCCCACTCGTGACTCGAGCGCGGGCACCGCCGCGGACGCGCGCTCCCAGCCCCGGGGACGCGGTGCGGGGGCGCGGTGCCCGGGGCGTGGGCGTGAGTGGCGAGCCCGGCCCGTGGGGGGCGCCCGCGGACACAGGCGCACACAGGAGGGGCGTGGCGCCGACGCAGACCCAGGCACGGACTCTGCCAGGCCGTGGCCACAGCCGTGGCACGCCGACCCCCGGACATAGCCAGGCCCTGTGTTGGTACGGCGGGCGGACGGGCTCTTGCCAGGGGGTGGACGAGACGCTGCTGTTGGGACACGGCTCCCCCGGATGCTCAGACCCGCCCAGGTCTCCCTGCCCTGCCTGCTGCCCCGCGCCTTACTCAGCCTGCCCCGCCCCCGCAGGAGCCCCGCCCCCGCAGGAGCCCCGCCCCCCAATGCAGGCCCCGCCCCGCTGGAGGCTCCGCCCCCAGATGGAGCCCCCGCGCCCCGCCCGGAGGCCCCGCTGAGCGGCTGGGCCGTGTCCCTGCGGCCCTGCCGCCACCGCACCTGAGACTCCACGTCCAGCAGCCGCAGTGACTGGTCGTTGACCTGCAGCAGCATCTCCTGTGTCCAGACCTTCTCCTTGGAGCTCAGCTGCACCAGTTTCCGGATGGCGTCCTCCACAGACGCGATGGCCTCGCTCTTGTCCATGATGAACGTGGCCAGGTGCTGGGGACGGGCGGGGGAGTCACTCTGGGGAGAGCCCTCCTAGCGCCCAGAACCAGCGCCGAGGGGTTGCACCCCGGGGGCCTGAGGGGTCATGCCCAACCCTGGGAGCCTGGGGTGGGGGGGGGCGGACATCCCCTGCCCTGGGGGGTCTGAAGAGACACAGCCCTACCTTAAGGGGAGGTCTCTGCTCTGCCTTCGTGGATGTCCGTGGAGG
Organism: Prionailurus bengalensis; assembly: GCF_016509475.1. Taxonomy (NCBI): domain Eukaryota; kingdom Metazoa; phylum Chordata; class Mammalia; order Carnivora; family Felidae; genus Prionailurus; species Prionailurus bengalensis. The sequence continues at coordinate 115,574,835 of NC_057346.1, forward strand.
CCGCGGACATGCCCTCATAAAACCCTTGGGAGTCCTACACAGACGATCCCTCACCCTTCCCCATCTCCTGTAGCTGGCCTCCAGGAACGCTAGCCTCCCTGCTCCCCAGAAGACCTGGTTCAGGGTCGCCGCAGGGCCTTTGCATGGTCTGTCCCCACCTTGCCTCCCCTACTCTTCTCCAGCTCTCTTTTCCTTCAGGGCTCTGCTCAGACCTGCTGTTCCTGCCTGGCCACGGCATCACTCCAGCTCCTGGCCTGCCTTGTTTTTATTGACCACGATCCGACATTATGCTGAACATGATGTGCTCCTTTGTTTCTTTTCTGGCTGCTGGGTTCACTGCTATCTCCCCAGTGCCAGGGACAGGGGCTGGCACACAGTGGGCCCTCAGTGAATATGCTGGAATGGCCATGTGGGGAGCTCATGTGGGGTGGGTCTTGGGGACTCTTGGCCAGCCAAGCCCTCCCTTTCCAGGGACCCTCCTCCTTCCTCTGTCTCCAAGACTGACCCAGGCTCCTCCTCCCTCCAGACTCCCCCATGTGTCCCACCGCTGAAGTCAGTCAACAATGCTTCGACAGTCGGTGAAACACTATATTAAATTCTAGGCAGTCAAGACCCAGCTACAAAAGTGCTAGAAGAAAATACTGGATGATTCCTGAAGATCTCAGAAAGGCCTTCTTCACAGAGGGACTTCCCTAAGCAAGGAAGAAAATCCAGATGCCCAGAAGAAAAGACCGAAAAATGTGACTTAATGTGCTTGGGAAAAACAAACAAACAAACAAACAAACAACCATATACGAAGTAAAAAAAAAAAATTGGGAAAAACAGATGTAATAGATATAGTGAAGGCTAGTTTTCTTAATATTTATAAAGACCACTATGCATTACAGTGACAGCTCTTACTTGTTCAAGGCTCTACTTTGTTAAGCAAAGTTATTAAGAATACCAATGATAAATGAATACACGAATGAAAAAGATCTGTGACTAAGTAAAATAGTCACACCCCGGTAGAAAAATTGGCAAAAGACACGAACCGAGAGTCTCCAGGAAAACCAACATAACTAACTTTTTAATATAGGAGACTGCATATAATCTCAATAAAATAATCGTGAGTGCAAGTCTGACACTACTAATTCTGAAATGAATCGACTGCTGAACGTTTTACTTTTTTTTTTCTTCAAGTGTATCTATTTGGAGAGAGGGAGAGAAGAGAGAAATCCCAAGCAGAGCTGGACGTGAGGCTCGAACTCACAGACCATCAGATCATGACCTGAGCCAAAATCGAGAGTCGGATGCGTGACCGACTGAGCCCCACAGGTGCACTGTCTTACCTCTTCTATTGCCCAGCACTGACGGGTCCTTGCGGGTCACATGCGCAGGTTAACTGTGCAGAAGTGGGATCCCCACCCTGCATGCGCCAGGTGCTCTGGGAAGAAGCCCAGGACACCTGGAAAGGCGGACGCAGCCCCTTGTCACAACTCAGATAACCTGAACACGTGTGCAACGTGGCACGGGCACCAGGCTGCTCCCTGCAGCACTGAGTGTGACAAGAAAGGGTGGTCCCAACCTACGTGAGCATCAGCAGCAGTCAGAGGGATCAGCGGGCAGCGGGACACAAGGCTGGGCGTCCGCGCGAGGCAGGGTGAGCCCCAAAGCACACGTTGTTAGCAAAACCCGCACAACCAAACCAAATAAAGCCACGCACGCGGCCGCAAAACAAGTCTAGCATTTTGATGGAAACCCCGCACAGTGCGCTCTCTGACCATCGTGGTGGTGAAATAAAAAATCAGTACCATTTGATAACTAGAAAACCCTCAAATGATTGGAAATTCAGCAACACGCTCCTACATAACAACCGATGGGTGAACGAAGGCACGAGAGAAATAAGAAAATACTCGAGAGACAAACGAAAACGAAAACACAGCACAGCACAACGTAGAGACGCAGCGCGAGCAGCGGGCGGGGGCTTTTGTAGCTGCAAATGCTCACACGGTCCCCAGGGACAGGCAGAAGATGTTCCGAACTGAATGACAATAAAGGCATGGGCATCAGACTTGCAGGATTTCGCTAAAGGAGTTCATGGAGGGGGACGTACAGCTGTAAATGAATATTAGGAAAGCAGGGATGTTTGGGGCACCTGGAGGGCTCGGTTGGTTGAGCGTCTGACCTCGGCTCAGGTCATGATCTCACAGTTTGTCAGTTCGATCCCCGAGTCGGGCTGGCTGCCGTCAGCACGGAGCCTGCTTCGGACCCTCTGCCCTCGCCCCCTCTCTCTCTGTCCCTCCTCCGCCTTGCATATGCTCTCTCTCTCTCAAAAATAAATAAACATTGGGGCGCCTGGGTGGCTCAGTCAAGTGTTTGACTTCAGCTCAGGTTATGATCTCGTGCTCCGTGGGTTCGAGCCCCATGTCAGGCTCTGTGCTGATGGCTTAGAGCCCGGAGCCTGCTTTGGATTCTGTGTCTCCCTCTCTCTCTGCCCTTCCCCAGCTTGTGCTCTTTCTCCCTCTCTCAAAAATAAATAAACATTAAAATAAATAAACGTTCAAAAAGAAGAAATATTTAATATCAGTGATATAAGCATTTCCTTTAAGAAACTAGAAAAGGACAAATAAAACCCAGAGTAAGTGGAAGGAAGGAAATTAAGAGCAGAAACCAACAAAGTAGTAAACGAACAATAGAGAAAAATCAACAAAGCCCAAATTTGGTTCTGAAAAGATTAATGAAAGTGATAAACCCTAGCAAGATTGATCAAGGGGCGGGGGAAGAGAAAACACAAATTATCAATAACCAAAAATAAAAAAGGAGCATCTGTGTGGTTCAGTTAAGTGTCCAACTCTTGATTTTGGCTCAGGTCATGATCCCAAGGTCATAGGATCGAGCCCTGCACTGGCCTCTTCACTGACATCTTGGAGCCTGCTTGGGATTCTCTCTCTCCCTCTCTCTCTCTGCCCCTGCTCTGCTCTTATGTTCGAACTCTCTCACTCTGTAAAAAAAAAAAAAAATCTGGGGCACCTGAGTGGCTCAGTCGGTTAAGCATCCGACTTTGGCTCAGGTCATGCTCTCACAGTCTGTGAGTTCAAGCCCCGCGTCGGGCTCTGTGCTGACAGCTTGGAGCCTGGAGCCTGCTTCGGATTCTGTGTCTCCCTCTCTCTCTGTTCCTCCCCTGCTCTCACTCTGTCTCTCTGTCAAAAATAAATAAAGATTTAAAAAGTTTTTAAAAATCTATCTAGAGATATGTGTGCACTCTAGAAAAAAAATTTAATATATATACGCATGTACTCTCATGCTCTTTAAAAAATATATTCATATATATAACCTTTCTTTCCCACAAAGAAAAACCTTGCATTTAGAGGGCCTCATAAGTGAATCCTATCAAATACTTAAGCAAGAGATAAAAACAATCTTTCACAAATTCTTTCCGAAAACCAAGGAGGAGGGAATACTTTCTCACTCACTTTTCTAAGGCCACCATAATTCTAACACCAAAACCTGTCAAGGCTTTGCAGTAAAAGAAAAATCACAGACCAACCTCTCTAACAAAACATTAGCGCGAAAACAAAATATTAGCGAATTCGTGCATCAACACATAAAAAGAATAACACGCTCGCACACATGAAGTCTGTCCCGGAAACGCGAGGTCGGTTCAGCATTCGAAAAAATCCTATCAGTGTGACTGACTTCCGTTAACAGTAGTGAACACATCTCTGTAGATTCAGAGACAGCATTTGACAAAGTTCAACACCTTCCACGATGAAAGTTCTCAGCAAACAAAGAACGGAAAAGAGCTTCCTCGGTAATAAGACGTATCTACAAAAATATAGCACGTACAATGGGGAAATCCTGGGTCTTTTCTTCTGAAATCGGACACGGGGCAAAGAAGTCTGCTCTGCTACTTTTACTCAGTACTGTGCTGGTGATCCCGGCCGGGGCGATGAGGCGCGAAAAGTAACGTGGCTCCGAATGAGGTATTAGGCGCTGTATTTCAGACAACCTGACTGTATACAGAGTAAATTCGAAGGATCTACAAGCAAATCACTAAAGCAAGTAAGTGAATTCAGCGTCTCAGCACACTCAGTCCCTGCACACAAGTTCAAAGGTTCCTCCGTGCGCCAGCCACAGCCAATTGGAAAATGGCTTTAAAAGAAAAACCAGTACCATTTACAACAGTGTCGACAAGCCAAATACCCGAGGAGTGTTTTAACAAAAGACACGCAAGTCCTCGGCGGTGGAAACAACAAACGCTCCGAGAGAAGTCGGAGAAGCCACTGATACGGGACGAGATCCCGCGTCCACAGGCGGGAAAGACTCGGGATCATTTAGATGTCAATTCGCGCTACGTGGATCCAGAGGTTTGACTCAATGCCGGTGAAAACTCTAGCGGGCTTTTCTGCGGGCGGGGGATTGAAATGGACAGTTTGATTCTCAAAGGTAAAAGCAAGCACAAAGATCTTGGAAAAGTCGAGAACATGTTGAGGAAAAGATAAAGTTGGAGGGCTCACGTTGCCTGATTTCAAGATTGATAATACAGCTGCTGCTGCAAGTGAGAGACCGTGAGGCAAAGGGGTCCGTGGACAGATCCGTCCACATTCAGCTAAACACTTCTTGACAAGGGCACCAAGCAAGTCAACCTCCGGGAGGAGGACAGTCTTCTCAGTATGGCTGCACATTTGCTACAGGGAAAAACTTAGCCTTAAGTCTCATACCCAAAAACTAATTTCAAATGGATCATAGACCTGAGTGTAAAAGCCTCCACTCTGGAGTTTCTAGAAGAAAACACAGGAAGAGATCTTCAGAGCCTTGGGTCAGGCAATGACCACTCCCCACCCTCCAAAAAAAAAATAAACAAAAACCCAAGAAAACGGTCCTGACCATAAGAAAAAGTGGATATGGTTGGATATCATCAAAATTAAACACTTCCGCTCCTCGAAAGACAGGTCAAATCCACAAGCCAGACTGGGAGAAAATATTTCTCATCCACACACCTGACGATGTGCGCAAACGACTCCTCGCGGTCCAGAAGGCGGATGTGTACACGCAGGTGGACAGAACGGACCATAGGAAGGGTCCCCAGGGGTGGGGCACGGCTGGTGGAGATGCCCCCCCCCCCGCCACTGCAGCCTACGGCACAGACTTGTTCTACACGTGCGCTTTCTTGAAATAAGTTTACTGAGAAGAACAAAGTGTTATAAGCTATATGAATTCAGTTATGGGAAGGGAGGGATTCTCCAAAAAGTAAAGCTTCAGGGATGGAGGAGAGCAGTGTTGTTGACAAAGAGGAAGACTGACCACCGGGGTCAGCATGACTGAGCTTTGGGGTAATGGAGCTGTTGTGTCCTGACCACGGTGGCACTGACTGCGACAGAACCGCCCCCCGCCCCCCTCAGCGTCACTGTACGCTAACTTAGAGGCTTGAGCAGCCCCCCACTGCCAGGGTGGGTCTGATCTTGCCCCCACCTCCCACCCTCTCTCTGTGCCTTGGCTTTCTCGTCTGGGAGGGCCAGGCCGGACCACTCACTCCCCCAGCCTTGCTGACTGCTGGGTGGGCAGGAGGGGTGCCCCTGGGCTGGGGTCTTTCCACAGGCTAGCTTGGACCAAAGTCCAGAAGGGCTGGGAGTCCCCAGTGGCATAGATGATTGCTCACCAAGGACGGCAAAGTCCCCACGACCCCGAGAGAGGCGGCTGAGCTGCCTGGGAAGGAAGGGGACGCGCTGACCTGTCCTCACTAGGTACTCTGCCCTTGGGCCCTGAGCCAGCAGCAGCCACCAGCCTGGCAGGGAGGGCTGCTCCCTCAACACAGCCCAATTCAAGAACCTAGGGACTCCCAATGTCTCTGCAGACCCATTGTATAGACCAGGAACCTGAGGCTCAGAAAGTAGTGACACGCCCGGCTTCTGTGGGTGTGAGGGGGTTCTATGTGCGTGTGGGGGTCTTCATCTTGCTGGTCCAGGGCCCCCCTTCCTGGTCCAAGCTCTTCCTTCCTGGTCCAGGGCCCCCCTTCCTGGTCCAAGCCCTGCTTCCTGGTCCAGGGCCCCCCTTCCTGGTCCAAGCCCCCCCCTCCCCCCTTCCTCCCTTCTCAGCCATTCTCAGCCCTGTTGCCCTACAGGTTTGGACAGTGGCTAGGAACCAGGAAGGTCACTTAAAAAACATATTTCCGGAGTTCTAAGTGTGAATCAACACTGACCTAGAGTAAAAACCCTCCTGAGCTGGCAGCTGGTCTTAAGTTCAGTTAACCAGTCTGGACTCTCGCTGAGCCCATCAGAACTGGCCATGCCAGGCTTTCTCTGCAGAAGCTCAGGAAGTGTGTCTTTGTCCCACCTAATGCCTCCTAATTTAGTTCCTTGTTTGGGGGCCAGGATGGCCAGTTTCCCTCCAGCGGGTTTTCCCATCCGAGCGTTGCCAAACAGCACCCGAGGCTTGTCCCTGCCTGGCCTGTGTTGGCCACCGGCATCTCCCGTCCCCTGACATAGCTCCAGGGCTCCTGTGTCCCCCAGACTGTCACCTTCCCAGGACTGGAGGACAGGCGTGGGGCAGTCCTTGGCTCTGGCTGCCCGCTGTGGGTGTCAGGAGCTGGGCTGACCCCTTCCCTCTGTGCCTCAGTTCCCACACCTGCCCAGGGACCGGAGTGCTCCTCAGGGGCTGGCCTCACCTGGACATGGTACTGGGAGGTCTCATGCATGATGATGTTGGAGTTGGAGTACTTCTTCCTCTGTTCTGAGCAGGGAGCCACCGGTCACTCACCCCAGAGGGCAGGACCCACAGCCCCTAGTTCAGGTGGGATTGGACTCCCAGGTTGGGCCACAGGGAGGGCCAAATGGAGGCGAGGGGTGCTGCCACCAGAAAGGACTCAAGGGTATGAGATGTGAGTGAGCCCCTCCCCCCCCCCAGGATGGTCCCTGCCTAGGAAAGGACCCCCAGCTCAGAGCAGTGATAGGGGTCTGTCCTTGAGGGGTGCAGGAGTCTCAACAACTCCTCCCATGGAGGCCCCTTGCCAACCTTCCTGGGAAGGGGTCCAATCCAGGGCTTCCCCCAACTCCCAGAGCTGCCTGCCAACATCTCCCGGCCCCTCCCTGGCGCTCCTGACTTTCCAGACAGGGCACCGAGTCCAAAGGCACAAGTGTGTGTCTGCGGGGAGGGGCAGAGTCGGGGGAGGTCCTGGCTGGCCAGGCCCCGCCCCCGCGGAGCAGACACCTGGCGCTCCACCCAGCCTGAACCCCGCCCCCCTGGGCTATCTGGTTGCAGCGAGGAGGGCGGCCGAATCAATATTGATGGTTCCTGAATTATTAGTAAAGGCCTCTCTCCTTACGGTGAGGGAGGGAGGGGCCTGAGCAGCTAGCTGTTGCTTAATTAGGGTCCGGGGGCCTCCTTCGGGCACCCAGGGCTCACGTGCCTCTCCCCTGGTGCCCCAGCCCCAGCACAGCCTGGGGGGAGGGGAGTGGGCGAGACCCCACGGTCACGTCCGTCCAGGAGACTCACTCACCAAACAGGTCCTTGGCACTCATCTTGGCCACACCGTCCGACCGGCCCAGGCTGCCGCTGCAGGGGAGGGGCGCCGTGAGGGCGAGGCCCACACCGCGCCCCTCCCTGGGGACTGCTCCGCAGGTGGGGGTGGGGACTCACTTGGCAGCACCGGGGCAGCAGCTCACGGACCCCAGCTGGCTCATGGCGTCCTCGGTCGTGGCTGGCGATGGGGGGTGATGGAGGCCTGTGCGGCCTGGGCCCAAGGCCTAGTGGACAGGGTAGCCGAGCTGACACCTCACTGGGGCCTGGTCAGTGGCTTCAGGGCTCCCAGGGCGCGGCTTGGTCTCCTGCTCCACCCACCGCAGGTCCAGAGGCTGCAGCCCTGGCGTCCTGGCCAGATTCCCCAGTGTGCTTGGACGGGGTGTCCTCAGGGAGCGGAGCCCTGCCTCCTGGATGTGGCAGGACCTCCCAGCCCATGTCCCAGCTGTCAGACGTGTGCCCCTATCTCACTCCAGACCCTCGGTCCTCCACAGGGAGCCCCAGGGCGGGCCAGTAGAGGGGTCCCACTCCCGAGGCTATCTGGCGTGGGGCTGCAAGGACAGCGCCCTGGTGATTCTGAGACGGGACTGGGGGAGGAACCACCTTCCGAGCAGAGGGAATGCATGTTCAAAGGCCCTGAATCAGGTGGGAGCCACCATGAGAGGACAGCAGCACAGGATGAGACTGAGTCTGGGATGGGGTTGGGGGGAAGGTGTGGCCCTGAGGACCCAGAACCCAGTCCAGAGGGAGCCTACCCTCAGGGGGGTGAGCAGAGCCTGGTATCCCTGGGCCAGGCTAACATGTCCTATGGTGTCTGTGCCCCGTGGGGACCTCTGACAAGACTGTGCCTCTGTGGGGGGTTCAGTATTGGGGGTCTGCTGGAGTGGGTACTCATAGGCCAGGAGTGCTGGTACCTGGGGGTGGGGAGCACCCTAGGACTTTCTGGTTTGATCAGGTCCCACCTACGAGGAGGGCTTCCAGGAGGTGTGAGAGGTCTGGGGGCTTCGGATCACCCCTTCCCATGTGCCACTGAGGGTCCTGGCTCTCTCAGGATGGGTGGGAGTAGGGGCTTGGTCAGATTCCTCTGACCATCTGCCCGTGGAGAATGTCCGGAATGCTCATGACCTCAGTGAGTGAGCCAAGTGTTTGCTTAATGGGATTCCTGATGGGCTGAGCCAAGGGCACTGGGCACGTGTGTCCAGGTACACACACACCTGGGCAAAATCCAGGCCTCTGGGCACACACAGACAAGCACAGGTTGACACATGGCCCTTCTCCTTGGGGAGCCTAGGCTGGGAACACTGTGGCCTTCACCTCCCTGGAGCAGGGCGGCAGGGGGCCTCGGCAGGGCCAGCCAAAGAGCTGAGTCCAGGAGCTGGCATCTGGGTTGGGGAGCAGCTGGGGGAGGGGCCGCCTACGGGCCCATTCCAGTCAGCTGACCGGGGCAGGGGAGCTGGGCAACCCCAAGGGAACCGGACAACACCTGGGGCCCAGGCTGCACTTTGGTTTTACTGCGGCCATTTTCCGGGTGCAAAGGGAAGGCCAAGCAGGGTGCCTGGCTGGGCCGTGGAGGAGGCCCGAGCAGGGCAGGGAGGGTGGAGGCACCAGCCCCAAGTTCAAATTCCAGCTCGCGCAGGCAGGCCGAGTGACCTTGGGGAGGAGTCGGCTTAAAGCCCAGAGGAAGCTGGGCGGAGCCCTGGAACGGGGGACCCCCCAGGCACTGGCTGTGCTGGGGTCTGGGAGCTACAGGCTGGGGAGGGCCCAACCAGGTTGGTAAGCAGGGACAGGCCTGGGAAGCCTGAGTGGGGGAGGAGTGGGCTTAAGGCTCACTGGGGAGGCAGGCACAGAGGACCCAACAGACAGGGCCAGGGGAGTGACGAGCCACTGAGGCCCGTTCTAGGCAGGCATCAGGAGAGGCCTGGGCAGGGCCCTGGGGGGGGGTGGGGGGAGAGTGCAGAGGTGGGGAAGGAGAGACGTCACCAGCTGGGCCCCGGCTCCCAGCGCTGCTGGGGCCACCTCCACCTGGAGTGGGGGCAGAGGTGGTTTGTGGGTGCGCCCGAGAAGCACCTCAAGCCTGCCTACCCTCCTCCCCTGCCACCAGGGACACCTTCATGCACAGGGACCACCCCAGGCCAGCCTGGCCCAGGGAGGAGGGACCCAGGGTAGCCTCAGGCGGGGCACCGGCAGGCCCCTGCAACACAGCACCCAGCCTCCTCCTCCCTGAAACTCCCACACCCCTTGACCCAGAGCCTGACCCTAGCCTGATGTTTCCTTCTCGCTCAGACACCCAGGAAGTGCCTCCTGACCTGACAAACAGAGAGCCACTGGCTCACCTCTGTCTGGTGTCTGGCCGCCAAGAAGGCCCAGCCTGTCCCGTGGAAGGGGGGGGTTTGGGGAGGAAGGGGGTCCTCCCCCCCTCGCCCCGCCAAGCCCGGGGCTGGGAGGGGGCCGGCTGACTCAGGTCACCGCCGCCGCCCCAGGACCAGGCGGGGCAGACCAGGCCGCAACGGCACCGGGCTCCTTGGCCGCGGGTTCGGCTCAGCGCTCTCGCACCCCGTTGCCCCTGGCGCCCCGGCCCGGCCCAAGGACTCAGGCCAGAGCCTCCAGTTTCCTGGCTACCTGGGGAAACTGAGGCCCAGCAGGACCGCCGTCCGTTCGCGGGGCTCCTGGGTCGCTCCTTGGCCAAAGCCCCGGCGGCTGCCCGGCAGGTCGGGGTGCGCTGGGTGGGAAACCGTGGGGGCGCTCACCTGCTGCTCCCGGCCCCGTGCCCGCGCCGCCGGTGGGTGCCCTGGTCCGCGCGTCCGTCCGCACGTCTGTCGTCTCCTCGCCTCGGCGCCCAGGCTCGGGCAGCGGGAGGGACGGCGCGGCTGGGCCGGGCCGGGGCGGGGCCGCGAGGAGGAACCCGAGCGGCAGGTTAGAGACCCGGGAGCCGCCGGGTGCGGGGGGAGGGGTGGGGACAGGACGAGGACGCCCCGCCTCTCCGGCTCGGCCCCGCCCCCCGGGGCTCCCCGCGCTCGGCCCCCCACACCCACCCCCGTGGATCCCCTGGACCTGCAGACCCCACCCACCCCCAGAGCCGGGGCGCCCGCGGACGGATAGGCGGATCTGGAGCCCCTCACCCCGGAGATGCGCCAGTGTGACCGAGCAGGGCGAGGCTCTGAGATCTTCGCGAGGCGGCCCTGGATGAGCCCTAGCAGATGCCAGGTACCCCCAGCCTCAGCTGCCGCGGCAGAGGGGCTCTCTCTGGGGCCCCGGGACAGACTCCCCTCCCCTTCAGCTGGCCCCTCTGCTCTGGAGGGATGGGGGGAGTGCTAGGGCCAGGCTTTAGTCTGCAAGTGGGTGTCAAAGTTATGATCAGAGGCCAGAGACCCCAGGGCTCTGCGCGCTGAGCCTCCCAGGCCGGAGAGGGGCCCTCCCCTCCACAATTCAGGAGATCCTATAGTCTTTTCGCGTAGCCTCAACCAACATGGGCATCCCCAGAGGGATGTGGGTGTCAGACGGGAGGGTGGGGATCCTGTGGCCCAGACTGTTCACTGGTGCCAGGGACCAGAACAGGTGGGGGAGGGCACTCCTGGCAGTGCCCCCCTCCTTAGGCCCAGGCCCCACCCTCTGCCCTCAGCGTAGGGCAGGTGTCCTGAATGGACTCCCAGGATGCCCCTGCTCAGCCAGCTGGCTGGGAGGAAGTGGAGAAGGGGCAGAGGGCAGGTCCGGGCAGCGGTGGGCACCCCCAGGCACGTGCAAGGACCCAAGGGCTCTGGCTATGATTCCTGGGGTGGTGTGGGGGTGGAAACGGGTGTGTCAGGAGGCAGGGGCCCAGGGCAGTTGGCCTTGTTTGCCTGGCACTGACGTGGAGCGCTTCCTGGGGAACCGCCTGGGGAAGGGAGGCACACTGGGTCCTGGACAGTCAGTGGCACTGCCTTTTCACGGGTCACCAGGACCCCGGGGGCGGGTCTCCCTGCCTGCTGTCTGAAGCATCACAGGTGAGCTCTCCCAGGTGGGGCAGGAAGTGGCCTTCTCCTTGGGCCCAGCCCTGCCCCCGAGCCCTGGCAGGACCTGGCTTCCTGGTTCTCTCTCCTACTCTGCTGAGCACTGGGAGAGGAAGGCACGGGCCTGCCCTCGTCCCTCCTGGAGACGGAGCCTGGACGGGCAAAAAGTGGGAAGGCCGGCACACAAGGGAGCAGCTGAGGTGGGGACCGTAGCACTTCTGAAATGAAAGTCACTGTCCCCAGACCAGGACTGACCCTGATCAGGAGGCAGCAGAGAGCCTGGAGTCCCAGGCTGGCTGGTGGCCACGTGGAGCTGTGGTGCCCTCCGTGGCAGCTGACCGCCACCTGCACGTAAACAAAGTGATAGGGGTGTCCGGAGCCCAGCTCGGGGCAGGAGATCATGAACCCTGAAGGCCACAGGTGTCCGGCTGCCAGAGTCTACAGGGGAGCTGGCTGGGCGCTCCCAGAGGCAAGCGCACCCGTCCCGTCCTTCCCGAGTCCGCACGGCGCCAGCAGCAGGGAAGGCAGCGGGGAGGCGGGAGGACACCCGCTGGTCCAGAGCCAGAGTGGGCAGCGCAGAGAGGTCCTGCTCCCACTTGCCCCTGCCAGGACAGAGGCCGTGGGGGGCGCCGCTGCGGCCCCTCGAGGAAGCCAGTCCCCGTGGAGGTCCTGGACTGGCCCTGAGGCCTGGCTTGGCTGTCCTCCGGGGGAAGCCCTCCTCCTGGGGCTGCTGGGGGAGGCCTGGATGGGGTGTGTGCTCTTGGGTATGGAAGAGGTGGGCGGCCTCAGGAGGAATTCAGGGAGGTATAAACATTTATTTCCACAAAACGGTAGAGAAAACGTCCAGATACCCAACGTTTTGTTCCAGACGTGGACGGTGCACAGCATGAACAGGTACAGGTCCTGGAGAGCAGGAGCTCGGTGTCTTCCGGGAGCCACTACAATCTGCGAAGGGGGAAGAAGGCACAAACAGAATGCGAGGAGCACAGTGCAAACGTCCCTGGCGTTTTAACGACCGAGGCTTGGACGTGGGGGGCACTGAGGCACCAGGCTGGGGCAGTGGAGGGCCGTTCGCCGCTGGCCCACTCCCTGCCTCCCTCCCGTCAGTGCCAGGGTCTCGGCCCGTTCTTCCTTCAGGAGCCCCCAGGGGAGAGGAGCCGCAGCTGCCAACATCCCCCTGGACACCAGGGCCCACGGTTCCTAAGCAGCCCGGGGCCTGGCTGCCCGCTTCCCATGCTGCCCTGGAGCCCCCGGCAGAGCAGCGGCGCGGTGGGTATGGAACACGCACCGCCCCGGCCTGCGCCCTCACAGCCACGGGGGAACCGGCAAGACACGGCCAGGCTGCTCCTCCTGGCAGGGAACGGTGGTTTGTGGCCACAGGTCGGCCACCTCCTTTCCCAAGGGCCTGTTCCCTTCTGGGTCGGGGGTCAGGGCAGCTGCCGGAGGGAGATCCTCACCAGCCAAAAGCGGGGCCTGAGCAGATGTTCCCGCGGTCTCCCTTCCCGACCCTTCGTGCGGCTGTTCCCGGCAACTCCCCCGGCTCTCTGCTCTGCCCTGGGTTCCAGACCGCCCCACCACCCAAAATTCGTAAACCACTCCAAACCGTCCTACCCGTCCACACCGGTGCCCTTCCGTCCAGCACTGGGGGAGGAGACAGCCGAGCTCCCGGGCGGGGGCTTCTGTGCAGAGCTGTCCTGCCCGGCAAAGCCGGGTGCTGCCCGCCTAGCTGACAAAGGCAGCGATGGCCACCAGCTGCAGGACGGCCTCCAGGCCGTGGAGCGTGAGGAGCGCGGCGCCGAGGGTGGAGTCGGCCCACAGCACCAGCGTCTGCCAGAGCAGGAAGTAGGTGGACAGCAGGGCGCCACCCGCTGTAAGGACCAGGCTGACGGCCAGCGGCACCTCGGCCTCCATCAGGTTGCCCTTGGTGCCTGGAGAGGGGGACAAGCAGACGAGTGGGTGCCGGGCTCCGGGACGCCTACTCGGACCCACGTGCACCCAGGACGGCCCCGAGGCTGCAGGGAGGCCAGATGCGAGCTCATCACCCGCACATCCCCCTGGACATAGGGCTGACGGCTCCCAGGGAAATGATCTATGGTGGCCACCACATCACTCAGGAAATGTCACAAAGCAAAAATGCCGCCGAGGGGTGTGCTCTCCCCAGTGAGGATAAAACCAAGTGCAGTTGTAATTTCTGAACCTCAGTCTCTGGGTTAGTTGTCGGGGTGGGAGAGGGAACTTGGTTTTCTAAGAATGATCCCAATTGCATTCTGACACCTTTCCCTAATTCCAAGTGGACTGAGGAGATTTTGTTTAAAATTTCCAAAAATATTTTACTGTGGGCTACGATCAGTTCTGGAAGGTCTCATGCACACTTGTAAAAAAACAAACAAACAAACAAACAAAACAAACCAGCACAGCATTTTACAGACAAATAAGCAGTCACAGGAAACGCTAATCCCTGACTGCAGGTGTCCGAGGCGCCTGGGCAGGGACAGGCAGGGCAGGCGCCCCGCAATCCCAGCACCTTCTGTCCCCCTCCCAGGTCTGTGGGCTCGTCCGTGACGGCCCAGGACACCTGCTTCTGTCCACCAGAGTCCGGAGGGTCTGATGACCATGGCCTGTGCCTGTGTCCCCTCTGGTGATGGGGCACCCTGGCGTACACGTGCAGGCAGAACGTGCTATGTGCCAGGGCCTGGAAGTGTCAGCTGCCATCGGCTCCCTCTGCTATTCCAACAAAGGGAGCATTTCTTACACCCATCAGCAGAACACGCACGGTGTGAGCCTGTTTTAGAACACAGACGTGCTGGCACGTGCGTGCCTGTGGCCGTGAAGGCAGCAGGGACGAGATGGGGCTGGAAGCCGTGTGCACCCCGTGTGGCGAGCCCTGGCAGGAGCAGGGTGGGGTGCGACAGACGGCAGAGCTCACGCTGTTGGGAGAATATAAATGGGTTGCTGGCTGAGGGCACCTGCAGTGGCCTGGACTGAGCAGGCTCCGGGGGCCCTCCTCCCCTTCCAGGCTCCGTCGCCTGGAGAACACTTCGGATCCTCCCTCTCCAGACTGCTGAGGCCAACAGGAGAAGGCAGGAGGTGAGGTGGAGATTTGGGGGCCCCCGAGTCAATTGGCCGAGCTGGGTTCCAATCTCAGTGCTGTCGGGTCACCTTGTGGCTTGTGCAGGACTCCCGAACAGAAGCGCCTCTCCCAAGGGTGCTGCTCCCAGTATTACTGGTCTCTTGAGTAAAGCTTCTGAATAAACTAATTAATACTTAATGGCGTCGTAAGGCGAGCTTGCAAAGCAAGTGGTTAAGCGGTTGACATCAAAAGTGTCTCTAAGAACCACGTTATAAAGGGATAGATGTTTGAAGGCTCCCAGAGCGTAAGCTAGTAATTCTGTGACCCTAAGTACCACACGGTGTTCAGTCGACTCACCCAGGTACAACCGAACTGCTTCCAGAATCCCCATCAGAAACAGCAGAGTCAGGTCGAGAGCCAGGTAAGGACAAGGATAACTGAAAACCTGACCTGGAGAACAGGCAACAGAGCAGAACTCCAGTTATGGGGGGCAGTGGCAGGGGCGCCTCCCATGTGCCTCTATGATTAAGGCTCACTTTTATGGGGCGCCCGGTGGCTCAGTCGGTGAAGCGGCCAACTTCAGCTCAGGTCACGACCTCACGGTTTGTGAGTTCGAGCCCCGCGTCGGGCTCTGTGCTAACAGCTGGGGAGCCTGGAGCCTGTTTCGGATTCTGTGCCTCCCTCTCTGCCCCTCCCCCACTCTCTCAAAAGCAAACATTAAAAAAGACTCACTTTTATATATGATCATTAGGAGCGTAGCCAGGAAATACAGGGCATAATACCCCCCACTCAGGTAGAGCAGCACTTGCAAGGAGACGGACGAGAGCTGGCCAGTGGTTAAGGACTCGGTCCCAGGCAGACCCAGAGAGCCTCGCAGCGCGTCCACCCCAGGGGGCCAGCTCTGCCCCGTCTTCCCAGGGGCCCGACACGGGCAGGCCCAGTGTAGGCACCTGCGGGTGGCCATGGAGACCCGGCCATCGGCTCCCTGCCTGCGGAGGCTTCTGCCCACACTCCTCCCCTGTCACAGATGTCCTATCCTGGAACCCGAGGGCTGGGCGTGTCCCTGGTAACTGCGGGCAGGATGGCCAGGCTTCCTTGCGGGCACCACCCTGATCCGGGCCCAGGTTACGAGATTGAAAATAATGAATTCTTTTCATTTCCTTCAAAGAAAATGTATTCTCTTTGAGGGGGGGGGCAGTTAAATGTCCACTAACTTTCCCGAGCTCTGTACACTTCCTGTTTGCTTACGTAAAAGGACTCTAAGTGTTCAAACTGAGGGGTCTTTGCTCTTCTGCTCCAGATGGGCCTGGGGAGGCAGGCAGCCACCCACTCAAGGTGCAGGGCCTAGAAGGAGGGTGATGGAGCCAGCACGCTCCACTGGAGGAAGTCCTAGAACTCTCTGCATCTGTCAGTGACCGTCCCTCCCACTGAAACGTGGAATTTCCACTCAGAACTTATAGAAAAGGTGGGGGCAGAAAGCGGAAACTCAGAGCTGACTTCAAGAGTCCGGCAAACCAGCCCTCAGGAACCGTGCTGTGGAGGCCCACCAGGGGACGCGTGGGCACAGCAGAAGGATACCACCGCGGACGAAGCTCTCCCTAGAAAAGAAAGTATCCATCAGGGAGGCCCCAGGTCCAACCCGGATGCTTTCCTGGGCCATGTCCAACGCTGACCCAGGACCCCGGCTCCATTCTGCGATCCCATATTTACAGAAAGAAGCCACGTTTATCTGGGATTGTCCATCCGAGGATCTGACCGCTGGCTTTTCGAAAGCTGAGGCTGGGCCGGAGTGTGTGCTTGGGAGCTCAGAGGTGGAGAGGGGAAGGCTCTGTCTGTGGCCGAGCTGAGCCCAGCCGGGACAGGGAAGGACTGCGCCCTGGACACAGACAGAGGACAGCTCTTCTCATCTTCTGAGGTTTCTGTCCATTTACCACGTGGGTAGAACTAGAGGAAAACCTTTTCCGATTCAGGGTACGAATGCTTTTTTTGTGTGTGGTTGATGAGAGACCCTGCTTTCCTCTGGAATTTCACACACGGCCCCAAACATCCCTCAGATACGCATTTCCTGAAGCGGCAACCCAAGTTCTCGCACTGTTGTGGCTCCTGGGCCCTTTCCCACCCGCGGCAGCCACAGGTCTCCCTCCTCCTAGGCTGACAGCCTCTCTCCCCGTGAAGTGGTCTTGGCATCACAGGTGTTGAGTGTCTCTAATCCTCCCATCGAATGTGTCCTGGGGCAGATTTCCTGTGTGAAGAGGCTCACACCAGTGGCACGTTTGTGACACGCAGAAACATCAGCAGTGACTGAAAATTTGCCAAATGGACCCTCTGGGAGGCCTGAGCTATACTGCCGGCTGCAAGCGGACCAGCGACGGGAACCAGCCCGGCCGGTCTTCTCTCCAGCCCCGGTGATCTGGTGAGTAGATCTGGGCTTTCTGTGGTGCCGCACTTGGGCAGGGGTCCTAAATGGGTCAGCCCAGGGAATCAGGGACACAGATCAGAACTCAGCCTCGAGGAGCGGCGGCCAGGGGAGGGCCAGTGGAGCACGGGTCATTTATAAGCTAGCATCACGTTACAGGCGGTGTGCTCCTGAAACCCGGCCTGTTCTTTTCCAGGCTCTAGCTAAACTCCGCCACCTAGATACTTGTGGGTATCGGGTGGATTTCATGTGAACTGGGGGTTTCCTCCCTTTTGATTCTTCTCTTGAAGGCCGGCTTCAGACACTTCAGATCTACTTGCCGGCCGGCCACTGTGATGGATCAGAACCGTGGCAGCTCAGGAACAAAGGCTGCACAAAAACCTTACGTGACACAGGATTTTACATAATTAACGTTAAAGGCAGCTGTAATCAGATTGGCGGCTCTAAGGGTTTCAGACCCATAACGGCTCATCGTGACTATATACAGCAGTGGTTTTCAGGACCTAACATTTTTTTGCTAAATGATTTACTGTAGTGACAGTGTGTCTCTGAACAGGGGTGTCAGGAGTACACGTGGAGGTGCGGAGAACGAACGTGTCCCCGAGGTGACAGACAAGGCGTGCACAGGGATCCTGCCCCGGCATAAACCTAGTTTCTCACCAAATGGAAAACACGTCTCGCTAGCGGCGGCCGTTCACAAAGGTCTGACGAGAGGGCTCTGCTCTGACACAAGCACACGCACAACGGAGACCACCTCTTTGCAGGACGTCCCGCTTGCTGCCCAGCGCACTCCCTCGTCTCTGTCTTCCCCGCAAGTAATTCCTGACAGCTGGGGTGTGCAAAGGGGGCTTTTTTATCTGAGCGCTCGCTACCACAAAGACAACCCCAACCCAGAGGAGCGCAGCCCCCATCCCATCCCGCGCTTTTCTTACCCAAGCGGTGCACACATCAGCTGCTGTGTGGACTGAGTGGTCAGCACCCTAAATGGCACACTCATGGGCACAGACCCTGGCGACCCGGGCAGGACGCGGACCAAGAAAAGCTATGCCCACCTGTCTGCCAGCTGGGGGTGTTGCACAGCGAGAATTAACAACTCACTGGACTTCCAGGAGTCAACGCTTGGGGGGGTAGGGTGGGGGGGGCGGGGATCTGTACGACTGAAGCACACGCTGGCGGGGACCAGCTTTCCGGGGGGTTGCCGCATCGCCCAGCATTCTGTCTCGGACACAAAGCTGCCGGCAACGGGACGGGGTGCCTCCCGACCTGCGGGGCCCCCGCCAGCTCCCCGGGCGCCTGGGCCTCACGGCACACGGGCCGCCCTCGCTCTCTGGAGAGCGCGCAGCCGCTGCGCAGGGCAGTGTGGCAGTTCACGGGTCACACTGCAGCCAGCCCGGGCCGACGCCTACGCCCCTGCTGCCTGCCCCTGCCCCTGCCCTCGGCCGCCGGTCCCCTGCCCCTGCTGCCAGCCCCTTGGCCCTGTCCCCGTGCCCCCGTCCCCTGCCCTGGCCCTTGTCCCCTGCCGCCACCGCGCGCATTGCGCAAAACCGGGGGCCGGCCACGGAAAGGTGGTAGCAGGACACGCGACGTGAGGCCAGGGAGGGGAAGAGGCTCTCAACGGGCCCGGGGCCTCACCTCGCGAATCTACTCAAAACCGCGGAGTCGCAACCACCACGAGGTACCCCAGACTGGTCGGCCTTTCCGACACCAGAAAGAACCAAAACGAACCGGCCCCCTTCCCGGCATGATCTCTGCCCCCGCCGCCCGGAGTCCCAGCCCCAGCCTCCGGCCGACGGGCGCCACGCAGTCCCGAGACCCTCGCGGCCCCCTGACGCCCCCAAGCCGCCCACCCCACGCCCTCACCTCGCCGCGCGGCCGCCATCTTGCCGCCCGGCCCCGCCCGCCCAGTCCGCCGCGATCCCGGCAGTCTCTCGGCTCCGCGCTCTTCCCGTCCCTTCGGCCATTTTCGCTTCTGCTCCCGAAGGGGCCCGACCTCGCCGCGCTTCGGGAGTTGATTCCGATCCGCGGCCGAGGCCCGATCAACCCGTCCGGCAGCGCTCGGGCACTTTCGTACAGGCGGAGGCGGAGAGCCGAGGCTCGGAGTATCGGGGCTCGGCAACGCTCGGCTCTGTTCGGCTTCACCTCGGACGGACTCGGCTCCCGCTCGAGGCGGGGGTGGGCGGAGCCTGCGACGAAAGGTTCTCCTGGCCCGGCCGCGCTGCGTCGGAGGCCGGCGAGATTCTGCCCCACAGTCGGCGACCCTGTTGCGGGGGACGAAGGGTGGCGCGGCCTCCCAGGCGCTGAGGAGGGGTTAGCGCAGAGCCGTTCGGAAGCCCTCGTACAGCCTCGGACCAGTTCGGGCAGACTCGGCTCCGCACTTCGGGCCGCTTCGGCCCTCCTCGGTTCCGGACTCTCGGCCGTCGGCGGAGCTCGACTGGGCCGCTTCGTGCCGGTTCGGCCCCTGTTCGGGCAGCCTCGGCTCGGCGGCGCGGGAGGCTTCGGGCAGGCTCGGCTCGGCTCGGCTGGCAGCTTCGGGCGGCCTCGGCCCGGCTCGGCTCGGCTCGGCCCGGCTCGGGCGGCCCTCCTCGCGCTGCGCGCTTCGGGCTCCGTCCCGGCCTTCGGGCGGCCCCGGCTGGCGCCTTCGGGCGGGCTCGGCGGAGTCCGGATGGAGGACTCGGACTCGGCCGCCAAGCAGCTGGGCCTGGCCGAGGCGGCGGCGGTGGCGGCCGCGGCCGCTGTTGCGGCGGCGGCCGCGGCCGCGGCAGGAGGCGAGGCGGAGGAGCCGGTGCTCAGCAGGGACGAGGACTCGGAGGAGGACGGAGACTCGGAGGCAGAGCGCGAGACTCGGCGGGTGACGGCCGTGGCGGTGATGGCCGCCGAGTCCGGGCACATGGACATGGGTGCCGAGGCCCTGCCGGGTCCCGACGAGGCCGCCGCGGCCGCAGCCTTCGCAGGCAAGTGCCGCCCGCCCGCGCACACGACCCGGGCACCTGTGCGCACCTGCCCCCACACGCAGCCCATGCACCTGTCCGCACCTGACCCACGCGCGCCGCCCCAGACACAAACCCGTGCACCTGTGTGCACCTGCCCCGCACACAAGCAGCCCACGCCAGCCCCGCGCCCACCGCCCGCTGCACGCGCCCTGGGGACCAGCCTGCCCCCTTCTCTCCGAGCACATGCCTCTCGCACGCCTCACACCTACCTCGTGTGCCCTGCCATTCCTGCACGCCCTGCCCCATGTGACCAGCCTGACCCTGCCCAGTGTGCACGCTTCCCTGAACATGCTTCCCGAACCCGCTTACCTTGTGCAAGCCCCGTTCCTTCCTGCAGAGCACCCTGCGCTCCTTCCAGAACCTTCTCAGCACCTGCCTCTTGCCCTGCTTGTCTTCTCTGTCTGTCCCTGGTGCTGGTGACAAGGGGGGCTGGGAAGATTAGGGGAGTGGGGATCAGACATGGATCCTGCCCTGGAGCAGCCTGAGGTTGGGTGTGTCTGGTCACTTGGAATCCTAAGGTCCAGTTCAGGGGTGACCTGAGAGCTGGGGAGCAAGGCAGTGCTCACCCAGCTTGGGAGGCCCTGCAGCCTTTGGGAGCAGAGGTCGGCATCATGCTTTGACTCCTTAGATTCCCCTCCTGGTCCGTCCCTGGCCCCCCACATCCCATCTCCTTTATGGATCCTCCCTTCCCCCTACCATTCCCGGCAAGCTCCTTTCCCAGGGGAAAACTGGCCCATGGTTTTGTTTCTTGCCACACAGAACATTCTCGTTCTCAAGTGTCATGACCCGTGGAGCCTCAGACTGTGCCCCAAAGCCTCCTTTAGGAGTAGTGCCTTCCCAGATCGCCATCCCAAAGAAGGTAGAGACTTTCCCAAGTGTTGTATCCCTTCCCAGCTGGGAGCTCCCTAGCTGAGTGTGGGGACCCAGGAAGTGCATCCTTGAGTTACTGCCGGCACGGCACGTGTTGTCAGGCACTTTCCCCTAAGGAGCCAGCAGCCTGTGTCCTGGTGGTCCTGTCACTCCGGTGTTTATCCAGCCCTAAGCAGCTGTAGGCGGGGGGACTTGGCCTGCTGCCCCAGAGCTGCTGGTCTGTGTGTGGTCTGTCTGGGGTCCTCACAAAAGAAGGAAGAAGGCTTTGTGGCTATTAGAGTATTCGGTTCTCATCGCTAAACTCTGCTTTGATGTTGGGACTTTGGACCGTGCAGTTTTCTTCAGTTTTTTTGTTTTGTTTTGTTTTGTTTTGTTTCGTTTTGTTTTTTTCGCATTTTGCGTATGTTTTCTGGATGCAGAAAAGAAACATGATATAGTTCGTCACGGCATCAGAGAAATGTATTGGCGTTGCATGTTTTTATCTGCAGAATTTGATAGTTGTGTTTTTGCATACATGGAAGGATTAAAACTTTTTTAAGTTGCTGAGGTTAGATGCCTTCCAGGTGCAGGTAACTCGGCAGGTTGTGTCTCCTCTCTGGGGCTCCCTCTTCTCGGGCCTGATAGCTGCTTGGCCTGAGCGTGCGTTCAGACTGGGACGTAGGCTGTGGTCTGCTGGAGGAGCAGACAAGGGGAACAGCTATTTTCAGTTCAGTTTGGTGGGCGCTGGGTTAGTGGAATATGCAGGACTCTTTCCACCAGTATTTTGTGAGCATTTCCCAAGTCAGAGACTGCCCTACTCATGGGCCATTCTAGAATGCTGTGTGACAGAGGGGACCGCCTGCCCAGCCAAGGAGCTGGCAGGAAAGCCTCTCCGTGGGCAGTGAATGGGAGAGGGGGTCCAGGAGGAGGCAGGAGAGACCTGAGCCCTGGCCTGTGCTGACCTTCGAGAGGGTGCCAGCAAGGGAGGGAGCTCTGTAGGTGACACTGCCTGAGCCTGGCCACAGGATGGTCACCGGACTCCTGGAACCTTGGTGTATGGTTTTATGCTGAAGGGAACGAGAAGCCCAGGGGCAGTTTGGCAGAGCCTGCTGCCAGCTCAGTGGGAGCGTGGCGGGGGCGGGTTTTCACTGTGAATAAAAGGCTCTAGTGGGCTGGAGAGCTGCCTCTTTCTTTTCTTTTTCTAAGGCCCAGATTGCTTAGACTGGGGTCCAGAAATGCGGAGTGAGCACTTTGTGTAAGAATGTTGGGAGTCCCGTGGTTGGAAGTGCAGATACCTGTTTGGGAAATGCTGTTTTGGGGCCCTGGTGGGAGGCCCTTGGCTCTGATGGTGTGCTGAATCAGGCTTCTGTGTTGCAGAGGTGACCACTGTGACCGTGGCCAACGTGGGCGCCTCTGCAGACAACGTCTTCACCACGTCGGTGGCAAATGCCGCCTCACTCTCGGGACACGTCCTGGTAAGCCGCTCCGCGAGCACTTTTCCCCCGACCCCAGAGTGTGACCTCCCTGACCCCGGTTCCCCCAGAGGCCCTGCCCAGGGCTGTGTGGGCGCCAGGAGGAGTGTGCTGTGATCTCCCATCCTTGCCCGACAACCACAGAATGGGGGACTCTCCTGGAGCTTTGCCAGAACTGTTAGTTACCGTTTCTCTTTATTTTAGCCTTAATCACACACCTAGGACTCTACACACCTGCACGCAAAGCTGCTATCATTGGAATGGCAGCAAACAGCAGACTCACCCTCTTAATTTTAGTAGCAGAGTACAGACTTGAGAAACTTGCTTTATTTCTTAGGGTGTCAGCATGCGTACAAGCTGATAGCCAGCTGACAATTTCATGCCTCCAACGAGTCTCTCCTTCCCAGAAGCAGATTCTGGCTTGTCCTCTTTTCTAGAAGGGGCTGGAGCCAGAGGGTCAGGGAACCAGGGCACAGCCTGGACCGTGCCTCCTGGACATGGTCCTTGCAGCGGGCTCTGAGGACAGGGAGGCCCGGAGACGAAACTGACAAGGAGGGGGGGGGGTCTCAGATATATGTGTATTCCATTGGCTTTAATAAGGAAAATACTTTGGGGCACCTGGGTGGCTCAGTTGGTTATGTGTCCAACTTCAGCTCAGGTCATGGTCTCACGGTTCATGGGTTTGAGCCCCGCGTCAGGCTCTGTGCTGACAGCTTAGAGCCTGGAGCCTGCTTCCGATTCTGTGTCTCCCTCTCTCTCTGCCCCTCCCCTGCTCAGTTTCTCTCTCTCTCTCTCTCTCTCAAAAATGAACAAACATTTAAAAAATAATAAGGAAAATACTTTGTGATTCGTAAATGAACACAGAACATTCCCTCTTTTCAGTAGAGAGTTGCGTGTCTTTAGTGATTCAGACACGAGCAGTGCAACACCCTTACTGAGGCCCTGACCCTCTGGGTGATGAGCCCCGGCTCTGGGTGCGTGTGCAGGTGTGCGTGTGCTCATGGGTGGGGGTCCCTCAGCTCCACGAGGAGGTGTACTCACCCCCCTGATGGATTTTCAGATTTTAGGAAATGTCTTCTCACTTTGCCTTCATTGCTTCCGTGCTCTGACCATGCAAGTGTTAGAACGTCCCAGAATGGTGGCTGTGAGCAGACTGCTTAGAGTGTCGTCCACCCCAGGACTCTCTGGGCAAGGCCTTGAGTTTGCCAGAGACCTGAGCCATGTGCACCCAGGGACAGCGGGGTGGGTCTCTCCTCCAGCAAGGACAGGGAAGGGCATCTGGCTCACGAAGGGATGGGGGAGGAGGGCGGGGGGGGGGGTAGGGCTGCTTGAAGGGCAGGGCCAGGCTGCCCCAGAGGAAGTAGGTGCTGTCACGATAGCACCCGGCCACTGTGGACAGGTGTGTGAGCAGTGCGGTTGGGGAGGCCCTGGCGTCTGGTGGCCATCAGTAGAGCTGTGTGTGGGACATGAGCATGAGAAGAGAGTCCTGCCCCAGACCCTGGCTGTGCCTGTGGACTTGGTCCCTCAGAACCCTCCCTCAAGACCTGTGAACTTGCAGGAGCTGCTCAGGTGGACGTGAGGGCTCTTTCTCTTTCCAGGCCTTGTGTGTGGGACACGTTTGTTTTTTTTAACTTTGGTAAGTGACTGAGCATTTGTTCAGAGCCACCCAGACATGGCAATGTCTTTTCTTGTTCTTGGCTCTGTGTCTAAGTCTTTTTTTTATTTTCTAATTTTTTTAATGTTTATTTTTGAGAGACGGGGTGGGGAGGACACAATCTGAAGCAGGCTCCAGGCTCTGAGCTGTAGCGCAGAGCCCGATGTGGGGCTTGAACCCATGAACTGGGAGATCATGACCTGAGCCGAAGTCAGACGCCTAACCGACTGAGCCACCCGGGCGCCCGTGTTTAGGTCTTTTACTGGCATCTTGAAAGAGCCTACGGAGGGGCGCCTGGGTGGCACAGTCAGTTAAGCGTCCGACTCCAGCCAGGTCACGATCTCGCGGTCCGTGAGTTCGAGCCCCGCGTCAGGCTCTGGGCTGATGGCTCAGAGCCTGGAGCCTGTTTCCGATTCTGTGTCTCCCTCTCTCTCTGCCCCTCCCCCGTTCGTGTTCTGTCTCTCTCTGTCCCAAAAATAAATAAACGTTGAAAAAAAAATTTTTTAAAAAAAAGAAAGAGCCCACGGAGGCACGGTTGGCGCCCTTGTCAGTGACGGTCAGCGAGGCCCATGTCCCGTCACACCGAGTGGCAGGCCCCGCAGCTGTTTGTCTGGGAGACTCACAGAACGTTCTTTCCTCCAGTCTGGCAGGACAGCCCTGCAGATCGGGGACAGCCTGAACACAGAGAAGGCCACGCTGATTGTTGTGCACACGGACGGGAGCATCGTGGAGACGGCGGGGCTGAAGGGGCCAGCTGCACCTCTCACTCCAGGTGCCAGCACACCTGGGCGCTTGTGGAGTTCATGCTGGGGGCGACCTGTTTATTTTTGTGGTGAATTTGTAATATAAATGTTCCTGCTTAGGTAGAGAAAGTGGGGTTTTACGAACCGAGAAAGAGCTGCCTGGTGCTGCTAAGTCGGGGTGGTCTGTGGGCAGCCGGACGACCCGCCGTTATAAGCCAGTCGGCGTGGTTGTACTTGCCTGGTTATCTTGGGTGCGTCCGGCGTCTCTTACTTTCAAAACGCTTCCTTTGCCCAAGGCCCTCAGTGCCCTCCGACTCCTGCAGCTCCCGGCCAGGAGCGAGGCGGAACCAAATATAACTGGGACCCCTCGGTGTACGACAGCGAGCTGCCCGTGCGCTGCCGGAACATCAGCGGCACGCTGTTCAAGAGCAGGCTCGGCTCAGGTGAGGCGCCCGTCCCCTCGCGGCCCCACAGCGCACACGTGTGGGCCAGGCCCGTCCCCTCGCGGCCCCACAGCGCCCGTCCCCTTGCGGCCCCACACACGTGTCGACCGTGCCGGGGCGGACGTGGCTCACAGCCCCGGGCGCTAGAGCTGGGGCCGTGGAGAGGTTTGGGGCGTGGTGGGGGCGCAGTGAGAAGACGCAGCAACCCATGGAGGGGGGAAAGCGGGGGAAGAGGAGTTCCCACAGGGAGAGTTCCCAGGGTGGGGCAGGTGGCAGGAGGTCATCGTGAGACCAGGGTGAGCTTGCGGTGGCCGTGGACAGTGGGGCGGGGAGGTGCGGTGGGCCTGCGAGTGTGGATTCGTGGGGAGGGCTTGCCTGCTGCGGGCCGGCCGTGGGGGGGGGGGGGGGTCACGCAGGCCCAGCAGGGGGGCTGTGGCGTTTGCGGCCCATCTGAGGAAGAGCCGGCCGAGGCCGCTGGGGGCGGGCGGTGCGGCCACTTGCTGGTCCTTCGTGTCACTTCAGGCGGCCGGGGCCGATGCATCAAGCAGGGGGAGAACTGGTACAGCCCGACTGAGTTCGAAGCCATGGCCGGAAGAGCCAGCAGTAAGGACTGGAAGAGGAGCATCCGCTACGCGGGCAGGCCGCTTCAGTGCCTCATTCAGGTGTGTGCGCGCCGAACCCCCGCAGCTACGGCGGGGGGTCCCCACGGCGGCCCCGGGGCGTGGCCGGCATGTGCGGTCAGACAGAGGCCGCCTGGCCGTGTGGTCCCGGGCAGGCGACCTCGCCTAGTGTCCTGGTGTTTCACGCATTCGGTGCCTACGGTGCTTGCCAGGAGTGCCTGAGGCAACACCGTAGCTTCCCCTGGAGGCGCGTGACCTTTCCCAGATGCTGACCACCCCCCCCCACCCCGGTTTACCCGTCGTGAGAGGGGCGGGCTTCTCACTGCTGTTTGCAGGTAGCGCTTTGCGTGTTGGTCAAGAAATAACGCTCGTAGAGTCTTCACCTCCCAGAAGGGACTCGGTGGACCCTGCCGCTGATAACCGCCTTGTACAACAGGGAAGTGCGAGGAAGAGGCGTTTCTGGAAGCGACAGGGTTTTGTGTTTATGAGCGACAGACACGCTGTAGAGCTGCCGAAAGGCGACTTTCTCACGTACCGTGTCTTCTCTGAATTTCAGGACGGGATCTTAAATCCTCACGCTGCCTCATGCACCTGTGCCGCCTGCTGTGACGACATGACCCTGGTGAGCAGCCGGGGGTCACCTGGTGGGGCCGGGGTGCGCGTGGGCGGGCAGGGCCGCCGCGATGACCCCACGCCCTGCCCCGCACACGGCTCTGGCGCCCCTGCGGCCGATCCAGGGGCTGTCACGTTTCTCTCTCAAACTCTGCGTCTCTGGCGTCGCTCTGATGCTGCAGGTGGCGCGGGCGGGGAACTTGCTCCAGTGTCACCATCTTAACCCCAAAACTGAGCACACAGTGTTCTTTACGGTCGTGGGGAGTGCGTGTGTGCTGTCTTATATCCTGTGTTTTTTAACGTTATGTCCTGAAAGCACTACGTTGAAATTATGAGGGGCTTTTAAGGTCTTTTGAAACATTTCTGTGTTCTCAACTAACAGTTTCAAAAAGAATGAACGTTTTCATTGATTTTAACCTTTGTGGCCGTGTAGCTTTCAAAAACGTGAGAGTAACGTGTAGTGTCTGAATGTCTTAGTTTGGTTTCAGCCTTCCTTACTGTTAAGTTCTATTTTGAGATGTTTTCAAGTGAACTAGAAAGCCGTTTAACGAGATATCCCGGTTTTATTTTGATGAGCTATCTGGTTAATTTTTAGAAGATTTGAAAGGAGATGTATTTGGAGAGACCTAGCACAGTCTTGGGTGGAAAATGAAATATCCTAAAATCGTCTAGTTCGTGTATGGATTAAATATTCTCGTGGAGTGAACAATGGGATATTTTTGTGAAAATGAAGTAGCTTTAGAGTTCACTTGGAGAAACTACCAGGGAGAGCACTCCGAGATCTCGTAGGGGGAAGAGAGTAGGAGGGAATCGTCCCGTTAGGGAGTTTAGAAAACTGGCGAGCACTCTTTGCAGTTGCCGCAGAACGTGGAGACGGGTGTAAACAGGACACGTGCGGGATGCGTGTGCGACACACCTAGACCCGGCCGTGGAAAGAAACGCGGGAAGCCCTGAGCCGAGGCGGCGTGGCCGGGGTTGGAGGCCCAGGGAGGGCTCGGGCGCTGCCCTCACGGTCTGCAGGCTCCACGTGGTTCCTCGGAATCCCTGCGGGGCTCTGTGGAGCTTTAAACAAGCTGGTTTTATAGTCGGTAAGAAAGGCAAAGAAGCAGGACAGCCAGAGCAATTTGGAGGAAAAGACTGAAGTCGGAGGGGTCCCGGCCCTTGAGGACCTTTCCCACTGCTGTCGTGACGGAGACGTGCGTGTCGGCAGGGCGAGGGGTCGGCGGGGCCGCGGGTGCGCTTGCACACAAGGGTGTCGGCTGCATGGCGGTGGGGACAGCTGCGCTAGGCGTAGAAATGCTTCTCGGCCCCAACCTGGCATTTCATGTGCAGATGAATTCAAAATGGATCACAGATCCAAATTTATCCAAAACACGAAACCCACATTTTGGGAAGAAAACACAGGGGAGAACTTCGTGGCCTAGGGCTTCCTCTGCCTACTGGGACATCTCCAGCCCTGGTTCTGAGTCGCAGAAACTACATTCTGGGCAGGTGTGGCCAAGAGACTGGGGGCTCCTTCCCTCACCAGCCTCCTCTCTGAGGGCAGAGGCCACCCCCAGGAGTGGCAGGGCAGGAAGACTGCCACCAGCGTCCTCCCCCCCAGCTCTAGAGCCTCGCCACGTGGACTCGAGCCCTGGAGAGGTGGCTGGTCGGCAGTGAGAGCAACCCGCTAAACCGGAGAAGCAGGGAAGGTGGCAGCTAAGAAGAATCCGTCTGGGATAAGAACAGACCTCAAAGATTTGCCTCAAAAACTCCCCATGAAGGAGCCCTAATGCGGTTGGATCTGCCCCCAGGCCTCGGAGCCGTGAGCAGTCTGCTGGGGGACAGCGCAGCCCCTGCTGGGTGTGACACCCTCCCTGCTGCCTGGGGACAGCCAGGTTGCTGACCTGATCAGCAGCAGGAACCCTGGAGAGAAGGAGTCCGTCTCAGTGTTGCTACAGTACGTCACTAAAGCGTCCATCTTTCGACAAAATGTTGTAAGACTTGCGAAGAAACGGGACGCGAGAGCCACACAGAAGAAAATGGCCAGCAGGCACGACCCAGGGCTTCCGAGGACCCCCTTTATGCTCACAGAGCGGAGGGCGCCATGTGCTCGGGTGGCCTCGGGGGACCGCAGCCGGGGCAGGGCTGCGACCCCAGAGACTGGCCTCCCCTCCTGCCCGAGGCTGGACAGCCAGGTGGCAGGTGCAGGGCTGGCTTCTGCCGTTGCTACTCCTCTCGTCTGTTCCCAAAGCCTCTTCAGTCCTGCTGGAATGTTCTGTCCCATGGGGCAGAGGCTCTCCTTTGCCGGGTCCTTCTCTGTTTTCTGTCTTCTAGCAGTCCCTGGGAATCCTGTGTGTTGACGAATGTTATCTTGTTTTTAAACGCTGCTTTTCGTGTATTCTTTTAGAAAGAATCTTTTCTGTCCCTCAGGGACCTTGGGGCCTGCAGAGAGGTCGGGCCTCTGCAGCTTCCCGCCCGCGGTCCTGCTGTGCCCCCTCCGCGCCGTGTGGGCAGAGACGGGCGCGGGGACGGCGCTGGCCCCGTCTCACTGCGCCTCTCCCCGCAGAGCGGCCCAGTCAGGCTCTTCGTCCCCTACAAAAGGCGCAAGAAGGAGAATGAGCCGCCTGCGACCCCCGTGAAGAAGGAGCCCCCCAAGAACATCACGCTGCTTCCCGCCACCGCCGCCACCGCCTGTGAGTTTGAACGAGGCGGAGCCATGGCCCCTCTAACCCCTGGGGCTCCCTTGTTCTGTGGGGGCCGCCCTGGGGGGGTTTTCCTCATCTCCGTGGACTCCCTGGCGTGCCCCCGGCAGGTGTTTCCTAATGGAACGAACCAGGAGCCATGCCTTCTGGGAGGGGGCATCCACAGGAACACCTTTGCTCAGCCCCCATGTCCACATGCCTCACACGGTTGTCCCGGAGTGGGGACCAGGTGGACGGAGGGAAACCCTGGCTGTGTGTGAACCAGAGTGGGGCGAGGCAGGGACGAGACAGGTGTCTGCGGCCAGCGCCTTTGCCCGAGGCTGTGAACAAGCATCTACAGAGAGCGGTCCCCCCACCCCTCGCCCCCGCCCCTGCCCTCCCACCCCGGCGCGCTCTCTTTGTGGTTCCTGCGGCCAAGGGGATGGGGCAGCAGAAGGGCTGTGGGGGCAAGTCTGCTTTCGTCTTCAACCTCTGTGAATCTTTTTTTATTTTAATTTTTTTTTTAACATTTATTTTCGAGAGAGACAGAGTGCAAGTGGGGGAGGGATAGAGAGGGAGACACAGAATCCGAAGCAGGCTCCAGGCTCTGAGCTGTCAGCACACAGCCTGACGTGGGGTCACACTCGTGAACCGTGAGATCACGACCTGAGCCGAAGTCAGACGCTCAACTGACTGAGCCACCCGGGTGCCCCAACCTCCGGGAACGTCTTTCTTAATTCCAGCCACAAAGGAGTCTCGCAGTCACTTCCAACTTTATGTTTTGTTTTCCAACAAGGCAGCTCGTGCCTCTGTTGCCGGTTCAGATATGAGCAGGGTGTCCTAGAGAGCCCGCCGCCTTGGCCCTGGTTCCCATCAGAGGTGCAGGGTCCCTGGTCTTCTCCAGCCCCTGCAGAGGTGCCTGGGGCACGTGCTGTGTCCAGGCTTTGGCCTGCGCCGTGGTCAAGCCGGTGGTAAAAAGCACTTCTGCTTTTCTAGTCACCGTGACCCCCTCAGGACAGATCACTACCTCGGGCGCACTGACCTTTGACCGGGCGTCCACCGTGGAGGCCACCGCCGTCATCTCAGAGAGCCCGGCCCAGGGCGATGTCTTCGCGGGAGCCACGGGTGAGTTGTCCTTGGCACCTGCCCTGTGGGCCACACGCGTCACCCCTGTTAACCTGGGGCTTGGAGCAGCCTGGAGCAGGGGCGTCGGGTTGGCGTGCGCGGGCGGGCGCCGGGCAGGCGTGCGGGTCTATCAGTTGCGGCAGAAGATGCCCACGGTTTGCCGACTCCTGCTGTGGACCGGCTGCGAGGCAGAGACTCCTGAGGCCACGTGTGCTTGTAGATGTTCCACTAGCCACGTCCAGAAAGCGGAAAGAAAGTGGAGATTAACGTTTAACATTGTACTTCACCCGGTAGATCCCGGATACTAGCAATTCAAACAATTCATCGCGTTTCTGGGGCTCAGAAGCTACCTCCTTGGACGGTGCAGCTGGAGACACGTCAAGATTTAAAATCTGTGCAGCCCCAGCCAGGCCCCAGCCGGGTCCCAAGGCTGTCTTGTCCCTCTCGTCCCCGACAGTGCAAGAGGCAGGCGTGCAGCCCCCGTGCAGAGTCGGCCACCCGGAGCCGCACTACCCAGGGTATCAGGACAGCTGCCAGATCGCACCCTTCCCGGAAGCAGCACTGCCAACGTCTCATCCCAAAATAGGTGGGTGCGAGAGACGTCCGGCACCCGCCGACTCTGGCCTTGGGGTCGCTCTGGGGAAAGACTTTCTGACGAAGTAGGTTTCGTGTGGGTTCTTTCCCGTCGCTGCGCCGGATCGGGGCCTGCGTTTGGGAACGCACTTGGGTGGTCCGCACGGACCTGAGACGACGCCAGGCCCTTGCAGAGGGAGGCTGTGAGTTCTGGCGTGTTCCCTGGGGCGGCGCGGGGCTCGGTACGGGCGGAAGCGGAAGTGCAGGTGTTTTCCTCGCTCCCGGTCTGACACGGGACGGCCTCGCACCGCATACGCTTGGCGGCTTTGGTCCTTCACTTAATCACACAGCTGGGGCACGTCCCCGTCAGTACGCTTCGTTTAAAGGGAGCTTCCAGGGGCGCCTGGGTGGCGCAGTCGGTTAGGCGTCCGACTTCAGCCGGGTCACGATCTCGCGGTCCGGGAGTTCGAGCCCCGCGTCGGGCTCTGGGCTGATGGCTCAGAGCCTGGAGCCTGTTTCCGATTCTGTGTCTCCCTCTCTCTCTGCCCCTCCCCCGTTCATGCTCTGTCTCTCTCTCTCCCAAAAATAAAAATAAACGTTGAAAAAAAAATTAAAAAAATAAAATAAAATAAAGGGAGCTTCCGAAACCAGCTGGCGGGCGTTTGTGCGTTTCTCGTTTCTGCCATTCTGGATGACGCGGCGACAGAAACGTGTAGTTTTATAGACGCGCCACCCTCCTTCCGTTCTCGCAGGCTTGCTCACCATGTGTGCCTCCCCCTCCCCACCCCCTGCACGGACCCATCGGGGCGTCTGTCCCGGGAGGCTGGATGCGAGACCGTTATCGCTCAGCCAGGGGCATGCTCGCCACACTCGGGTGTCCCTGCCCGCGGGCCGCGTGGCGCACAGAGGTGGGGACGTACGCGCACGTGTGTTCCACTCTGGCCCCGTCCAGACCACAGGGTCCCTCCTGGTTTCCTCCTTTCCACCTTTGTAACGCTGTCCTCCCCCTGTGACACCTGAGTCCCGTGACCCTTAATTAGGACCCCGTGTGTGGCCGTGGATGCCGGGGAGGACTTGACGGGATGCGTCGCGGTCGGAGCCACTGCCTCAGGCTGTCCTTGTCCCCTTGCTGTCCGGGTGGCCCCCCTGCACGGGGCACATTTCGCTGTGGTCTGGGTCATCCGTGAGCGCCTGGCTTACAGCCCTGTACGTCCGTGGTTGGGCCTTCGTGTGTGCTTTCTGGTGCTGGCACTGGGGGCTTTCAGGTGTGGTGCTGTGACTGGAAGAATGTCTCCCCGTCTTCTGGGGCAGTTTACAGGGAGGCCGTGTGGTGTGTGGTATTTTGCCTGTCCCTTGCCCCCACACTTTCCGAGTTGTTTTTTTTAAGCAGTTCGTTCGTTCATTCTCTTTTTCTTTCCTTCTTTCTTTCCTCTTTTTTTTTTTTTTGTAAATTTTAGAGAGAACGCAAGCAGGGAGAGGGAAGGAGAAAGAGAGTCCCAAGCAGGTTGTCTCAGCGCAGAACCTGATGTGGGGCTTGATCCCATGAACCCTGAGTCATGACCTGAGCCAAAACCGAGAGCCAGATGCTCAACCAACCAAGCCACCCAGGCGCCTCCACTTTCCAACATTGGATTAGAAGTTTTAACAGAGACCGCTTTGAAGGGAGGAGACACATTAATTTCTTGTTTTATTTGCATTCCGAATATTCTAGTGTTGACCTCCCTGCCGGCCTTGGCCGTCCCACCCTCCACCCCCACCAAAGCCGTCTCCCCCTCGGTGGTCAGCGGGCTGGAGATGTCGGAGCCTCGGAACTGGCTGTACCTGGAAGAGATGGTCAACTCCCTGCTCAGCACGGCCCAGCAACTGAAGACACTGTTCGAACAAGCCAAGCAGGCCAGCTCCTACAGAGAAGCCGCCGCGGCCCAGGCCAGAGTCCAGGCGGACGCAGATCGCAAGGAGGTAACGTTGGCGCAGGCAGATGCCGGGGGAGGTGACGTTGGCGCAGGCAGATGCCGGGGGAGGTGACGTCGGTGCAGGCAGATGCCGGGGTCTGCGGCCACCTGCCCCCCTGCCTTCTGCTGGCTCCGGGGGCGGCCGTCCCCTACCTTCCTGGAAGAGCACCGCTAGAGAATCGTTTGCAAATGAAGCCTTTCTCACAGATAACTGAATGCTGTTGGTGGGAAGATATTTGTGCTTTTGTTTTTAATTTTTTTTAAGTTTATTTATTTTTGAGAGAGAGCACAAGGGGGGAGGGGCAGAGAGAGAGGGAGACACAGAATCCGAAGCAGGCTCCAGGCTCTGAGCTGTCAGCACAGAGCCCGACGTGGGGCTCAAACTCATGAACCACAGATCGTGACCTGAGCTGAAGTCGGAAGCTTAACCGACTGAGCCCCCCAGGCGCCCCTGTGCTTTTATAAATAAAATCAGCTTATTTCAAAAGGGACAAAATGTTCTACACACCAGCCATAGTTTTTGGACACTCACCTGTCACGGGTATTATTTATACTTTCAGATTATTGTCACGTGGTGAAAACGTGCCTTGTGTTCTGTTGAGTTTGGAGATGCGTCCCTTGGGGTGTTTGGCAGGCGTGCGTCTCCCCCATTACCAGCTGGAAGCTTCCGCGTCTGAGCTCCTCCGCCTGCACCTCCATGCCTGATGGAGGCCGCCTCCGTGTTGTTTCACTTCCAGCTTCCAGCAGGTTCTTCCGAAGGAGGATCCGGGAGTCCGGGTTCACGGAGCACAGCCGGGGGACATTCTCTCCGCTCGTCACTGCAGCCCCTGCGGCTTTTTGTGCGCGGCCTGGAGGTTGCTTAGGGCCAGTCTCCCAGGTGTCGGTGGGCGCAGGCCACCAGGGTCACCAGGGTCGGAGCAGCACCAGCCGAGGCGTCCTGCGGGAGGTGGGGGTGGGGGGCACACCAGCGATGTGTTCTTAACGGGAGCTTTCTCCGTTAGAGTAAATGTGGACTTTGGTTTGTAAACAAAAGTCAGATTGGTTTTTTTTTTTCCCTATCATATCTATAATATGAACATTTCTGTTAGTTTATTCCCATTTTTTATAAATCAGAGGGAAGAAGAGCTTTGCAGGTTCTCAATTTTCTATACGACTTAACATGTGATTGATGTTTTTCCAAGGAAGAAAAATGTTGCTTCTTCTGAAGAAGGAGATAAATTAAAAAACCTTTTTTAAAGAATTTTTTTTTCAACATTTATTTATTTTTGGGACAGAGAGAGACAGAGCACGAACAGGGGAGGGGCAGAGAGAGAGGGAGACACAGAATCGGAAATAGGCTCCAGGCTCTGAGCCATCAGCCCAGAGCCCGACGCGGGGCTCGAACTCACGGACCGCGAGATCGTGACCTGGCTGAACTCGGACGCTTAACTGACTGCGCCACCCAGGCGCCCCTAAAAAATCTTTTTGAAAAGCTGGAGTTCCAAACTAATACATAATCAGTGATGAATTTTATAGGAAAGAGAAAAGCAGAAAAAAAGGTCTTAATCTCTTTACCCAAAGATAATGCTTGCTGGGTTCTCCAGTGTTTGAGAATTCTAGGTTTCTTGGCATCACTGGATTCTGACAGAGTCTTGTTTCCGTGACAGGATCTGTAGCTTCAGTCTCTGAGACTGATGTCCCACCCCCGCGTGCGCGGGCTGATGTCACAGGCTGGTGTCCCACCCCCGCGTGCGCGGTACTGGTGCGCTCACCCGTGCTGGCCTTGGCCGTGCTCCTCAGCCCCGCTTGCGCCTCCGGTGCCGCATTTTCTGTCCTTTGTTTTTGTGGAGACTCCCGTGTGTCACCTTTCCTTTCGGAAGCACGTCCTGAGTGACCTCGCCTTCTGGTGGTCACCAGCACCTTGATGCTAGCCTGTCCTCGTCGTGCGTTGTGCCGCCGGGATTCTCGATCTCTTACACGCCCTGCGTCTCTCTCTGGCTGTGTCGAGGACTGTTCTGTCTCTGCCTTTGGTGTTTGGCAGTTTGGCTGTGATGCACCTGAGTGTGGTTGTCGTTGTATTTAAATTTGGTGGGCTTGCTGATGATGTCAGGGCGCCGGGGTGCGCGAAGGCACGTGGAGGCTGGATGACTCTCTCAAGGAAGAAGTGAGGGCTCACAGCTCCGTGGAAACAGGACGCACAGGACGCACGCGTGCCACGCGGCAGCAGACTGGGCCACGGGGGGAAGCATGTGGGTGGGTCGGGAGATGGGGGGCGGGTGTGGACAGTGGCTTCTGCGGGAAGGAACGCACACAGCAGGGTGAGCCCGCTGTGCCTGGTTGTTGGGGCCTGACCTCGGGTGACCTGGGCAGGTGCAGGGTGGGGTGTGGGAGACCACGGAGGAGGGCGTGGGGGTGTGGCCTCGGGAAGACACGGTTCAGTGTCTCCAGGGACGGGCTCACCCTGCGAGGGGCGGACCTCCCGCATCAGCAAGGCCCCAGGCCAGACCGGTCAGGGCAACAGGACACCGTAAACGAGAGGGCAGGATTAGCTCGAACCTTGGTTTTGATTCAGTTTGGTTCAGTCACTGTTTCTAGAACTGTTCTTAACGCCCGGTCTCTTTGTCTACTCCCTTCCAGTTACATGTGTACGTTGACTGCTTGGCGTGGTGTGTAGGTCATGAGACTCTGGCCACACCGGTCGGTGTGAAGTGGGGTCTCACGTGGCTCGGATTTGCTTTTCCTCCCTGACCGATGGCGCCGAGCTCCGTGCCAGGGGCTGCTGGACACTCGTGTGTCTGCTTTGGGGCAGTGTCTCCTCAGACCGTTTGCCCATTTTTTTTTGTTTTTATTTTTATTTATTTACCTTTTTTTGAGAGAGAGAGCGTGAGTGCACACACACTCGCGAGGAGGGGCAGAAAGTGGCACATAGAGAATCTTAAAGAGGGTTCCACGCTGAGACACGGGGCTCGATCCCGTGACCCTAGGATCATGACCGGAGCCGAAATCAAGAGTCGGACAGTCAACTGACTGAGCCACCCAGGCGCCCTTTTTGTCTGTTGTCAATTTGGTGATTTGTGTTTCCTTAGAAAAAGCACTTTAAAAAAACCCCTGTCGTCGCACAAGTTAAGGTTGTTCGCCGGTCGCCTGTTCAGTGGCAGGTTCCGTTTGAGTCACTGAACAGGTGTTGCCGGTACCTTCCCCCCAGAATTAAAAGGGATCTGAGGGGTGAAGGGAGGCTGTGGGGACCGCCCCCACCATGTCCTGTGGCCCAGGCCCTGTGCCGGGAAGCCGCCAGCTGTGGGCTTGTCCATCCTTCTGTCCAGCAGCGTCCCTCTGGGGAGGAAGCCTGTCTCTGCACAGCTGTCCTGGAGCATCTAAGGAATGAAAAGGAAGGAATGTCTGCGTCTTGCTGGTTCAGATCGGATGCAGAAGCATAAACTGGAAAACAGCAGTTTGTGTTCTTACCTAGATGATCGCCGAATTGTGGGTTCTCAGCCAGGGACCTGGTGGGTGCCCCAGCCCTGGTGGCTGGCAGAGGGCGGCTCTGTGCTTCGGAGCCTGGGGACACCGTCGTGCTCCGCCTGTGCCCTGTGCAACTCTCCCCCCGTGTCCTGCCCTGTGAACGCAGGGCTCCCATCAGACAGAAGGGCCAGCTGGGCAGAAAGCTCAGCTTTGCGCTCCTGACAGTGGAGCCCTGCTCCCTGGGTAGCCTGGTGAGGTCACGTGCACTGGCAGACGGGGGCTCCACACAGGGACGACGGGTCTGGCTTGTGTGGCTCTCTGATGGCCACAGCTGGACTCTGGGCCCTTGGATTTCGAAATGAGGGGCCCTCACATCTGCCTGAACTGTGGAGGGCCCTCTCTCCGGGGACTTCACAGGGTCGGGAGGGGTTAGAAGGGCGGGAAGGCCCCCACTCGAGCAGCGTGTGAGGAGACCCAGAGCACTCCCAGCCTCGGGAAGCGGCCCTCGGGGCCTGGGGGTGCGGCATCCCCTCGGGGCAGAGCCCCATTGAGGGGGGGCTTTCTGTCTTGGGACTTGGTGTGGCGGGAGCGTTTGGCATCAGCCGGGGTGAAAGCCCATTTCCCTTTGCAGAGCCCCTCCCTGCGGAGAGCAGGAGAAGTTTCTGTGCCCTCAAAGGTTTGTTATTTGCAAGCGGTCCTCCTGTTTGATTGCAGTGTGGGGACCCATTCACCACCGCAGAGGCGGATGCTGGTAGCACCGTCCCAGAGTGTCCCCCGAGTGCTAGGGGGACCAGGGGGACAAAATGCGACCTGGGAAGGCCATGGGAGTCACGAAGAGGTGGGTCCGCTGGCCTCGTGATCTCCGCAAGTGAGGAGAAGCCAGGTGTTTGCAGCAGAGGGAGGAGGCCTCGCACTTCCCCGCGTGGACGTTTTATTTGGAATTTAAACAGAAGATCAAGTCTAGGCCGGCTGAGACCATTCAGGGTGTTTTTCCAGTTGTCGTCATGAGCCGTTTGCGTTTGTGTGTACTTAGCTCGCCAGAGGTTAACCTGGGCCAAGAGCAGATGCCCTTCCCTGCCCAGGGCACAGCGTCCTGTCTCCCCCACCCAGGGCACGGTGTCCGGCATCTGGCTGGGGGCGCCACGGGGGCTCCTCCCGGCCAGCGGTGGCCTCCCCACTGCTCTTCTGTGCTTGGTTAAGAGGTGCGTGTAACCTGGCATCCAAGTGCACCAGCGGAAGTGGAACGCCTGGGGTGTGGTCGTCAGCTGGCCAGGGGCTGGAGTCAGGGTGGGGCAAGGTCACAGGGTCTGGTCCGTGGGGCCTCTTCCTGACTTCGGACCCCACATGGGCCCAGAGTGCTCTCTGGTGTCTGTCTTTGTAGGGCACTAACCCCATGATAGGGGCCCCACCCCCACGACCTGATGTGAACCTAGAGGCCCCAACGGCCAGACGCTCAGCGTGCGCATTTTGGGGGCATGTCACAGGCAGGGTGCAGACTCAGAGGTTTATTCTCTGTAAAAGTGTCTTTTCCCTTTGCACACTGAGTCACCGAGCTTGTCCACCCCGGGATGGGGGTGGGGCTGTCCTCCTCCTGGATGGGGGCGTGGGGAGTCTGGGTGTGTTTTTGGAATTCTGCTTTGGGGATTTGTCTTTTATCCGTTTGTCTGACTTGGGATGGGTGTGTTTCCACATGTTTCACACTCCAGGTTATACTCTAGGCCTTACTTTGCTCTCATGTGGGCACCTCTGCCCCTTGGGAGCTCGCCTCTGGCTCCTGTGTCCCTCTGGTGGCCTCCCCTCAGTGCACTTGCTGGTGGGCACTTCCTTCCTTCCTGGCGTCTCCTGCCCCGGGCCCGGGCCCAGCCGTTTCTCCGGGCGCCACGGCTCCTTCCCTGGAGGATGGTCCCGGGAGCCACGTTCTGGGGCTGGCGTGCTCCTTGTCACTCTGGGCCTCTCGGCCGACAGTCGGAGCCACGTGTGCAAACGACCGTGTGTACAGACGGCTCTCGGGTTTCTGCACCTGTCTGTCGGTATCCGGACCTTGAGCGGACACCGGTTCATGCTGGCGTGTCTCACTCTGGTCCAGACCACAGAGTTAACTTTTGGTAAAAAAATAATTTTCTCGGGGGCGCCTGGGTAGCTCAGCGGGTTAAGCGTCTGACTCTGGATTTTGGCTCAGATCGTGATCTCATGGTTTGTGGGATCAAGCCCCACATTGGGCTCTGCACTGATAGCACGGAGCCTGCTTAGGACTCTCTCTCTCTGCCCTTCCCCTGGCTCATGTGCTCTCTCTCTCTCTGTGTCTCTCTTAAAATAAATAAATAAACTTAAAACAACGTTTCCCAGAGTGCCCTGGGAAGGCCCAGGAACCAAAGGCACGTACACGTGGTAGAGGAACCGCCCCATTCGGTCTCTTCGTTCTGACGTTTTGATTCAGGTCACAGGGTCACTGCACCCCATCAACACTGCTGGGTGCTGGGAGCGCAAATACGGGAGGCCCCGGTGAGCGCGTGCTGTCTGGCCCTCAGGGCCAGACGTCCCAGGAGAGGATTCAGACCCCTGCTTCCTCCTCCGGCGTACAGCCCCGAGGGCGGTGAGGAAGGCTCACCCAGCACAGGAGCCCGGTGCGTGCAGGCACCATCCTGGTGAGCCCCGTGCACCACAGCCTCTTGTCTGTGGGGTTCCAGCGCCGCCTCCCCCCCCCCCACTGCTCCGCTTCCTCTCGGCGTGAAGCCTTCCCTCTCCCCAGACTAATTTCTGTATGAGGCCACAGACTGTCTCGTGTCTAAGTATTGGGTCTCGTAAAGCAGAGGCAGGGGCGCCAAGTGAGCGCCTCGGATTCCAGCTGGCGCTCCTATTCCTGGCAGTGACCGAGCACACTCCGGGGGGCTTATGAGTGGGAAAACGTGAGAGTGCGGATGTAATAATGTCCGGCAAGGAAGGAAGCAGAAGTTCAAATAGAACCCGGACGCGGCTCACCAGGTTGTGCACATCCTCGCAGAGCCCGGACTCTTCCGTAAAGAGTCCGACGACGTGCGTGTGGTTCCACCCTGGCCCGCTGACCCTTCCTCGCAGGCCCTCGCCGCGGTCAGGCCGGCACAGACCCCCTGCCATCCGGCCTGCACAGACCCCGTGCTCCAGCCTGTGCCTGGCGTAGCTCCCTGCTTTGGCGGGGGTGGGGGTGGTTGGTGGTCACAGCTGCCCGGTGCCCGCGTTGCAACGGGCGGGTCTCTTACCGTGAGCCCTTCTCCGTGAGTTCAGGGAAAAGCTGCACTTGGGGAATTTCGGGGGAAAGGGCACAAAGTGTGCACTTCTGTGAAGCCACAGAGACCGGCTGGGCTGGTGGCTGGGGTGCGGGCTGTGGACACGCAGCAGCCGGTGACGTGGTCCGGGTGGCTCAGGAAGAGGCTGGTCATTCCCGGGTTCGGACTTGGCTGCTTACTTGGCAGAGACGAGCCTTCCCAGCCTCTGGAGACATTCCTGTGCCCCCGCGGCCGCTCCTCTCCCCGGGTGAGCACAGACCCTTTTAGGTGAAGACGGGGAGCTGGTTCTTGGGGTGACTGGGAGGTGTCCCCGCGACACTGACGCCTGTGTCCCTTCTTGCAGCAGTCTTGTGTGAACTGTGGCCGCGAGGCCCTGAGCGAGTGCACCGGCTGCCACAAAGTCAACTACTGCTCGACCTTCTGCCAGCGCAAGGTGCGTGCCTAATCCCGCCTGGGTGCCCCCTGCCGTCCTGATCTCATGCGCATGCCCCCTGCTGCCCAATCCCCTAGCATGCCCCCCCCCACTGCTGTCCGGTCCCCAAGTGTGCACCACCTGCCTCCCAGTCCCCGCGCATGTGCCCCCCTGCCACACTGTCCCCACGCACGTGCCCCCCTGCCGCCCCATCCACATGCCCTCTGCACTGCCACCCCCTACCCGCTAGGAGAGGCAGCTGCACTGGCTCCCTCCCTCGCCCACCGCAGCACAGTCCGCCCATTAGTCCTGTCTGCCCGGCCTCAGTCTCCTGCAAGTGTCCGCAGGACCAAAGCCCTGAAGAAGCCACACACCTTGAGTGCAGTGGCCCGAGGCCTTCATGGTCAGGCATTTGCGGCCTGGGCAAGCGGCTCTTCCCGTGTGTGTGTGTGTGTGTGTGTGTGTGTGTGTGTGTGTCTCCCCTGTCGGCCGCTGTTTTCTGGAGTCGCTGGTGCTAGCTGGTTCAGGTGTCCCTAATTTCTCCCACCCACACTCAGCAAGGCTGTCACTGTCTCTTCTTGGTGTTGATTTGAAACTTAGCAGAGTTAAGAAGGGCAGTGTATTTCATGGATGAATAGTGGCTAATGGAGCCCTTAGCGTGGCCCCCATGCTGCCTTAAGAGGTAGCTGTGTGCCTGCCGACACCACTGTCCCCGCCAGGTGGCTTTCTGGAGCCTCTGTCGCCAGCATTTCTGGAGCAGGAACAGCAGATGGCAGACAGAGGTGGGTGGGGACAATGGTCAGGGCCGAGTGCACATCGAGTTCCAGCGGGTCTGCAGACGCCTGAGCGCTGAGCGCTCCCCACAGTGCCGTGGGGGGGAAGGGCATGTGCGCATATCCCGCGGCCCCGGGAGAGTGCGCGAGAGCATCTTGCAGTCAAGTGCTAGGTGGCCTATAGGTGTGTCTGTGGGCAGGACCTGCCTCCCACGCGTGCTGGTAGCCCGGAGCCCGTCGGTCCCTCCACCCGCAATTGGTAGAGGTTTGGGGACCGGAAGTCTGCACTTCCCCTGTAGGTGTCAGCACCGAGGAGGGGGCATCGGGCTTGTTAGAGCCTCGGGGCAG
The DNA here is from genome assembly GCF_016509475.1 of Prionailurus bengalensis. Lineage (NCBI taxonomy): Eukaryota > Metazoa > Chordata > Mammalia > Carnivora > Felidae > Prionailurus > Prionailurus bengalensis. Next base: position 115,615,734 of record NC_057346.1, read on the forward strand.
CAGCCTGTGCCCGGGGCTGCGGAGGAGGAGCGGGCAGGAGCGGGCACGTGGGGTGGCCAGGGCCGGTGGCGGGCCCCAGGCTGGTGCTGCCATGTGGCCAACCTTGGGCCTCACTTTCTGCATCTTCCTTGAACCGGAACGATCACACGGACGGTTCGTGGGTTTGCTTCCCGATGGAATCGCTTCAGATGAGATTTTGTCTGAACTGCAGCCCGGGGCTGTGTGCTTGTGAAGCAGGCAGGCTAAACTTCGGGTATAATTTTGTGGACGAAGACTCCCTTTTTCCCTGGATTGTGTTAACTTTGTTCGCCTTTGATGTGTCTTATTGATAAAGACACGCTTTGGTTTTATTTCTGTAAATTGATACAAAATGAATCTCAAAATCCGTAATTCTCATGTTGGACCCAAAATGAACAGCGGGTGGGGGGTGTGAAGACAGAGGCCTGGGCTCCTCGTGGTGACCGGTAAAAGCTGATGTGACGGCCAGCAGTCCCGTCCGGAACGGCTCCCTCGATCCCTCCTGCGAACACGTGGGCGGGAGGTCAGTGCTGCGGGGTGACAAGGGCCATGACCTGGTAGGTTTTAACTCGCAGATGTGGTCTCCGTTCCGCATCTCGTCTGCCGTGTGTGCACGGACTCCACGACCTGGGCCCGTTTTCAGGGTACGGCCTGGTGATCGTTAGTACTTGTAGCGCCGACATCCCAGTTCGGTCGTGGAACGGTCCACCACCCCCGAAGGACCCCGTGGGCCCCTCCCCAGCCTCTGAGAAGCACGAGTCTACTTCCTGTCCTCGTGTGCTTGCCTCCTCTGGGCACGTCACGTGGCGAGTGCTGTGGTCTCGGGCACCTGGCTCCTCGCGCTGGCGCATTTTCGCGGCTTCCGCTCCAGGGCACGAGCCCGGGCTTTGCCCCTTTTCTCCTGTTCCCTCTGGCCATCACCAGGAGTGCCGCTCTCTCTGAGTTTGTGAGTTCGCGCCCCTTCCTAGGTGGGCGTGTCCTCCCCTGCCCGGGCTGGGACCTCGGCGTGGGCTCGCGGGGTCGTGCAGGCAGTTTGTGTTTGGCTTTGCCGAGAAAGTTCCAGACCGCTTTCCCAAGTGGCTGCGGGGGCTACCCCTCCCCCGCCAGCACGTGGCGTGGTCCAGCGGCCGCAGCTGTCCACCAACTGTCCACCAGGTGCTAACTGGCATTCCTGTAACGACCAGTCATTTGGGCACCTTCGCATTCACTTAGCGGGCAGTCGTGTGTCTCTTTTGGGGAAACGTCTGTTCAGACCTTTTGCCCCCGTTTGAATTGGGTCATTTCAGTAAGAGATTAGAGGGTTCTGTGCACGCTCTGGACACGGGCCTCCATCAGATACGTGATTTACCAGGATTTCCAGCCTGTGACTTGTCTGTTTAATTTCCTAGTAGCAGGTTTGCAGGGCAAAAGTTTCTAATGTTGGTGAAGTCCAGTGTATCAAAAAAGTTTTTCATGGAGATCACACTGTGGGTGTTGTGTCTCAGAACTTGTGCTGGCCTCCTGTTTCCCCCTAAAACACTGTCGTGTTTGCACCACGACGCCTTTTGGGCTCACAGTCACATGCGGTGTGATGCCATGGCCCGGGCCGGCCCGTGCAGTTGTACACGTTTTGTGCGTTCCCACAGTTTGTGGGTGATTCCCGGGGAGGCTTCTGTTCTTGGGATATAATTATTTTACTGTGAGAACAGGGCAGGCTTGTTGTAGAAAACCTAGGAAACGTAGGACAGCACAGAGACGACCAGCCGGAACCCTGCCGTCCTGGACGGCACCCCATCTGTACTTGCTTTTGCCCAGCGTGTTTGTGTTCGTCCCTATCACGTCGTTTCTTTTCTTTCTTTCTTTCTTTCTTTCTTATTTATTTATTTATTTATTTATTTATTTATTTATTTATTTATTTTTCAACGTTTATTTATTTTTGGGACAGAGAGAGACAGAGCATGAACGGGGGAGGGGCAGAGAGAGAGGGAGACACAGAATCGGAAACAGGCTCCAGGCTCTGAGCCATCAGCCCAGAGCCCGACGCGGGGCTCGAATTCACGGACCGTGAGATCGTGACCTGGCTGAAGTCAGACGCTTAACCGACTGCGCCACCCAGGCGCCCTCTTTCTTTCTTTTTTTAATGTTTCTTTATTTCTGAGAGACACACAGAATCCGAAGCAGGGTCCAGGCTCTGAGCCATCAGCCTAGAGCCCGACACGGGGCTCGAACTCGCGAAATGTGAGATCGTGACCTGAGCCGAAGTCGGACGCTTAACTGAGTGAGCCACCCAGGCACCCCCCACCCCATCACGTCATTTCTTGACCAAGCCCTAGGCTCACCTCCAGTCGAGGGTTACGTCTGTTTCGACTAACACGGCCCTCGTTTGTCCAGCCCCCGGGTCCTCGTCCAGAGCCCCAGTCTGGGCTGAGAGGTGGCTTCTCACTGCCTGCAGACGGGCTCCAGCCTTGCCTGAGCTCAGCCCCCTCTCCCCCTGCCAACATCCCGACAGCATCTGCCCTGACCGGGGACTTGGTCGCCTCCCCCTCACGAGGAGGTGGTATCTTGCTCAGCACACCTGCCCTGTTCCCAGTCTTCTCGTGGGCCACAGCCACTGAACCCTTCTGTGGACATGAGGCCGGCCCCAGCTTTGTTTTTTTCGTTTTTGCCGGTATAAATAACACCGTGGGCGACAGCACCGGGTACAAATATTTCTTTGCAGGTATGACTTTCTTTTCTCTGTATCTCGAGCGACAGAGGGATCAGAGTGCAGGTGGGCCTCACGGTGTCGGTGTCCTCGGGGCTCACCCCGGTTGTTTGCCATCTGAGCCGGCGCCTCCCACGTGGGGGTGGGCTTCGGGCCCTGCTCCCCAGGTCACACTCAGGTCACGTGGGGCGTGCCCTTCCTTTCAGGACTGGAAGGACCACCAGCACGTGTGTGGCCAGTCGGCGGCTGTCACCGTCCAGGCGGACGAAGTCCACGTCACTGACAGCGTGATGGAGAAAGTCACCGTGTAAGGGTCCCTGGGTCCCCTCTCCACGGAGCCGCCGGGCTGCCACAGGTCGGGGACTGAGGAGGATGCTGAGGAGGTGAAAACGCTTGCTGGTCAAGTTGTTAACAGACTCTAAGTGACCTGTGCCCTTGGAAATGAGCCCCTGCTGCCCAGAAGCCCTGAGGGAGGTCGGGGCAGCGGCTGGACGCCGGCCCCGGGCCCTTGGCGCCTTCTCTCGGTGCTCTTTTTATCCCCTGGTCTTCCCCACGGGTGTGTCGTGTGCCGTAACACGCGTGTACATAACGTGTCTGTCAATAAAGCGGACGTCTCTGCCCCACCGGACGGGTGACTCCAGCTCCAACTTCCCAGATGCCCCGGAGGTGGGGGGGCCTCAGCTTTGTGTTTCCTGATGCGCAGCCCGGAGGCCACAACTCCCAAGTGTGTGGACCAGCGAGTGGGTGGTGGCACTGTCCCCGGTGGCCGTTGGCTACCCGCCTGCTGGGAGCCGCAGGCCCCGTCTCTGAGGTGATACGGCCCAGACTCGCTGCCTGATGGCCGCCGCCACACGGCCTTCCTTCTCTCTAGCATGAGGTTATACCCCGAGAACCCCGACCACCCAGAGGCCAGGCCAGCCCTGCGTCTTTCCACCTGCACTGAGGGGCAGAGGGCACAGGGGGCCAGAGAGGGATCGGCGCCTGGAGCCCTTGGCTGGCTCTGGAAACGAGACCTGCCTCCTCTGCTGACCAAGGGTGGTGCCTGAGGAAGTTGCCCATGTTCTGGAAGCTTCTGCGGGTTTCCAGAAGTGCCCTCGTGGCCCCCGAGCCCTTGGCCTGCCGTCGCCCTGTTTTCTCTGCACTCGTGAGGCTCGGGAGCTCCGTTGTTCCGGGGGTCGGGGGGAGGTGAAGGCCCACCCCAGCCGGAGACACGCCCTGTGTGTGCAGCCGGCACAGCCCCTGGGCGCTGGCACGATGGCACGCTTCCCTGGATTCTCACGCTCATCTGCCGGTTCTGCGAACTGTGCATGTCCACACCCCTGTGGGAGGGGGAGAATTCCCCCGGCCCTGACCCTTCCTGGGCTCCTACTTCCAGAAAGTTCTCCCAAGTCTGCAGCACCCTAGAGACTTGGCTTTGGGGATGCTGGCTCCAGAACGAGCTGAGGGTGTGGCCAGAGTCCTGACGGGAAGGGGTGTGAGCATGGGGGGCCCCGGAGATGCTGCTCTATCTCCCGAGCCGAGCCTGGCTCCCAGAGGCGCCCTCGGGTCCGTGGGCCTGGCCTGGCCTCGCCACAGACCCCAGTCGGCTGCTCTCAGGGAGCCCGTCGTGGGTCCTGCTCCCCAGAAGCTGCTGCCTCTGCTCTCATGACCTCTGCAGACTAAGCTTGGATTTTCTTTCACTGAGTTTAGCACGTACTGGAGTCACCGAATTTCACCTTCCTGCCTTTGCCAGCACCTCTCAGGGAGATAAAGGCTGAGGAATCTGGGCACGTGCCCCAAGCTGAGGCCGTGGTGAGCGCCGGGATTTGACCTCGATGCCCCCCAGACTGCACGCCCCCCACTGGGCACAATCTTCAGAGGCGCAGTGCTGCAGACAATGTGGGGGGAGGGGCACATCTCAGCCCTGGCCACCCCCCTGCTTCCCTGGGTTTGCTCAGCGTAGAGGTGGCAGGAAAGGGGACCGGGGGGCACGTCAGCTTCAGCAGAAGGGATCTGGGAGCACCCCCGCCCCCAACTTGAAGACGCCGGCCACCCGCCTGCCCGGAAAGACTTCACGTGCGGGCCCCAGAGCCACTGCCTCCCTCTGGCGGCCAACTCCTTAAAACAACACTCCGGAATGCACGTTGTGGGGGCAGCGCTTCAAAGGGTATCGTTTCTAGGCCTATGAAGTGTTCTTAGCCCTGGCTGGGGGAAGGCTTCTGGAAATTGCCCTTGGGGGCCCAGGCTTCGAGGCTGGTCCGCAGAGTTCCACGTCAGGGCTTCTGAGGGCATCTCCAGCCTCCAGGAACAGGCGAGGGGCCGGCCTCTGTCAGCCGGCGGTCAGCACAGGCTGGGCCGTTCAGGGCGCCGCAGGCTGGGGTGACCCTTGGCATCATCGGGCGCGGCTGAGTGAGCCTGATGGCCGAGGCGCCTCCGGGGGCCTCCCAGTCTGCCAGGCCCTCTGTGGCTCCCATGTACCTTTTGCTCCACCCTGTCCCCCTCGCCCACCTTGTCCTCCTCTGTTGGGAGCTGCAGATTCTGTCCAGAGGGCCAACGGGGAGGGGGTGGGGTCCCCAGCAGCTCCCAGCCCATTCTCAGCTCTGTCGCCGAGGGCAGGTGCAGCTCACGAGGTCGGTCAGCCCACAGACCGGTGGGGAGGGGCCCACAGCTGGCTGGCAGGGGAGCTGCTGGCCGCGTCCCGATGGCGCGGCTCCACGGGCACACGTGAAGGGAGCATCGGGGGCACGTGGGGCCCCGAATCTGACCCTGCCCTCAGCCTGAGGGCCCCAGTGGCCCTGTCCCTGCCCTTTACTTCCAAGTCTGAGACCCCCGGGAGGGACCGTAGACCCAGCTCGGAGCAGGTGTCTGTGCCTGGGACAGCCATCCGGGGCTCCTGTCTGAATATCGGGGCTGCTCCCTGTGGGGAGACTCGGTGTCTGCTGCAGCTGCCCTCACACTTCATGGGCAAGAAGGTGCCAGAAACTCAAGCAGCCGCCAGAGCCAGGGTCCACTGGGTGCCCCTCTCCCCACTCCCACTGAGACCCTGAGCAGGAGGGAAGGGGCGGCCCCCCTCTGTCCACAGAAGAGTTTAACATGCTGAGGTATCACCCAGCCTCACAGCCCGTCATTTCTCAGGTTCGCAAGAAAACTTCACGCCTCGAACCACAGACAGCGTCCCCGACACGGGAATGGTAACCGTGGGGCCCCAGGACCGGGAGGGCCCAGATGAAGTCCAGGTTGAGCTGTCCCTGGTCGGAGGGGCTCAGAGCTGCCCCCTCCTCCCTAGGAACAGGAGCCTTGCTGTGAGCAGGGGGGCCAGTCAGCCACAGCACACGGGGCAGCTTGGTGGCTCTGCCCTGCTTCAGGCTGGGCACCTCCTCCTGGCTCCCCTGTTCTGGGCCTCGCCACCTCACGGGCAGCCTCAAGGCAGAGGATCGAGGAGGCTGCCTTGGTGGGCCCACCCACCCGGCCCCCGGCCCCATCTCCTTGGGGCCTGGGACATCACCAAAGCCGGGAGCTGGCCGGGAGCCGTGCTCTGACCTGGGCCCGGCTCTGCTGAGTCTGTAAGGACAGTGGAGTGGACGCTGGGCTGGTCCTTGCAGAAGCAGGGGGCCCGGCTGCTGATGGCCCACGGTGGCTGCCTTCCCACTGGGGAAGTCTCAGGAAACTGCCTCCTCCCTGCAGGACAGCTGTCTACACTCTCCACTGAGAGAGGGGCAACAGCTGGGGGCGGGGGTGCAGCTGGTGCCACGGTGTGTCAGGGAGGGAACCGTTCGGAGGAGGGTGTGAGTCACCATGGGTGAACCCGTGGACAGCCCCACAAGCAGAGCCCAAACCTTCTTAGGCAAGAGCTGGTCTGGTTCTGGAAGCTTCTCCATGGGCGAGGCTGAATGGGCCTTTCTGGAGCCTCCCTGCCCAGCCTAGGGGCAGAACTGGCATCCCTCCCACCTGACCCTGAGCCAGGAGCCAGTTTGGTGGGGTCTGTTCTCTGGGCTTCCTCAGAAGGAAGGAGGGGTTCACTGGCCTGGCGGGGGGGGGGGGGGGGGGTATCCAAGTGGGGCAGAGGCCCCTCCTCCCGCTCCTCCCCCCCCCCAGCCCACTCCCCCAGCCCGCAGCCTCCCCAGCAGGCGTTTAGGAAGGAATTTGTTTAATCTTAGTCGTACAAAACCCCCTCCCTTACTGGGGTCCTGCCCCCGGAGGCATGGCCGGGTCCTCCTGGGCCCAGGTCCTCGCAGAGGACGCAGTGGGCGCACGCGGAGGGATCCGCCCAGCAGCAGAGGCGCAGGGCCTTGCGGAAGACGGTGCGAAACTCGGCGTTGAAGACGGTGTAGATGACGGGGTTGAGGGCGCTGTTGACGTAGCCCAGCCAGGTGACCGCGCTGACCAGCCGCGGGGGCACGGCGCAGGTAGGACACAGTCCCCGGGTGATGTGCACCACAAAGAAGGGAGTCCAGCACACCAGGAAGGCCCCTGGGGGCGGGGCCGGAGGGCGCGGTGAACCCGGGTCCCCGCGGCGCCCAGCCCGCCATGGGCACCTCCTCCCAACCGGGGGCACTGCCACCTTCCACTTCGCCCACCGACCCCAGGGCAGGTACCCACCGACCACCACCGGCAGGACCCTCATGGCCTTGCGCTCCCGGCCGGTGATCTTGGCGCGCCTCCTCCTGGGTGCCTGCCGCGGCGGCTCGGCTGGGACGGCGTCGCCGACCTCGGGGGGCGGTGGGCCGGGGCCGCTGGGCCGACGAGGCGCCCGGCAGTGCAGCTTGGCCTGGCGAGCCGCCTCCCAGCGCCGCAGGCCCCGGAACGTGGCCCAGTAGAGCAGCAGCATGAGCGGGCAGGGCAGGAAGAAGGAGCACACGGACGAGTAGACCACGTAGTCGCGGTTCTCCAGGCGGCACACGGCGGGGTCGCGGCCGCGCGGGTCGTTGAGGCCGCACAGCACGGGCGCCGCCACCGCCGCCGACAGCAGCCACGTGGCGCCGATGAGCAGCAGCTGACGCCCCCCGGCGCCCTGGCGGTTGTAGCTCAGCGGCACGGCCACGGCCACGAACCTGCAGGGGGGCGCGGTGAGGGCGGGCGGCACGGGGCAGGGGGCGCGCGCGCGGCCGGGCGGCGGGGACTCACCTGTCCACGCTGATGGCGCACAGGTTGAAGATGGAGGCGGTGCAGAGCATGACGTCCATCGCCATGAGCGCGTCGCAGAGGCCGGGACTGAACAGCCACACGCCGCCCTGGACCTGCGCCCGGGGAGGGGGTGAGGGGGCAACAGACACAAGACCCGCTGACTGTCTTCCCGCAGTGGCCCCGGGGCCAGGACCCCGGCGCCGGCTCTTTCAGACCCCCCTCCTTTTAGGGGGTGCGGGGACTGAATATCAGCGGGGAGCGGGAAGGAGCCAGAGGTCCACAGGCCCAGCAGTCTTCACATTGAGCTGGGCGAGGGTCCCAGGGTCCCCCCAACTCCCATCCCCACCCTCCCCCCACCCCTCGTCACACGCCTCACACCCCGTGTGTACCCCTCCAATCCTCCCCCCACCCCTCCCCACGCCCCACACTCCCTCCCCCTCCCACACCACTGCAACCCTCCCCACCCCTCCCCCATCTATCCCCACCCCTCCCCCACCCCCCCTTCAACCCTCCCCCACCCCTCCCCACTCCCCTCATACTCCCTCCCTACCCCTCCAATCCTCCCCCACCCCCCTCCCCACGCCCCACACTCCCTCCCCCACCCCATCCCTCCAACCATCCCCCCACCCCTGGCCACACCACTCACACCCGGTCTGTACCCTCCAATCCTCCCCCCACCCCTCCCTACCCTCCCACACCCCTTCCCCACCCCCCACACACTCCCTCCCCCTCCCACACCACTGCAACCCTCCCCCCACACCCCTCCCCCACCCCAACCTCCCACTCCTTCAACCCTTCCCCCACCCCTCCCCACTACCCTCATACTCCCTCCCTACCCCTCCAATCCTCCCCCACCCCCCTCCCCACCCCCCACACTCCCTCCCCCACCCCATCCCTCCGACCCTCCTCCCACCCCTCCCCACACCCCTCATACTCCCTCCCCACCCCTCCAACTCTCCCCCCACACAACCCCCTCCCCCACCCGCACCCCTCTAACCCTCCCCCATCCCTCCCCACTCCCCTCACACTCCCTCCCTACCCCTCCAATCCTCCCCCCACCCCCCTCCCCTCCCCCACACACTCCCTCCCCCTCCCACACCTCTCCAACCCTCCCCACACACAACCCCCTCCCCCACCCCACCCCCTCACTCCTCTCCAATCCCCCTCACACCTCTCCTCACCCCTCCAACCCTCCCCCCCACCTCCACCCCCACCCCCACCCCCACCCCCACCCCCACCGGTTAAAACTGAGAAAGGCCTAGGGGAGACTCTGTAGGTGAGGTCAATGCTTGAGAGCCGGGTCTCTGGCGAGAGGATCCCAGGGTAGGGGTGGTCCCAGGGATTCTGCTGCCCTGGAGCGTGAAGCCCCTGCCCCCATTTCCTCCCCACAGGATGGCTAAGAGTCCACCTGTCTGGTTAAACTGTCACTGCTCTGGGACTCGAGATTATCACCTCACATCTGTAGAGGAGGGGTGAAGACAGCATCCACGGAATTGCCCTGAGGATAAATCACCTAAAAGATATAAAGTCTCTGCGGTGCGCCTGGGGGGGTGGGGCTCAGGTCTTGATCTCACAGCTCCTGAGTTCGAGCCCCACGTCAGGCTCTGTGCTGAGAGCTCAGAGCCTGAATCCTGCTTCAGATTGTGTGTCTTCCTCTCTCTCTCTGCCCCTCCCCTGCTCACACTCTGTCTCTTTCGCTCTCAAAAATAAACATTAAAATTTTTTTTAAAAGATATAAAGGCTCCTCACTGTGCCCAGTGCCCCCACCAAAGGCAAAGGAGCAGACAGCCCCCCCTACAGCCCCCCCCACTCTACTGCCAACCCCCCTCTACAGCCACCCCCCCCTCTAAATCCCCTCCCGCTGATTTGGGACGATTAGGAGCTTAGGAGCCCTCAGTCAGTGACGTCTGTCTGTGGCTCTGGGGGAGGGGCAGGTCATGGGTGTCCTTGTCCAGCTCTGCCCCAGCCTGGCCGGGACTCACCATGTCCGCCCTTAGAAAATTGGAGCCTCCCTTCCCCCCACGGCCCCTGACTGCCGAGTTCCCAGCCCAGCCCTAAGCAGCTTTTCTCTGCCCAAACGGCAAAGCAGACAGGGCTGGCACCAAGCGGGACCCACCCAAGGGCCAAACCTGGTCTGGGGATGGAGCTTCTGGGCCCTGGTTCTTGACGGGGGCTCCGGAGCTCACAGAAGCCCCTGCCCTTGCTTCCACTGTCAGGGGTCAGGGCCTCCCCTCCTGCAGCCCCGCTCACTCCCCCTCAGCTCCTAGCAGCTGAGTGCCCCCTCCCCCTACCCCCACCCCCCCCACCCCGCCTGCTATGGGCAGAGCATGTTTGTGAGCGAGGGTCTCCTTCCCTTGGGTGCTCTTGTGTGCGTGTGCCTGGTCACACACGGCTGTGGTTTGTGCAGTGATGTGTATGTGTCTCTGCGCCCCAGGGAGAGCCAGGGGGACTGAGCATGAATCTGCCTTTCCATCTGGCTCCCCTGGGGAATGGAACCCAGCTGAGGGGGTGGTGGGTGGCTGGACTGCCAAAGTCACCTGTTTCTGAGGTCCCTCCCTGGCTTGAAGGACAAAGGCATCTCTTGGGGAGCAGACGCCAAAACAGGGGGACGAGGTACAGGTACAGCGGAGGGAGGGCGGACAGTCGCCCAGCTGAGCGGGCTAACGGACACCGAGATGGCGGGGGCGGGGGGGGGGGGGACGAGTGTCAGGGGACCGAGGCTCCAGTGGTCCTGGGGCCTGCGCAGGTTCTCGAGGTTCCCGAGAAGCCGAGCGGCCGGGTCGCTCGGGTCCCCTGTGCGGACGGGGACAGGGGACGAAGGCGCAGGGGAGGAGCGCGCGCGTGCGGCGGGACCGCGGGCTCACCTCGGAGTAGACGAAGAGCGGCAGCACTAGCAGGGCGAGCAGCAGGTCGGCGGCTGCCAGGCTCACGATGAAGTAGTTGGTGGGCGTCTGCAGGGCGCGCTCGGCCGCCACGCTCACGCACACGAGCGCGTTCCCCGCGAGCACCGCGCCGATGAGCAGCACGCCCCCCGCCAGCGCCGCCGCCGCCCCGGGGGTCCCCGCGCCGCCGCCCGCTCCCGGCCCGCGCCCCTGCAGCAGCCCATCCGCGTCCGCGGCGCTGCGGTTCCCCATGGCGCACCTGCCCCATGCGCCCAAGCGGGCGCTCAGCACCGCGGACAGAGCCCGGGTCGCGAACCCCGGAGCCCCGCCCCCCGGGCCCGCCCCGAGCCCGGCCGGAGTCCCGCCCCGATCCGCCCCGCGCGGCCGGCCCCCGGGGGGTTGGAGGCGCGCCCCGTCTCGGACTTTTGCGCCCCGGGAGGCGGGCGGGCGGACAAGTGCGGGCGCCCACGAGGTAGGCGTTAAGACTGGCACGCGCGGGCCCAGCGTCCCGCCGCGCGGCGCAGGGTCGGGGGAGGTCCGCGCGGGTCTGCGCCCGGAGACGCCGGGGGTGGAAGGTCGGCCGGAGCACCCCTGGGGGAGTGCGGGCACCCGACGCCAGCGCCGTCCCGCCGGGCCCCACACACCCCGCGTCCCGCATGCGCCGGAGGGCTGTGTGCTCCCCGGGGCGGGGGGAGGGCTGGGGGGGCTCCGGGAGGCGCCTCCAGGCGGAGGCGGGGCCACTGCTCACCCGGCACCGGGAGACCCGAACCCCGTGGGCCCCCTGATGAGGCTTCCCTCGTTCATCCGACCCAACCTCACGTGCCCCAGGACATCCCCCCGAAATGATTGCAGACGCCGGTCTGGGGCCCTGCACCCCATCCTCTCGTCCCTGACCGAAACCACGCCCAGTTACTCCCCACCACGCCACTGCCTGGTGCTTACTGCTTAGCATTAAACCCTAACCCTAACCCTAACCCTAACCCTAACAGGAGGAAGGCACTCTCCAAGGAGTCACCTCCTTCACAGAGAAGAAAAAGCCCCAAATGAGAACCCTCTCACCTGCACCCACCAAGCCCACAATCACTAGATCCTGGGCCCTCCTCCCTGGAGCACTGAGGCCGTCCCGGGTCCATCACCCCACCTGCCACCCCAGGACCGTGAGAGCATGGGAGGATCCTGGGGCAGTGTCCCCAGGTCCACGAAGGTAAGACTATCACAGAGCAGATGCGTGGGACACTCAGAGTCAGCCAGAGACAGCTGTACATGACAGAGTCGGCCTGGACTGTCCTCTGTCGGGTCACAAATGTGCACGGAAAGAACGTAGATGGAAAATGTATTTCAGCCAGAATTTTCTTTAAAATTTTTTTTGATGTTTATTTATTTTTGAAGGAGACAAGAGACAGAGTGTGAGTGGGGGAGGGGCAGAGAGAGAGGGAGACGCAGAATCCGAAGCGGGCTCCGGGCTCCGAGCTGGCAGCACAGAGCCCAATGTGGGGCTCGAACCCACGAGCTGCGAGATCACTACCTGAGTCGAAGCCGGGCACTCAACCGAGGATCCCCCCACCCCGGGCGCCCCTCAGCCAGAATTTCCATTATGGACTTACTAAAATCAGAGTGACACCTACCTTTAGTGTCACTAAAGGGGCCGTGAAGTGGGCGCTCTGCCTGCATCCCTCTGTGGGATCATGTGATGCACATGGGACCCCTCAGTTTCCCTTTCTGGCTGCTCCCTGCCCCGGGAGGCTGGGACACTCAGGATGGGTCTGGAGCACAGAGTTGTTGCCAGGAATCCGGGATCCTGATTTCAAAGACAGCAGGGAACAGAGTGGCCAACTTGCTGAGCTCGATCCCTTTCATGCACATTAGTAGAGGGAGGAAGGCTTTCTTCCTCTCTGAAGCTTCAAGCAAGAGAACTCACCGTCCTAGTGACTGGAGCAGTAGGAAGGTCATTCTCTCACAGGACACAAGTCCCAAGACGGGGGTGGCTTTGTGATCTTGGGTTGGATGCCAAGTAGCGGATCTTTAGCGTCTGATCTGCCTGGCGTTTCCTCCTGGTCCCCAGATGTCTGCCAGCATTACGGGTGAAAAGGCAGTCTGGACCGGGAAAGGGCGCGTACAGTGTGGGTCTCTGATACAGGGTGCAGATCCAGAATATACGAAGAGCCCCGTCAAGTCAACGAGAAAAGACAGTCCAGTTTTAACGAGGGGAAAGGTCTGGAGGAGGCACGTTACAAACAGAGAACTCTCATGGTCAGTAAGCTTGTGAGAAAGTGCTCGGTGTCATTGGCCACCATGGATATGGCAATAAAACATCACAAGGACGTGCCGTCGCACACTAGAATGGCAGGGGAAAAGAAAGCCAGACGTATGATGTGAAAATACTCTCCCGGACTGCAGCCTGACGCTCCCTTCTCCCAACTGCGCATTTGAGGGGATTCTTCTGCGGAAGGCACAAGCTGAGGTTCTTTTTTTCTCGCCTGTGGTTGCGCCACAACAACCCGCTCCCGTTGTTGAAAAGACCATCCTTTCACCACTGGCTTGCTTTTGACCTTTTGTCAAAAAATCACTTGAGCGCCTTTTCTTTGTCTGTCTTTCCTTCCAGCGCCAACACACAGCCTCAGCCACCTTGGCTTTACGGCAAGTCACGAAATCGGGCTCTGTGAGCCCTTGAACTTTGTTCCTTCACAACAGTGTTTTGGCTTCTCCAGTTCTGTCTGTATGTATGGATTTTAAAGTCAGCTTGTCTGTATCTACAAAAATAGTCCTGCTGGGAATGTGATCGGGATCGTGCAGAATCCATACAATGATTTAGGGCAAACGGACATCTTCATGAGGTTAAGTCTTTGGTCTATGAACGTAGGTGTATCTCTCCATTTATTTGGATATTCTTGGAAGTCTTTCATCAGTATCTTGTTTTCAGCACATATTTTGTAAGATTCACAACTAAGTATTTCATGGCTTCTGGCGTATTTGGTAAGTGGTTCTGCTTAAAACTGTCATTTCCAGCTGTTCATTGCTAACGTGTAGAAATACAAGTTTTGTGTTTCCCTTGTGCGAAACCCTATTAATGCAAGGGTTTTTTTCTTTAGTTTTCTTCAGAATTTCTGCATAGATAATTATCTTGTTTTTTAATTTAAATGTTTTTATTTATTTTTGAGAGAGAGAGAGAGAGAGAGCATGAGCAGGGGAGGGGCAGAGAGAAAGGGAGACACAGAACCAGAAGCGGGCTCCAGGCTCGGAGCTGTCAGCACAGAGCCCGACACGGGGCTCGAACTCATGAACCGCGAGATCATGACCTGAGCCCAAGTCGGACACTTCACCGACGGAGCCCCCCAGGCACCCCCAATCACGTTCAGCTCAAAATTCTCTTCTGTGACCACGGTCACGTAGAACTGTGATGTTTTGTTTCCAAATGTTGGTAGATTTCCTTGTCGACTTCCTGTCGTTTGCCTTTTGTTTGTTCCATCCCAGTGAGAAAAAGGTGCTGCGGAGGACCTCGGCTCCTTTACACTTGCTACGGTCTAGTTTATGGCCCAGAACATGATCTGTCACCACAGATGTTCTGCTTGGAAGGAAGTGTGCTCTGCTGTGATGAGGTGGACGTGTGCGTCAGTCGGATCAGGACGCTGCTCTTCGGATTTCTGTGTCCTGGCTCCTTTCCGGTCTGTTCTGTTAATTACTGAGAGAGAGGTGTTAGAGCCTCCATGGACAGTTGGTGGGATTTTCGATTTCTCCCTTCGGCTCCAGCGCGTGTCCTTTGAAGACTTCTTGTAAAGGGCGTATGCATTTAGAGGAGTGACCACCATGCCTGGGGGGCTCGGTCAGTTGAGCATCTGAGCTCAGGTCACGATCTTGTGGTTCATGAGTTCGAGCCCCGCGTCGGGCTCTGTGCTGACAGCTCGGAGCCTGGAGCCTGCTTCGGATTCTGTGTCTCCCTCTCTCTGCCCCTCCCCTGCTCGTGCTGTGTGTCTCTCTCTCTCTCCCAAAAACATTAAAAAAAGAAGAAGAAGAAAAGTGGCGCCCAGGGCTCACAAAGAGTGAGAGTTTGGGAGGTGATGGGACTAGGTGGTGCCTACAAAGCTAATACTTTTTTATTTATTTATTTATTTATTTATTTTTAAAGCCTTTTCTTCTTCTTCTTTCTTCTTCTTCTTTTTAAAGCAGGCTCATGCCCAGCGTGGAGCCCAACATGGGGCCCAAACTCATGACCCTGAGATCAAGACCTGAGCTGAGATCAAGAGTCAGACGCTTAACTGATTGAGCCATCCAGGTACCCTTAAAGCTTAGTTTTTTTTTTTCTCTAGTAATCTCTACACCTAATATGGGGCTTGAAGCCATGACCCCGAGATCAAGAGTTGCATGCTCCTTGGACTGAACCAGGCAGGTGTCCAAATACAGCTTTCAAAACTCACAGAACCATACATCCACAAAGACTAGCCATAGGGGCTCCTGGGCGACCCAGGTGGTTAAGCACTGACTTTTAACCTCCACTCAGGTCTTGATCTCAGGGTCATAAGTTCAGGCCTCACGTTGGGCTCTGCACTGGGTGTGAAGCCTCCTTTAAAAAAAAATTAGCCATAAATAACGAACTTCACAAAAAGTCTGTGACCCCAGGTTTGCAGACCAGCTTTGGTGAGGCTCAATAAAATGTACGGGGCTGCGCAGCGCAGCCCTGAGAGGAGGAGGTGCTAATTCTGTCCAGAGCCTCTGGCCAGTGAAGCTGTGATGTGCCACCTCTAAGGCTGGGTGGGTCCTGAGAGGCCACTCCATCCTCCCGGGACTGAGGAGTAGGTCTATGACCCTCTAGGATAGGACAGAAGCTGGAGCCGTCACCCTGGTGGTGACACTTGAGCAGGTCTCGGGGCCAGTTTCGTAATCATTCGCCACAGAGTTTTATGGGATGCTAAGACATTCACGATAGTGTTTATTTGGCTCGCAAGAGTTGTTCAGAAGTTTAAGAATCTCTTCCTAATTAATAGAACAAGCAGACAGAATATCAGCAAAGCTATAGAAGAATCTGAACAACCACCAACCAAGCGGACATATTTGACATTATGGAACAGTCCATCCAACGGCAGAGAAATATGTATTCTCTTCAAGTACACATGGAACTTCAAGATAGACCACATTCTGCGTCGAAAAAAGAAGCTTAAGACATTTTTTAAAGAATGAGAATCATAAAAAGTATGTTCTCTGACCACAAAGGAATTAAACTAGAAATCAACAGAAAGATAACAGGGAAATCCTCCAAAATTTTGGAATTAACACAATTCTAAGTAATCCGTGGGTCAAATGAGAAATTATAAAATATTTGGAACTAAGGAAAGTGAAGATACATCATATCAAAGTTTATAGGATAGAGCCAAAACTATGCTCAGAGGAAAATTCATAGCATTAGCTGCTTAATTTGAAAAGGACAGACTCAAATTAATGTAAAACACCAGTTAGCAATCAAAAGAAGAAAAACCACATGATCATATTGACTGATGCAGAAGAGACACTTGACAAAATTCAACCTGCATTCACGATAAAAGTGCTTAGTGATCTGGAAATAGAAGGAACCCCCTCAACCCAACAAAGGCACCTTCAAACCGTATCGCCAGCACGACACTTTGTGGTGCAGGGCCGAGTGCCTTCCAGCTACACTCAGAAGCAGGACTGTCCACTCCCACCTTTTTAAAAAGGTTTACTCATTTATTTTGATGCCGGGAGAGGGGCAGAGAGAGAGGGAGAGAATCCCAGGCAGGCTCTGTGCTGTCAGCACAGAACCCCACACGGGGCTCGATCTCATGATGATGAGATCATGACCTGAGCTGAAATCAAGGTTCTGACACTTAACTGAGCCAACCAGGCGGCCAACTCTCACCTTTTGTTCAATATTGTGCTGCCACTCTAGCTAGTGCAGTCAGGCAATAAAAATGTAAATAAAAGATGTCCAGATTGGAAAGGATGTCCCTGTGTACCGATGACACAACTGTCTAAGCAAACCCCCAGGGAATCTACAAAAGCTCTTGGAACTAATAAGTCAGTTTAACCGGATAGCAGGATGCAAAGTCAACACGCAAGGATCAATTATGTCTTGTTCTACCAGCAGTAAACAATTGGAAGCCAAAATTAAAAAGTAAAAACACGTGGAGGGCCTCGGTGGCTCAAGTGTCCCACTCTTGATTTTGGCTCAGGTCAAGAACTCGAGGTTCGTGAGATGAGACCCGGAGCGTGCTCTGCACTGGCGGTGCGAGCCTGCTCGGGATTCTCTCTCTTTCTCTCTCACGATAAACATTTTAAAAATTAAAAAAAAAGTAAAAACACATTACCGTTTACAACAGCTATAAAAATACACGAAATATGTTTAAATCTAAAAACATGTACAGGATCCATATGCTGAAAACTACAAAATATTGGTAAAATAAATAAAAGAAAACCTAAATAAATTGGGAGATACGTCTTGTGCACAAATGAAAGGACAGTCTTTTCAGTAAGGGCCACTGAGACAATCGGATGTTCACATGCACCCCCCCAGCCCCTTGATCTAATGCTAACACTACATAAAAACTAACTCAGAATGGATCATAGATGTAAAAATGTAAAATGTAAGGCTATAAAAATTTTGGAAATATGGGGAACATATTTGTGACCAGGGATTTGGCAAAGAATTTTTTTCAAGTTTTTATTTATTTATTCATTTAAGTAATTTCTACACCTAACATGGGGCTCAAACTCACAACCCCAAGATCAAGAATCACATGCTCTTCTGACTGAACCAGCCAGACCCCCCTTGCAAAGAGTTTGTAGACATGACACCAAAAGCATGGTCTACAAATTAAAGCAAAAATAAGCTGGACTTCATTAAAATTTGAAATTTCCACTCATAGAATGTAAGAAAATATCAGCAAATCCTATTTTCAGCAAGTGGTTTCTATACAACATATATAAAGAACTCTCAGGGCTCAGCAATGACATCACAAGAAAGAAAACTCCAGATAAACAACCCTTATAAATATGTGTATACAAAACTCTTGCACAAAATATGAGCAAACCAAATCTAGCCGCATTTTTTAAAGGATTATGCACTATGACCAAGCGGGGATTTGCTCCAGGAATGCAAGGGTGATTCAACAGACAAAACTCAATGTAATATATCACATTAATAGAACGGAGGGTGGAAATCCATTTAGTAATCTCAACCGATGTAGAAAAAGCATTTGATGAAACCCAATACCCTTTTATGATAAAAAGACTCCATAAACTACGAATAGAAAGAAACCTCCCGAAATGATAAAGGACATCTTTGAAAAACCCACAACGAACATCGGACTCAATAGTGAGAGATGGAAAGCGTTTCCCCTAGGATCAAGAATAAGACAAGGACACCCACTTCTGCTGCTTCTCTGTATCATGTTCTGGAAGTTCTACCAGAACGATTAGGCGAGAAAAAGAAAGAAAAGGTATCCAAGATTGGAAAGGAAAAAGTAAACGATTTCTCTGTGCCGATGACATGATCTAATGTATAGAAAATCTAACAAAACAAAACCCTCACCCTCAGCCTCAGCCTCAGCCTGTTACGACTAATAAAAAAACCCAGCAAAGTTGTGGGATATGATATCGACGTATAAAAACCAGTTATATTTCTATACACTAGCAACAAACAATCCAAAAATGAAATGAAGACAATAATTCACTTGCAACAGCATCGAAAAGAAGAAAATACTTAGAAAGAAATTTAACCACGAAGGTGAAAGCTGTGTTCACCGAAAGCTACAAAACATTGCCGGGGGGGGGGGTGGTGGCGGGGTGGAGATTAAAGACAAGAATGAGTAAATCCAATGCGTGTGGCTTGGTAGACTCCATGTTGTTAAGATGGCTTTTCTCTCCAAACCAACATACAGATTTGGTATGCTCCCTATCAAAACCCCAAGGGCCCCCTTTTTACAGAAATGGAAAAGTCACTCCTAAATTCATATGCAATTGTATGTAAGGAACCACAAATAACCAAGACAATCTTGAGAAAGAAAAGCAAAGTTGTAGGACTCAACTGCTCCTGATTTCAAAACTTACTACAAAGCTACAGGAATCAAACCAGTACGGTTTTGATTTCTTATAGATCAATGGAATAGGGTTGAGAATTGAGATGTAGACCCCCACATTTATAATCAATTTGTTTCCAACAAGAGTGTAAGATTGTTCACTGGGGGAAGAAGAGTTTCTTCCACATGGTGTTGGGACAACTGGCCGCCCACATGCAAAACAGTGGAGTTGAACCCCTACCTCACACCACACACACAAAATAACTCAAAATGGATCAAAGATTTAAATATATGATCTAAAACTATAGAACTGTTAGAAGCAAATATAGGGGCAAATCTTCATGACTTTGAATTTGGCAATGGTTTCTTAATCCTAACACCAAAAGCACAAAGAAAACAAGTAAACAATTGGATTTCATAAACTTAACATCTTTTTTTTTACTGTTTTATTTATTTTTAAGACAGAGACAGAGCATGAGTGGAAATGAGGCAGAGAGACAGGGAGACACAGAATCCGACGCAGGCTCCAGGCTCTGAGCTGTCAGCACAGAGCCCGACACGGGGCTCGAACTCATGAACTGTGAGATCATGACCTGAGCCAAAGTCGGATGCCCAACCGACTGAGCCACCCAGGCGCCCCTAAACTTAACATCTTTTGTGCATCAAAGGACACCGTCAAGAGAGTGAAAAGGAAACTCAGAATGGGAGAAAATATCCACAAATCACATAGCTGATGAGCCTACTATCCAGAATATATAAAGTACTCTTAGAACTCAGTAGCAAAATGACAACCCAGTTTTAAAATCAGCAAAGGACTTAACGGACATTTCTCCAAGGAAGGTACATAAATGGCCAAGAAGAACATGAAATGATGCTCAACATTATTAGTAATTGAGGAGATGTGACCCCAAACCACAGTTTGATGCCCTCCTAAAGTTGATCTAAGTGTGATGCAGTTCCGATCAACCCCCTGGCAGTATCTTCTTGTAGAACCTGACAAGTTGCCCTGAAGTTTAAATGGAAATACAAACGGTCACAATCGCTCAGACATCCTTGAAGCAAAGCAGGGACAGCATTTGATGTATTAGACAGTAAGACTTAAACGGTTACTGTGATTCAGACGGTGAATACTTAAGGCGTCGCACCTGAGACGCCGCAGGAGTGAGATTCGGCCGCTGGCACATGGCAGAGAGCCCAGAAGTAGACCTGAGCGTACGCAGACGGGCGACTTACAAATAAAACGCATCGAAGGGCAGTGGAGAAAGGATGGCTTTGTAATAACTGACGCTGGGCAACTGGACAGCCATCTAGACAAAAGTGAAATTACTACCTCACGTCACACACAACATAAATTCCAGGTCTCGTTTGGGACTTGAAATAACGAAGCTTCGGGAGGTGATATATGGGAGGTGTCTTATCTTGCACAGGAGACAAAAATGTAACAAAATACTCTAAGTTCCACCTCATTAATATTAGGACTGTTGCCTCCCTGTGTTCACCCACCCTAAACCATTCACGACCCTTTTGTAGTCCCCACCAGATCCCTGCTTTGAAAGACCCGTTTTTAAAGCAATTGAGCCCTTATCCTGAATCCCCATAACCACTTCACTTTCATACCTCCTTTAAAATCATTACTAAGACTGTCAGCGAATGTCTGTCCTTGCCAGGCGCTCGATAACTCGGCTCTGTCTGACCAGCAGGTTTCCTGGGTGATCTGTGGGGAGAGCAGACCGCAGTCCTTACCTTTTTGAGATATATACTGAACTCCTTACAGATGAACGATGCGGTTTCTGAGAACGATACAAATTCGGCTCCAAAATTCATTTGAGAACAGAGAAAGTAGGGGTAGGTAAGATTGGTCATAAATGATCGACGCTGAGCAATGGTGCACAAGAGTTCATTCTACTATTCTGTCTGCTTTTGTGTGGTTTTAATTCTCTGTAATAATAAAAGCAAGTTTTTCCCCCAGTCCTTAAGAGGGTATGTTCATTAAGACTAAAATAAGGTTACGTGATATCGCTGTGAGCGCCAGGCTGCTGGCCTGAAAGTATGAAGCCAGCACCTGAATCAGGTTCCACGGTGCAGCTGTGTGGCCGAGGGAAGGCAGGGCAGAGTAGAGGAGTGTAGGTTTGAGAGAGAATTCTCTTCAGTGCTTTCTTACATCGCCCCTAATGAGAACCAACGGTAGATACAATTAACTTGAAATTGACATTTAAATCTTGGTTGAAACAAAACCCCCCCAAAGAGGAGTCGAGCTTGCTTTCTGCTCTTTGCTTATTCAGGGCATGAAACGGCGTCACACTGAGCTACGTTTCCAGCTTGGAACTCACCGCTCCTACACTCACCCCGGGAAAATGAAGCTTCCTCTCCCTGCGAATCCTGGACCCTGAACTTGGCCATCATGAGGATCTCTGCACAGAGTGATGTCCGATCCGGGGCTTTGAATGGCTGTTCATGGAAGCGACATCTCTGTGCGTTTGTAACAAGGACTCAGCTGAGAGTGAAATGTTGGGGACCCGGGCTGGCGGGGGGGTGCTCCCTGAAACCTGTGGGTTGGGAGTGGCACTTTGCAGGGCACCTGGCTGGTGCAACACTTGATCTTGGGGTTGTGAGCTTGAGCCCCCACGTTGGGGATGGAGATGATTTAAAAATTTTAAAAATCCTGGGGTGCCTGGGTGGCTCAGTCAGTTGAGCGTCCGACTTTGGCTCAGGTCATGATCTCACGGTTCGTGGGTTCGAGCCCCGCGTCGGGCTCTGTGCTGCCGGCTCGGAGCCTGGATCCTGCTTCGGATTCTGTGTCTCCTTGTCTCTCTGCCCCTCCCAACTTGTACTCTGTCTCTCTATGTCTCTCAAAAAAATCAATGTAAAATAAAAATTAAAAAGAACTTTTTAAAATCTTTTATAAAGGTGGCATTTTGCAGTCGTGGCCTGTACCCCATGTTGTTTGTTTCAAAGTAGAGCACAGAATGGGAAGCGAAGCTTGAGGCAGCGCCACGTTTCTTAGGCGTCCTCCTTCCTGATTCCCGGCGCGGTGGCATAGGCAGGGGTGTCTCGGCGGCGAGTCTCCCCCCACGAGGGACAGACCCAAACCGCCGCACAGCAGGTGTGGGAGGGCACAGGGAGGGGCCGTCCCTGGAGAAACCCTGGGCAGCAGAGAAGGCGGTAGAAACAAATATCCTGTGACAGGAGGCCTCTCCCTGGCCGCACCCTCCGTCTGTCCCTCTGAGCCAGTGACTGCTTGTGACTTCATGAAGCTGTGACCAGAGGCGCTCAGGGCCGAGGCTGTGACCCCAGAGGTGCAGCGGGAGGGAAGCCTCTGGGGTGACGGAGTGCAGGTGTTGTGTCCCGACTGTGGTGGTGGTTACACGAGCCAAGACTTGTGCCAAAATTCATTTTTTTACTGCACGTTAATTTTGCTGTAGATTTTGTAAACTTCTATTTTAGTGTACTTTTGATAAACGGGAATATTTTTCTTAGGAAGCTATTCCCCGGGGGCTTGAGTGTTTGAGGTGCTGAGAAGTCTGACACCAGTGTCGGGAGTGGGCGTGTTCCCGTGGACGTGACCGACCTGTGAACGGTGTGCAAGCACAGGGCGTTTTAATCTGCCGACTGCGTGCAGGAATAAGCCACAGCAGCTGCTTAAAAACACGTGTAAAGAAAGCAGCTATCACTACACGCCTGTTACAATGGCCCAAAACCCAAACGCCGCACCCAGGATGTGCGTCTCGTTCGGGGCCGGGAGGAGCGCGGATCGGTGCGTTGGGAAAGTCTGGAAGTTTCTTACAAAAGTGACCGTCCCATCCAACAATCACGCGCTTTGTATTTATCCCAAAGAGCTGGAAATTGATGTCCACACAAAAGCCTGCACACGGTTGTTTATCACAGCTTTGTTCATAACTGCCAACCCTTGGGAGCGACCAAGGTGTCCTTTGGTAGGTGGGTGGGTTAGCTGTGGTGCGTCCGCACCAGGGACTATGACAGTGGGGTCGGTGCAAAGTTCAGGAACTGGGGACTGAAGGACGAGCAGCTGGGGCACAAGGAATTAGGGGCACTGAAGCCAGGACAGGCCAGATTTGGATGCACTCATCGTGGATTTGCGAAAACCCTTGTTTACACACTGGGATGAGCGCTAAATTATGTGACAGGCCATCAGAGCTAATGTTCGGACCGGGACGCTCATCAGTTGTCCCGCAGGATGTTAGGGGCAGGGGGGCTGGGCCTGGGTCTGCTCCATACTTTCTGCTCAGTTTTTCTGTGACCCTCGAACTGCTCTTTTAAAAAGTCTAATTATTTTTCTTAAATTTTTTAATGTTTATTTTTGAGAGAGAGAGAGAGAGAGAGCGTGAGCAGGGGAGGGGCCGAGAGAGAGGGAAACACAGAATCCGAAGCAGGTTCCAGGCTCTGAGCTGTCAGCACGGAGCCAGACGTGGGGCTGGAACTCATGGACCTTGAGATCATGACCTGAGCCGAAGTCGGTTGCTTAATGGACTGAGCCCCCAGGCGCCCCTCTACTAACTATTTTTAAATGAATGTGAAGGTTGGCCGGCTCCCTTGGTGGCGCACCACTCACCACTCTTGATCTCAGGGTTGTGAGTTCGAGCCCCACCTTGGTGTGGAGATTACTTAAAAATAAAATCTTAAGAAAAAAAAAAAAGAATGTAAAGTCTAACACAAGAACTACTAGTTTACAATAAGTCCATTTACTGGACTCCTAATTTATGTTCACGGATGTCAGCAGTCCTGGTTCTAGAAGCCGAACCTGACCTAAACCCGAAACGAGGGAGCAGGAGTCACCCAGCTGCGGTCTTTCTTCTGTCCCCTTTCCGCACCTCCACCTCCTGTCCGTCCTCGGAAAGTTCAAATGCAGGGCGCCCCGGGGGGCTCGACCCCAGCTCGGCCTGCAGCCGGCCTGGGCCTCTCCAGCGGAGTCCGCGCTTCGGGTGGACGCCCCCTGGTCCCGGCCTCCGCCCTCGTGCCGCCCCCCACCCCGCGCCCCTCTGCGCCCCGAGGGTGGTGCCCGGCCCCCGCCGTGCCTCGGAAGCGCGTAGGGGCGAGGCTCTGAGGCTTTGCTCCTGCCGTTCCTCATGCAGGCCCCCCCCCCCCGCCACATCCCCAGCCGGCCGAGGGGCGCCGACGCGGCGCTGAGGGCGGGCGGGCCAGCCGGGGCGACAGCTGGGGGGGCGGCCCTGACCTTCCCGCGCGATCGATGGGGGCGCGGCCGGGCTGCGCGGAGCCGGGGCGGTGCCGAGCGCCCCCGGCCCGCCCCGCACGGACACTATAAAGGGGCGGCCGGGGCCCGGGCGGCGGCGGCAGCGCTCAGCACCCCCTGCGCGCCCGCCACGGCCATGCGGCCCCTGCTGCTGCTGCTGCTGCTGCCGCCGCTGCTGCTGCCGGGCTCCGCCGCGCGCCCCGCGCCCCCCAGGTGAGCCCGCGCCCGCGCCCGCCCCTCGGCCCCCGCCCCGCCCCCGCCCGGCCCTGACCTGGCCCGTGGCCCCGCCGTCCCTCCCCAGGGCCCCGCGCCACTCGGATGGGACGTTCACCAGCGAGCTCAGCCGCCTGCGGGAGAGCGCGCGTCTGCAGCGACTGCTGCAGGGCCTGGTGGGGAAGCGCAGGTGAGGGGCCGGGGCCGCGGGGAGGGGGGGCCGCGGGGTGGGGGGGCGCAGGTGAGGGGCCGGGGCCGCGGGGAGGGGGGGCCGCGGGGTGGGGGGGCGCAGGTGAGGGGCCGGGGCCGCGGGGAGGGGGGGCCGCGGGGTGGGGGGGCGCAGGTGAGGGGCCGGGGCCGAGGGAGGGGCGCGGGGGCGGCGCCCCCCAGCTCCAGGACTAATTCCGACTTGGCGTGGGGGGCAGCGAGCTGGACACAGAGAACGGCACGAGCTGGACCAAGTCGTCTGAGGGCCGCTTCTGCCTGCAGTGGCCCCACTCGCCTGCCCTGCAGGCCTGGTGAGCGCCACCAGCCCCCCCCAGCCCCCCCCACCTCCCCGCCCCAGCCCCGTCCTGGCCCCAGCCGCCACCATCAGCCCGTCCCCCACCCCCCATCCACCCACAAGCTTCTGCCCCAGCCCCTCCCCCTGGTCCCCTGCGGCACCCTAGATCCACAGCAGGAACTGGACAGGCAGGGGCGGGGAGGGGGGGGCGTCTGGGAAGGAAAAAGAGCTGGTGACCAGAGGAGGCACAGTTTGGCCAGATGGGTGGCAGCGTCCAGCCCCTAACCTGGCTGTCTCCACAGGATGCCCCTGAGGGACCCCCTGGATGAGGCCTGGTCTCCCCAGCTGCCTCCTGGACCCGGGTCTGGGGCCGCATTTTCACAGCCGGCCGTGCCTCCTGCTGAGATGTCACGGATGAGGCCCTGAGGAAGAAGGAGCCTCCCGTCTGTCTGCAAGGGGAGCACCGTGGAGCCCAGGCCAGGGAGGGGTGGAGCGGGAGGAGGAGGGGTTGCACCTGTCACCAATAAAGGAGGAATTCAGACACCGGCCCCATGAGCTCACTCAGTGCGCCATCTCTGTGCCATCAAGGCAGCCCTGCAGGGCGGAAGGACCCTGTCCACAGGTTCTGGGGCTGCAGCCACACCCAGCTGCCCTTTAA
The DNA here is from genome assembly GCF_016509475.1 of Prionailurus bengalensis. Classification (NCBI taxonomy): domain Eukaryota; kingdom Metazoa; phylum Chordata; class Mammalia; order Carnivora; family Felidae; genus Prionailurus; species Prionailurus bengalensis. The sequence goes on from NC_057346.1 coordinate 115,641,026, forward strand.
ACCTGGGAAGCCAGCAGGGCGCCTCACCTTCCTTATCTCTCCTGTCCCGTTGACCGAGCTCCCCAGAGACAGTCTGCACCCCTGTCATCTACTACGCAAACACTCAGGGGCCCTGGGTGGGTGGGGGGCACAGGATGTCTTCCAACCCCGGCCCCAGGGCCCTGCGGTCAGTGTGCCGGGCAGGTGGTGGAGGCAGTCTGAGGGGGCACGGAGAGTGACAGGACTGTCACCTAGGGGTTCAGGAGTCCACTCCAGAGAGACAGAGAGAGACCCAAGAGTATGTCTTGGCTCCTGGTCCGAGCTCTGTGGCCTCAGACAAGTGGCTTGACCACTCTGAGCCTGTGGAATGGGACGGTGATGACACCCCAAGTGGTGCTGGGGTTGCTGGAAGCCATGGAGGCCCTCCCAGCACAGGCAGAGGCACCAGGAGCCCCCAGTGCAGCAGCAGCAGCAGCAGCAGAGCAAAGGCCTAGAGACCCGAAGGCCCACGACCGCCACGGTCACGGCAGCCCCTCTCCTGTCCCCATCCAGTGGCCTCTCCCCAGCTGCTGAGAGCTTGGGGGGTCGGGGGGCTTGGGGATAGGGCAGTCGGGTGCCTGGGCCCGGGAGCCTTGCCAGGACCCCCTCTTTGTCAAGCTCCAGAGCCCATGGGGAGCTGGGTTGCCCCCTGGGAGCCCCCAGCTGCCTGATGCCATCCCCATCACGGTGGCCCCGCCCAGCCCCCCTGGGAGGAGAATGGCTTGTTTCCAAGACAGGCAGGGGTAACCCTGGACACAAACAACCTTTTCTTTCCAGACCTAGGTGGTTGGTGTGGGAAGAGGGTGGTCCTGCCGGGAGCACCTGGGCCCTGAAGCTGGCTCCCAGATGATTCGGGCAGAAGCGTCCAGCAGAGGGGCAGCAGGCCTGGGGGGTGGGCACAGCAGACACAGGAGCCGGGGCTGAGGCCCCGCCCCGTCCCCGCTCCTCCAGGCTCTAACGCCCTGCCCCAGCTTCTGCCCCCCAGGCATACCCCCAGCCACCCCCCCACTCCCCCCCTCCCCCAGCCAGGCCCACGGTGCCCTGATCAGCTCTCTGAGCGACTTCCGCCTCCCGCCTTGGCGTCTGTGAGTTGAGCCCCCGTGGGCCCCCACATGTGGCCCAGCTGGGCAACCACCAGGTCTCCCCTCCTGGCCACGGGCCGGGCCTGGCCAGGCGGCCGGCGAGAGCCCCCTTGGTGGAGGCCGGTGGCTTGTAAAGGATCATAACGTGGGGCGGTGCCCGGCAGGGGCGAAGGTCGCCCAGCCTGAGAAGGCACCAGCACCAGCGGCTCAGAGGGTCCCGCTGGCGGACGGCCGCCGAGATGGGGGCTTGGGCCCTGCTGCTGCTGCTGCCCGTGGCCACGGCCCAGGCCCAGGGTACCTGCGGGGCGGTGGCGGTGGAGCTGGGCAGCAGGCGGGTGGCGGGAGGGCACTGACCCCTCCTCTCCCACTCTCCAGTCTGCTCTGTGAGCAACACCTACTTCGAAGTCCCGGAGAACACGAATCAGAGCGAGCCCCTGGCTGACATCTATGTCCCTGAAGGCCAGCAGGTGATCCTCGGACCCTCATCCACCCCCTTGGCGTTTCGGATCCAGGGGACTCAGCTGTTCCTCGATGTGACTCCTGACTACGAGGTGTGCATGGCGGGCCTAGGTGGGGCACCCCCGCGGGGGCAGCTGGGGGGCTCTCCCTCCACAGGACCTGTGCGGGCACCCACACTCCCCCCCCCCGGAGAACGGCTTTTCCAGGGTCTTTGGGTTTCAGTCTGCCCAGGGGTCCTGAGGGTTCTGTGCCCGCCAGGCAATGACCCAGCCCTCTTGGGCCTCAAAGCTTCGTGGAGCACAGACCCCAGGGGGCGTGGGGCCCTTGGGGGCGCCGAGTGACCTCTGGACTTGGTACTGATGCCGGGGCCCCCGGGTGAGCGCCTGCCCCTCTCGGCCTGTCTCCTCGCTTGTGAAGCGGGGCCGGCGCGCTGCGATCAGCGGGGCAGGTGATCTCTGACACCTGTCTGTCCCCCACCCCCCCAGAAGCACACGATGCTGCAGGCACATCTGGAGTGCAGAAGAGGTGACACCGTGGTGAGTCCCCCCACCATCCCACCCTGTGCTGCCACCCTGACCCTGTGACATCAGAGCACTCTGCCTGGTCCAGGGCCACTCCCTGGTGACCTCACCCTGTGGCATGTTTTTAAGAGTCACTCCCGGCTTGGCGCCCACACTTCCTCCAGCCCAGACGCTGCCCTGGGCTCCAGACCCCCCCCAACACGGGAGGAGCCTCACCCTGCTGGTTCCCTCGCCCCCCACTCCCCCCTCACGTCTAGCAGCAAATCTGGTCGCTCTGCCTCAAGCTGGACTCTAAGCTGACCAGACCCTTGGCCACCAGCATCTCCTTTCTAGAAACTGACAACTGGTCTGCTCGCTCCCCTCTCGGCCTTGGCCACCCCAGTCCAGTCTCATCGTGGCAGGATGATCTGATCAAGCAAGCGGCCCATCCCTGCCCTGGACGCCCCCGGCTGCTTTCTCACTTAGAGCCAAGGCCAAGTGCGTTGTGCGGTGGGCAAGGCTGGGTGCATGGACCCCGACCCCGCTCCAGCTGGCCCTGTGCCCTCTCCCCGGATGTGCACCTGCCTGCCTCTCTCACCATCTCTTGACCAGTCTATTCTAAGCTGCAACCCCAGCCCCATGCACCTGTCAGCTCACAGGAACCACTGTCCACTCTCCCTGTCCTCGAGGCCTGTGGGTGTCCCCCACAGACATCATGGCACACCACCCACAAGTATCTCGGGACGAGTCTCTGAAAGACAAGGACCCTTCTTAGACACGACCGTCACATTGTTGTCACCTGGAAAAAGTAGAAACTTCTCGGCATCACAAGACCCCCGATGTCCGCCTCTCCCCACAGTGGGGGTCTTTCCCAGTTTGTTGAGTCAAGACCCCAGGGTGGCCACCTAATGAGACTGGCCGCTCTGTGTCTCAAGCCCCTTTCCTCCCTTCTTCCCTCCCTCCCTCTTTCTTTCTTGTTAAAGTTTATTTATTTAAGTAGTCTCTATGCCCAACGTGGGGCTCGAACTCACGGCCCCGAGATCAAGAGTCGCGCTCTCCCTCTTAAGCCTCTTCCAACCTGTGTGTTCTCCTTCCTGTTTTCCTTTTCCTTTGAGAATTATTCTCGAGGCAACTCGACTGCTTCACCATCGCTCTCAGTTGGGATTTCGCTGGCCACCCTCCTGCCCCGCCCACCCGTGCCCGGTAACTTTTCTCCAGGGTACTCACCACCTCCTGTGCTCAGTAGTTGCTTCCTGCTGTCCGTCCGCAGTCCCTGTGAACCGTACCCCAGGCCATCGGAGCGGCCCTCCGCTGGGGTGGGGACCTGCAGGGAGAAAGCTGACCGCCACCCTGTCCCCCTAGGTGACCCTGCTGAGGGTGTTTGTGTTTGTGTTGGACATCAATGACAACGCACCCGTGTTCCCCTTTGTGACCAAGGTTGAGAACGTCTCTGAGGTGAGTGAGGGGAGCCAGGGGCGAGGGGCCGGACAGCAGAGAGCTAGTGGCCATGGCTTGGCCTCAGAGATCAGTCCATGGGGGGGCAGGGTACAGCTGGACCACTCCCCCTCCGTGCCCCCAGGACACTAAAGTGAACACCATCGTCGTCCCTGAGACCAAGCTGGAGGCCCGCGATCCCGACAAGAGTGACATCTTGTTCTACACCCTCCAGGAGGTGACCCCGGTCAGTGTCCCCCGCCTCCGCACCAGCCCCAGACCCTCCCTTCGGCCCCCGCCCCGCCCCGGGTCCTCCCAGGGTCTCAGGCTGAGCCCCATCCCCCTCCCACCTCCCCAGGGCGCCAGTAACTTCTTCTCCTTGGTGGGCACCAACCTCCCCGCCCTGCGGCTGGACCGGTCCCTGGACTTCTACCGGTGTCAGAACATGACCTTTCAGCTGCTGGTGCGGGTAAGCACTCAAGCCCCCACCTGAGCCGCCCCCAGCCCGGGGCCCCCGGGCCTGACCCGGCCGGGTTCGGCTGTTGCAGGACACACAGGAGCAGAACGTAGCACCCAGCCACACGGCCACGGCCACCGTGATCCTGGAGGTGCAGCCTGCTGACCTTCGGCCCCCCTGGTTCCTGCCCTGTGCCTATTCAGACTCTTACGTCTGCATCCAAGCCGAGTACCACGGGGCTGTCCCCACAGGGCACACGCTGGTACTGGGGGCAGGGAGGGGCAGAATGGGCACCGGGGGAGTGGCCTGGGTGCCAAGTTTGGTTGTCGTTTTTATGTGGACATCCCTTCGAAAGCCAGTCGCACCCAACCCGGGATGGGGAGACGTGAACAGCCTCTCTGACCTTGGAGGGAGGGCGCAGGCTCAGCTGTCCTGGGGCGGAGCCAGACAGCCCCTGGGGACCCAGAGGGTGGTGGCTTGGAGGGGCCACGGCGGTGCCCCAGGGGGCAGCCGCCTCTCTGACCGGTTGACCGTCCCCTCTGGGCCCCGAGAGTCACCTTGAGGCAGCGGAGGGCAGCGGGGCCTGGATGCGGGCTCCAGGGCCTCCCGCCGTACGGAGGATCCCCGAGCCCAGACCCTGTGTGACCTCTTCCTGTCCCGCGCCTGTGCTGCCTCTCCAAACTCGAGCTGTTCGGATCAATCCGATCAGAACTGGCCGGGTCCCAGAGGGTGTGGTCCGCAGTCGTGAGAGACGGCCAGCTGCCCCCTTGAGGGGAGCGGGAGGGGGCGAGCTAGGGCCGTCACACCAGCCCCATGGTGCCTCCTCCTGTCCCCGTTCCCACAGCAAGGCCCCCTCACCCTGCGTCCTGGGCCCATCTATGCTGTGGACGGGGACTGGGGCATCAACCAGCGCATCCTCTATAGCATCGTGAGTGGTGAGTGTGCGCCACAGCCCTGCTTCTGTCCCCACACAACGTCCGGGACCCCATCCCCACCACGGGCGGAGGAAGCCCCAGGGGCACCTGCCGGGTGGGCAGAGCCAGCTGGGACACTAGACCTCAGGCCTCCAGAGGGACCGAGGGGCCAGACGCTGCCACCACCCTCACAGAACGAGACGACGGCACGTTTGCCATAGACGCTGACTCGGGCAACCTCACCATGACCGGGGTCGTCCGCAGCCCAAAGACCTTCACTCTGCTGGTCAAGGTGGGCCCCCGGCCAGGCCTCCAAGCGCCCCTCGCGAGCTCCAGGCTGCGGCGCCCGCCCCTCCAGAACCTGCTGGTCACCGCGGCCTCCCCCACACCTAGGGTGAGCAGGCCGACCACGCCCGCTACTCCGTGACCCGGGTCACGATCGAGGCCCGGAATGCCAACGGGAGCCTGCTCCAGTTCCCCGAGAGCCGGTACCGCGGCACCGTGGCGCTCGGCTCTGGCGCGGGCGTCCCGGTCAGGGACGCGGCCTCCCCCTCCCAGCCTCTGAGGATCTGGGCCTGGGACCCTGAGTTCCCGGTAGGCAGCAGCCCCCCTGTGGGTGGGCTGGGGGGCAGTGGGGGCAGCCCGGGCCCAGGACTCACTGGGACAGTGTCCAGGACTTGGACTCCGCCACCACCTATCGTATCACCAATAACACCAACTTCCGGATGGATGGCGAGACCGTGGTGACCGCTGCCCTGCTGGCAGACAAGGGGGTCTTCTATGCAGAGGTGAGGGCAGGGGGACGTCTCCGAGGGGCAGGGATTAAGGCGGGGCCTACGAGGGACAAGCCCCCTCTCTGCCCCAGGTCGAGGCCACGAACACAGTGACCGCAAGTGGAGCAACCACAGTGGTGGAAATTCAGGTCCTAGAAGAGGAGGCGCCCACCCCCACAGGTGAGCCTCCGGGGGACCCGGGTGACGGCTCAGCGGCGGGAGGGGGGGCTTTCTGCCACAGCCAGGGCGGTGCCTTCCCTGAGGCAGGCACGCTGGGGGCAGAGGCAAGCCCGCATCCTGCCCCTGGCCCCCAGGTCCCCCAGGCCCCCCAGAGCCCCCCACATCCCCAGAGGCTGGAGGAACATCGAGCAGAGCCACCACTGCGGAAGCCCCCAGGCCCCCGGGGCCCTCTCAGGGGTCCTCCACGACCCGTTCTGGGTGGAGCACCGGCCCGCACCCTCCCTCGGGCACAACTCTGAGGCCACCTGCCTCATCTACGCCTGGGAGGCCCCCCAGTGTGGGAACCGGCACCTCCCTCCCACCAGCCTCACCCAGCGGGGGCTCAACACAGACGCTGAAGCCAGGAACCTCTCAGCCGATGTCCCCTGGGCCCAGCGGGGCCCCCCAGCCCTCAGGTAGCACCTCCCGGTTGCCCTAGAGTCACCCGGATGCCCCCTGACTCACCCCGTGAGTGGTCCTGGGAATAACAGCAGGGAGGCTCCACCCCAGGTTGGCCCGGCAGGACCACGCCGACCGTAGGCCGCAAGGGAGTCTGCTCTGGTCCGGGCAGAGACGGGTTCGGGGGCCCCAACAAGGTAAACTGGGAAGGTGTGTGGAGGGTGGGGCAGAAGCCAGATTTGGGATCGAGGAGCCCCGCAATTCCAGGCCCCAGCACTGCCTTCAACCGCCTTCCTAGGGTGCTAGGCCCCTGCCTTCCCCTTGGAGCCAGGGGGCACGGATCCCCAGCTCCCTTGCCTCCCTTCAGCAGCCTGGCCGCCCCCCCCCCCCAGGGCCCCTGGGAACACACAGCCCCTTAGTTGGGGTGTCAGTAGCACCCACTCCCCAGAACCGCAGCTCTGGGAGGACGCCAAGCCCGGCGCGTGCTCGAGGCCTCCAGAGCCTGGTGCAGGCTGGGAAGTGCCGGAGGCGCCAACGGTGAGTGGCTGTCGGTGCTGCAGGGACGCCAGAGCCTGGAGGAGGCAGCACGGCAGGGGACAGCAAGCCAGGTGTCAGCCACACTGAGGACCAGCGCTTCTCCACCGTGGAGATGGCGGCCCTGGGCGGGGTGCTGGGCGCGCTGCTGGTTCTGACTCTGATCGCCCTCCTGATCCTCGTCCATAAGCATTACGGCCACCGGTTCAAGTGCTGCTCTGGTAAAGCTCAGGTGAGGCCCCGGGGGTCTGGGGGGAGCAGACAGGACAGGGACAGGGGAAGAGAGAGACAGGGACAGAGAAAGACAAGGAGACAGGGCTGTGCAGGTGAGGACCGAGCCACAGAAAGATGGAGAGGGGGAAAGGGGAAGATGGAAAGGGGGCAGGAGAGGGAGGCGAGGAGACACGGGGAGCAGACACCGTAGCCCACGGAACGGGGAGGAGACTGAAAAAGGCAGAGAAAGGAAGGACGAGAGCCTGGATCCTTGTCTCTGGGGAGGGCACCAGGGGTGGGGCCCAGCCCAGGCCTGGGGTCCTGGTTGATGTCCTGGCTGCCCCTGTCCCCTCCCCAGGAGCACCAGCACCCCCAGCTCTCGGGCTTTGACAACCAGGCCTTCCATGCTCCCCAAGAGTCCAACTGGGCACCGGCTCCCAGCCCCTCACCTGCCCCCACCCCGGCTGTGGCCCCGGAGCCTGCGACCCCGGAGCCCCCCAGCCTCCAGTCCCTGGACCCTGCCTCCGAGTCCCCCGAGGTGGCCCGGGATGGGGGCGGCCCCGCGGCTGTGAGGTCCATCCTGACCAAGGAGCGGCGGCCCGAGGGCGGCTACAAGGCCGTGTGGTTTGGCGAGGACATCGGGGCCGAGGCCGACGTGGTGGTCCTCAACACGCCCGCCTCGGACGCGGCCGGCGCTGCCGACTCTGGCAGCGAGGACAGCAGTGACGAGGCCGAGGCCGAGGCCGAGGGCCCGGGCGGGGGTTCCCGCGACGCCGCCAGCTCCACCTACGTGTAGCTGGGCTCCCTGCGTCCCTCGCTGGCCCACCCTGAGGTCGGCTGGGCTGCTCGCCCGCCCCCACTGCACCATGCACAATAAAGCGACGATTTCCAAGCTCGGCTGCGCCAAAGTCGATGGGCGGCCGGGGCGCGCAGGGTCCCCCTGGAGCTGCCGCCGGTGGGAGGTGATGGCGCGGCCCATATGCTGGGACGTCCCCGGCCCCTGCCTGCCGGGCGAGGCCGCTTCCCGTAAACCACCTGCTGTGCCTGCCAGCCAAGGGGCTTCCCAGGCCGGTGCCAGCTGGTGGCCCAGTTCCTCTCCTGGTCTAACCGCGCTGGAGGGGGGGCACCCTGCGCTGTGGATCCCCCCTCCCGACACGATATGCAGATTTTTGGCCTTGGGGAAACTGAGGAGCCGCCCTCAGGAACTCATTTTGGAGACCAAGGTCCCTGGGGACCTTCCAGGGGGTCACAGCCAGTGTTTCGGTGAGGTTCGGTGCAGAAAGCAAGCACCGTGCTCTGAGGCACTTGGCCCTGGCGTCTGGGCTGTGACCTGTGGCTCCGAGCAGAGGCTTGCCTGGGGTGACAGGAGCTGGGAGCGGGCAGCAGGCCCAGGCCGTGGGCCAGCATGGCAGGTGGGGCTGGTCGGCTACAATCAGAGGCCGAGGGGAACCAGAGCCACGGAGTAAGGGACAGAGCCCCCTCTACTGGCCTCCCCAGGGGAGGACCTCCGGCAGGACTTCCTCTCTGACGGCCACCACACTGTCTCTCTGGATCGTCAGTGTTTTTCCTAATGAAAAGTCATCACGAATCTCTTTGCAAATGTCTTCTCAAGGGCACTCGAGTGCTCTTGTCTGAACAATTCCCATCAAGACTCCAAGCCGTACAGCTGCCACATGCCCCACGCTGTCTCCCTTTGCCCACTTTTCCTTGAGAAAAGAAGCGCCGGGTTTCGTGCGAGGTTCCCCAACGCCTCCCCCCAGCCCCTCCGCTAGTCGCCAGGGGCCCCCGGCGGGCGGCATGTGCCGGAGGCGCCTTGAGGGAGAGGAGTGACTGGACCCCGCAGGGCCGGCCCCTCCCGCCGCCCCTCCGCGACCCCCGCCCGCCCGCCCGCCCGCACCCAGGAGCTGGCGCGAGGGGCCTGGGGCACCGTCGTCCAGAGCACGTGACTTCCTCGGCTGCACCTGCAGCCCCCTCCCCCCGCCGGACCCGCCCCCGGCCCGCCCCCGCCTCGCCTCCATAAAAGCGCTGGTTCCCGGCCTCCCGGGAAGACGAACCGCCCGCCCCGGTGACCCGGCGCCCAGGTACGTGTGGGGCGAGCGGCGCGGCGCGGCGCGGCGACGGGGAGGGTCCGGCCGGGGGAGTCGGGTCGGGACTGAGAGGTGGGGGCGCTGCCGGCGGGGGCCTCCCCCCTCCCGCCCCACGAAGGTTTAGGTTTCGCTTTCCCGCCGCCCGCGGTTTCGCTTTCCCGCCGTCCGCGGTTTCGCTTTCCTGGCGTCCCGGGCGCGCCCCCCTCCCCGCCCCCCGCGAGCGGCCGTCCCGTCGTGTCTCCGCAGGGTCCCGCCAGAGCCCTCGCGCCGCGTCTGGGCTCTGGCTCCACACCTGTGACTTCATGCGTGCGGCCGCTCGGATCCCGCACATTTGTGGTCACAGCACGGCCACCGCCGGCAAGAATCCCACGCCTTGGCGACGTCGTGGCCATCAGCCCTCCCCCCGCGTCTGTGGTCCTAACACCTTGACAACGGGGCCACGCCTGCGACATCTTCGGTGACGCGCGGGGAGCCCCTGTCACCCGTGCCCAGCCCTCCCAGCACCGCCCCCCGCCCCCTCCGCCCAGGGCTTCAGAGGGAGTCATGGCCGCGGCTCCCGAAAGGTGAGCGCCTGTCCCACCGCCAGGGTGCGCGGCCACGCCACCCGGCCGGCCGCGCCCTGACCCCGCCGGTCCTCCGCCCGCAGGGGGCCCCCGCGCCCGCGGTTCGCGGACTGGCTTCTGGAGGAGGTCGGCAGCGGCCGCTACGAAGGCCTGCGGTGGCTGGACGCGGCCCGCACGCGCTTCCGCGTGCCTTGGAAGCACTTCGCGCGGAAGGACCTGGGCGAGGCCGACGCGCGCATCTTTAAGGTGGGCCTCCAGCCAGAAGGGAGGGCCGGCCCAGGCCCCGGCCCGCGCCCCCAAGCTCACACCTTCTTCCCCCTGACCCCAGGCTTGGGCCGTGGCCCGCGGCAGGTGGCCGCCCAGCAACAGCGGAAGTGACCAGCTGGCTTCCGAAGGCCCGCTCCGCGCCAGCTGGAAAACCAACTTCCGCTGTGCGCTGCACAGCACCCAGCGCTTTGTGATGCTGCAAGACAACTCGGGGGACCCCACCGACCCGCATAAGGTGTACGCGCTCAGCTCCGCACTGGGGTGGAGAGGTGAGGAGCCCGCGGGAGGCAGGTCTTCCAGGGCGCAGCCACGGTGCCGGGACACGTTGGGACTTTGCACTGGGCAGATCTGTGGTTTCTGAAACTGGCCTGGAAGAGGCTGGAGCCCGGTTGGGGAGGGCGGGGAAAGCTTATGTGGCCTGCTGGCACTAGTGGGGGGCGGGTCGGGGGCATCCACACCCAGTGTCCCAATTTCCGAGTCTCATCCCCGTTCTCCCTCAGAAGGCCCAGGCACTAACCAGGGGGACGAGAAGGCCCCGGAAGACGCCAGACCCTTGATGGTAAGGTTGCTCTGCCCTCCCGGCTCCCAGGTGGGGGTCTCCACTCCTCGATGGAGCCAGGAGATGCTTACGCTGGCCCTTCTCCTGCAGGGTGGGCTCCCTAGGCCGTGCCCGGCAGGAGCTGCTGCTGACAGGCAGGGGCCCAGGCTGAGCTCTGAGCTCTGTGCCCCCAGCTCCCCTTTGGGCTCCGCTGGCAATGCTGGGGACCTCTTGCTCCAGGCTCTGGAGCAGAGCTGCCTGGAGGACCATCTGCTGGAAGCTGCATGGGGGTTGGACCCTATCCCCCCGGAGGTCCCTGGTGAGACGCTGGGTTGGGTGGGAGTGCTCTGCCTTGCAGGGCCCCGTGCCAGGGGGAGGAGCATGCAGGACCGCAGAGTCATTGTGGAGAAAGGGGAAGGGGGGGGGGGGGGGCAGGTAACCAGTAGACACAGTGCCAGCCACAGCTGGGCCAGTACAGCTGCTTCCTCGGTCACCCTCCTCAGGCCCAGCGCTCCCCAACATGGTGCCATACCTGCCTAGGGCAGTGGAGACAGCCCCCAGCCCCAGGCTGCAGGCCCTGCAGCAGGCCCAGGTGACAGGTGAGAGGAGTCGGGCACAGGGCACAGGGCGTGAAAGAGGGAAGGGCTGGGGGACCCGGTGCCAGCTTCCGCCTTCCTCCCCAGACGCAGGCCCGGCCCCAGCCCTGGAGCCCTGGCAGCCCCCACGGGAGGCGGCACCTGGCATCCGGACGGCAGGTGAGGTCGTGGCCGGGCCCGGCCGCTCACAGATCGGGTCACAGGCAGAGCCCAGCCCGGGGGCCCTGGAGGTGACCATCATGTACAAGGGCCGCACAGTGCTGCAGGAGACCGTGGGGCGTCCGAGCTTCGTGTTTCTGTATGGGTCCCCCAGCCCAGCCGCCGAGGCCGCAGAGCCCCAGCATGTGGCCTTCCCGAGCCCGGCCGAGCTCCCGGACCAGAAGCAGCTTCACTACACAGAGAAGCTCTTGCAGCACGTGGCCCCCGGCCTGCAGCTGGAGCTCCGGGGGCCCAGGCTGTGGGCGCGGCGCCTGGGCAAATGCAAGGTCTACTGGGAGGTGGGCGGGCCCCTGGGCTCCGCCAGCCCCTCCACGCCCCCGTGCCTGCTGCAAAGGAACCAGGACACCCCCATCTTCGACTTCAGCGCCTTCTTCCGAGGTCAGTGATGCACCCGACGGGGGCGGGGGCCGCTGCCCTCCCCCGCCCCTCTCCTGCCCTCGTCCTGCTCACCACAGCCCTGCCCTACAGAGCTGGTAGAGTTCCGGGCTTGCCGGCGTCGGCGCTCCCCGCACTACACCATCTACCTGGGCTTTGGGCAGGACCTGTCGGCTGGGAGGCCCAAGGAGAAGAGCCTGGTCCTGGTGAAGGTGAGGCACGGGGTCCCGTGGGCAGGGCCGCAGGCAGCCCAGCCCGTCTGGCCTGACGACATCCTCCCTGCAGCTGGAGCCGTGGCTGTGCCGGGCGCACCTGGAGTACGTGCAGCGAGAAGGCGTGTCCTCCCTGGACAGCAGCAGCCTCGGCCTCTGCCTGTCCAGCTGCAACAGCCTCTACGAGGCCCTGGAGCACTTCCTCATGGAGGTGGAACAGCCCGCCTAAGCGCCAGAGCCCTCTGCAGTCCAATAAAAGCAAACCAAGAAACCAGCGCTGGTGTCCTGAGCAGGGGCGGGCTGAGGGGTGGGGCCGGAACTCCAGAAGGGGCCCCCCCAGACTTCGAGGCTCCCCGCGCATGCCCCGGAAGGGAGGTGACCACCCCTCACCCGCCCACACACCCGTCCTTTTCTGTCTTCGTAATGAAGAAACAGGCCACACGCTTCAGAGCCAACAAACTCTACTCAGAATACAAAATGCTCTGGGGACAGCAGGTGTTTGCTCCTGCCAGGTGTGCTGGGGAGGGGGACGCGTGAATGGCCGACTCTGTGCCGTGTGCAGGGCTCTCCTGCCTTCCAGATCCACCAACGCTGTGCTCTGCCCCGTGGGAGGGAGCAAACCGCGTCATTTACAGAACATCAAACAGAAAACGTGCGAAGGGCCTTCCCTTAATAGGATAGAAAATAAAATGAGGCCATCTGTGAGCTGGGCCGGGGAGCCCCCCTGCATTCCCCTGGCCCCTCCTGATCCCAAAGACTTCACCTTTCAAATACTGAGTCAATCAAGAAGTTTCTAAAGATAATCCATTTTTGATAAATTAGAACACCATGGAAACAGTGTGTATCTATAATATACATATAAAAAAGTCCAGTTTTGAACCGTGAGCAAGACAGGGGCACAGACCACGTGTGGTCACAGGAACCCTGAACACAGGAGTGATGGCTGTCTCCAGAGGTGTCTGCTCCTGCCTCTCCCAACAGAGTGGCTCGGGGATGGGGACTGGTGCCCCCTTGCTCTGTGCCCGGCTCAGCTCTCGGTGCCCTGGGGGGGTGCCTCCTCGCCGGCCTCAGCCCTCCTGTGTCTGCGCATGTGCCTGTACTTGTCCACGTAGGCCTTGACCAGGTTGGCCACCTTCACAGGGTTGATCTCCCCGCTCTTGCTGTGGCATATCTGGGGGGCAGGGGGTGGTGGGGAGGCACAGTTTACTCAGATGTCCCCATAGTGATCATGGGCCCTCAGAGTCCACATCACAAGGGACAGAGCACAACTTGCCCACCTGCCTCCCACAACTGCTGAGGGTCCATCTCCAAGCCCGAGTGGTGCAGCCAGTGGGCTCCAGATCTGAACCTGACACCCTGGGCCTGAGAACTGCCCACCTCCCGGGGTCCTGTCTTCCTCCCGGCTGCAAGCTCGGTGTGCTAACTACCCTCTGCCACTCAGCCTATTTAACGAGTGACAAGGATGCTGTTCCGTCCCCTCACACACACTGTCTACTCTTCCTGAGCACCTATGAGCTACGGTGATGGGACACAACCGGCCCCTGGTGGCCAGGTCACACCAATATTGCCCCAGGCCTGGCTGCACAACCCCGGGCTGGAGCACCTTCCGGAGCCCGCATCAGCGGGAGACAGCACAGACCCGCCCCCGGGGACACCTGACCAGGGTGCAGCGCCCACACCCACCTTCTGCACTGCCTTGCGGAGAATGTCCTTATACTCGTCCTTTGTCACCTCCCTCTTCTGATAGAAGGGCTTGATGGCCAGCTTCACCTCCTCCACTGCCCGCTCCTGCGTGTGCAGCTTCTTCATGTACTGAGAACAAGGACACCTGTGACCACCCGGCCCCGGGGGCACCCTTTAAGGAGAGGAGCCCGCCCCTGAGGAAGGAGGACGGACACTCACCTCCTCGGTTTTGGCCTTCTCCGCGGCAGGCCTGGGAGCAGCTGCTCTCTCCTCAGAGTTGCCAGCGACAGTGGCGTGGCCGGCTGGCTCTGAAGCCGTGGTCGGGGCAGTGGGCGCCGGGGCTGGGCTCTGTGCAACCCCACCGCTCGCCAGCGGGAGGCTCCCCTGCAGGATGAACTGGACCGTGGGCTGGCTGGCTGGCACGTAGGGCGGGAGACTCACAGGGAGAGCTGGGGCGGTGGGCAGGTTGGGGGTATAAACCTGGGCAAAAACGCAGATCACTCAGCACAGATCTCAGGCTCCCGGCAGGAAGATCCCCGGCAGAGGGGGAAGTCCCTCAGCCCCAGCCCGGCACAGCCTGTGTGGTCCGGCACACGACCGCGTCCCTCCGGCCCAGGCACCTACCTGAGAGGGCTCGGCGTCCGGGAAGCCAGACTCTGCATGTGCATAGCCAGGGGCAGGCGGCTCAGAGAAGGATGCCTGCTGGAACACCACCGAGGGCCCCACGTCTTCTGTTTCCCAGGCCCCCTCCCGGGGCTTCTGAGGCCTGTGGAGCGGCGTTCCTGAGGACCAACACGGGAGGTGGGTGCTCTGTGGTTACCCCTGGGCCACAGGCTGCTTCCTGGCTGGGAAATTCCAGAAAAGCATCCCAGCAGCAAGGACCACGGGCCAGGCTGCAGCCATCTCCCTGCCCCATGGCCTACGCTACTGAAGTGACCAAAGAGGTCCATGTACCACCCAGGGAGAGAAGACCGCCCCCACATACTGGTGGCCGCTCCGGGCCACCCCCATCCTCACATGCTGCCCTGGCCACCCTGCCACCCTACTCACGCAGGCCTCGCTCCTCGGCAGGGACACCACTCTCTGCTTCCTGCAGGTTCCAGGTGACTCTCTTCACCAGGGCTTTCGCCCGCAGCAAGGGGGTCTGAGAGGCGCCTTCCTCCTTCCCCGCAGGCACCCCGACCCCAGCCTGGCTTCCCAGGGTGCCAGGCGCCGTGGCAGCCCCAGCAGCATCCTGCTGGAGCAAGGGTTTCTCTTGGGGGCCCTGTGCCTGGGGCAGGGGCTGCGCAGCCTCATCATCGTGGATCAGTGCCACCTCGCGTCTGATGACAGCCACCAGGGCAGGGTCCTGCTGCTGGCTGGCTGGGGGCACCACAGGATTGGGTGGGAAGTCTCGCTCTGGGGAGGAATCCGTGCTCTCTGGGGAGGGCGGAGAACTCATGTCATCAAGCTGCAGGAAGAAAGCGTCACTTGAAAACTCCTCAAAGACGTGCCCGGCCTCGACAGAGTCCCCGTAATCAAGGTCCTCGGGTGGACACTCGGCGGGCACATCCGGGGCCTCCTTGTGGGCCTCGGCCCCTGCTGGAGAGGCGTCTGCTCCCACGGAGACCAGTGGCTTGGCCGGCTGCTCCCTGTCGGGCTTCTGCTCCTCCTGGGGAGGGGGCACCAACTTCCTCTCTGGAGAGCGAGGCCTCGGCCGCTTCTCATGGGAACGAGGCCGTTGATGCTCCCGGGACCTGTGCTCCGTGCTCGGCGACCGTGGAGACCCGGACTTGCGCTTCCTCCGCTCCCGGGAGCTCCACCTGACGCGGGGGCGCTCCCGAGGGCTCCTCTCCCGGGGGCTCCGCTCCCTTGTGTGCCGGTGCCTCCGGGCCCTCTCCAGGCTGCTGGGGGGGGAGCACTCCCTCCCCCGAGACCTGGACCCCGACCGCCTCCGCTTCCTCCTCCTGCTCTCCCTGCGTTCATGGGAGGAGCTGCCGGGGCTGCCTGAGCGGGAGCGGGAGCGGGACCGTGACCGTCGCCGGCCGCGTCCCCAAGAGTCCCTCCTCCTCCTCCTGCCCTCATCCTTCACCTTCTTCCGCTTGGCTCGCTCGTGGCTGCTGGAGTGGTCACTGGAGGACCTGCGGCCCCGGGCCTTGGGCTGCTGCCTCTTGGGGTGCCCTTCACCCACCGGTGGAGACACCGACCGTGAGCTCCTCTCCCCAGAGCGGGAGCCTGAGCGGGAGCCGGAGCGGGTCCTCCTGTGCTCCCTGGCCTCAGCCCGCTTCCTCTTGGCCTTCTTCCTGCCACGGGAGCTGGATGTGGAGCGGGAGCAGGATGGGGGCCTCAGCTCCACAACCCTGTGGGTAGTTGTCTGCGGGGCGCCCGGGCTGGGTGGTGCCCCCGGCTCTACATCGGTCACGCAGGTCACCGTCCGCTCCTCGGAGCCAAAGAAGGTACTGCAGGGCAGCTGGTCCCTGTCCTCCCACGGCTCTGGGGGGGATGGCCTCTGCGCCCTGGAGGCCACGCCCTGGCCCTCGCGCTCCAGGTCGGAGGAACCCTCGGCAGCCCCCTCGCCCCGGAGCTCGAGCCCGCTGGCGGAGGACCCGCGAGGGGACTCAGGCTCCGTCCCAAAGACCTTTTCCACCGTGTAGGAGGTGACACAGCGCACGGTCTGCAACGCCGGCGCCTTTGGGCTGTCGATGGAGATGGTGCGCGTGATCTCAGAGGGCAGGAGGCCAGAGCCCAGGCGCTCGGGGCTGCTGCCGGCGGAACCAGAGTCGGAGCCTGTGGGGTCGAAGGGGTCGTAGATCTCGCTCTTGAGCTGCTTGGCCTTCCTGATGGAGAAGAGGGGAGCGGGGTTCTCTTTCCTCTGCACCTTATTGTCGACAGGCCGGAACGTGTTACAAAAGCCGGGGTTAGAGAGTCTGCCGGAATGTGCCGTGTTCCCGGGAATATTGATCCTGAAGCTCTCGAAGGTCGAGCCGACACCCTTCCCCTTTGAGGGTCCCAGCGTGGCGGGGGACTGGGATCCACCCCCTGAGTGTGTGCCAGGCTCTTGTGGGCCCCTGCTGCTGGGCTCGCCCTCTGCACGGGCGCCGTGGCTGGGCTGCCCGGGGCCCTCCCTGCCCGTGAGCCGGCTGATGCAGGAGCTGGGGATCTCAACACGCTGCTCGCTGGCGGGGGCCGCATCCGCCCGCCGGCCGCCACCGTCCTCCCTTCTGACCTTCGGTATCCTGGGTAGCTCTGAGATGCTGGGCCTCCTGGGAGCTGGCTTCACGGCCTGTCCCTGCTGCGCACTGGCACGCGGCAAGTGAGAGCAGCTGCCCGAGGTCTTAGAGGACACAGAACTAAGGGGCCGAGCGTGCCTGCTGTCGCCATCACATCCAGGGGCGTCACTGTGCTTTAAGCCAGGCCTGCTTACGTTTGACAGGTTCTGAGCCTGACCTGACGGAAGGGTCACGGAGGAGTCCAGTCTCACGGCTGCCGCTGGGGTGACAGCGGGGACGCAGGAGGGGGTGGGACCGCCGTGGCAGCGCAGCCCCGCACTCTGGAGCCCGCTGCCTGAGCGTGGCGCTCTGGGCAGCAGGCAGGCCCCGGGGCCTCTGCCCCCTCGGGGTGGAGCGCCTGAGCTTCTCGGAAAGGAAACGGGTGCTGAAAGACACGAGAGTGAGTGGCCGTCAGTTTCCACTGCCTCCTTTAAAAAGTGGTCATTTTGTTGGTCCAGATCGAGATGACTTTCTCTTAGAAGCTGGGCTTTTAAATTCCTATCCCTACTCACTCCTTGGGCTAGAGTCCTGTGCTCCTGGGGGCACGGGGTGAGAGGCCCCCGGCCACACCCACGAGCAGTGCTCACTGGCCACTGGAAGCGCCTGTGCCTGTTACACAGGGAGGCCCGGGAGGGGCCGCCCGGCTCTGCGCTGCCCTGCCCCCCATGGCTGGGCACCCCCGACCCCGAACACCCTCTAGGGCCCGGATGTGCAGGGGAGGGCTCCACAGCAGCCGGTTCCGTGGGCTCTGAGAGAACACATGCCAGCCACGCAGTGTCTGTGGGCTGCCCGGAGACCCCACCATCATCTAAACTCAGCCTGCAAACTCTGTTCAGAAAGCGATGTTGACTTAACGGAAGCATGACCTCACGTAGAAAACTGCTTTTAGGTACGTTCTGAACAGAAACCTATTTCAGTTCAACGGTCTCGTCAGGACCCGTGGCTCACATGCCCCTCTCGACCGCCCCGAGCATCGAGGCAGAGAGGGCGCCCCCGCAGGCTCCACTGGGTGTCATGCAGAGGCCTCCTCACCTGCCTTCTTGGCACTGAGGGAGCCGTCCCGGTGGATGGTGATGTCTGCACCGTTCATCATCAGGAGGCTCTGGCCCGACAGGATGCTCCCCACTAGGTCTGGGACGGGGGCCTCGTCCACCTCTGGCTCGGGCGCCGCAGCAGGAACACTCCTCCTGCAGGTACAGACCCGTTGCTGCCTCCCCGTGCCCCCCTGCCGCCCCCCAGGTCCCAGCCCTGCCAGACCTCGGCGTGGGGAGGGCACGAGACACCCCTGCCCCCAGCAGCTCTGACAAAAGACAAGCAAGCAGGCTGCCTGGAGGTGAAATCCCCTGGTGCTTCTGGCCCCAACTGCTACCAACAGGCAGGCTATTTACCGGTTTCGTTGGTTTTTTTGTTTCGTTTTTTGCTTTTTTTTAAAATCAGGAGTGAAGTAGAAGGAAAGCACCCAGCCAGGGGTGGCCGCCCTGGATAGCAGTCCCGTGACAGAGGTGGGCGGGCAGAAGCAGCCTCAAGCACCTGCAGCCTTCCTCCTGCTCCTCGTGCCCTTTACGGTGGCACGTCCTCGACAAACGGTCAAGGGAGGAGCCCCGGGAGAGGAGGTGCGCCAGCCCCCCCCGCCCCCCCCCCCCCCGCCCACTGTCCCTGTTGGCACACACCTGGAGAGCCCCACGGACACGGGCCTGGCCACGGGCCGGTGAGAGCGCAGTGCCGACTGGGACAGAACCCTCCTCTTGGCGCTCAGAGGGGAAGCAGGGTCCGCAGACTGCTCCTCGCTGCTGGAGAGAGCACACGGGCCACAGGAGCGGTGACCCCCACGGAAGGCCCAGGAGACCCCTTGTCAACCACACACATGGCGGCACCTGTGCCCCAAACCCGAACACGGGACCCACGTAGCAGCTTCGTGTCAGCAGCTGCATGCACCTCTGGGCGGGCCCAGGGCAGCAGGGACCGACACGCAGAACACCTTTCTCCCTGTTAGTGGCTGAGGACCTACGGTGTCCCTTCCGGGCACCACCTGGGGGGGGGGCCGACGAGGGTGGGAGACTCAGGAACCGTTACCCTCTCTTTACCAACGTGGGATCTGGGGCCCACTGTCCACGAAAAGAGGGGGAAGCCCCTCCCTGCGGTTACCTGTCAAAGGGGTCCAGCTCATAGGGGTCTCCGAAGAGCGACAGAGTGGCCACCCCGATGTCTGCACGCATCAGCCCCAGAGAGGGGTCCGCGGGCTTGTGCACTGACGGGGTGCAGGCCCCGCGGACGGGACCCCGGAGGCCCAGCGTCCGTGCAATGCGGGACCGAGCTGTGGCTTCATTCTGAACCGAAGTCACAAAAAAACCAGGAAGGGTGAGTGAGGCTCTAGAAACACCAGTGCAAGGACTAGTCTGCACAACACACACCAGACTGATTAAGTGCTAAACCCCAGCTGACGGCTTCCACTGGGGGAACAATAGCGCTTCAGAGGTTTTGCCCCAGAGTTGAGGACTACATCCCAACAGCCCCGACCCCCGCAACGCAAAACCACCGTCCGGTGATGTCCATCCACCCGAGGACGAGGGCTGGGGGGGCGGCGGGTGCTCCCACCCCAAGCACGTGCGGGCAGCAGCCCCTGGGGCACCCTGGCAGGGAGACGCTGACACACGCGGTCGGCTCTGTTCGGGGCGTGAAGGGCAGTGAGCCAGAGGGCTGACGTCTGCGCGGCGGGAAGCGGGCGTGCCAGCACCCATGTGCGGCCGCAGCTTCGGCTTCCCGTCCCTCCAGGAGTTCCTTCTGGACGAACCACCACAGCAGGTGCTCGAATGCCCCGCCGAAAACTAACAGAAACGTCTATGTGAGCGTATACCACGTGTGTGTGTGTTAACCAGGCAAAGGCGACGACCTTGAGCAGGAATTCACACACGGACGCGGCAAACGCCTGGCCGCAACTGAGCTTTTTATGTTTTATGTACTGGTGTGCTTTAACCGTCCAGCCCGGGAGCTGGGGTGAGGACAGACACCACGGAGCAGGACGCACAGCACAGGCGGGCGCTCACCGGGGGAGGCGCGCACACACTCTGAAGGCCCGCGGCAGACACGCGAACGAGGATAAGGAACAGCCTGGGACGGCGTCCGCTCCCCACCCTCTGGCCTGTCTGCCCCTCCGCACCCCACAGGGCCCACCTCTGGGGTGCCCGGAGTTGCACACGACCCCTCCCTCAGGATGCCCAGCTCCAAAGGGTCCTGGCAAAACTCTTGTCCCAGCCCCACCTTCACTCTCTGCTGCAGAAAAGGGTCATGTTTATCAGCGACTCTCTAAGGAAACACAGAAAGGAGGCTTCGTCTGAGTCCCACCCCGCTACCCGAGGGGCTACCTTTGACCTCTTCCCTTTTCTCTTCTTGGCACGACCCTGGCGTTTCTTAGACCTCGTCCCGGAGCCCCTGCTCTTCACAGACGACCTGGACTGGGTCTTCCTTCTTCCTGACACCTTCTTCCGTCTTCCTACAAAGAGGACATAGAGAGTCTGTGCTTTAACTGTGCGCCCTCAGGCCCCCACCCCACCCCACCCCACGTGTCCCCCTCCACGGACGTGCCGTGCACTGCCAGGACCCGGCACGCAGACAACTATACGTAGTGGCTTCAGGTTTGTAAATGGAGAAATCACGAAAAAACAGTGCTTCCTCACAAAGGAGCAAGAGAGGGAACACAGCGCACAGCAAGGACAGAGTGTGACTCTGGAGTTTGCTCTGATCCGTAAATCTGACTTTTGTCACCAGTAAATATTTTACATCATTATGAAACAAAATTAAATGGGGGGAAAACAAAAAACAAAAAACCCCCTGACAACCAAGTTAGTAAAATGCAACAAAAGATCTGTGTCTGCTTGATCTGCCCAGGGGACTCCTTCCAACAGACTTAAAAACCTCCACGTATTTCCAGTAACACATCCTCGAGATTAAAGCGCACGAACACCCAGGCTTCAGGTGAGTCCGTCTCCTCAGGGGTGACACCACGGGCTTGGGGGATCCTAATTCTAGGACACTCCAACACCCCCTGGAAGGCCGCAGGGACCTCAGCCTGGAGGGAGGGGATTCTAAGGAGACGGAGGGATCGGCCCTCATGACGTACGTACGTTTGAATACGCACCGAATGTATCTAGCTCCCTAAGTTCACGATGGGGCTAAAAATCCTAAGCGATCGTGATCGCTGCTGAGGAGGCTACTAGTCGCGCGGTGGTTCTGAGAACTGGTCAATAAAGGAAACAAGCCAACGCCTTAAGTGCTTTGCCCACAAAAACCGCAGGAGTGGGAAGCAGCCAGTGCCAGGAGCAAAGGCTCTCTACACCTTCCTCGGTGCGAGCGCGGGTCTGAGCGGAGCGCGGAGCGCAGAGACCGCAGCCAGGGAGCCCAGCAGTCACTGCTGCCCACCCCCACCCCCCTGCCCCCTCCCCGGGCAGCTGGCAAACGCAAAAGCAAAGAGCTAAGGACGCACAGCTCCACCAGCGGCCCGCGGTCTCTGCCCGTCGGGGAGCAGCGCGTACGGGCAACCCCACTATCAAGACGACACAGGGACACTTACCAGGCACAGCTGCTGGTGCAACGTGGATCTTGTTTGGCTCTGGATTCATATATACTATTTTTAAAAATTCTACCTCACTTACGATACAATTAGAACCTTCAATACTAACAGACTCGTGGGTTAAGGAATTACTGTTCCCCTCCTCGGGTGCAACACTGATACTGTGCTTAACTTAAAAAAAAGACATGGGGCGCCTGGGTGGCTCGGTCAATTAAGTGTCCAACTTCGGCTCAGCTCATGATCTCACGGTTCGTGAGTTCAAGCCCCACGTCAGGCTCTGTGCTGACAACTCAGAGACTGGAATCTGCTTTGGATTCTGTGACCTCCCCTCTGTCCCTACCCTGCTCGCGCTGTCTCAAAAGCAAATAAACATTAACAAAAAAATTTTTTTTAAAAACCAAAGGAAAAAGAAAAGAAGGAGGAGGGAAGGAAGGAAGGAAGGGGAAGGAAGGAAGGAAGAGGAAGGAAGGAAGGAAGGAAGGAAGGAAGGAAAAGACAAGACACAAAGGCCGTGCTTCCAGGGCTCCTGGGAGGGAGCAGGTGAGTGAGGGAGAGGGAGGCCAGGCCAGGCTGGCTCCGTGGGGACTCCACTCGTTCGTCCCAATGTTTCCACCACTTTGGCAGAAGTCTATACAAAGCATTAAAAAACTCACTAGCAAAGCCAACAAAAGAAAACCAAAACGGCAAAAAGGCACAACCAAGCACAGATCTACGCAGCTGCCCGCACCCAGGTAGAGTGCACGCCAGGGGCTTGGCGGTGTGCGCGCGAGGGACGGAGGAAAACCCCTGCAGTCAGTCCTGCCTGCTCGGCGCTGGCACGACCCAGCCGTGACCCCGAGGCCACTGTCTAATGGAGAATCAGCGAGCGGGCACGGTGCTGGCCCTGAGGAGTCGAGTTTCTAACACAAGGAGACACAGACGGAGACACGAGGAAAACCTCAGGAACGGTATGACCGTGGTGTGGATTCCCCAGCTCCAATAGCCGGGAGCGATGCCCGACCCCTGGCAGAGAACTCGCGTAGAGCTCGGTTTGCTATTGTGAGTCCTGCTCCGGCGGACAGGAGAGAGCATCCCCAAAAAAGGGGAGAGGCCACACGAGGCACGTGGACACAGGTGGCCACTCCAGCACAGCCCCAAGCAGGAAGCTGGGACAGCACCGGGTCTCCGCCCTGACGGTGGGGGACACAGGGCATGTCCAACACACACCGAGTCACAAGAAAGCTCACTGGCATGTTGAGGACACACGCCGCCCGGTCCCTGCGTGGGCGAGGACGCGCAACACTCTGGTTCACAGACTGCCGACAGGGGTACAAAGTGCTACGCGACCTGGGACGCACATCTACCCAATGAGCCAGCAGCCGGGTCCTGCGCTGACCCGAAATGAAACCCTGCCCACAGGAGACGGGTACTCGAACGGGCAGGACTTCGCGCCTTTGTCCTCCACGGCCGTGATCACAACACAAAGTCGACCCGGACAGCAAAGGGGACAGAGTGCGGCCTTTCCGTGTATGGGGGGGCAGACTGTGGGGGGGGGGGGGCTCCCTCAACAAGCAGAAGCCAGCCAGCCACTGGCACCCACAACCACACACGCTAAGCTGGAGCACATTCAGCACCTCACAAAGGTCTCGTTACGTGAAGTCTGAAAACACACCAAACTGACACCCAGCGCTGAGGAGGACAGCAGGGCTGCCTGGCGGGGCTGGGACGGGACCTGCCTGGGACGGGACCTGGCTGGTGGGGCTGGGACAGGAACCGGCTGGGACAGGACCCGCCTAGGACGGGACCCGGCTGGCGGGGCTGGGACCTGGCTGGAGGGGCTGGGACGGGCAGGGCCAAGCCAGCTGGACGTTACGTCTATCAAACCTGGAACCACACGGAGCGGACACACCACATTCTTATCTCGATGAAGCGGACTTTAAAGACCTCGGATCATAAGCCGTGAATAAGACAGGTGTCCGTGAGGCCGCACTGGTCACACGTGATGGAGCAGAAGGAAAGGGGCCCCTGGGAGCACAGTGCCGACTGAAGAACGCACAGCTTGGAGACACGTGGCAAGAAAGCAATGAATTAATCATTGTAATTGCTCCCACACAGCAAAGTCCAGGACCGGGGTCTTCCTGATCTACTCTGGCATTTAGGGAAAAGAAAAGGCAATTCTGCCAAATTCTCCAGAAGCTTCCTAACCAACGACACGAAGGCCAAGCGGCCCCGACACGCACGCAGAGAGCACGGCCGCAGGGACCTCACCGCCCACAGTGGGTGTTCGCCAGGATGACGCGGACCAGACCCAGCTGGCCCACAAGACGTCCGTGTGCCATTTCTGCTACTTGAAAACCCAGGTGACGGCGGCAGGAGGGACTCCAGGGGAAGGCCCTGCGGGGCGAGCGTGCGGCCCTTGCCGAGCCAGCACACCCGGGCTTACCTGCTCTCCTCCTGCGTTTTGCGGGGGCTCGGGGCGCCACGGGGCGCTGGTACACGGCAGTGCTCAGACCGGCAGCGACAGCCTCAATGGTCTCATCCAGCAGAGAAGACATGAGGTACCGTGGGACATGCTACATGAGAAGGAGGGTGCCGTCAGCAAGGCGACTGCCCTCAGGCTGTTCATACCGCCCGCTGTGCCCCGTGAGGACTCTGGGCAGCCCTGCCGGGGAGCCCTCGAGGGTCAACCCTGCACACGCCCCCGCCAGGCTAACCGCAAAAGCCAGACGGCCACCAAGAGCTTCCTGTGGGCACTACGGGGCCGGGGGGGGGGGGGTGGTGCTCCTGAGAAGCAAGTTCAGGGTGAGAATAAAGAATGAGGGCCAGGCAGGCCGCAAGGAGCCAACGGCACAGCCAGTGCCAACGAGTCAGCACACCGTGCCGGTGCAGAGCCAGCCGGCACAGTCTGGGGACCGGAGAGAAGAGATCGAGGGACAGAGAGGAAAGAGCAGCCAGACGCAGGGCACCAGGTGGACACAGGAGCGGGTGATGGCGTGGGGCACCAGCCCCCACAAAGTCCTCCGCCCCTCCCCATCGGCTGACGCCCCCTTGGGTGAGCACGCCGACCTGTGACAGGCACTGCTGCCCCCAGTTGGTGCTGCTACAGGATGGGGCGCACACCCGGAGGGAGGCTGGAAGGGTCGGCGTGGGGCCCTCCCTGCAGGACTGTGGACTGGAAGAGACCAGCTCTCTGCTCCTGCTCCCTTGGGCCTGCCGGGCTCGGTTCCCCGCACGGCAGCCAGGACACGCCCGCAGGTGCACGCCGCTGCCCTCGCGGGCCCCACCCTGCCGTCCGCACCCCTCCACTGTGTCCACCACCCAGAGCATTTGGGTAGCCAAGGTGCACCAAGACGGGGGCGGGCAGCACCCAGAGGGGCTGAACCAGGAGCAGCCTTGCAGCCACAGTGTCGTGCGTACCCACCTGGATTCTCCTGGCGGTGGAGATCCGATTCCGGTTCACGGTCGCTCGGACTCTCTCGCTCTGTCGTGTCCTGGCAATGGCACGGGTCCTCCCCACGTGAGGCTGAAGCCGGCTGGTGGTGGGCACCACGTCAGCCAAGATCAGGGAGACCTCCTCCTCACTCACGGGACCTGCATCTGGGAAGAAAGAAAACCCTGGACTGATGTGGGGCTGCCACGCCCCCATCCTGGCAGGGGGACTGAGTGGGAGGCGGGGGGCATCCCCCTGGAGCCTGGGCTGCCCTGCCGGAGAGCCCTGCAAGTTCTCCCACAAGACGAGAAGCCCCCCGCCCCCCTCAGCACGCCCTGCCTGAGAAGGAAACATTACCAGCAGTGGGAGCAGCTCCAGGGGCAGCACATTCGGGACAGAACCACTCGTCCACTGGTACCTCCTGGAGAGGAGGGTCCAAACATTCCATGTGGTACCTACCGGAACACAAGGGTGGCAGACAAGCGTCAGTCTCCCTGCCGTAACTGAGTGAGCCACATAACGGTCATCCAAATGTGCCCCAAGGCCGCCGTGCACCCTACTATAGACTGGACTGTGTCCCCTGAAAGCAAACACTCAGTGTGACCGTATTTGGAGATAGGGCCTCTGGGGAAGGGGGGAGTTAAATGAGGTCACGAGGGTGGTCACCGTGGACCCAGGTCCTTAGGAAAGGGAGGGACCCCGAGCTCCCTCCCCCCAGCAGAGGGGACACCACAAGCACACAGCAAGAAGGTGCTGCTGGCAGTCTGGGTCGCCTCCCCAGAGCCTGACCCTGAGGCACCTGGAGCCCACCCAGAGGTGTGCTCAGATGGGAGACAGCAGGCTGGGGATACTCCCGCAGTCCTTCCCGGGGGCAGGCCAGGGATCTCTGCTCACCAAAAGGGGCCCTGACAGCCCCTGAACCCTGCAGGGGAGGCACGCCACGTGGACGGACCGAGCTAAGAAAGTGGCCACCTGACCCGGGCCACTGCGTCCTGTGGGGGCTCTGCCACTGACCGTGGCAGGGATCTGGCGCCTGCCTGTGGCTGGAGGCTCATCTCCGGTTAGCAGACATCAGCTTGCCCTCCCCCAACCCGGCTGTCACTCAGCAGCCCCGAGAGTTTCAAACGTTGACACCTTACACTTCATACTCCAGTCTGAGAAGCTCAGGGAAAAAGAAAGGTTCTGTCTGCTGAAAGCAAATGGAAATGTAGCCTAACCGTGGTTTTCCAGGTGCTTCATCCCCAGTCTTCATGGAAAGCAGTTTGGGAGGAGTCACCGCTGGCATGGGCCACCTGCGCCAGCCTGCTCCAAACTTCATCCCAAGACCCCACACAGCCCTGAGCCAGGCAAAACCCCATGCGGACACCCTGCCCTGAAGACACGAGGGCAGACTCAACTCCGCTTACAGACCACGCACCGCTCACGGTGCTGGCACACGAGCAGCCAGGGAAGCCCTCACTCCATGAACCCCTCGCCAGGACCTCACATGAGAACCGCAGGGATGGGGGTGAGGGGACTCCTCCTAGAGTGTAACTCAGCCCAGCGTCAAGTCCTAGGGAGCACCCCAAAACCCCAAGTAGATTCCAGCCTCAGAAGATCCTCCCCTATGTGGTCTCGGGAACAAAATCTCACAAAGCATTCCAAGGATCCAACATGGGCCACCCTATGTTCTCCTCACACAAGCTCCAGGGCCTCAAGCAGAGGCCACTGGTGCGTGTGACGGGTGCCCAACCCGGCCAGCCTACGTCCAGCACAGTCACCCCACGGGGTAGACTCACACCCAGTGAGGGCCACAAGATGCCCATGAGGATGGGGGCATAGCTCCCGTGCCAGGCATGCTGCTCTGCCCAGCAGTCACAGCCCCCCGAGAATGGACCGCCTACCCAGCAAGGACAGCTGTGGCTACGTGATGCGGTGATGTCAACTGCCTCCCTAGTGACTGCCCCTCTATGTTAAACAGAGAGATTTAAAAAATCAGAGATGCTCTCTATCTTACTTCCTGTAACAACGAAAGGATGTGGCATATTCCTGTCATCTACAGAAAACCTTACAGCTCTATTTTCAGAAGAATAGTAGAGTAATCTCAGACTTGATTTTTAAGTTAAAAAACAACCGTTAACGAAAACT
This sequence comes from Prionailurus bengalensis, assembly GCF_016509475.1. NCBI lineage: Eukaryota > Metazoa > Chordata > Mammalia > Carnivora > Felidae > Prionailurus > Prionailurus bengalensis. Next base: position 115,667,919 of record NC_057346.1, read on the forward strand.
GAGCAGACTGCAGGGGTGCCTGTGGGGCTCAGTCACCGAAGCGTCTGACTTGGGCTCAGGTCAAGATCTCTCGGCTCATGGGTTCGAGCTCCACATCAGGCTCTGTGCTGACAGCTCAGAGCCTGGAGCCTGCTTCGGATTCTGTCTCTCCCTCTCTGTCCCTCTCCCACTCTCTCTCTCTCTCAAAAATAAAAAAAACCTTAAAAAAACAAATTGAGCAGACTGCAAATATTAACAGTCTGAGGACGTTTGGACACGTAAGACCTACACTTAAAGAGCCGTAACGTTTAGCTCCATCAGCATCTTTTTGTACAGAGTGCTGTCCGCAAGGCCAGCAGAAGACACCCAAGTTTAGCACTCGGCTGGGGGGCCGTGGGCTGCAGAGGCAGGGCTAGCGACAAGGGCCACAGGCAGGCCTTCTTCCCACCTCGAATGGCCTCTCCTGCAGCATCCAGCTGTCCTAGGCCCTTCCTTCACATGCCCAGAATGGCCACGAACACACCGGGAAAGGATCTGTTTTAGGTGTGAGCAGAGTTCTGAGGGCTAAGCTACCCTCTTGGCCCCAGGTCCCTACGAAACCACATTTCTTCAGCTTCCTGCTCGCACTCAGTCCCGTCAGTAAATTAGCACAGGGACAGCAAGAGCAGGGCGCTGGCTCTGTCACCCAAGGCAGCACTCTCCTGTCCTCCAGACTCACAGCCACCAGTGAGCGGGGGCTGTCAGACCAGGCGACTCCCAGAGACCCCACGCTGGAGCACTGACCCAGCACGCGTGCAGGCAGAGCCTTGCAAGAAGGGAGACCAGACCGTGCGTATCTGAGCCTAGCAGGTGGGACTGGAGAGGGAGGCCCCTGGGAGGTGCCTCAGGAAGACAAAACGCACAGCACATGGCATCTGTCTGGGGAGGAAGGCACCCGGAAGGTGGGCTCCGGTCAGCAGTCAAAGGGAATAAACTCTGCGCCTCCAGAGCCAGCTCTGGGCCCACCAGGGCTTGACACTTCCTACCTCCTGCTGCTTCTCAGTCCAGGCCTCAAAGGAGCTACCTGTTACCCAAGAGAAAGTCCCAAACCTGCCAGCCTCACGGGATTCTCTGCCACTCGTGCCCCAAAGGAGAAGTTTCTGTAGCCCTCTCACCACAGCCTGGTGGCAGAAAAATTCCTTAGACACCCAGCAATGCCTTCTGTGCTGGAAGGAGGCCCAAGAAAGGCTCCCAGGAGCCAGGGCCTGCTGGACACAGGGTCACCTGCCCTCACAGAAAGCAGGGGTCCTGGCACAAAAACAGACACACAGACCAATGGAATAGAATAGAAACCCCAGAACTAGACCCACAAACGTATGGCCAACTCATCTTTGACAAAGCAGGAAAGAACATCCAATGGAAAAAAGACAGCCTCTTTAACAAATGGTGCTGGGAGAACTGGACAGCAACATGCAGAAGGTTGAAACTAGACCACTTTCTCACACCATTCACAAAAATAAACTCAAAATGGATAAAGGACCTAAATGTGAGACAGGAAACCATCAAAACCTTAGAGGAGAAAGCAGGAAAAGACCTCTCTGACCTCAGCCGTAGCAATCTCTTACTCGACACATCCCCAAAGGCAAGGGAATTAAAAGCAAAAGTGAATTACTGGGACCTTATGAAGATAAAAAGCTTCTGCACAGCAAAGGAAACAACCAACAAAACTAAAAGGCAACCAACGGAATGGGAAAAGATATTCGCAAATGACATATCGGACAAAGGGCTAGTATCCAAAATCTATAAAGAGCTCACCAAACTCCACACCCGAAAAACAAATAACCCAGTGAAGAAGTGGGCAGAAAACATGAATAGACACTTCTCTAAAGAAGACATCCGGATGGCCAACAGGCACATGAAAAGATGTTCAGCATCGCTCCTTATCAGGGAAATACAAATCAAAACCACACTCAGGTATCACCTCACGCCAGTCAGAGTGGCCAAAATGAACAAATCAGGAGACTATAGATGCTGGAGAGGATGTGGAGAAACGGGAACCCTCTTGCACTGTTGGTGGGAATGCAAATTGGTGCAGCCGCTCTGGAAAGCAGTGTGGAGGTTCCTCAGAAAATTAAAAATAGACCTACCCTATGACCCAGCAATAGCACTGCTAGGAATTTATCCAAGGGATACAGGAGTACTGATGCATAGGGCCACTTGTACCCCAATGTTCATAGCAGCACTCTCAACAATAGCCAAATTATGGAAAGAGCCTAAATGTCCATCAACTGATGGATGGATAAAGAAATTGTGGTTTATATACACAATGGAATATTACGTGGCAATGAGAAAAAATGAAATATGGCCTTTTGTAGCAACGTGGATGGAACTGGAGAGTGTGATGCTAAGTGAAATAAGCCATACAGAGAAAGACAGATACCATATGGTTTCACTCTTACGTGGATCCTGAGAAACTTAACAGGAACCCATGGGGGAGGGGAAGGAAAAAAAAAAAAAAAAAAGAGGTTAGAATGGGAGAGAGCCAAAGCATAAGAGACTGTTAAAAACTGAGAACAAACTGAGGGTTGATGGGGGGTGGGAGGGAGGAGAGGGTGGGTGATGGGTATTGAGGAGGGCACCTTTTGGGATGAGCACTGGGTGTTGTATGGAAACCAATTTGTCAATAAATTTCATTAAAAAAAATATATATAAATAAATAAATAAATAAATAAAAAAGAAAGCAGGGGTCCTGCACAAGCCCTTCTCTGGGCCCCCAGCCCCAGTCTCTCACGTGCCCCTCACCTTTTCGCAGTCTCGATGCGTCACGTGCATCTTTGTGAGTCCCCTTAGAATATCGTGGGGGAACGGGTAGAGGATATAAATATAGCGGGAACAAAAGAGCCTGGGAGACCTGCTGGTTACCCACCAGCGGCCTGGGATTCAGCGTTCTGAATACCGGGGGGTGTGGCCCCCCTCAGCATCACAGAGAAGATCTGTGGGTACGAAGCACAGAAGCAGACCTGCAGGACTTCCCTCTAACACGTTAACACTCCAGTCTCAGAGGCTGGGCTCGGCAGGGACCGGGGCACGAAGGCCTCGTCTGCCTCGGACGCCGCCGTGCTCACCCTGCGTCACAGCCGTCGCAGAGAAGCAGCCGGTCCTCCCGGTCGCTCCTGCCACACACTTCACAAAAGGTGGGGTCTTCCTCCTCATCCCGGCCGGCTCTGGCGTTTTCCACTGGAATCTGAAAGAGAGAAGCCCCGCTGGTCAGCGACAAGCGGAGCCCAAATCCGAGGCGCGGCTGCTGGGCCGGTGCAGAGCACACTGAGCCGCCTCGCGACACGCACGCAGGCTCCGTGGGCCCGGAGGCTCTGGGGCAAAGTGCACACGGCAACCACGTGCAGGCAGTTAGCCAAGAGAAACAGCGAACCCAACGGAAAACAAAGGACGACCCATGGAAAGGTCCCGCAGACCAAGCAGGTGGGGACACCCAGGGCAGCGGCGCTGGAGACGTGAAGAGGGAAGAGAATAAAAGCCGGAGGCCTTCGTTCTCTCGAGAACCGTGGCTGTGGCGGTCAAGTGCGCTGCTGCGCCGTGGCAGCGGTGGTCACAGCTGCGCACAGAGAACAGCCCGCTACGGGCAGGTGAGGAGGCGCGACCACCAAGACTCCGTGATCCAGGGCCTGAGACGCACCAGGTGTTCAGACGCTTCCTTCCCCTGCCCGTCTCCCCACGCCCCGGAGCAACACGGCCTCCGCGCTTCTCTCCGTTCTCTCCGTCCGTCCGCGTCAGCACCCCAGGTCACACACCCCACCGCTCGCTCGCCCTTTACTCCGGGGCCAGGATGGGACTCGGGGGCCTCCCCAGCCTCCGGCATCGTCTGCACTGGACTTGGGAGTCACTCTCCTATCTTCCCCAACTGCACTAGCCGGTGTGCCCCCTGGACTCCCCACCCCCCAGGTCCCCGCACACACAGGAAGGGCTTGGGGACATGCACTTGGGTGGCAGATGCTCCAGGTAGGTGAGGACCGGCTACACGGAAACGGAGGCCCCGGTCCCAGGGAAGGAGGACAGTGTCTGGGACAGGTGACGGGGGCCCGAACGAGCAGAAGCAGAGCCGCCACCTCCAGCCCAGCACCGTGCCCACGAGAAATCTGCACACGAAGAGCCAAGTCCCCGCGCATCTATGGCTTTGTGCGCCACGTAAATAAAACGGCAGGTCTGTGGCTAGCCGCACGACACACGTTGAAGGCGGGTCCTCGAGTCTCTGTAACGTTTCTCCTCAGCAACAGAAGACGTTAACAGGCCCTTCAAGCCTCTCACGAGCAGACAAGCAAAAGAACAAAGGAGAACCACTTCCTGTCCCCAGCCCCCCTGGCACACGGCCCCGCCCCGGCCCAGCACCAGCAGATGCGTGGTCCCGAGACAGCAGGCGTCCTCTCCCAGGTCTGGCCTCCCCCGTGGCTGTCGTGGCCGAAGAGAAGCTGTGAGCTGTAGAGAAGGCTTGTGGGAGCGGGGGAGAGGAAGTGCGAGGGACACGCCAGCTGCACCGCCCACAGCACGCGGGCCCGTCGACAACACAGCACACCCCTCTGGCCACTGCTTGCGCTCCAGACACTTCCGCGGGTTTCTCAAAAGCACTTAACCAGTATTTACTCACTTCAGGAAAGCAAATCAGCTTGTGAGCGCACGTTCTCCCATTAGACAGGGACCAACATGATAAGGTGTGGGGAGGGGCCCTCTAGCACAGCATCTGCACTTACCTTCTTCAAGATTTTACCGCCAAACCGGGCTCGAATACAGATACATTTAAATATAGTTCGATCAACTGGACAGGAATTGGCATTCTGTAAGAAATAAAAATTGCATCGGGATCCTATAGGATCGTTTTCACGGTTAATACCACATTCGAAATAAAACATTCCCTTAGAAGTGAGAACTTCGTATTACAATGAAAATCTACTTTCTACGGTCCACGTGCCCCGTGCCGAGTGGCTGGGAGCACAGCAGCGAAGCCAAAAGACAAACCCCCACCGTGCAGGGCTGCTCTCCTGCTGGGGAGGAGGGAAGGCAGGCTAGCTGTGAGCGCACACATAACATGCACGCACGTATGCACACACACGCGCACGCGTGGCACGCACGTGCTAAATGCTAGGCACAAAGCGGGATGGGGGCCTTCCTGGGCTGGCCTCCAGCCAGGCCAGCCAGGATGCTGGCCATTTCTGCGTCCCCTACCCCCTGGGCCGCGGTTCTCCGCATGCACGAGGTTGCTCAACATCTGTTTCTTAGTAAATGCTGGTATTTCTTCACATAGTGTGGCCGGCTGCCCATCAAATGTGACAAATGTTTCTTCTTTACTAATACGGTTTGGACACGTAGAAGTTTGTTTTAAAATACCTCTATCGTGCAGATCATACCCCACAACATGCACTCGAAACCTGACAAATTGACATCTGTGTGGTCAGCACCCAAGCCCTCTAGCCCCTCCCACCCACCCCTGCTCTGTCCCCTGGGGCTCCAGATGCCTGCCCTCAGGACTGGGACTCCAGCTGCACACGCCCACTCTTCACCAGCAGGTGCGTCCGAACGGTCGCCGGTGGTCGCCGGTTCCCGTGCCGTGTCCCACGCGGCGGGTAAAGACAAGCCGCCCACCCACCCGAGCAGGGTCTGCGCAGACGGACTCCCATCCTCTCGCCAGCTCACAAGGCAACGGTGCATGAGCCACGTGGCTGGACACGTTACACCACGTCCACTCTGGGAGGTCCAGGGGCTCCCATCCTCCCAGGTCTCTGGTCTATACTGAGCTAAGCCTCCTTCCCTGTCCCGACAGTTCCCGCATTTTCCCACGAAGGCTTCAGAGCACCACGTGCTAACTTCCAATCCCGGGGGCGGGGGGGGGGGGGGGGCGCGAGCGGGCCCCCTTCCTCTCCATCTCTCCCACATGCCTGGAGAGCCCCGTTCCCTGCAGTGTGAGACGCTACCTGCTGTTTGCCGTGTGTGGTTGTCCCTACGAGTCCCCGCCACGCTCCCGGGGCCTGGTCTCCATTCCCGGACCAACTTGGTATACTCACCGGAGTTGTACAGATCCTAACAGCCGGCACGCGACTGCCCTTTTTCAAAAGGACTGCCAATTCTTGGCATTTGCTTTCTCTCCTCTACGAATCTCACGGCCCTGCTAGGCCCTGATGCTCTGGTTAGGGTGGCAATGAACTTGTACATGACTGCCATCTCTCTGAGGTGGGATTTCCCTTCCAGAAAGTGCTTTCTTCAGTCAGTCTCAAAGGTTTTAGAAAACCTCTCTAAAGGTCTCACGTGTCTTTTCAGGACTTACTTCTACGTATACTGTGACTTTTAATCTGTATTAATCTTGTGTCTGGCAATCTTGCCGAACTCCACATTACAGCAGCTCCTCGGTAAGATATCTGTATCGATAACTTACTACTTGCAAATGATAATTTCTCCTACGTGACACTTACACCTTTGTTTTCTCCTCGCACTATTCCAGTACAACACCGACTAGGAGACAACCACCACCTGGTGGTGTTCCTCCATTTCCAAGGCTCTGCCCGCCACGAAAACCTAAACCTTGATCTGACGTGTGCTATGGACCCAGCGCCACAGAGCAGGAACTAGTGGCATCAGGACGGGGAAGCCCTCCATCGACAGACACCACAGGGAGCCAGCAGCCGCGTGGCCATACGGACGGGTCACACAAACTCCCACTGGAGACGCTCTGAGCTCTCTGGGAAAACGGGGAGCAGGGCTGGGGCTAGAGGCTACGGTGCTGCTGTTAATCTCGCTGAGTGAGGTGGTGGCATGGAGCTCTGCCACCCTCACACTGCGTCCATGTTGGGGAACTTACAGGGGAGGGGGGAGAGGATGAGACAAAACACGGAAAGCAGACTTAATGGTTCCTGAAGATGGGGGTGGGGGGCCCACACCGCTCCTCCTGTACCGTTCTACTTCTTTGAAATGTCTCATGGTAGAAAGTTTAATACAAGGGGGCTCCTGCTTCTAAAATTCATCACGAAATACACCGTGTCTTTCTGGTAAATTCCCTTCAACTGTTTCAAGGATGGCTCCCTTCACTGCCGGTTATGACTCACTGCCAAACTGAATCGCGTGCTTTCTCTGCCTCTTTGAGATGACCCCACCTTGTGAGACTACAGCATACTAGGCTGACTCTGCTGGCCACACACTGCGCCCAGGTCATTCAGGATTTCTGCAGACAGGTCCCCCAGGGATACCAACCCATAAATAATCCTCCTCATCCAATGCCCCACAGTGAGCTTTATCAGCAACCCCAACGGCACACCAACAAAGCAAAGACCGGTCTAGGACCCAACCCTGTGGCCCCAATTTCTACTGTAGAGGAGAGAGAAGCGCCAGCAAAAGGCTAGCAACTGACAGGGTCACTTGCAAGTGGACAGAGGGGGGTGCCCGGGTGGTTCGGTCGGTTGAGCCTGACTCTCGATGTCGGCTCAGATCACGATCTCATAGTTCGTGGGCTGTGCTAACAGCACAGAGCCTGCCTGGGGCTCTCTCACTCTCCCCCGCTCTCTGCTCCTCTCCCATAAATAAACTTAATGAAAACAAAAAGTCAACGGAGAGAGGCCATCCTGAAGGAAGAACCTCAGAGCCTCGCTCACCTTCGACCATTCCACAATACAGTCCAGGCAGAAATAATGGGCACAGTTCTCCGGTGTCCCCAGGGCCTGGTCCCGGAAAGCATTGAGACAAATCGGGCAGCTCTCGGAATCGTCATCAGAATTAAATGCGCCATTGGCTTCCAACGTCCCCTGAGTATCCGCCACGGCCACTAACGTTTCCAAGCCTCCTTCTTCCCTTCCTTCTTCTTCAGAATCTTCAGAACCTTGAGAAAGAAGGAGCACAACTTTGTGAGCCGGGACACTGGAAGCAAGCAGCCCACAACCGCACTCAGGAAAGTGTGTTTCCAAACCCCACACTCAGGGGACAGATCCCTTTCCTGAAGCCCTGCCCAGTGTAACCATCCCCGAGCACCTCACCCTGAAGCTGTGTCCAAGCTAAGGGGATGTGACACTGGCTGAGTGGCCATACCAGCTCCTCTAGCCCCCACCTGGAGGCAGAATCAGAACCCTCACGATCAGGGCAGGTCCCAGGGGCCACCCCCTTCTGACAACTGGGTTCCCTGCGGTGGCCCTGCTCGGCACAGCAGCCTCCAGACGGCGCCACGTGACCCCAAAACCCTTCTCAAAACAGGATGTTAACAAGCCATCTGTCTCCGAGTGACACCTCGCTTACAGCTCTCGTTTTTCCTTCTTTGGGATGTAGGGGACATAGATCCTTAACTAGGCAATTTGGCCACAACAGTTCCGATCAGTTTCTGAGAAGTTCTAAGACTGGGACTTGACCAGGAGAAAAGGACACTTTGAGTTCAGCACAGCAGTTGACACGTGCGTTTAGTTTTCTCTCCCTCCCAAACTCCACTAAAATAGAGACCCGAATTCACTTGCACCAGAGGTGTGGCAGGCAGCATCCTCACGAGCCCCAGCACTCCTCCCCATCCAATCCACTGAAGTGTGGACACACCAAGTGACTCAATTCCCTCTGCATGGCGGAGGGAACAATCCCTGGGGGCTCAAACTATTCAGGTGACTCCTCTAACAGCCGTGCTCCCCAGATGGTTGCAGAGAAAGAAGTCAGAGGGATGTGCTCCCGCGGCTGACACGACGTGCCGTGCGGACGAACAGAGGCCTCTAGGCGGTGAGGACAGTCTCCGGCCGGCAGCCGGCCGGCAGTCAAGACCTCAGCCCTACCCCCGCAAGGATCTGGATCCTGCCAACAAGCGGTGACCCCGGCGGAGGACCCTGGGCCTCAGACGGGAATCGTGGCCCTGTGACCCCTTGATGTCAGCTGGTGAGACCTGCGCGAAGGACCAGCAACCCACACCTGGACAGCTGGCTCCGCAAACATGGAGACAGTGAGCGCCCTGTCCTGAGCTGCCAGGTTGGTGACGATTCGTTACACGGCAAGGAAAAAAAAAAAAAGAAACTAATGAAATTGGCACGTACAAAATTTTGGAAAAGGCCAGGCAGAAAGCTGCGTGAACACAGGACTTTGCTCCGCTTTCCTGCTTTGCTGGAAAGGGCCAAGGAAGCAGAAGCAGGTCGAAGCCAGGTGACCAGGCTCTTCCTACTAATTCCGAAAGGCAAAGAACTGTCCACCTGAGGGCCACCTGGGCCTTGTGCAGCACCTCGGCTCACAGAGCAATGCCTCCGAAGTCTCTGAGGGACAGTGACCAGCACTGATGAGGGTGGACACTCGTGCAGATGCGTGAGGCCCCGACTCATCTACCTCTGCCCACCCCTTCTCAGGGGCTGCTGGAGGTGCTCCCGACCAGTCGGGGGGGGGGGGGGGGGGGGGGGCAAACCGAGGACAGTGCAGATGAGGGTGCCAGCCTGGCTTGGCAGTGGGCAGTGGGCCCGAAAACCCGAGTGCTGAGGAACACAGGGTCCCGGAGAAGGGCATGGTCCCCGCTGGAGGAGACTGGAGTGGCCCAGGGCCGTGCCCGGAGCCGGCCACCGTGACTCACACTCCCTCGTCCACGACGGCTCCCTGCGGCGCTCGTGAGCGCGCAGCCTGGGGAGCGGGGGCGAGGCCACGCGCAGATCAGAGCCCTAAGTCCTCAGGTTTTATGGTAAGACTTAAGCAGATAATACTTAAATTGGAAACTCAGCAGACAGCAGTCAAGCGGTTTTCAGAACAAACACTAGAGCAAGAAAAGCAACAAGTAGAAAAAGCACCCCTGGGAAGGGCCAGGCCTAAAAGGGTGCAGGAAGTGCCCTTGTAGGAAACTCCCTTCTCAAGGTCCGACCACACTTCCCACACGGCACCTCTTTCGCTTCAAAGACCGAAGGGCACACGATTACGCTTCCAGGCCCGCCAGCCACGCCCAGGGCCCCGCGGCCTCCCTTCCTGGGGCTCCTCGCCAGCTGCAGGCATCTCCTTCTCTCCTGTCCTTCAGATCACAGCTTAGACGGGGCCTCTCTGGAAGTCTCTGGCTTCTCCAGGGCCATAGAGCGCCCTTCCCGCGACACCCCTGCACACCCACTCTTGACACGTATTACCCTTATTATAACTGCTTCTTTGTGCCACTGTGTCTGCTGCTAAGTGGTGAGCTCAGGAGCAGCAGGGACCCCAGCCGAGCTGGCTCCTGCGCTCCCTCGGGCCCTGCCCAGATTCTCTGGCATCCAACAGGCCCTCAGACCTTTGCTCGAGGGAGGATGTCTTCTGGCTTCAGCCCTGCCAGCGCCGACTGTCTGTGCCTGAGACCGACGCCCCAACTCAATCTTGGGGCATATGCAGAAGAGCAGTAGTCGTGACCTGCAAACTCGGGCAGGATCTCACATCCCTGTGTACAGGATTCAACACCTAACTCTGGGGGCGCCTGGGTGGCCCAGTCGATTGAGTGTACCACTCTTGATTTCAGCTCAGGTCATGATCTCGCTCCCAGTTTGTGTGTTTGAGTCCTGCATCTGGGCTCCGCCCTCTCTCTGCCCCTCCCCCACTAGCGCTCTGCTCTCTCCGGAAAAAAACAAAACTTATTAAAAAATCTAACTCTGGGGGGCGCCTGGGTGGCTCAGTCGGTTAAGCGTCCGACTTTGGTTCAGGTCATGATCTCATGGTTTGTGAGTTCGAGCCCCGCGTCAGGCTTTGTGCTGACAGCTCAGAGCCTGGAGCCTGCTTCAGATTCTGTGTCTCCCTCTCTCTCTGACCCTCCCCCGTTCATGCTCTGTCTCTCTGTGTCTCAAAAATAAATAAACATTTAAAAAAAAAAATCTAACTCTGGAAGAATAGGTCACCAACACACACAAAGTTGCAAACTCACACTGGCTCATGCCACTTCAGTCCTGGTCCCTCATGAGCACTGAGGCAAACAAGAAAGGTTCCCTTTCTGGAACATTCTAACACTGATAACCATGGGAGCCAGAGTCAAATACACAGATCATGGTATTTGCTTTAAGACCATGCCTCTCCTGACTTAATGACTATGCCAGAAGGAAAGCAGCCATGAACCAAACTTCCAAAGTCCAGCACCCTGTCAGCAGAGGGCCACACGTGCCCTCCCTCAGAGGAAGGTGATCACAGCTGGTCTTGGACAGGGTAGTCCGGCCTGGGGCCCTTGCAGGCCATGAACAGCCAGGGCAGCTAGAAGGGACAGTGAAGGAGGCGCTGTCAGCCTAACCAGAGTCGCTTCAAGCAACGTTCCCTGCGCAGCAGCTGAAGGGCACAAATGCCAACCAGGAAACCCGCGCTGTGAATTCCTCAATGAAGTCATCTCCTGCGTTTGCCAGCGCTCTCGGGCTCTGGTCAGAACGAGAACAAACCACAGATGACGCCACCGACCTGTTGAGAGTCCTGGCCAGGTGGCCCCGGGCCACAGCGAACCTCAGCTAGGCTAACCCTGCCCTGTACCTGCGGGTGTGGGAGCTGGGGCCACCAAGTGCACCCCCCCGTGTGCTCGTCCTGGAAAGACCCCACTTCGTGATGCTCCGCCCTCTTAGACATTTGAGTCTCCTGCCATCACCAGGGAAGAGGCCTGTGAGGCTGTGTCGTCAAACTGAACTCTTGACACAGAGGATGACAACCAAAGCGAGGGATCGCCTTAGGGGACTGCCAGGCCCGATGAGCGGCCGAGGAGCCTCTTCGTAATTTCTACGGCCCTCAGCGGGCTCCACTAACAACGCTGGGTGAACTGTTGTCCCTGCCCCCGCAAGAGGAAATACTCGGAAGCCATCCAGACGCTAGCGCTCTCACCGGATTGGTCCTCCAGACCGCCTTCCTCGTCCTCTCCGTCGTCCTCTCCGTCGGTGCTGTAGCTGCGCTCACTGCCCGTGTCATCCTCAGAGCTGCCACTGCTGCCGTCACCGCTGTCTTCTAAGGCGAAAGAGATGAAGACACAAGCCCAGGGGAAGTGTCACACAATCAAGGCAGCAAAAGGCCAGGGCTGGCTCAGAGCTACACGGAGGTGCTCCAGGCACCAACCAAAGCGTAGCTGCTCAGGTGGGGCTGGGGAAGGTGGGCTGGAAGGGGACAGATGCAGGGAAAGCACATTCTTCCCCACTAGCATCTGTCCCGACACAAATGAAATGTATCACTAACCAACTTAAAAGCAAAGAGTAACTTTTTAACAAAGACTGAGAGTTGAAATTAACACGAGTAAACAACCCTCCAAAGGGAACTCCAGCTTTTCCCAGAGCCAACAACCTGGAGACGTGCAAGCCACCAACGCCAGCTCCAACACCCGTTGGCCCACCTCCGGGGGAGAAGTGGGGGACCTGCTCACCAGCGCTGCTGGCCAGGACAGCAGGGTTGAGTCGCGAGCGTCCATCTGGCCCTGGGCTTCGGTCCACAAGCTCATCCAGGCTGTCGTCATCCATCGCTAGACATTGGCCTTTGGCTCTGAAATTAACCAAAGTCAGGTAATTCCTAACTGTCCCAGGATGCAACACTCCCCCATCTGCAAGCCCAACAGTCACTCCAGTGACACGTGTTCATCTGTAAGACACGAGGCCAAGCCGTGAGATATAGAACAAACACAACAACTCTAGGGGCGCGTGGGGGGGCTCAGTGGGCTGGGCGTCCCACCCTTGATTTCGATTTCCGCTTGGGTCATGATCCCAGGGTGGTGGGACGCCCGGCATGAAGGTTCTGTTTAAGGTTCTCTCTCAAATTAAAAACAAAAACAAAGAAACAAAGCGATTCTAACCACAAAGCTGTGCATACCTATAAAAAAAGATAACGATTCCCATCTACAGAGTGATGTTCAAAGTCAAATCTCAATTTATAATGGACCTAATTTAGCTCAGTCTGGCAACATTTTTCTTCAGTCAGGCACCCACAACACCTTAACACTCCTGAAGAATCCTGACACTGGGCACGAATGAAATGGCTTATCACAAGCTGAGGCAAAGCGGGGTTTTTGATGCAGGGGGGTGGGAGGTGCCAGAAGGGCCTAGGTGACTAACAAAACCCCCTCCCCGCATCCCCTGCCATGTCACTCTCAGCCACAGCTGGCCAGCCCAACCTCGGCTCACCAGACCACCGCTGGGAGGCTGCGGGTCAGCTGGGGCTGCTCTGACCTCACCCCGAGAGCATCCACAGGGCACTGGCGAGACGCAACCGCCCAAGAGCAGCACGGAGTGCGGAGGTCGGGCTCCACCACTCAGCCACCATGGCCACTTGCTCTCGGGCTCTTGATCTCCAAGTGGGGACACCTGTCCTGCCTACTCTGCAAGACCGCTGCAAAGATGACACAGAAGACGGAGACAAACGACCTTGCAAACGCAGAAGACACAATCCACCTCCTTCACCAGGCCTCCAACTTTGGAGCCCAAATAAGGGCTCCTTTCTCAGCAACACACTCACCTCGTCTCCCAGATGACTCTTGGAGGACACACTTAACTAAGACGTAATGAAGAAAACCCTCTCCGTGCACAGTGTGCTTTGGGCCAAGTCCACTCTCCACGGTCAGAGGAAAGGGGTCGCACAAAAGACCAGAAGGCAGAGGGGCAAAGCAGGAAGCTGGGTTAGGCCAGCATGCCCGAGCGCCAGGCAAGGTTCTCGTTCGCGGATCCCACGTGCAGGCTTCTCTCCCACGGGCATGGGCCACCCGCCAAGAGCTTCACACGCACCATGGCACCCAGGAGAGGGGCTATCATCACCACCTTTGTACAGATGCTCCCAGAGAACAATCTCCTGGTGGGGCTAAGGTCAGGTTCAGATTCCAGAGTGCCTACCCAGCTTCCCTAACAAAGCCCCAGATCCTAGGGGCGCCTGGGTGGCTTCGTCGGTTAAGCATTCGACTTTGGCTCAGGTCATGATCTCGTGGTTTGTGAGTTCAAGACCTGTGTCGGGCTCTGTGCTGACAGCCTGGAACCTGCTTAGGATTCTGTGTCTCCCTCTCCCTCTGCTCCTCCTCTGTTCATGCTCTCTCTTTCTCAAAAATAAATAAACTCAAAAAAAAATTTTTAAACAAAGCCCCAGATTCTAGGATGACGTTTCCTAAAACAGTGAGGGCATGTTAACGTGATGAAACTGTCAACTGCCTTATGTTGCTTCCACCTGAAAATAATGCATTAAGAGATGGTTTTGTGGCTTACCACCTTTCTCGTACTTAGTGCTCGAAGGTTAAGAAAATGAGCCATACTCAGTCGGTTGAGTGTCCGACTTCGGCTCAGGTCATGATCTCAGGGTTCGTGAGTTTGAACCCCGCGTCCGGCTATGTGCTGACAGCTCGAAGCCTGGAGCCTGCTTCGGATTCTGTGTCTCCCTCTCTCTCTGCCCCTCCTCTGCTTGTGCTCTGTCGCTGTCTCTCTCAAAAATAAATAAACGTTAAGAAAAAAATTAAAAGAAAAAAAACAGAAAGAAAATGGCCACAGTCCCACTCCACAAAGGGTCTGGTCTGCACCCTCGGTGCTTGGTGACTCAGCAACACAGCAGGGACCCAGCCTGTCCTACAAGTCCTGGCCATGACTCCTGCTAGAGACACACAGACTATGGGGCACGACATGCCACAGACCTTCCAGGAGAATGACACTTCTGTGGGCACAATGGCTTCAGGGCTCAGGGAAGAGGGCCTAGAACGCTCTGGCCACTGTCGTGAGCGTTCCCACACGTGGATTCCACAAAGTCATCCTGGGACAGCTGCTCCAGTACCTACCCCGCCCCTGCTGTGTGCAGCACACTTTCTTGCCCCACAAAGGGGGTAAATACAGCTCACCCTCAAGCCACACGGGTTTGAAGGACACCGGGCCATTTACACGTGACACTGTTTTGGATAAGTACCGTACTACAAATGTGCTCTCCTTCCTCAGGATTTCCTTGGCAGCATTTTTTTCTCTAACTTACTTTATAAGAACATGACCTGTGCCATACACAACACACGTGTCACCCAGTGGTTTCTGTCATCGGTAAGGCTTCCAGTCAACAGCAGACTATTGACAATAAAGTTTTCAGGGTCAAAAGTTGTATGTGGCACTCGGACTGCATGGGGACGGGTACCCCAATCCCTGTGTCGTTCAAGGGTCGACCGTACCATCACACGTAGACCTTCCAGTGAACCCTTAGACACCAGAAAATGTAACCCCTGAGGCCACCGAAGACACAACACAGCACAGCTGAGGGCAGTTTTCCGGGTGCAAATCCTTACCATGATGACGTTTCACACAAGCACCAGCTCAAAAGGAAAAACAACCCCTAGCTTCTCTGGCGCACTACGACCCAGGACCACCTAGAACGGGCAGTGGCGAGGCCTGCCTCCGAGGGCTGCCTGAAGAGGTCAACAAGGCCATAATGGGGTTTGGTACCCGGGAACTTGCCAGAAATGCCAGCCCAGGAATGGGGTCGAATCCCTGAGTCCCTGCCCCTGTGGGGTTCAGTCCCATGGCCTTGTAGTCCCACCACTGCTGGGGAGGGAAAGCTCTACCAGGGCAGGAGAGGGTCGATTAGGAGGCTGAACATCGTCCCTTCCTGTTCCGTCACGCGACAGTTAGGACACTGGGAAAAAAAAACCCAGGTGGCCCCTGAAATTACGTTCCAGAGCAAACACCTGTGCAAATACCAAGGCAGAGACCACAACTAGAGATCCCTACAGCCCTTTCCCTGTCAGAACTGCAATCAGAACTCTTCGTTAATGGGGACCCCAGCTTAGGACCTAATGGCCCACCAGCAGCCCCAGCCCAGACATACCCGCCCAGATGCACCGTCCCTACCTCTGCCCCTGTGTTCCAGATAACAGGCCGGGAAGCTGTCTGGCAGGAAGGCCCACGGCCCCCTCCCGGCTGCTGGCCGCCCTCGGCAGTGCTGGTGGTGCTCTGGGGTTCTCCTGCTCAAACTCTAGACTCAGGGCATCCAGGGGGAATAATTAAGCCAGAAAAAATATTTCTCTCTCTTTTCAAATGCAGGAACCCAAAGCACCTACAATTCCAACCTTCGCTAAGGAAGCAAGAGCTTCGGTGGTAACTGGCACCTATGCCAAGACCGGAAGCAAGAGTGCCCGTCGCCAGGCCCTGGGCAAGGCTGCCAGGTCCAACACTGCACACTGGGCCAGGGCTGTCATTCTCCAGTCACCGTCTGCCACAGAGGACAGGAGACCTTGGAACTGCAAACTGCAACGGAAGTGAAAAAGCTAGAGCCCACTGAGGTCTTCGTAGGGCTGAGATGGCCACGGAGGGTCCATGCTGGGGGGCTGTGGAGAGGACTAAAGCCAAGCTTGCCCCGTCAGAGCCTTGCCACTTGGCCGGGTGCAGAGAATGCACCGGAAGACGCCAGCTACTGTTATTCAGACTCCACATTCTCCCATAAACACGAAGCCTGCCGGTGGTCCTGGGACAGGGAGGGTGTGCTAAGTGCCAAGTCAAACCTCACCTCGGCCTCACGTTCTACCCGTATGACCACTGGCTAGAAGGCGGCGCGCCAGGCAGACGCCAGAACGGCATGCAGTCTCCTGAACTGACAACGGGGTAACATGAGCGCCGCTAAAGAGAGCGCCGCCCCAGAGTCCCAGGCTGCGTTAACTCGGCGCTCTGGCTGCGCGCTCAGCAGCTGTGCGCCCGGTTAGCAAGTTACTTAACCTCTCCGGGGCTCGGCTCGGCTCACTTGTAGAAGAGGAAGGACGACCCCTACTCCCGGGGTTTGTTGTGAAGACTACGTAAGTTAACAGGAAATCATCCCGCGAACCACTCGGGCTGCCGACGAAAGCAGTGACGACCGGGAGCTGGAAACGAGTT
Organism: Prionailurus bengalensis; assembly: GCF_016509475.1. NCBI lineage: Eukaryota > Metazoa > Chordata > Mammalia > Carnivora > Felidae > Prionailurus > Prionailurus bengalensis. The sequence continues at coordinate 115,684,649 of NC_057346.1, forward strand.
GGCAAAGGGTCACACCTCGCTCAGAGGGGAAAGCGATAACGCGGAGTTGGCGGGGGGGGGGGGCGGGGGGGGGCGCCGGACGGGGCGGGGTGCGCTCCCCGCGACTGGGGACCTGAGGCGGGCCACCCGGAAACCCGCCCGCAGGCCGAGGAGCCGCCCAGGATCGGCGCGAGGCCTCCCTGCCCCGCGCCCGCCCGCCCGCGCCGAGCTCCCCGCCGCCCGCCCGGGGCCAGCGCGGCGCAGGCCTCGCACCGCGGGGCAGGCCTCAGACAAAGCGCGCGGCGTTCGAGGACGGCCCACGCGGCCGGGGCGCGGCAGGGACCCCAGGACCGCCGCGGGCCCCGCACGTACCCGAGAACCTCGTGCCCCTCCGGCTGCGCCCGGGCGCTCACCGCCGCCGCCCGAGCGACACCCTCGACTAGGCCGCCGCCGCCGCCGCCACCGCCGCGCGCTCCCCGACCCGGAAGTGCACGGTGCCGGCTTCCGGGGCCCTCCCGCCCCGCCCCGCCCCGCCCCGCCCCGCCCGTTGGCGGGAACCACTGGGACAAGGGAGGGGAAGAAGAGCCTGATGTGGCGGATGGCGCCGCTCGCCGCAGCCGAGGGCCCCGAGACTTTGGAAACACTGTTCAATGCTGGACCACCGCCAAGGAAGACCAGTGTCTGGAGGAACTTGTGGTGTCTAGGCCTCCGACGGTAGGCTGTTCCTGGCCGCCCTCCCCCGCCGGGAGCTGGTACGGCCCAAGCCCCCGCCCGCGGCCCAGGGCGAATGGAAGCGGCGGTCCGGCACACCTGAGACCCCGCCCCCTGAGATCTAGCCCCGCCCCCACGCCTGTGGCCCCGCCCCCACGCGGCGGCCCGGCCCTCCCCGCTGCTGGCCACGCCCCCAGCCCCGGGCGCCTGCTGTCCTGACCCAACACTGACGGAGTCCTACGTGCGCGGGCTCCTCCGGGTGCTGGCCACAGCCGGAGGAGACCGCAGCCCCGCGTCGCGTCCGGCCCGGACACAGGAAACCACGAGCACTGTAAATCACTACACCGTGTGGTGTGGGAGAAGCTGACTCGTGCTAGGAGGAAAGATAAAGCAGGGTAGGATCCGGGGCTCAGGAGCCTGGGAGGACTAGCCGCCAGTGTTAGGTGGTGAGGTTGGACCTCAAAGGGGCCGAGCTGGGCCGCTGTGGGGAGAGCACCGAGAAGCCGCCGGACCTCGGGAAGGAGGCTGGGATGGCTGGGCCCAGTGCGGGGAGTGGCCAGAGGCGCTAGGGGCCCAGAAGGAGCATTTAGGGCAGGATGACGTGTGCTGGCTTACGGGCTCCGCGGGGCGGCGATGGCAGACCCAAGGGAACCGGTCAGGAGGCCACTTCGGTGACCGCAGTTCAGGGACCACCATGGCTCGGGCTCGGGTGGGGGCAGCGCAGGTGCGGGAAGCAAGAAGTTCCTGGTAGGTTCTGAAGAAAGGCGGTGTGTTGGGGGATGTGCGAAGTAAACCCAGGAGCAGGGAGCTTCTGGAAGTTAGGGAAGGAAAAGGAAGGCCCATCAAGCAGGGGCCTGGGTGAGTGAGGTGGGGGCCCTGTGACCCTGAGGACAGCAGCGTTGGGGGGGGGGGAGGGCCGCAGGGAGTCTAAAGAGAACGGGACCGGTCACCAGAGCAGCAGCGGCAACTCTTGCAAGTGGTTCCACTGCAAAAGGAAGGAAGAGCAGGGGTGGCCAAGAGGGAGCCAGTCAAGGGAGGGTTGTTTCTATGTTTACAACTGGAGAAGCAAGGGCTAGTTTACAAACCCTGTAAATGACTTTGCAGAAAGGAAGAATGGATGGTGGGGGACTCTGGAGTGATTCCTCTCTGTTGGCCATCGGGTCGGGGTCTGGAGGGGTGGCTGCTACAGTATAGTGCCTCTGGGGCGTCCCCCAGGCCAGGTGCCTGAACCTGGGCACTTGGGCTCCCAGTGTATCAGTCACGTAACCTTCGGAGAGCTTCTCAACCTCTCTGTGCCTCAGTGTCCTTGGCTGTAAAACAGGGAGGTTGAGAGCTGGATGGATGAGTATTGGGATAGCACTTCAGGTGGGGTCCAGCATCGCAACTACCCTGCATCAGGCACCTTCCCCGCCCCCTCCTTCTCAGCTTGGAGCTTGGCATGTGCTGGCCCTTCTACGTACACATGGCTGCCTGCTAAAAACCATTGGATGTGAGGACGCTACCCAGCAGAGGTTACCAAATGGTAGGGGCACCCTGCTGACCCTCCTAGAAAGAGTTGAAGCAACAGCTTATAGCCAACTTGGAGCCCTTTTGGAGAGGCGGCAGTCCTTCCTACCTTTATGTGCAGATGTTCCCCAGGGGCTGCTGAACAGTTGTCATAATAAACATATGCACCCACAATGGGAAAAAGGCTTACTCAGCAGGCATCCCTGGGCAGAGCACAGCCTACCCAGTCGTGTCAACCTGTGCTCACATGTGACACGTGCTCTCAGGAAAGTGCCCAGAGCCATTGGTCTGGGCCCAAACTGAATATAGGTGGTACCTCTTGAGAGCATAGGCACATACGTACCTATATCTCCCACCTACTGATGCCCCCCCACAGTAGGTACACCTACTGTACCCCCATCAGTACTATCACCACAGTGCACAATGACTAGCCACCCACCTGCCACCTCTCACATGCTAGTTCCAAGCAAGGACACATGTGTGCACCCTGCCCACATGCCCCTCTAGATTTGCACTCTGAAGCCCTTGCTTGCACCCTGCCTTCCCGCTCCAAAGCACAAGCAGGAACATACATGAAATGTACACTTCTGCCTTGTGCCAGAAGGGTGGAGCTGGGCTGGGAGCCACCTTGGCTGTGTCCAGCCCAGGCCAGCCCTCTCCCCTGCCATCAGGCCTACACACAAACACAGCACCAGAGGAGACTTGGGAAGGTGGGTGTGTTAGTGTCCTGGTCCTACCCTAAGCAGTGACCACAGACTGGGTAGCTTAACCAGCAGTTTATTTTCTCACAGTCCTGGAAATCACGAGTCCAAATTCTGAGGCAGCTGCACTCCCTTGGAAATCTGTAGGGGGAATCCTTTCTGCCTTTTCCGGGTTTTGGTGCTCCGGGCTTGGCTTGTAGCCAAAGCCCAAACAGGACGGGCACGGCCACCGATGGCCCTGCGCACCGCTCTGTGTCCCTTCTGGACTCAGACTCCGAGCCTTCCAAGGCGACGGGTCCCGCCAGAGGGACCCAGAGCCCCCACCCACCAGCCAGAGTGCTCCGCAGTGGCCTTGGGCAGTACAGGCCTGCACGTGCGTCCCGAGGGCGTGGCCGGGCTACATCACCCCAACTCTGCCTCTGTCTTTACATGGCTTTCCTTCCTGTGTATCTGTATCTCTCCTCTCATCTATCTCATAAGTCCATTTGGCATTGGATTTAGGGCCCACCCAGGTAAACCAGGATTTTTTTTTAAGGAATTTATTAAACAATCATCATCGTCATTTTTTTAATTAAAAAAAAAATTTTTTTTAAGACAGAGCATGAGCAAGGGGGGGGGGGGCGCGCAGAGAGAGAGTGAGACACAGAATCGGAAGCAGGCTCCAGGCTCTGAGCTGTCAGCACAGAGCCCGACACAGGGCTCGAACTCACAAACTGTGAGATCATGACCTGAGCCGAAGTCGGACGTTTAACAGACTGAGCCACCCAGGCGCCCCAGAATGATTTTTATCGCAAGAGCTTTAGCTCAATTACAGCTGCACAGACCCTTTTTCTCAGTAAGGTAACATTCACAGTGTCTAGGCATTAGGATACAGACATCTTCTTGTGGGGACACTATTCAACCACTACACAGGGTGATAAGAGTTGCATTTGGAAGCAGTAGGACTGGAGGGCACAGCTAGGGGTCGTACCAATAAAGGCAAGACAGGAACTCAGAGTCACCCTGACTTCTGGCTTTTCCTTGTCCCTGAGTCCCAGACTTCTTTCCTTCAAACCTCTGCCCTGTCCTGAAGGTGTGGGCCTCCTCAATGATCCTGCAGATTCCTAGGGGTTCCTTCAAGACTACATGATCCAGACTTTGCTACCCTTCCACTTCTGACCCCCGATAGAGCTGAGCCAGCTCCTTGCTCCTCTGTATTCTTTCCCCACCCACACCCACAGCATGTACTTGAATTTCTATCCCCAGGCTTCAGGCTCCTGATGTCCCAGGCAGGGCAGATGCCTTCCTGGCACCTCAGCACTTAGCCAATCAGGCAATTTTTTTTTAAGGCTTATTTATTTATTTATTTATTTATTTATTTTGAGAGAGAGAACGAGTGGAGTAGGGGCAGAGAGAGAGGGAGAATCCCAAGCAGGCTCTGCGCTGTCAGCACAGAGCCCAATGTGGGGCTCGATCCCACAAATCGTAAGATCATGACCTGAGCCAGATGCTCAACCAACTGAGCCACCCAGGCACCCCTGGCAGTGGTTTTGAAGGAAGAAATGAAGTGATCTGATGATGGGAAGTGTGCAGTTCGGACGTCCAGGTTTTGTGACAGGTGATGGGCTCCAGCCCAGGCACATGTGGGATGTGGAAAAAGGAACTAAGAACAGGTGGTGAGTTAGAGGGCAGGAGGGCCACAGGAGAGCCACTAGGGGACCACGATGGCTCAGGCTGAGGGGGCACAGCCCCTGGGTGAAGGACCAGAATGGCACCGAAGAGAAAAGAGTTCCTCTGAAGCTGCCTGGAGCCAGGTGAGTAGAGTCCTCCAGGGAGGGAGGGCCTGGGTGTGAGGCAGGTGCGGGAGACATGGACTGATTGGAGTGAGGTGAGGGAAAGTGGCCCCCTCTGGCTTACTTTGGAGGACTGCTGTGTCAGGAACAAAAAGGGAGCAAGCATCTCTCTACCCCATCAGGGATCCAGATGGCCCGTGATTCCGCCGCAGGGATCCCCTGGCCATGGAGGCATGGAGCTGAGTATGAAGGGAAGGGGACCAGGGCCACCTTGGGACACCACCCAGGAGTCAGTAACTTCAGATTTTAAACAGTCCATTCTCATGATTTATACTTTCTCAAAGCCCAAACAGGACGGGCACGGCCACCGATGGCCCTGCGCACCGCTCTGTGTCCCCTCCGGACTCAGACTCCGAGCCTTCCAAGGCGACGGGTCCCGCCGGAGGGACCCGGAGCCCCCCACCCGCCAGCCAGAGCGCTCCGCAGTGGCCTTGGGCAGCGCGGGCCGCACGTGCGTCCCGAGGGCGCGGCCGGGCTACGTGCGCCGGGGCCCCGCGCGTTCCCGGGAGCAGGCGGCCCACCGCGAGGGCGGGGGAGCGCCTCGGGCCGTACCACCCGCCCCGGCCGGCGGGGGAGCCGCCCCGCACGGCTGCAGCTCGGCGCCCGCAGGCCCCGCCCGGCAGGTGGCGGCCCCGCCCCGAGGCCGACGTGCGGAAAGGAACGCGCCGGCCGCGCCCGCGAGGGGCCGCGCGGCGGTGGGCGTGGCGTCCCGCCCACACCTCGCGCCCACTGGCTGCGGCGCAGTAGGGCGGGACCTGCCCGGCGGGCCATTGGCTGCGAGACCCTCATATTTGCATACGGGCCGGCGCGGGGCGCGGGCCGGGCGCCCCGCGCGGTGCGGGAGGGGGAGTCGGGGCCCAGCGGCGGCCGCCGAATTCGGGCAGAGAGCTGGCGACGGTCCTGCGTCGGGGTTGCAGGTGACGCGCGAGGGGTCCCAGACTGGCGGGCTCGGGCCGGGCTGGTGCGGTGGGACGAGGACGCACAAGTTGGAGGAGAAGGGGGGTCGGGGGTGGGGGACGGCCCCCTCAGTCCACCCGGCGGTCCCTCCAGGCGCAGGGCAGCCACTGCCCACCGCACACTGCGCTGCTCCGGACCCACTGTGCGTGTGACAGCGGCTGATCTGTCCCTGGGCAGCGCGACCGCCCCGGCCCCTCTGTGACCCTGATCCATCGGGCAGGGGACAGCCACACCAGGTGGGAGGGTGAGCACCAAGGCGAGCAGAGGCCAGGGCGCCCCTGTGGACCAGGTCTGCGTATCTGCGCTCAGCAGGGGGGTGGGGGGGAAAGGGGAAACATCTTTGGACTTCCCTGCCCTCCGTATGAGGGGGCTCAGGTGGGCCAGATGCGCCCTAGGAGGGAACTTTCTTTTCCTTGTGTGTTTCAGGTGCCAGGATGTGCAGAGTTACCGGGACGGTCTTCTGAACGTTGCCAAGCTGAGGGCAGCCTTGGGCAGGCAACGGGTGTTGTGGTCAGACCTTTGGCACTCAGTACTGGAGCCCCTACTACTGGCCTCTTGAGGGCCACCTCTGGGAACTTTCTTAAGGAAGATGGTGCCAGATTTGGCTTTTCTGTGCATTTCTGCCTCTTAAACAAGGCCGCTAAAAGAGTTGGGATGCGGAGGACCTGCTTGTGGTGACCAGCAATATGCCCCTCCCGGAGGTTGGGGTACCTGGCAGAGCCCCCAGCCCATCTTCCAGGCCTGCTTTCTCTGCCGTGGGTTCTCAGTCCGCTGTGAAAACCTGCTGGTTGTGGGGCATGCCCAGAGCAGTCTGCTGGCATGCAGGTGCCAGGACACTTCCCGCAGGCCTGGTGTCCTCTCCCAGACAGTGCAGACAGTGGGGGTTGACAGCTGGAACTGGGTCTGTGATTGCCAGAACAGCTTGAGGGAGAGGCGGGATTAGTTGAGGACTGGCATGGAGTTGGGCTCACTTTTGGAGGGACCCTGTCCTAAAGGTCACTGTAGTGTACCGAGTGTCACACCCAGCAGGTCTAGTAGGGCCACGTTCTGCAGGTGACAGGGAGGCGTGCATAGCCTTGGGGTTGAGAACCAGTGGAGCTGATTGGCTGCCACAGGGCAATGACTTGCTGTGGGTGACCCTTCAGTGAGCCCTGGTGTTCTCAGCCAACCCAAAAGGCCACTTTTGCATTGGGGGGGGGGGAGCAAGAACCCTGAGGTCAGGAGGGGCTCCAGTGCCAGCCCCCAACACAGCCTGGCCCTCCAGAGACTCGTGATGACGGCTGCCTGTGTACTCACACCAGGCTTGCCTGGGGAGCTGGCCTGGCCTGGACCTGCCCTGCCATGGACTGATGTGTGTGTTTGTGTGTGTGGGAGCTGGGCCTCTTCTTACCTCAACAGAACTCACATCATTGTTTTCAAAGTACAGTTTAAAGCTCAAAAGTAAACTTCAGCAACTCCAAGGTTTGCTTAGTGATTTGAAGCACTTCTGGCAACTTCTTGGGGACGTGGGATTTTGTCCTCCTGGAACACCTAGAGGAAGAAGGTTCTGTCCCTTTCCCCACCCTAGAGCACAGGTGCTACCTGAGGACCCCTCCAAGGTTCAAAAGAGGGCTCATCAGCTTCCTCAACCAGCAGCAGACCAGGGACAGGTCCCTGGAAACGGCTTCTGAACAGGTGTTCCCTGAAAACAGATGCAGGAGCCTGGCGGAGGGGTGGGGTGGGGTGAGCTCTGTGAGCACCAGGCCTACGTCCTTTGGTTGGTGGGAGAGCAGATAACCCTGGGAGGGCGTGGCCTCGTCTCCAGATGGCACCTGGCTTTGCCCTCTGCTGGCCAGTGCACTCAGCTTGGGAGATGACCCTGTGTTGGGGCTCAGGACAGGCCCCCTGGGGCACACCTAGCCCTTCTGCACACAGGTAGGGCTGCGGGCGGGGAGAGCAGACCCCTGGAGCCTGGTGCTGATTGCCCGTGGCCCCAGCCCTCTCACCCAGGACACAGCACGGTCAGCATTTGCATTCCAGACTATATCCCACGTGCCTGTTCGCTTAGCCCTGTCTGGAATGGGCTGCTGTGAGGTGGGCAGTGAGCTCAGGTGGGAGCTGGGTTAGGGCTGGGGGCTTTAGAGTGAGGAGCCCCCTGCTGCTGCCTGGCCTGGCCATTCACTCCCTATCCTGTTCCACCTTGGGCAGGAAGTGCCCAGTCCTAGTTGCCCCCCCCACCCCACCCCAAGCTGTGCTCTCAAGGTGGCATTGCCTCTTGGTGGCTTCCTTGCTCCTGGTACTCAGGACTTCATGTCCCCCGTGGTCGGCCCCAAAGGAAGTGGGGAACACCAGGCCCAGCTCAGGGGCCACTCCAGAAGGCTCTGTCCCACAGTTGCCAACCCCCAAACTCAGCACAAAGACCCCCATCATCTAGGATGCCCCCCTCTCCTGTTCCCCATGCCTGTGGCTGCACTGAGCACCTGGGTTCTGACCACCACAAAGAGCTCCAGTCTCAGCCACTGTGCTCAGAGGTGTGACTGCAGGACCAGGACCGGGACTGTGGCCTGGACGTCACTCTGCCCTAATTTGGAGGCCGCAGGCACACAGCTGAGGCTTCGCATCCAGCTGGGAAGCAGGGGGGCCCTTGGGAAGGCTGGGCAGCCACACCCTCATGGGGCCTACAAAGCTCCTCTGGGCAGGGCTGCTGCTTCCTTGGTCCTGGCCGACCAGGAGTCTGGGGAGCTGCCCCCACAAGCTCTCAGTAAACCTGACAGGCAGGTCTGGCATGTCCTTAAGTCCCCATGTCCAGGAGCCACCCCAGATGGGGTGGCAGTTCCTGCTCCTGCTGAGGGTTAGGCCAGAAGAGGGGAACCAGGCAGACAAGAGGTCCACACGGGAACCCGGGCCGGGGCTGAGGCTGCTGCAAACAGTACAGTCGTACTGTCCGACTTTCAACCCCAGGCTTGCGCTGCCAAGGAGAGCCCCTGGGGGTGGGCGGGCAGAGCAGCCTGAAAGGTGAGGCCCCACAAATGCCCCCAGGCTTTAGGCCCAGCTGACCGCTGGCCCCTGGGAGACGCCCTGCTCAAGAGCCCCAGTTGCGGCCAGCCCCGGGTAGCTTGGGGATACTGCCCAGTGACCCCAGCCAGTCTCGGTTTCAGGCCCCACAGACGCTGTCCGGTGCAACCTTGGGACACACTCGAGCCATTTGGGGCAGTTTATTGAGGCTTTAGGGTCAGGGTAGGGGAGGCAGCATACCTGCGTGTGTGTGCACACGTGTGATGAAGGACACTTCCCACATGCAAGCACACACCCAGAGTTGAGCAGTGTCCACATATCATCTCCCATCCCCTACAAGGAGCCGTGGCCTTTGGGGCCTAGCGAATTCTGAGCCGGTCGTGCCCCCTGCTTCTCCAAGGGGCCGGCAGACTTGGCAAGGACTAGGGCAAGCACCCTCAGCCTCCCGCTGCCCCCCAGAGCAGAACCCCCTGGGCTCTGAGGCATTCTGTCTCAGGCCCAGGGCACCAGGCCTTCCCACTCCATGGGCAATAAACCCTCTGGGACCCCTGATGCTGCCGTTGTCCAAGTCGGGCCCCGCCTTGGCTGCCCAAGCTCATGTCATGGGAGCCCAGGGCTGGGCTGGCAGTGGATGTCCATTCTGGGGCAAGAGCTGCTACCTCCAGGAGTTCTGCCTCATGGGGACAACTGTGGGGAGGACACAGGCTGAGGGACTGAGGAGGCCACAGGAGAACCCTGACCCACCCAGAATGGGGGGGACAGACATACTCTCTGGGCTCAGGCTGGACACTAGAGCAGGACCGTGGGAGGTTCTGGTGAAAGGCTCTTCTCTGGCCAGAGGCAGAAGATCCTATGGGGAGAGCAGATCAGCTTAGGACTGGGCCAGGCCTCCCCTGCCACCCAGCCTCCCTCCAGGACGGCACTGACCTGTGTGCCAGGGGGGCCCCCATCTGGCTGCGGGGGTGGTGGCGGCGCAGCCCCCGTCTGCTGGATGAACTGCTGCAGGTTACACTGGCGGAGCTCCCGGTTCAGCTCCTCTAGTTCCTGGGCCTGGGCCTGGGGCACAGGGCACCCTCAGGAGACGGCCGCAGGGCTCCACGGCCTCGTGCTCCCCCTGGTCACACCCTGACACCCGCCCCCCAAGCTGCCCATGCTGGGGATGTCAGCAGGCGCTCGGGGCCCAGGGGGGCTTACCTGCAGAGCACGCTCGGCAGCCTCCAGAGCCCTGCTGACCAGGGCCAGGCTGCCCTGCACCTCCGCGCTCTGCCGCTCCTGGACGGCCAGGTCCTGGCGCAGGCGTTCGGTGGCAGATGCCGTGGGTGAGGGGGGCCCGGGAGCCTCTGAGGCCAGATGGAGTTCAGCCTCCAGGGCACGGGCCTGGGCATCCAGGGCCTGCAGCCGGGCGGCGTGCTCGGCAGTGGCGGCGCTCAGGGCTTGCAGGCGTGCCTGCCCCTCACGCTCCCGCACCTGCTCCCGCCTGAGCTCCTGCTCCCAGAAGGCCTCCTGACCCAGCTCCAGTGCGTTCCTCCGCACCCTTCGCTCCAGGCCCTGCAGGTCTGCACAGGAGCCTGGCATTGGTGCTACGGGGGCCACAGGCTCGGGCAGCGCAGGGATGGGGGCCAGCCCAGGGCACCCAAGGCTGAAGGTCAGTGCTTTGCGGGGCTCGTGGCCCAGGGCTGGCCGTGGCTTCGGGGGGAGGCTGGCCCGGACTGGGCAGCGTTCAGGAGGTGGGCAGCTGTCTGAGGAGGGCCTTCCTGCGAGGCTGGGCCCTGTCCGCCTCAGGACAAACTGGACATCACTGGCAAACTGTCCACAGGTGGCCTGGGCACCCACTGGACACTCCTGGGGCAGCAGCTGCCGTTCCTTCTCCCTGAGACGCTGCACGAGCACAAAGCGGCCCGTCTGGCCTGGGGTAGGAGGAGAGGGGTCAGCCTAGATCCCCCCCACCCTCCATCCACCTGGCTTGAGAAGTTGAGGGAGAGCAACAGGGATCAGCAACCAGCCCCACCCTCCTTGGGGGAAAGGGGCCATAGGAGCAGGCCCAGTCTCGGGTGCACCTGCTGGGCCATCCGTGCCGGAAAGGACTCACCTATTGCTTGGGCTAGCGCGATGACCACTTCCTGACAGGTGGTCTGCTCTGAGACCCCACAGACCACGCGCTGTATGCCATCCACCCACACCTTCAGCTCCATGGCTGCTAGCCCTGAGAGCATCCCTGTCCTGCACGGAGGGTGAGGGCCACAGAGTCAGGCCCAGCCTGGCTCTCCTCTCTTCCCCCAGAACTGGCTCAGGGTTACTGTCCCCCTGACGTCAGCCCCGCTCTCCTGTGCCCAGCCCCACCCGTAGGCCACACATTCTTGGGGTGGGAGTAGTGGAGACCCCCCCCCCACCCCCCGCAGGGGGAACCAGTCCGCCCTCAAGGGGCACTTTGAGGCTCCTCCACTGCCCAGCCTCCTCTCGCCTCACCCCAATCCCGGAACGAGGCGAATCATTAACCAGATCCAGGACTTCCTGCCTCCCCAGTCACCTGGCTCGAAGGGCACTGCCCCTCCCACGGGACGCCGTCCTCAGGCACCCAAGGGCGCCCTCACGAAAACACGGCTTCCCTCTGCCATGGGAACGCCCCCTCGCCCGAGACGCAGACCTCGGCCCTCCGGAGGCACGGAACCGCGCCTGGGCGGTCCCTGCCGGCGCGGGCAGCCCCCTTCCCGCTCCCCACAGCCGCCGCGCTTGCCGTCTCTGCGGCCGGGGCCGTTGCAGGTGCTGCGGGGCCCCCCACGGCCGCCCAGCCCGCGCCCCTCCGTCGGAGTTGCCGCCCGGGGCCGTGCCCCGCACTCGGGAGGATCCGGGGCCCTGCGCTTCTCACCTGGGCGCTCGCCGGCCTCCCGGACCTAGGCTCGAACTGGCTGCTTCCCGGCGGCCGGCGCCGTCGCCGCCGCAACCTGCCGCCTCCAGCGCGGCGGGCGAGCCCCGGCCCGCAGCTCCATTGGCCCGCAGCCCGAGCGCCCCGCCCCGAGCGCCCCCATTGGTTCCCACCATCGCCTCGTCCGCCCCGCGCCCACGCCCATTGGCTACCTCTCTGAGCCCCGCCCCTCCCATTGGCTCCCCGCCCGCCCCGCCCTCAGCGGCGCCCAGGTGTGGGCGGAGCTCGGCAGCGCGGAGGGGCGGGCCGAGCCTGGTCCACGCACGCCTGAGGACCGCGAACTACGCGGAAGCGCGTCCCTGGCCCCCGGGCGGCGCGTGGGACAGGTGTCTGGCTCCGCTCCCGGGCCGACCTCCTCAGAAACCTCCCAGTCTGATGAGTCTTTTGCCTAGAGAGGGAGCGCCGGCCTGGGACCCTGCAGCTTCTGCGCCGAGAGGGGCAGCGGGGTCCCCAAGGCCAGGGCCCCACCGACCTTGCTCCCTAAGGGCGCGTCGTCGGGGCGCACAGGGGTCGGGGAACCGTGAGCCCCCGCGGGAGGGAGGTGGAGCTGGCGGGCCACTGCAGCCAGGTTGGCAATCCTGGTGAGGGGAGAAGGCCGCCTTCAGGTTGCTGGGGACAAAACAAGACATAGACCCTGGGCTCTTTTCCCCCACCCCTGCCTGCCCCCAGTGGAGCTCGGTGCCCTCTCGAGTTGTGGACGCCCGCGGGCACACTCCAGCCTGGTAGGACCCAAGCCAGCTCGGCAGCCAGGGTGCCTCACAGCCTCAATGCTGTCTGTGGACCAGGCATTCAGAGCCCTGTTTTCTGCCACGGGGGTCCTCCTGCCAGCCTGTATGTTCCGCAACACAGGAAGTCTACAAAAACGCGAAGTTGAGAGTCAGAAAGAAAGAAAGAAAGAAAGAAAGAGAGAGAGAGAGAGAGAAAGAAAGAAAGAAAGAAAGAAAGAAAGAAAGAAAAGGAAAGAAAGAAAGAAAAAGTTAGAAAGGGGTCGGGGGTGAAGGCTGGAGAGCATCAGTTTGTGTGTCAGATCTGGTGCTTCATTTTTGGTGTGGGGCAGAGGGAACAGTTATCGTGGTTATGAGAGGGTCCCCGGGGCTCCCTGAGGTGACCCAGGTGGTAGAGATGGACAGGGGCGGGGGGGGGGCTTCTTGCTTGGGGGCCAGGTAGGTGGGCATCAGCCTCTGAGGACAAAGAAGCTATGGGAAACACTCAGGAGGGCCTCACTGCCGGTTAGAGTTCAGTAAGCCCCCACATACAGGGCAGCAATGCCCCCGATACCCACCAAGTGCCACAGTCAGGCAGTCAGGCTGGGGGTGGTGGACTGTGTGGCCACAGCAGGCCTGGCTGGTGGCTCTGTGTTCCCTGGGCCTCCTGAGGTTCACTGGCCGACAACCCAGCCTCTTACCACTTCTCCTTCAGGCAGGATCTGGAGGTGGGTCCAGGACTCACTCAGGGTCCTGGTCTGGGGTCTCCCTGGAAGCTGCTGGTAACAAACAGCCCCTCCCCTTTTGGTGCTGGTATCCATGGCAGCACTGTAAAGCCTTTCTTTCCCTAGGCCTGCTTGGGTTTCAGGCCTCAGGTGAGTGTTGGGGGTAAGGCCCTGGGTCTGGGGGCATCACGGGCAAAGGATTACACCTCTGGGGACCTTTGCCTTAGGCTGAGGGCAGGACCTCAGGTCGTAGAGGGCAAGGGTGACAGAGAGACAACAGGAAATGTGCAAACATCCTGGTGACATGTTGCTTGGGGAAGGGGGTGGGGGACAGTTATCTGCTGCCTTGTCCTGGTCAGAAACACACAGACATAGACACACATGTGGCCGGCAATCTGGTGTCCTGGGGGCATGCACGTGCGCATGCACACGCACGCGCGCACACACACAAGGGCATTTTTGGAGTGATGCTGTCTAGGGCTGTCAGACACAGGCACACACTTGTGGCCATGAAAGAAGAGCCCCACGCGGTACCTACCCATGGGACACAAGGATGACAGCCACACTACCCATCTCAGCTCCCCCAGGAACATCGAGGATGGCCCCTGAGCCTTGCCAAGAGGCTGAAAAAGCTGAGAGACAGGCTGCCTTATCCCTGGCGGACCAAGAGCCGGTCAGTGACCACCCGGAGCCTCCAGCTGGCCCACCCAAAGACCCAGTGGCTCCTGCATGCCTGAAGGACACCAAGCCCAGCTCCACGCCCGTGGTCTTCCCCGTCAACCTGCGGTAAGGAAGCGAGGGAGGGGTGGTCAGCTGGAGGGCAGGGCCTGATCAAGTGGCAAGGGTGCTGGCATTGCAGGTTGGCCCCTGAGTCCTTGGACCCCCGCACCCTGCGGCTGCTGTGGGGTCAGCGGGAACTGGAGATCCAGGCTTTGCGGTGGACCATCCGGAACCGCCAGAATGCCCGGCACTGCCACATCCTGTACGAGGTGGCTGGACTGCCACCCGAGAGGTGAGCAGCAAAGCGCCAGTCCTTCGGCCCAACCCAGCCTCTGTCCTGGCCTGAAATGGCTTTTGTCTGCCCTCATCCCCAACCGCTGGGGCTGACCAACACTCCCACCTGATAATTACCCTGACTTTTGCCTCTAGCCCTTATCCTTACCTGACTCTGACCCCCCGACCTAACCCTGAAAGAGTGAATGTGCTGTAAACCTGCCCAGACCCTGACTCGAAACATGTCGATGGCCGCTGAACCTAGACTCGACCTATGACCCACACTTCTCAGAACCCGACCTGGCCTGGCCCGGTGGGACTCTGTGCCCTTAGGCCTCCACTGTCAGTGAAGAGGAGCCCCTCCTCCTCCCTTCCTTGGCTACTGACCTTGAGGTGGGGGCTGCTGAGATGGCCCCTCCCCCAGTTGCTCACACAGGCAGGAGAAGCTCCTGCAGAACCAGGTCCAGAAGCTGACTCTGGAGTTGAAAGGGCAGAAGGAACAGGCCCAACTGGTGAGGGGCAGGTGGGATCAGGAGTTGGTCAGGGGACCCAGGCTGGGGTGAGGATCAGGGGCCAGGTAGGGGCTGGCTCCGGGGGTGGGGAGAGGGCCCTGCCCCACCCACGCACCCTCCCGGAGCAGGAGAAGTCCCAGCTGGAGACTGAGCTGCAGGCGTTCCAGAGGTCCTGCCTCCTGCAGCTGGCCCGCTCCTCCTGGGTGGGTCGCGTGCTGCGATCTTCCACCGGCAGTGTGGAGGTAAGCCCCATTCGGCCCACCCTCCCGCCTCCCGCGTCCCCCTCCCCATCCCTCCTTGGACTTCCCTTGGAGAGCCAGGGTGTCCCTTCCAGGCTGGTGCTTCCGCTGGGGGGCCCTGGCCTGCCTGAGAAGCCTGACCCCCAGGACCGTGGTCTAAGGCAGGGAGGAACCCCCTGGCTCCGCCCACCTGATGCACAGCAAATGTGTGCCTGGGGTGCTGGTGAGGGTCCAAGGGGAGAGGCTCGTTCCCAGGCTCCCGCCCACTGGCCTCCGCTCCCCTTCTGAAGGTGGTAACTGCAGAAACGCTGATGGACTCCAGTGACCTCTCTGAGAATGATCAGGTCCCCTCTACTGGAGAGGTAAGCAAGGCCCCCGTGTGATTTCGTGGCTCGGTGGGCCCGTGGGAGGGGAGAGCCATGTTCCTGTTGCTTCCTGGCCAGGGTTTCCGGCTGGAGGACGTAGACTGGAACAGCATTGCCCATCGGTATCCCAACCTGCTCGCCAACATCAAGTCCAACTCAGATCAAAAGTAACTGTGCCGGCCAGGGACTCCTGCGGGGGTGAAGGGAGGAGAGGGCGTGCCTTGGCATGTGTGCACCAGAGTCCAAGATCTCCCCTTAGTGTCCCTGGACGAGCCACTGACACCTCCCAAGGTCAATTCTCTGATCTACAGGAGGAGGTGAAAGTTGAAGGGAAAGGGCTCCTGAGCCATCACAGTCCATCTATGGCCTTTCTCCCAGGCTGGGTCCCAGGGACTGGAACCACAACTCGGGGTGCCCCGCCCACCTTGGGGAGGTCAGATGGGGGCAGGGCTGGAGTTCAGAAGCCAGAGCCAGCAGGCAGCAAGCAGGTCAGCAGACTGTGGCCCACAGGCACCCCTGGGCCTCGCCATCCCCACCGGCCCCAGTGCCTGGCCAGTGGGGCTCGGAGCTGCATAGAGAGTGTGTGGAACAGCATCTCAAGAGCGTCGAGTGGCGTTCCCTGCCCTCTGTGGGCACCAGCAGCTCCGGGGGCAGGGACTCCGACCCCGGCAGTGGCTGGCTGGCTGAGCCTCATCGCGTGCAGAAGGTGACGGGACAGCCACCCTGCGCTGCAGGCCGCAGTTCTGAGTTGACAAAACCACACCGGAGGAGCTTCGGCAGGGAAATGCAGGCACTGCCTGAAGGTGGGGTACGGCGGGTCTCCCTGGTGGCTCCTCCCTCCCCCCACCCGTGAGGCTGGGATCTCCGCCCCAAACCCTAAACAGCCGTCTCCAGCAGCTTGGTCTCCCCAACAGCTCAGCGCAAGGCCACTGGGGGCCTCTCCTGCCTCATCCCCAGGGGTGTGGGTGGCCTTGGGTGAGACGCTACCTCCTCTGCACTCTGGCTCGCTCCCTCCCACCCCTCCCCAGCACTTTGAGCTGTCCCTCCTCTTCCCTCAGCCCCCAGGGCCATCCCTCCTGCTGTGGATCTGACCCCTGGAGCTGTTCCTCTCCCACATGCGGCCTCAGGGTACTGCAGGTTAGTCTGGCCTCACTTTCAATGTCCCCAGAGGATGCTCCATATGGAGGTCCTCTTTCTGACAGGTCTCTCCCTGGATCCCTGGAATCCCCCCCTGGGACCCACTTGGTAAGACGGTCCTGACAGGGGAGTCCTGTGCAGACTCAGATCACCGGCATCCCAGGCGCCGCCTCCGTGGGAGGGGAGGGGGGTGACACGGGGTGGGGGTGGGGGATCCCAGCAGGGGTGGGTCTCCTAGCAGGACCGCGGTGGAGGGGTGCCCAAGCCTCTCTGCGGTGCCTCTACCCTCCCTGCTCACCCGCCCAGCCCCATTAACTCCAGCCTGAAGATCGTGGCCGTGAGCCGCAAGGAGAGGTTCGTGCGCGTCCTCAACCAGTCGCTGGAGGAGACCGCCGACCTGGGCGGCCTCACGCTGCGGCAGCTCCTGTACGGCTTCCCGGTGTGCATGTACCGCTTCCCGCCGGGCACGCTGCTGGCTCCAGGGCACCACGTTACGGTGCGCCCCGCTCCCCGCGAGCCCTCGTGGCCTCTGCTCCGGCCCCCACCGCCCCTCACCCGCCGCCCCGTGCTGTCCAGCAGGTTTGGGGCGAGGGCCCCAGCAGCACCAAGAAGCAGCCGCCGTCGTCCTTGGGCCAAGAGCCTGTCCACTTCCATTCCGGCCGGGGATGCGTGACTCTCCTCCTGAACCCCAAGGGCGAGGTCAGGGTGCGTCTCAGACCGGGATGGGGTGGGCGGAGAGCCCCGCGGGCTGGGGGTGACCGCTGTGCCCCTCCCGGCCGGCCCGCAGGTCCTGAGCGAGCACCGGGCCCCCCACTGCGTGACCCCGGTCTCGAGGATCTTCGCTGACAACACCGACCTCTCCGTAGACCGCTTCCCGCTCTCAGAGGACGGGCTTGGGGCCGACCCCGGGGAGCAGAGTCGCGGGCCTCGACACTCGCGCGCGGGCAGGGTGCGGGAGGCCGGAGCCAGACGCCGGAGGCCCGGGTGGGCACCGCGGGTCCCTGGGTCTCCTCTGCCTCCCAGGACCCACCCCCGCAAAAACCGTCCCCCCAGACTCCCTGCTAAGGGACCATTCCCTTGCCTCAGGTCCAATCCCCTCTGAGGCCGCTCTCCAGACGGGTTCCCGTGCAGGACCACCACCCACCTCCCCAGGTCCCGTCCTCGCCGCCCCCCCGCCCCCCCAGTAATTCAAGAGCGCTCCCACGCGGCGTGCCCTGCAGGACCAGCCCCTGGCTCCCGCCTCCCAGGCCCCTTCCCCTCCAGGACTGCCCTTCCCGCGGGCGGGCTCCGGACCTCACGACCCTCCTGCCCCACCAGGACGCGGGGCCTCTTGCTGCGGCTGAGCACCAGCAAGCTCTTCCGCCCGCGGGAGGTGCCGGCGAGGCCCGAGGCCGCCGAGACCCGCAAGCCCGAGCTCCTGCCCGCCTTGCCCGGTGAGCGCACGGGGACGCGGAGGGCGGGCGGACCGGCGGGGAGTGGGAGTCCGGCCGACCCCATCCCGTCGCTGTCCCTCGCAGAGGCCGGGCTGTGCCTGGAGCACTGCGGGGCTAGCAAGGAGCACAGGGTCCGGGTGAGCGCGCGCGCGTGCGGGCTGTGGCGGGATACCGGAGCTCCCGCGGGGTCCTCCTCCCGGCCCCGCCCCGCCCCTCCCCTCCCCTCCCCTCCCCTGCGCCGCTCGGGCTCCGCCCCTCCAGGTGTGCCGGAGGAGCGTGGACCGGGGCTGCCCGATGGTAGCTCTGTCAGTGCAGAGCACGGCCGAGAGCAGATACGGCTTCCGCTTCCTCCCCTGCCCGCCGGTCACCGCGGACCCGGGCGCTCGGGTGTAGAAGGTGGAGGGCAGCGCGGGCGTGGGCGCCCAAGGCCGATGGGCCGCGCTGGGAGAAAGTCGTGGGAGACCAGCAGTGCCAGCTGCACAATTTATTGAACCAACGTCGCCTACGAAGTAAACCGCATTCATGTACACCCGAGAGTCCTTAAAGCGGATTCGCTTGGTTTTGGGGTGCCCTATCCCAAGGGAAGGGCACTGGCTGCCCTGTCCCTGCGTGGGCGAGGACCCGCACAAATCCCCCAGGGTCGGGGGGCGAGGGGGGCCTGGCTGCACTCCGGCCACCTCAGCCTGGGCCCGGCCTGTGTCCTCCAGGTTCGTCGCTCTGACCACTCCTCCAGGGAAGGCCGGGCCCCATGGAAGGAGCGGGCAGCGGGGCCAGCGGTGGGGAACTGGGCTCTCCTATTCTGGGCTCTTCCTTGTGCCCACCCCTGGCAGTTCCAACCCCCCCACTCCCTTCCACCAAGAAGGGTCCCT
Source organism: Prionailurus bengalensis (assembly GCF_016509475.1). Lineage (NCBI taxonomy): Eukaryota > Metazoa > Chordata > Mammalia > Carnivora > Felidae > Prionailurus > Prionailurus bengalensis. The sequence continues at coordinate 115,703,229 of NC_057346.1, forward strand.
CTTATGTCAAGCCTATTTCCCGCCCCCCAACACACTCTCCAAGATGCTCTGGGTTCCATGAGGCCAGAGTTCACATGGGGCTCCCACGACCACACTGGGGCTCCTTGGCCCGCAGTCCAGGCCAGCTTGGCAGTGGGTGGGGGGTTACACTAGGGGTGGGATTGGGCTGGGGTGACAGGGTTCAGGTGCTGCACGCACCGGAGGCCGGGGAGGTCTGGCTGCTGGATCCGGGGCTGGCTTTGGGCTGGGACATCCTTGGGCTCGAGGGTTCGGCCCCGAGGCCACCTCCAGGCCTCTTAGAGCTGTCACCGCAGCTAGCCCCTGACCCAGGCCAGGCCTCAAGCTGCCTAGGGCTCTGAGCCTACGCCTCCTGAACTGCAGGTCTGTGGACCCCCAGAAGGTGTTGCTGGAATCAGATGGCAAGGGGAACTTAGGGGGAGAGGGGATCAGGTTACAGCCTGAGGTCCTAGAAGACTCTGGAAAACAAGGAAAGAGAGCTTGTCAGACAAGGGTCCCCACAGGGATCAGTAGATGGGGCGAGGGCCACCACAGCAAGGTGGCAGTGTCCCCTGGGACCCCTCCCCCAGCCCTTCACCCCCTCACAGCGGCACCCCTCCCCTCCACTTCCTGTGCTCCCCTGGGAGGCTGTGGCTCTGCGGCCTTGTGACTTTGCTGGGGCCACACCCACTTCTGGGCATGCAGAGGCCACAAAGTCTGAGCTCTGGCTTTGGGTCACTGAGTCGCAGCACCAAGAGTGGCCCTGGGCCAGTTCCTAACACTCCGCTATAGAGTGAGGCCCTGGCACCCCCCTCAGGGCAGACTGGGAGGTGTGGCCGTGACCAGTGAGTGCTTCCCTGGACCTGGCCTGGAGTGGGAGGCCCTGGCACCCTTCTGTCCCTGGGTCCCCACTGTCTGTTACCACTCCCGCTGGCTGCTCTGCCTGTCCTCTGTCTCTCCCCCCCCCTCCCCCCCGCCCCAACAGCCCAGGCACAAGGCCACGCAGGGAAGGGCACAGGCTTTGTCTGTCCTGTCCCTCTTCCATCCTGGCCCTTTTGACTCCCCAACCCACAGGAGTGTCATTCAGCCAACCTTTAAGCCTATGGCCTATGAAGGGAAACAAAAATAATATAAAAACAGGGAGGGGCACCAAACAGAAGAGACTCTTAAATATGGAGAACAGAGGGTTACTGGAGGGGTTGTGGGAGGGGGGATGGGCTAAATGGGGGAGGGGCACTAAGGAATCGGTGCCCTATATGCTAACTAATTTGGATGTAAATTAAAAAAAATAAAAAATCAAATGAAAAAAAAAGCGCCTATGGCCTATGTACTTGCTGCCCCTGCTTACAATGCCCCCTTCCCAGGCTTGCCCCCTCAGTTCTACGCGTCAGTTCAGACCCTCCCTCCAGGAAGCCTCCCTGGGCCCTGCTGCGTGAGGGTCTCTACAGCCCCCCACGTTTGTTCCATGCAGGACACTCGCGTCCTGGGCCCAGCACAGGCCCTGTGTGCAGGGTAAGGGCAGCACCCTCCCCGCCTCAGTCCCCTGGCCCATTTGGCGGCCTCTCCCCTCCTTTGGCCTGTGCCCTGCTCCCTGCCCAGTGGGCCTGTCCTGGCCCCTCATTGCCACCCTACCCTCTCAGTCCAGAGCCCCTGCCCCTACCCCCTTTTGTCCAGCCCTTGGGGCATTATTATCCCGAGCGCTCAGGGGAGGAGGACTTGGGATTGGAACCCTTGACTGTAAGTCCTCACCATCAGGAGAGGCCCTCCCCGTTACAGCCCCTCTCAGGGTCCAGCTGAGGAAGGGGACCCAAGCCGATGAATGCTGGTCTGGGGCAGTGAGTGGGGTCACTCTCAGTACCTGGGACCAGACACTGGGGGCCAGAGGGAGTCCTGGGCTTAGATTCGTCCTCTTGTTCTTCGGGCGTCCCCCGTGGGCCCCGGGGGGCTGTGGCACCTTCCTGCTGGGACTCCAGGTACCTACTGGGGAGGGGACCAGAGGGGGGAGGGGGTGCAGCCCTGCCCTTAGGGCCATTCCCAAACGAATGTGCTCTGGGGTGGTCCCCCAGCCTCAGGCTCCCACGGCCAGCTGCCCCAGCCATCCGGGGTACCTAGGCAGAGGCCCCTCCCCTGCCATGACCTCCCACCAAACCAGGACATGCAGTGGTAGGGCTGGGGGCCGGGAGGGGCACCCACTGAAGGTGCAGCTCCCTCCGGGCCTGGAGCCTAGCCAAGGCCAGGAGGTCACTGCTGTCTGCAGGGTCAGGCCCTGGGGTGGAGGCACTGGCAGCCAGGTCCTCCTGTGGGGCCAGCTGCTCCGGAGGTGTCCAGGCCTGAGGAGAGAAGGGGCTGGTTTGGGGGCACAGCCTTCGAGGGGGCTAGGTGGGGGGCACCCTGAAGGCAGGACTCATCTGGCTGTGCAGGGTGTTGGGGAGGCTGGGACTTCTGGCCAGCAGTGACTGTAGGCCAGGGCATTGCCAGGCCAGCACACGGGTCCCCTGTGGTAGCACTGCAGTTGTGACCCACTTGGGGGTGACAAGCCACACCTGGCACTGGTGTCGACGCTCCCGCAGGCCTTTGGTGGGGTTTCCGCAGAGGACTCGGCTACCACCTGAAGAAGAGGGGTGGCTGGGTCTGTTCTGGGGCTGAGGGGCTGCGGGGTCAGCTTTGTGCAGAGGTGGGTAGTTACCGTGGGTGAGGTTACTGGTGTCGTCCTGTGGAGCTGGGTCCTTGGGAAGCAGGCCTCCCGGCAGGGGACCCCCAGTGACCAGTAGGGAGAGGGGCCGTGGCCTGGGGGCCCGTGGCTGGGTCTCAGGCAAGGAGAGCTGGGAGCCGAGTGTCCGGATGGGGGCTCCGTGGGGATGATCTACCCGAGGGTCAGAATCAGAGGTCACGGAAGCACACGCCAGCCAGCCAGCCCGTGACACTGTCCACAGGCCAGGGACCCCCGCCCCCTAACACGTGTCTGTGTGTCTGCAGGCCCACACGCCACCAGGCGCTGCTCTGCTCACAGGGAGGTTATCCTGGCCTGGACGCAGGTATGCGGGGCTCTGGGGACAGAAGGTCAAGGCTGAGAAGGGATGTGAAATATGGCTGCTCATCTCTGAAAGGCCTAGGGGGGTGCTGGGGGGTGCAGAGCTCTCTTCCTGGGGGCAGGGGGGGGGCGTCTTCTGGGGCTCCAGCCGGTAAGGTCTCCAGGCGGGGTAGGGCAGCCCTTGCCAGAGGGCAGGGGAGTGGCCGCCATACCCAGCCCTGGGAACAGGCCTTCGTAGACACTGCCCTCCTTGATGGCCTCCTTCACCATGAGCCAGTCCTGGCGCAGCTCCCGGGGGGCCGGCACGGCCGTGTGTGTGGCTGGCACCTCATCCAGGACCCGCAGCTGTGGGACGAGCTTCCTCACCTCTGCCTGATAGTTGTAGCCGGGGGGCACCTGCAGGGTGGAGGGCGTGGCAGGCCTGGGTCTAGCGGGGCCCCTCCCGTGGCTGATTCCTCCAGACCTTCCTGTGGGTGCCGGCCTGGGTCACTCTTGGCCACCAGGGACTGCGGGGACCCTGGGCTCCCCCCATCACGTGAACTCACCCTCTAGGCTCACAGCCAAGGTCCAGTGGTGTCCTCTGGCCTGTGGAGCTCCCCTGAGCCCAGAGCTGTGGCCTAGCTGGGCACCACCACCCCGTGGAGGCTAGCAGGGCAGGAAGAGTGCGCTCTGGGCACGGGCAGTGCGGGGGTGTGGGCAGCTGTGTGGGGTGTGCACAGGCCTGCAGGAGATGAGGGGGGCTCTGGACTGGGCGTGCACGGGGCTGTGTGTGAGTGTGCGTGTGTGATTCCACGTGCAGACCGAACCGGACACGCGTGGTTCCATGTGGTATGTGCATGGGCCTCACGGGGGTCTGTGCGTGGGCTGGGGGTCTGTGTGCACGTGGCCCCGTGGGGTCTGGTCCCGGCCTAGAAGGTCTCCAGCGATACCAGAGAATGAGTTCCCGGTGAACAAGTCACAGGGTGCAGGTGGACTGTGCCTGGGGGACGCGCCTGGGGACGATCCCGCCGCCCTGCCTGGACATGACCAGCTTCCGGGTGGGCGGAGAGGCCCCTGGGGCCGTGGGAGGGCCAAGAGCATCTCCCCATCCCGCGCACGTGCTTCCCCGGGCGCCCACCAGACGCACCTCGTTGGAGGGGCTGGGCCCTGGCCGCAGGCACACCAGGTTGCCCTCCAGGGTGAGCGTGGCCAGCCTCGGGCACAGCTGCAGGTAACACACCTGCTCCAGGACCTCCACGCTGTTACCCTCCAGGTCCAGGACCTCCAGCTGCTCCAGCAGGCACAGCGGGCTCAGGTCTGAGATGTTGTTGTAGGAGACGTAGAGCTCCTGGGACAGCAGGGGGCCTCAGCCAGGGCTTGGCCGGCACCCTCTCCCCAGCCCGGGGCACCACAGACCCACCTTCAGGGCCGGGAAGCAGCCAATGCCATCCAGGTCGGTCAGGCCGCAGCGGGCCAGCCACAGCACCCGCAAGCGGCCCAGGGAGGTGCCCAGGTCTCTGTGGAGGGCAGGGTCGCCTGGTCAGCGCCGTCCTGGGCTGGAGGGCCACGTGTGCGTCCACGAAGGCCCTGTGCTATGCCGCGAGCCCATCCACCACCCGCATCTGGCTCTCTCCAGGTGCAGGGCTGCCCATGACCTGTGGCTGGTGCGTGGCAGCCTCCAGGCTGAGGAAAGGGCCCCGGAACCCCCTGCCTCCCTGCCTTCCCTCCTTGCTGCAGCCTCCCGGGTCTGGGCACCGGCAGAAGCCACCTCCTCCTGCCCACCCCCCCGGAAGGCTGGGTCTGGCAGAGGGGAGGCACCTTTGGGCGGGGTTATTTGGCTGAGCCGCACCCACCCACCATCTGCTGCAGTGGGGAAGGGGGGTTGGGCAAGGCGGCCCTGCCCCAGTGGGATCAGCCCCACTCCCTTTCTGGGCCGTGCTTGTGGCTGGCTGCCCCAAGTTACACCCCCTCTGCCAGCCAGTTGTGCCTCCAAGACCTCCCCCACCCCTGCCCCGGGCCGTCCCCTGCCCAAGCCTTGTCTTGGCCCATCGCCCTCCCTCTGCCGCCACTCCCCTGCAGATGGGCAGGCCGGTGCTGCCTCATCTTAGAACAACGCTGGCGCTCTCTGGGCCCACTGCTCCCTGCAGGGGCCCTTCATTCCTGGGTGCCCCCTGACAGGGCGTATCCTTTCATCGGGTTCGGGGAGGTTCTTGATGGCATTTCTTTTGAATTTCTCTCTCCGTGTTCCCCGTTCTCACATCTGGAGCTCTACCAGTCCTTCCTCGGTTGTCTGAGGATGACCCTCGTCTTCTTATCTTCTCTCCCCTGTTTCCATCTCTCTGCCTTGTCTTCTGCTTTCTGGGAGATTTGCCCATTTTCCAACATTGCTACTGATGTTTTTATGTTGGCCGCCATGTCTGACTCTTAAGTGCCCCTCATTGTCCTCTGCTCTTTTTTCGTAGTATGCTATTCTCGTTTTGAAGATGCCAAGAAGCCACATCTTCCGTGTCTCTCGCGGTATCTGCTGAAGTTTGGGGGTTTTACTCTCCTCCCTCTATTGCCTAGTCTCCCCTGGGACTTTTCTGTGTCGTGTTGCAGGCACCCTAATATTTCTAGTTGTACCATTAATAGCTTCTTGGGCATTCGAATTGGGGGCGAGGGCCTGAAATGCTGCTTAGGAGAGCTGCATTGCCGGGACCGTGACGTGGGGGGGCTTCCCTGCCGGGGCCTGGGGTGAGGGTGGGGACCAGTCGCTGCAGCGTGACTCCTGTGCTCCTGAAATCGCACCCCTGCGTTTTCTCGCCTCGGGACTTGGCGTCTGCCCTTCTCCCTGCTTAGCTGTTCCTGTTCCTGTGTCCTCCTCCCAGCCCTGTGACATCCGATGGCTTTTCTGCACGGCTTGGTGACTTCCTCAGACCTTCCAGTGCACATGCCCCCTCCCCCCACCATGGTGATGTCTGACCCACAGCCTCACCTGGCTGCCGTCCCCCCAACCTCCACGTCACCTTTGTGAACTTCACTCCCGTTACGGGGTCTCCACGTTCACCCCCAGTCCGCTGCAGCCAGTGTATCTTCCCATCATCTCTTAATTGGCTGAGGTCTGTGTCTAGTGACTTCTTCGAGAGGGGCCAATCAAACTATTTTCCTTGATCTGTAACTTATTCCGAAGCATTGGTTGGGCGTGGAATTCCCGTTCCTGCTTTCTTTCCACTGGGCATGTGGGCATCACCCCACCTCCTGGCCTTGAGTATTTCTGTAGAGAGGTCCCAGGGAAACCACATGACTGGTTCACCTTCAAGGAGGAGGTGATGCCTTTCCTCGGCCGCCTCCAGATTTCATCTTCACGTCCAGTAACTTCGTTAGGGTGCGTTCCAGTGTTAGCTGGCCACCTTCGATTTTTCCCTTCAACGTGTGGTTGAAAGTCCTCTTTTGTGTCTCACACGTTTTCTTTTCTTAAAACAATTTTTTTTTTACTTTTATTTATTTTTGAGAGAGAGAGACAGAGAATGAGAGAGAGAGGGAGACACAGAATCCGAAGCAGGCTCCAGGCTGTTGGCACAGAGCCTGACGCGGGGCTCGAACCCACGAACCGTGAGATCATGACCTGAGCTGAAGCCGGACACTCAACCGACTGAGCCACCCAGGCGCCCCTCACAAGTTTTCTTTAACCTTTAACTATTTGTTCTGTTCCATTATTTCGGTTTCCTTCTGAAGCGATTACAGTTACGTGCCCAGCAGACCCTCCGCCTGCCCTCCACCCTTGTGCTTCGTCCAGACGCCGTTTACGGACAGGTGTGGTCGTTTTGACCGTTCCTGTTCTCCACGCGGCACGTTGTGCTGGGTTTCCTGCAGGATCTCTTTGGAGTGTGTCTTCATTTCTGAGATGGCATTATTGTCCCATTCCATTTCTTTTCAGAGTCTGCTTGTGACCTGTGGCTCAGACCCGAGGGGCACGGCCAGAGTGGGCTGCGGGGTGGGCTAGGTGGCTACGTGCCCAGCTGAAAGCGGGGAGTTCCGGTGTTACAGAAGAGTGGGTCCGGGGGAATACCTAGCAGATTTTGCCTCATCTCAGATTCAGTAGGAAGATTACCGAATATTTGGAAGCAATGACAAAGAGCAAAGCACGCGGAATTTGTGGAACCATGCCTGACGCCGTCCAGGAAGACAGAGCTGCACCTTCAAGTGTGTTTCTCAGAGAACTAGAAGGGTCGCCACAACAGAGCTTCGCATTTCGCGCAAGGAGCTGGAAAGAGGACAACAGCACATTTCAAACAGAACAAGAAGTGAAGACACAATAAAGATGCGGGCGAGACGAGTAACAACCAGACCGTACAGAAAGCCAACAGAGCCGAGAGCCGACTCCGCAAAAAGTTAACGGACAACCTCCCGCAAAGCGAAGGTGAGGAGACGATGCCAACAAATACACGGCATTTCAAAGGAGGAAGAATTACAGCCAGCGCAGCCGTGGCAAACAAGCAGAAGACACTGTAAACAAAATACAGACCAACATTTTTGAAAACCTAGATAAAGCGGGCACGCAAGGAAGTGCGAAACTCGGTTAAAGAAATTAAGTGGTGATGGTCACCCCCCAACCCTCACAGTCCTCAGACCTGGACTGGTTTTCGTGAATTAATTTAAAAATGTTTATTTATTTGTTTTGAGAGAGGAAGAGAGAAAGAGAGCAGGGGAGGGGCAGAGAGGGAGGGAGGGGGAGAGAGGGAGAGAGAGAGAGAGAGAGAGAGAGAGAGAGAAACCCAAGCAGGCTCTGTGCTGTCAGGATCCCGACGGGCTGGATCCCACGACCCTGGGTCGTGACCGGAGTCAAAAGCAAGAGTCGCACACTCAACCGACAGAGCCACCCGGACGCCCCTACCGGTTTTAAAAGTAAGTTGTAATTAGCCACCAAGGAGTCGACAATGTCGATCTTCCACAACAGTTTTGTACACAAGAAGTTTAAAAAATAGAGCCGTCGAAAAGGACAGTTAGAGGGGGAGGCAACGTAGGCGTCAACCCCTGATCCCAGAACCAGGGAAGTTCAGGGCAGGTGAAGGGCTGGCCCTCGTGAGCACGGACAGGAAGACTGCCGAGCAAATAGAATTCAAAGTCACAGTGATGTTAACTCAGCGTGACCCAGTAGTCCTACCGCAGGCGCACAGGGAAGGATCACCACCACCGATGGGGTCCAGGAGTATCGTTTCGTGATCGTGTGGACAGACGCAGAGAAACTGAGACACGTGCCCGTTCAGACAGACAGAAACCAAGCGTGCCCGCCGCCGTCTTTGCTCGTATTTCACGTCGTGCCGGGGGGCGGGCCCGCCGAGGCTACGGGGTGAGACGAAGAAGCGTGTGGGCTAGAAGGGAAAGTTGCCGGTCTTTCTATCTTCAAGACAGAAACCCCGACTGAACTAACAAATTACTGGGGTTCTAGGAGAGCTTGGCAGTTTTGCTCCGTCGAAAATCAAGACACGAGGTTGCCAGAGACAAGACCCACGAATGAGAGTCGGTAGTGCTGTACTGATGGAAAAGAAATCTACGCTACATCAGCGTAGTTCTCTACGCTTATAGTAACCAACCAGAAAATACAAGAGAAACGGAGCCCCACACGTGATTGCAAAAATCCCGTAAACATGTGGGCCTTTAGTTCTGGTCTCAGGGAGGCCGATGTCCTGCCCTGTCCCAAGCAGCAGTGGGGACGGGAGGGGTGGCTCCTGGCTGAGCTCACGCCGCCTCGGTTCACGATCACATTCTGTTCCTGGCGGCTGGTGCCGGGGAGTGTGACAGGACGCGGTTCTGCACAGAGAAACGCAGGACGGACGCTGGGAACCTGCTTGTTCTTACTGTCAGACGCAGGAGGGCACGTTGCCCGTTACAGGATGAAGGGTGTCCCCCCTCCCAGCAACACGTAAGTCAAAGTCCTACCTGCCAGCACCTCAGGAGGCGACCCTGTTTGGAGAAGGCGTTGTAGCACGTGTAATTATTAAGACGAGCTCCCCGCGGTGCGGGGTGGGCGCTAATATCGTCTGGTGTCCTTATGAAAAGGGGACGTGGGACGCAGGTGGGGACACAGGGAGGATGCCGTGTGAACGTGGGGGCAGAGACGGGGCGGAGGCGCCGACGAGCCAAGGGGCGCCGAAGAAGGCAGCAAGCTGCCCCCGCCCCCCCCCCCCCCCCAGCGGAGCGGAACGAAACGGCTCCTCCCTCGCAGCGCCAGAAGGAGCCAGGGCCGTCCACCTTCGCCTTGACTTCTGCTCTGCCTACCCGGGAAAGACTACATCTCTGCTGCTCGGGCCTCGTGCGTGCCGGCCTCGTCCGCGGCCTGGAACGGGGCTCGGCCCGGGTGCGCGCTGGGGGATACAGCGTCCCGTGACCTGCGGCGGAAGGCTTTCTATCCGATAACAAACTTCCTACCTAGGGGAAGCTTAAAGACTCCGTTAAAAACGTAAAAGAGCACACGGGTGGGGAGCTATTCATCTCCGTGAACGTGTATGGGTAACAAATAAACCCGAGGTAGCAGGTGAATCTTTCTTCGCTGCAAGGAGAATTCGGAAAGAGTCGTGCGCGCAACGCCCGACAAACAGATCGTGAACGTCAAATACGAGAAGCGTTCGGGAGCAGCCCGGTCGTTTTGGGAAAAGGAAGGCGACGAGGAGGCCGTCGGACACGGACACATGAACACACAGCCCTAGGAGTACAGGCAGCGTGGCACTGGTGCAGGACAGACGGACAGACGCCGCCGAGAGCTCCCACGTCCACATCTGCGCGAGGACCCGATAAGCGGCAGAGTGGTCTGTAGGGAGGCGGTGGGTTGCTGGAGAGACGGTGTCGGGAAAAGGGGCTCATCGTACGGCAGGAATTAAACTGGGTCCCGATCTCATGCCGCCATTGAAGGCGACCTCGCAGGTAGAGACCGTAAGAGTGAACGAAAGGAGAGGCAGAATAATCCCGCGACTCCGGGGACGTGGACGAACTTCCTGGATGAGACCCAAATCACCAGCCAGAATTGACGGACCGGGTCAAAACGAAGGGTTTCTGTGGAAGCGAAGGCCGCCACAGGCGAGGTCAGCGGGGGCAGGCGGGCTGAGGAGCCTCGCAGAGTCTAAGCCACGCTCAGCCCGTGGGATCAAGAACATCCGCCTTCACGCCCGTGACATTTCAGCTGCTGAATTCTCTCTCAGCCGCCGACGAACAGACAGACGTTACGTCAAAATCATTTTCCAGCCCTTAAGATACTGCCCGAGATTTTATTTTTTTAAGTAATCTCTACGCCCAACGTGGGGCTCGAACTCACGACTCCAGACCAAGGGTCGCACGCTCCTCTGACTGAGCCTGGGCGCCCCACCCCGGCCTGAGATTTTAATGCCCTTAGTATGGCTGTTATCAGCTAAGCCGCAAATGAATTTACTGGATTGCCACGCTTAATTAGATAGCTTCCTTTTACAAACTGTTGTCCACTTTCAGCCCGTGGAGATTTGCAAACCTCGTGTGGCCCAGTTTCAGGATTCAGGAAGACAAAACTTAAAAGACTTGCTACACTTGTCGCTGTTGTTATCAAGGGACAGAACGTGTTTTCTTGCAATTTATGATCGAATCATTTTTCTTGGAATTGGGTTTTTTTTTTTTTTTGTTTTCTTGGAATTGAATTATTTTGTTTTGCTACAAATGACGTATCCTATTTCTTAATTTTATAATACGTTCCACTTCTCTGTAGTTTTCATCCTTTCGTTTATGAGTTTTATACACCTCATTATTCGCTGAGCTAATCTGAAGCCTCCACAAGGAAGTAAACAGGATTTTTTGTCTTTGTTGCTTTCTCTGTCAGAACACTGCTTAGCCACATGCTCGAGGCACGTTCCTGAAATCCCACTTTCTAGACCCTCACAGCAGACACGGTGCCCTCTGTGCCCCCTGAGGCCCGTTCTCTGCTCTGGCCCTTGGGGCTGCACCTAACCTTTATTTGATAAATAACAGTATAAATAAGGAAAATCAAGAAAGCATTCGAAGGAGGTTGCTTCATAAATACCTTTCTGGACTCCCCTAGACATGACTGGGTGCTGAGAGCCCATTTAAAACGTCTGGATCATTTTCCAGAATTCTGACCGGACCCCCTGCCTCACGCTGGCCCGCCCTGGCTACGTAAAACCCATTTTGCTCCGACACCAAAAACGGTCTGATGTTGCTTCAGCTTTGCTCTTTCCGGCCAATGACGTAAACAAAGGACGTTAATCTGTCTTTGGTTTTTTGAATTTTGTCTCTTCAGTTGATGACTCACGCGCCATTACGTTTTACGTGCCCCGCCGCAGGGACGCCTGAAACCCTGAAGGCTTGGGTGGTATCGGGGCACCCACCGGAGACCCCTTGCTTGTTGGGGACTCTTTGCCAAAGATGGGGAGCATCTTCCGGGCACCCCGTGGTGGGTCCTTGGAGACCTGGTGTGACCAGCCTGAAGCTGACTACAGGCTCTGAGTGGTGTGTGTCACTCTCAGCAGGTGCCTCCAGCAAACTGGGGGTGGGTGACACGTGCCACACGTCCCAGAGTGAGGCTGGAGGGCGGGCATTAGGGCCCGGACACAGAGGCAGCAGGAGGCCAGGAGGCTGTCGGTGGGGACCCCCCCCCTCCGCCGGGATCCCAGGGCAGGTACTCACCTCACGGAGCCCAGGCAGCTACCGTTCAGCTTCAGCTCGCTGAGGTTGGGCAGGTGCACGCCTGGGGGCCAGAGGAGGGAGAGGTCAGAGACTAAGCCTTACCCCTCACTCACCTCTCTGCACCCTCCAGAGACATCCGTGCTCCTTGGCCCCTGATCGATGGCCGCTCTGAGTCCTGGAGGCAACCTCGCGGCTGTGTGCTTCACACGGGGCGGGGGACACCTGAGCAGACGGCCCGTCCGGAAGGCCAAGAGGCCCCAGGACTCCAGGAGTCCACTCGGAGGAGGGGCGCCCCATTGGTGTGGCGGGGCCGCCACGGCTTGGGTCCTATCCCCGAGCCACATCCCAGATCCAGCCACAGGCACCCCACACCATAACCCGCACCAACTGGCGGCTCTGTTCCAGAGCACAGGAACCCCCGAGCCCGTGTCCTTGTGCACCCTAAAACCCCCAGGGAAAGGGTTCTGAGCTAGACTCCTTCCAAGAACGGGGCATTGACCCTGCAAGACAGTCCCCGATCCCTGAAAGAGGGATGCAGGGCAGGCCCGTGGGGTGCGGCGGTCCAAAGACCGAAGGCTGGCAGGGAGCCCTCCAGCGAACGGACCCTCACGAAGTCTGACCTTGCCAGCGGTGGGGTGTGGACAGGGAGGGGCTCTCACCGAAGTTCCCCAGGCTGCTCTCACGGGTGCTGACGCACATCTCCAGCATGCCCACCAGTCGAAGGTCATCTACCTGGGCCAGGGCGCGCTGCAAAAATCAATGAAGAGTCAGCCCTGGGGACTGGACCGCGGTCACTCCTCCCCAGTCTCTGCCTTCGGCTGTGGGGCTGGAACAGGGGGCAGAAATGCCCGTGCCTCATCTGTGTTGACCTTGGCCAGGGATGGCTTTGGCTGGCGGGGCTCTTTGCAGACAAGGGCCTGCCCTGAGGGTGCCACTGTCCAAATGAGACCCAGGGAACAGACCCAGTGTGTCGGAGCTCGGCGCCCAGTCTGCTGAGCGTGGCTGAACCACAGCCCCCCGGACCCGCGGACCAGCATGCCTGGACCCACCCACGGCGGCTGGGTGTTGTTTGTCACGGAGCGTGGCGGCCATAGCGGATTCATACAGAACGCGGGAGCTAGGCACGGTTCCCACGGTCCGCACGACAACGCGACTAAACAACGTGACTGATTTGGGACCGGGTTGGGGGTCTGAAAAGGCAGACGCCTGTGCCATGCGAGACAGTCTCCTGCGGTAGCCTGGATGGCAGAAAACGTGCACGAGGAGCTTGTCGCGTTGAGTGGAGAGGTCCCAGCATGCTGCGGGCGGAGTGAGCTGAGCCCCCTTAGTGCCCTTGACAGGGGGCTGTCCAGAGGGAGGGGACAGAGCCCCGGAGGTTTGGAGCCCGTGGGTCTGAAAAATAAAATGGCCTCTCGATTCCAATCCGCAAGAGAGAAAGCTGAGAAGGGCTTGCAGGTAGGACGACCCAGTGAGCCAGTCTCAGGGACGAAGCCAGCTTGCCCGGCACCCACCGCACCCGCAGAGGCCCCGGGCTCTCAGGAGAGGCCCCGGCTCGCAGTGACAGAGTCCGCAGAGAGGACCGTGTCCGGACATGATCGCAAGTGTGGCTTTCGGTCCTGGCGTCGGCCGGACTCATTCGTACGGCGAAGCACACGGGCTGTGGGCCTCTGATGACCAGGCCGCCGCGGCCCGGACTGGGGGTCACGGAGGTCGTCCGCAACAGCGGCCCTTTCCCCAGCCGGGAGCCAGGCGGAGAAGGGGGCCCCAGGATGGACAGAAGCCACACCAGGGACAGAACGATCTCCAATCAATGCGTGTTCCCAGCACAGGGCACCCAGACATTTGTTGGGTGGGGGTCAGTGCCACCAGACCAGGGCCCCCCCCTTTCAACTGGGAGAGGCTGGCGAGGTAGCCTGTTGTGTCCCCCTCTGCAGGCTGGCTGGGGGGCCACGCTGGTCCTCACGCTCGCCTGGGTCTCACGGACAGGCCCTTCTTCGGATGTGTGCGGTATAGTTTCCTCCCCGGACACTGGACTCGCCTGAGACGGGGCGCGTGGGGACTCCGGGAGTGTGCAGGGTCTGGATGTGGGGGTGGGTAGGCTGCCACTCACGCCGGTCACTCCTCCCCTGAATTAGAACGGTGCGCCCATTCCCTGGCGGGCGACAACACAGACCCCAGAGCAGGCGGCCTCGTCCACGCTGGGCTTGGCGGAGGGAGCCCACGAGTTTGCACCTGGGGTTCGCCCGCTGCTCACCCCGGCGTCGGCCCTGAGCAGGGTGGTCCCGTGTGGCCCCTCGAGCCTGGATCCCAGCGGGAGCCCGCGGGGCGACTGGGAGCAGGGCAGCCTCAGGACGGACACCCGTCTTTGGAGCCAGAGTCTGGGAGGCTCACGGTCAGCGTTATGTGGCCAGAGACGACACACGGGACACAGCGATCCCCCTGCCAAGGGGTTGGGGACTGCTGGTGGGCGCCTGAGCGTCAGCGAGATTCACCCGGGAGCAGTCTGAGGTGGGCGTCCACGTGGGTCTGAGGAGACAGCTTCGTGGCACGTTCGCACCCCGCCCGGGCCTGAGGTTGCGGGGATCCCAGGCTGTACAAAGCCTTCTGTGTGACGGGGCCCTCTGGGGAGTGTCCCGCCGGCCATCCGAGGAAGGCACGGCGGCCATACCTCCTCCTGCAAACATCCTCCCTGTTGGGCACTGTCAGCCGAGAAGGAACACAAACGAAGGGAAATGAAACACAGACACTCCGTTGAGCACCGGGAGTGTCTGTGGCTCCGCGGATGCTGGGGCGGGGGGCCGGTGGGGAGGGGTTCCTGCACCCGGACTGCAGCCGCCTGGCCCAGAGCCTGTGTCCTGTCTCCTCGGCTTCTGGCATGAGCTCACTTCCAGGCCCTGAGGGTGCTCACGGCGGGCTCGCTCAGTCGGCCTGGCCTAACTCCTGGTGTGTGGTGCTCGGTGGGTGCTGAGGCTAGGTCCTCGTGGGGGAGGTGAGGGTCACTCCCCTCCTTGGCCCTCCCTGCCCCTGCTCTGCTCCCAGCCAGCTGCTCTGTCCAGCAGAGGACGCTCCAGCCCTGTGCCCAGGTCGACTGGTGCCCGAGTCCCCTCTGAGAGCCAGGCCGTCGTGTCAGGGCAGCCCGGGCTCCCCGTGGCCCTAGGGGTGCCTGAGACAGGAGCACCACCCCGAGCTCTGTGCACACTGTCCCCCTCCAACACGTCCGCCCGCTGTGTCTGAACCCAGACCTCACTGGCACCAAGGGACACAGGACCCCAGAGCAGGCCAGCACGGAGGTGGCCTGCAGCTGTGAATCCGTCTCTGTCCCCTGGGGCCCTGTCAGGGGGGGCTGTTGAGGAGCTGGCGGAGGGCCGTCCCGATGTGCTCCGTGCTGGACCAAGGCACTGGGAAGTCTTGGGCTCGCAGGGTGGCTGGAGGGCTGCACGCACAGAGGAGCCCGTGCGGAGCGTGGGGACAGGGGCCTGGCAGGCGAGTCCCACCCGCGCCGATCTCTGAGTTGGCCGGGGAGGCAGGTGGGGGCCTGGGGCGGCCAGGTTTCCTTCTGCCGCACGTCGGTGAGTATGTCACGGCAGGGTCTCCAAGGGACCCCTCTCCATGAGCCTCTCACCCTCTTACCCCGTGCAAGGGTGGGTGTGGCGGTGCCTGCAGCTGGCGGGGTCTGCCCCCTCGGCATGGCCAGCAGCGGGTGACGTGCAGAGCTGCCCAGAAGGGTCGCTGGGCAGGAATCGGGAGCCGTGGGGGCTCTCCGCGTCCTGGTGGGCCTCAGGACAGGGGTGGGGCTGAGAGCCCCAGATGTGGGAGAAAGCCTTCAGCAGCTGCCCCAGACGCAGTCGGTGGGACCCCGGAGTGGCCCCCACTTAACCAGCTGGGCCCGGATGCCAGGGCTCCCCTACTGAGGTTGTGTTTTATCTATCTATCCCCGGTGGTTCGCACCTGCTGTGTGCCGGGCACTTTGACGGCTCCCCACCCTGTCTCCTGCCAGGATGACAGCCGCTTGAACGAGGGGCTCCTCAGGTTCATGGAGCGGTTCACAGAGGGGTCCCTGGAGCCCAGCACACAGCGGGTACCAGGCAAATACCTGTGGGATTCCTGCCCGGCTCATTCCCTTTGGGGTCCTGAATGGCGGGGGCACATCTGTGTCACCAAGCACCTGTGTCACATAGCAGGGCTGAGAACGTCTGTCAGCCAGGCAAGCCTAGAGGGCTGGGGACCGAGGGCAGGCCGGACACCAGCCCTGGGATGCTGCCCCACGCGGAGCCCTGCGGCCTGAGCCCCCAAGCCCTTGGCACTCACCAGTCGGGCAGGTGACAGGTACTCCTCTACCAACTGCTCGCCATGGCTGCCCGGGTCCTTGCTCTTCGGGCAGGGGTTGTGCGGGCCTTGCCAGCTCAGCTCCCGCACCAGGATATCGGCTGTGCTCGGCCAAGGCCGGTGGGCTTTGTCCCAGGCCTGGTCCATTCACATCCAACCTGCTGGGGATGGGCAGAAGGTAACGATGCCAAGCCTTTGCTCTCCCTCAGATCTGCAGCCTGGCTTAAACCCCTGCACAGCCAGCCCCTGTGGGGCTCCCCCTGTCCGGCTCTGGGGGGCTGTCACTCATTTAGTTTCCCCCTGCCTGGGGGCCTCGTTGCACACCCCCCCCCCCCAGTCCCCTGCTCAGCCTTAGCTCACACCCCACTTGGGTCTAGGAAGGTCATCCTCCAGGGCCCACAAGAGGGGTACTGGCTCTAGACTCCCCTATCTGAGGTCCTACGTAGGCTATGAGATGTGGGCCCCGGGGGGGGGGTGCCATTGGCCCCAGGTCATGGTTGCTCTGTCAGCTGTGACCAGCAGCAAGCCATTGCCTCAAGCCCTGTGCTGTGCGTCTCCCCGGATGGTCTCCAAGCATGGGGGCCCAGGACTAGGCTCTCAGGCGTTCCCCGCCCCCCGTGCCCGCTGAGCCCCCTCACCTGAGGCAGCTGCCTTTTTCCACCACGGGTCAAACATTCAGGCAAGGGGGCGGCATGTGTCCCCAAGTGGCACCTGCAGGAGAGAGGTGGGTTGGCCTCCTGGCCAGGTCACTGTGCCCAGGGGATCTGAGACAGGCGGGACTGAGGTCACAGGGCTCAGAAGTGAGCAGGTGCCGAGATGCATGGGGCTGCCAGTGTGGGGACTGGCCCTCAGGTGCTTTCAGTCATCCTGATGAGGGACCTGGAGCGGCTGAAGAAGAAGTCAGGTGGTGGCTGGCTGCATCCTCTTTCCAAAAGGGGTTCCGGGTCTGCCACCGTGGACTGTCCCTCATGGGCTGGGCTCCCTGGCATGCTGTCCCTCCTGAGGACCCCCAGCCCCAGGCCCCACAGGTGTTGTTCAGTGTGTCCCTGAGCCACCTGCACGAGGTTCGCCTGGCACTGGTCCTTAAAGATGCAGATACCCGCCAAGCCCCGGACCTGGGAATCGTCTCTGGGACAGAGCCAGAAGTCTGCCCGGGATGTTCTGGCCACCTCCCTCCAACTGGGTTGAGGCCTCGCTGACCCCTGCCCCTGTATTCCCTCCTCTCCTTCCTGGATTTACTCTCCTTATAGGTCTGACTCGTTCTATGGTCCTCTGCGTTTTACAATGCATCCTGTCGAGTGAGCACCTTACCCCAAGACAACGCGGGCTCTGTGCGGGCAGGATGCTTGCGCGCTGTGTCCACAACGTACAGGGCTCTGCGCTAGTCACCAGCCACTGTTCTTATCTATCAGCCTCTGTGGACGTTCAAGACGCATCCTCTCCGCCATGCTTAGGGCAGGGAGGGTGGCCAGCTGGGCTCTGACAGAGGCCTTGGGAGGGTTGCCGAGCCCTGGCTCTGTGCGCCTCAGTGACCTCACCTGGAAAGTGACACAAACACCCAGGATCCAGGGAGGCAAAGGCCATGGGGTTTCCAGCCAGGATTTCTTTCCAAAAGTTCCCTCTGCTGCCTGCCTTTCTCTAGCTGGTGAAAAGCCGTAAGCCTGGCAGGAGGACCCCACCACTGTGCCTCCTGGCAATGTGACGGCCACCCCACTCCCGGGCCTGCCAGCCTTGTGGAGACGGGAGTGCGTGGGCTGGTCAGGCTGCAGCCCCAGGATGCCCTTGGCAGCCTTAAGGGCCAAGCCCACTGCTCCTTCCTTCTGTGCCTGACAGCAGGTGAGCAGAGGTCCTACCCCTGACGGGGCCCAGAGCATCGGTCCCGTCCAGCCCAAAGGTCTCAGGATCCAAGGAGCAGGGCCTGTAAACACTGTCCCCTCACATTCGTGCACTGGCTGGAACCTGTCTGTGCTGTTCATGGCTCTCTACTCCCAGCCCCTGCCCTGCCACTCTGCGAGCCCTACAAGCCTCCCAGGTTGGAAACCCATGGGGCTGTCTGTCCCCACAGCCCAGGCTAATGCCAGTCCCTGGTCTGGCTCATCAGCTCTCTGGGTCCCCTCCCCCCTCCAGGCCTTCACCACAGCGGGAGGAGCTCTGAGGGCAGGGCCTGGTCCCCTGTGGGTCTCCACCACGGAAACTCCCAGAGCAGAGTCTGGGTCCCTGCCTCCCAATCTTCCCCAGAGGCGGGGAAGGGGCCCCAAGCCCCTCCTATCCCGGTGAGTGGGAGCCCGGCTACTGGTTTTGCGCAGGGCCCCTGGAAGACCAGATTTGACACCTGGGGTACCACTGAGTTCCCCACTGGCTTTGCTGCTTCATCCTGGGGCCTGCTCCTCGGCCTGTCTGCCCCGAGGCACGGGGGAGACAGCGAGGCCTGCGGCCCCGGGGCCCAAAGGCGTGTTTGGCTCTCACCTGAGGGGTTGGTCTGTGTGCCACCGCCCTGGGCGCCCTCCGCCGCCGGGGGCTCGCTGCGACTCGGGGTCGGTCTTTCTTCCGGGGGCGGGGTTGCGGGCCCTGGGCGCCATGGCAACGGGGCCGGAGCGTCATTTGAATACTCAAATATTCATGAGGCCGCGGGACGCTCCCTGACTCCCAGGTCGAGCCACGCCCCTTTAGCAACAGTTGCTCTGGCAGGGCGAAGGGGGCGGGGCAGCAGCCAATCCGGATCGGGATCGGGAGCGTCGGGCCCCGTAGGCCGCGGGCGCCCCCTGGGCTGGGAGGGAAGCCGGGGCAGAGGTGAGACGCCATCAAGCGGGGACGGCGGGGTGGGGCGCAGACAGGCCAGGTGTCAGCCCCTGCAAAGCGGGTCTCTGGAGCAGACCAGCACCCACCTCTCCCAGCTGGGAGGGTCGCCCGTGAGGCCCTGGCCCTGGCCCTGCGGGATTTACCTCCGCCTCGGAGCGTGACGGATGCCAAAACAAAAGGAGCCCCTGAGGACGAGGCAAATGCAGACATGGACACCAGGAGGGGAGTTTGGAGTGTCCACGCCCGAGAGGGACGCCACCACCCGCTTCCATTTGTGCACCTTCACTTCGCGTCTGTGCGCGTCAGGCGCAGGCCCGGCTCTGTTGTAGCAGCGGTGCAGTGCGCGGGACCGCCAGCCGGATACAGTCACGGCCGGTGGGGTCGGTGCTGTGATGGGGGCGGGGGTGGTCCCCGAAGGGGCCCTCCAAGGTCACGGCCTGCAGTGGGGTGAGCTCCCAGGGAACAGCACGGAGCGGGCACGGGAGGGGATAGGGGCAGGGAGGGGGTGCCGTCTGAGCAAAGCGAGGTTGGGTCTCACGTGTGATGAACGCATCACGCTTTCTGTAAAAATGAGAGGTGTGTTTATACATTGCACTGAAATTTTAAAAAATGTTAAAAACATGTCTTTCTTGAGAGGAGACAGGACGTGCATGTTTGTGCTTGGGGTGTCACCCACTTGGGCAACTTTTGGGTTGGATTTGCTGGGTGCCGTTTGTTACCTGCACCGTTGGAGCCTCTGGGCTGGGGGAGCTAGGTGGGCCGGTCTGCGGGGCCTGCCCAAGTTGGGCGAGGCTGGTGGTGAGGGGATGCGGGAGAGAGGGGCTGCGCGGAGTCCTGGGAGGGGCTGCGCGCTGCTGAGAAGCAGCTGAAAAGACAGCGGGTCTCGCTGTTCCGCGGGCTCAGATGGGTCCCCGCCCAGCCGAGACGCCCCTGCACCGCCTGGCCCTGGGCGCACCGGCTGTGCCGCGCCCAGGACTCCGCCGGAGGTGCCGGGTGTCCTGGGAGGGTTGCTGGCGCCCGCTCCGGAGCCACCTGCGGGGAAGACGGGTGTCCGGCAGCCGAGCCCGCGGCCGCTGGGGGACCCAGAGGCTCCCGGCGCGGCCCGGGCCTGCTCCAGGCACCTGACCCCCGTCCCCGCCGCCCTCTCCGCCTTCCTCCGGCCCCCAGCCCGGGGGTCGACCGCGGTGCTGACCCTGTGGGTCCCATCGTCCCTGAGGCTCGTCCCGCGGACTGATCCTTCCGCTCCGGGGCCCCCTCGGCGGGCTGCGCGTCGGGGGGCAAGGAAGTCCTCCCCGCCAGGGCAGGGGGCTCGAGCCGGACCGCAGCGACCCCGCCCCAGTCCACACCCGGCCAGGGACCCGCTCCCCTGCGGGGCTGCTGTCTCCTCGGGAGAGTCCCGACCCTTTCGGGGGAAGCCGTCGTCCCCGGACCCGCGACCCCAGCGTCCTCCCGCCCGCCCGAGCCCAGCCCCCCTAGGCCGCGGCCCACGAGGGCCTCCAGGGCCGGCACCGCCCTCCGCGCCGTTTCCCGGAAGCCCCGCCCGGCCGCGGCCTTTGACAGGCGGGCCGGCCGGCCAACCGGAGCGGGGCGGGGCGGGGCGGGGCCCGGCGCAGACAGCCAATGGCAAGCCGCGCCGGGCTGACGGACGGGGCGCGGGGCGGGGCGTGCGCCGGCCCGGCCGAGCGTCCGCCGCCCGCGCGCCCCGCCGCCCGCAGCCCGAGCCGCACCCTCCGCGGACGGAGCCCATGCGCCGGGCGACCCGCGCGCCCCGGCCCCGGCCCCCTTCCCCGCCCCCGCCCCGGCCCCGGCCCCGGCCCCGGGGGCAGTCGCGCCAGTGAGCGGTGAGTGCGGCGGGGGCGGGCGGCGGGCGGCGGCCGGGGCTGCGGGGCGGCCGGGCGGCCGGGCGGGCGGCTGGCGGCGGCGGGGCGCGCGGGGGCGCAGGTGAGCCGCGGGCGGCGGCGGGGGCGCTGTGCGTCCGCGTCCCCGGCCCTGCCCTGCGCGGGGCCGCGGCCGTCGCGGGGTCGCCCGCCCTCCGGTCGCGAGGCTGCCCCCCGAGTGCTCCGGCACCAGGCGGCCATCACGCGCAGCCGGCGAGCCGGGGTGCAGGAAATCACTGCCCGCTGTCCGCGCAAGGGCGTGCGCTCGTGAAACCGCACAGACTGGGGCACCCCAGCCGGAGGCCTTGGCCCTGGCCTTCGTTCTTTGTCACCTGTGCGCCCGCTGCGCACGTCGTTTGGGTCTGTTCCTCTCAGCTGCGTATCGGGAACCCTCCCCCCACCTCCCACCCCCACCCCCACCCGGCTGCCTCATCTGCCTTCTTTTCTCCAAAGTTCATACGGCAACACGATACCGGGGTTTTCCCGTTATTTTGACGTGTGCCGGTCTCCTTGCAGTGCGGGCAGAGCCCACAGAGGGCAGGGGGTTCTTGTCTGCCTGTCACCGTGCGCCCGGAGCAGCAGCTGGCATACAGTAGGCGCTCAGTAAATACTTGTCAAATGCAGCAACCCGCTCCGTGGGGCCCGGAGCGGGTTGTAGGCGGGCACTGGCCTGCCTGGGCACGCTGCTGGGCGCTCCACGGTGGCAAGACCTGTTTTCGCAGGGAGGGGAACTGGGAACCGCCGCCTGCAGGGCCTCCGGTTCAGGCTTTCTGCCTACCCAGCAACTTCTAATTCGGGTGCGTGGTTGGGAGATGCTCTCAGCTGTCAGCCCTGCCTTTGGGGGGCCAGCTCCCTGCCTCTCTGACAGCCATTACCTGCAGCTGGAGGCGGGGCCGTCTCCCACCCCTGGGCTGGAGGTGCCACAGGTGGGCGGCTGGGCCTCCATTCTGGCTGCCACTCCTGTTACCTGGTTGTCTGGGGCCAGAGGGTGGGACGGGCCAGCCCAGGGAGCTCAACAGGCCTGCTCTGTGGGGCCTGGCCTGTGGCTGAATGCGTCTTCCTTGGCAGGTGGGACAGGAGACCACCCCGGTGGGTGCTGTGTGCCGCGATCCCCTGAGGAACGATGACGGAATATAAGCTCGTGGTGGTGGGCGCTGGAGGTGTGGGGAAGAGTGCCCTGACCATCCAGCTCATCCAGAACCACTTCGTGGACGAGTATGACCCCACCATCGAGGTGAGCCGTGCTGCCCCTGTTTCCAGCCCTCCATCCTGGTGTAGGCTCCTCTTCTGTCTGCCTCCCTCCCTCCCAATGCCTAGGGGCGGGGCATGGGTGGGGCCCCGGGAGAGGCTGCTGCTTTGCTCCGCTCCTCCTAGGAGAGGTGGGGTGGTCCCTAAGCGCTGTCCTCTGCAGGACTCCTATCGGAAGCAAGTGGTTATCGATGGCGAGACGTGCCTACTGGACATTTTGGACACGGCGGGCCAGGAGGAGTATAGCGCCATGCGGGACCAGTACATGCGCACTGGAGAAGGCTTCCTCTGTGTGTTTGCCATCAACAATACCAAGTCCTTTGAGGACATCCACCAGTACAGGTGCTTGCCGGCCCCCAGGGGCCCTCCCTGTCCCCTCTTTCCCTTTTTTTGTCCCTTTCTCTCTCTCCATCTTTCTCTCTCTCTTTTTGCTCTCAAGGTCCTGGATGCAGCTATGCCTGCAGCCCGTGACTGGATCACACCTCCTTCCTTGCAGGGAGCAAATCAAGCGAGTGAAGGACTCCGATGACGTGCCCATGGTGTTGGTGGGGAACAAGTGTGACCTGGCCGCGCGCACCGTGGAGTCCCGGCAGGCGCAGGACCTCGCCCGCAGCTACGGCATCCCGTACATCGAGACGTCGGCCAAGACGCGCCAGGTGAGCCGGCTCCCCACCCCCACCGCCAGCCAGGGCCCCCCCCCCCCGCCCCGCCCCAACCCTGCCAGGGAGCAGTGCTTTATTGCCCCCTCTCCCCCAACACAGGGCAGCCGCTCTGGCTCTGGCTCCAGCTCCGGGACCCTCTGGGACCCTCCGGGACCCCCGTGACCCAGCGGCCCCTAGCGCTGTAAGTCTCCCCGGATGGCAGGGCAGTGAGGGCGGCCAGGGCCCAGGGTCTGGGCTGACACAGCTCCAGGGGGGGGTGGAGGTCCCTGGAGAGAGCTGCCCTGAGCCAGGCCGGAGCGGTGACCCTGGGGCCCTGGCCCCTCTGCCCCCAGAGATCCCCGTGGGCCCTCGTTGGCCCTGACCCCTTAGCAGGCTACGGGGGATGAGGGTGGTAGGTCAGACAGGAGTGGGACACGGGGTGTTCAAGCTCGGAGCCAGACCTTGGGGCCGCCCTGTGGGGGAGCCCCTGGGGATCAGGCCGCCCGGTGGGGGCAGCCCTGGGGCTTCCTGCCTGTCGGGGTAGGGGTGGGGAGGAGGCGGGCAAGGGGCCGGAAGTCTGCATGAGCTCGAGGCAGGGGTCCCTGGGTTTCCTCCCCTGCTGAGTCCCCCTCTGAGCCGGCCCCTTCCTCCTAGGGTGTGGAGGACGCCTTCTACACGCTGGTCCGAGAGATCCGGCAACACAAGGTGCGGAAGCTGAGCCCACCCGATGAGGGTGGCCCCGGCTGCATGAGCTGCAAGTGCCTGCTCTCCTGACGTCCCCTCCGCGTCCACCCTGGCGGCCCGCTGGCCCTCTGTGCCCCACGAGCACAGGCACGGGGTCCGGAGGTGCCGGATGCCGGGAGGAGGTGCGGACGGAGGACAGAGGAGGGGAAGGAAGGAAGGAAGCACTCCCGGAGTCCAGCCAGCCCCGGGCTCTCTGGACAGAGTGACCGCAGACCTCCCAGGACGCTTTGCACGGACTGTCGTGAACTGACGCCACCGGCACCCCGCTGTTACTCTCCTCCCAGCCCCGTCCTGGCCCGCTGGGCACAGGCTGAGTTGCAGTAAATTATTTGATGGTCTTGACCCTGGCGTCTGGCCGAGGTTGGGAGGCACAGGGGAACCTCAGCTTTGCGTGCCGGGCGACCCCTGCGCAGGGGCGCGTGGCAGGGGCTGGTCCTGCAGCCGGGGCCGAGCCGCCGGTCTCTGTGCGGGGCATCTGGCGCTTCTTGCCGAGAGCCCTGGGCGCTGTGGTTGCAGGCTGGCTCTGTGTTTTACCACAAAAACACCTCACTGAACTTGAAACAGCACAGGGGGGATTGAAGCCCAGGGTGTGTGTCTTCCCCTGGAGGGGGAGGCCCCGTTAGTGACCAGACGGGGGCAGGGGTGCTGGAGTCTGCCACCTTGGAGCCTCTTCTGCTGACTCCAGGGGGCGTCACATTTCGTGAGTTTGGGGACCCTGAGAGGCAGGTGCTGAGGACAGCAGAGGGAGGGTCTCGGCCTGCCAGGCCCGCACCTGCCGGCTCCTCTCGTCTGACGTTTTCGGCGCAGGACCCCAGCACGTCTCCTTGGCCTCAGCCTCTGCCCTGTTGGTGCCAGGTGACTGGGGTCTGGCGGAGCCTGCTGCCCTGTGCGAGTGAGGGTGGGGCCGACCCGCCCACCCCTGCTGCCCCTTCGTTGGGGTGGCCTGCTGCTCTCAGAGCTGCCTTAGGTCACCTACGTGGATCTGTGGGCCATACCCAGGTCCCTGACGGCCACTTACCGCTCTGACAGGGCCCGCTGGCTTTGGGCCAGAATCCAGGATCGGCCAGGGCCACGGGGGGGCTTGGTCCCATCAGTCTTCATTTTGGTTGTCCGGGGGGGGTCGGGGGGGGTGGTTGTGTTGCCTCTGCTCCTCCCCCAGAGCCTCGGGGCCACCACACTCATCACCGTCCCCTCCAGAGGCCCTCGAGCATATAGCTTCTCTGTGGGCGCAGAGGTCAGGGTTGCAGGAACGTTGGCGGCCTTGGGGCAGTGGCGGGGCGCTGCCCTGCCTCTGTGCTGGCCATGCCAGTCTCTACCCAGAGAGGGGCATCAGCTGCAGGCCACGGGGCAGCACAGGTGGACGGGGCGCTCCAGCTTCATGTGTGGTGGGCTGGCCAGACCCTGTCACGGGTCCCGGTGGGGTTCCGGGGCCGGGTGTGTAGTGTGGCCCCTGGGGTGGCCCTGGCAGGTGCTGAAGGGAAGGGGACCCAGTGTTGTAGCTCTGAGTTCTAGTTTCTGGTTCACTGGGAGCTTTGAGAGGGACTTCTGGCAGCAGGCGGGCCAGAGAGGGTTCCGGGTGGGGTGAGGGGGTGCAGCAGACAGGCCAGATCCGGAGACAGGTGTGCGGCCGCGGGCTCCGTGGAGGTTCCCTCCTGCAGCTGCTCCAAGGCCTTGAGGTTGGCCTGGCCGAGAGGGGGTCCGGGTTGCTCATGTTCGGTGGCTGGGCTGGGGAGCGTCTCGAAGCTAGGAGAGGCTAGGGGAGGCCTGGGTGCCAGGGACACTTGTTCCGGGCCCAGGGGCATCGTGGGGAGCTCGAGTTTTGCTCAAGAGATGGGGGGGAGGGGGGTTAGTTTCTCCAGCTGTCTGTCCTGAGCGGGGTGGGGCACCAGGGTACCCTCGTGGCTCCCTGCGCGGCCACCTTGGCCTGACACACAACAGCCCTCCAGGCAGCTGACCCCCAGCCCCCGCAGCGAGTGCCCGGATGCCCAGCCCTGGCTGGCTCCCAATCCCAGAGCAGGAGAGGAGACGGATGGAGACGGATGGAGACTGGAGGGAGGCCCACCTGGTGGGGTGGCTCATACTTGGCCCTTGGAGGCTGGGCCATGAGGTGCCTCAGCACCACGTCGTCCTCCAGGGCCCAGGTCTGGGCCAGCGTGTCCTGCAGAAACTCCAGAGACTCCAGGGGCGTCCTAAGAAGCATCTGGGAGTCAGGCCAAAAGGGGCCCCACCCTGCTGCCCCAGGGGCCTCCCAGGGGCAGCTGCTGGGGGTCCGGCTGTGCCCAGGAGCGTCTTGGGCAGTGCCACAGCAGCCAGGGGGGGGGGGGTGGAGGGGGAAGGCCCCCTGCCCGCTGGTCCTCAGGGCAGTGTCCCCTGCCCAACCTGCATGCCCAGCCCTCCCTCCGAGGCCCCTGCCCACCGCCTCCACAGGCTCGCTCACTTCTGTGCATGTTGAGGAGGGGCCGTGGCCATAAGCATGTGCTCACCGTCCGGGATGTACACGTTCCAGCGCTTCGGGGTGAGCGTGAAGGGGGTCTGTGGGGCCAGCAGGCGTGGGAAGAACAGCCTGAGCAGGACCCACTGAGGTCGCAGCACGGGCTAGGACCCCCCTTCTACCCGCAGCCCCCGCGGCCCCCCATGCGGGTGCACTTGCGAGGACGGACAGGCCGCTCAGGGTCGTGAGGGCCTGGCCAGCATGACCGCAAACCTGGGGGGCAACGGATGCTGCCCCACGCTCAGTGGCAACATGACCCCAGGCTGGTGGCAGCACGGGCCAAGGGCCTGTCCACACTCCAGGCTGGCCTGGCCATCCGTGCACTGCCGCCTCCTGCAGGGGGTTCCTGGGCTTCCCCAGGGCGGGTCTTAGCTTCCGGCCCCGCCCTAGAGGCCCTGCGCGTGGCCTGGCTTGTCTGGGGGGTGGGGCCGAGCGCGGGCCTCCCTCGGGCCAAGGGCGGTGAGCGGCTCAGGGACTAGGTCTCCTGGGGTGGCCGCACCCGTCACCGAGACACTGAAGGACCCACTGGGCGGTGTAAATCCCATCTGGGTGGTGCACATCTGCCCCTCCTCCTGGAGGGAGGGCCGTAGGTGTTCGGGACCGGCCGGGGGTCAGAAACCTCCCTGCGCCAGGGCCCCGTGGAACCAGGCGGACACGCTCGCCACGGCCCTGCTCAGCCCCGAGTGCGCCCCTGGGCCCCCCGGGAGAAGTCACCAAAGCCTTGCCGGCTGCACGGAGCTCTGCACCCCTCCCCGCCCCCCCCCCCCCCAAACACACAGGGCCAGTGCCTCTGGGACGCTTCTACTCGCCACATGTTTCTTCAGCTTTGGGGGCACTCTGTCTAGAATGTGCTGTGACGGGCCTGGAATGAAGAAGCCTGAGAAGGCCCCAGGCCCGCCGACAGTCGGAGCCTCGTCCCCACCGGGTGGGGGTTGAGTGCCTGACAGGGGCCTCCTCTCCATGCAGTGGCTCCGCTGTGTGCACAGCCCTCCCGAGCCCTGGCTGGACACGCGCTGGGAAGAGCCTGGGGTGGCAGGGGCAGAGGACACCCCTCCTCACAGAGAGCCGGCCGGGCTGGTGCCCTGCGCTGGGGCCCGGGCATGTCTGGCCAGCACCCTCTTCCCTGCAGCGGCCACAGCAGGGGCAACGGGGTTCCAGGCACAGGGGCAGGGAGTGTGGCCCACAGGGAGGCCGGGGGCGGGTGTGTGCGTGCAGCCCCCGCGGCTCGCCACGAGCACCTCGGAGGCCACGTTTCTCTGGGCTCAAGTCTACGCACAATGAGATGCAAACACCTCAGAAAGTTGGATGGGTTACGTTCATTCTGCTGTTTTCAGTTTGCCTCCACTAAAGCTCGCCGTGGGATGTGTGGAGCGCCCCCCGCCCGGCCCAGCTCCCAGGTAGCTCGTCTCATCACCTATCGCTGGATTCTGTCCCGTTCTGTGACTTTCCAGTGTTTATCCAAGAGTATCTGCCTGCAGGTGTCAGGAGTGCAGCAGGGAGCGCCGGCATGCAGGCTGTGTGGACGCACGTTTTCAAACCAGTGGGGTCAGTACTCACGAGCAGGTGCGTGCTGCGCTTTGGAGGCGGCGGCCGGACTGCCTGCCGGCGTGGCGGCCTCGCTGTGTGCCCGCCACCTGCCCTCCTCGCCCCGCCAGCGCTGGATGCCGTCAGCCTTGCCCACAGGCGGGTGCCGCTGTCTGGTGCTGTCAAGGTTCGGCACGTTTCTGCGCGTTGACTTGCACGCGCACGCGCGTGCATGCACACGCACGCACACACACACTGCATCCATGCGCATCTGTGTGTCTGTAGCTTCTTCGTGGAAGTGTCTGTTCAGATCTCGAGCCCATTCTGCGCCCGGTCGTTTGTCAGATCACTGAGCTGGCTGGTCTCAGTCTGCGGGGGCCCTTCTACACGCGCGACTTGGCATCTGTCTCCTGCTCCGTCACTTTCCTTCTTGCTGTCTGAATGGTGCCTTTTGCAGAGTGAACATTTTTAATTTAGATAAACTCCAATTTGTCAATGACTTCCTTCCTGTCCTCTCTCGGTGGACCAGCCTCTTCCTCGGCATCCACGGCCCTGCTCTCTTCTGGCGTTCTGGTTTTCTCATGCCCCAAATGAGTTACCCTCACCCTGCAACACGGCCGGGGGCTTGAAAGGCAGTCACAGATGGGAAGGCAGCTGGGCCCCTGAGTTCACATATGGAACAGGCTGCTTTTGTGGATGGCGGCACATTGGCCCCGAGTCGAAGATGCCTCCCACCTGACCCTCACAGAACACCTCACCGATTCTGTGCCGACGGGCAGGGTTTGCTCCCCAGATCTGGGCCCGTCTCTGCGAGGCGCACAGAGTGGTGGCCGTGGGGTGGTGGGTGTTTGGGTGGTGGCTAGGGGCTTCGGGGGTTGGTGGAGGCTGGTCACAGGTTGGCAGCGACACGGCCGCACTCCGGGGGCCACCCAGGTACAGGGGGCACGTGGCACGCCCCTCGGTGGACCAGGAGACGTATGTCCTATTACAGATTTGGCTTTTGATGTCCTATGTACCAACTCTTGGCCTAACTTCAGGTGAGTACGATTTTCTTCCTTTTTATTTTATTTTTAAAAAAAAAAAATTTTTTTTTCAACGTTTATTTATTTTTGGGACAGAGAGAGACAGAGCATGAACGGGGGAGGGGCAGAGAGAGAGGGAGACACAGAATCGGAAACAGGCTCCAGGCTCCGAGCCATCAGCCCAGAGCCCGACGCGGGGCTCGAACTCACGGACCACGAGATCGTGACCTGGCTGAAGTCGGACGCTTAACCGACTGCGCCACCCAGGCGCCCCCGATTTTCTTCCTTTTTAAAAAAAGTTTACTGGGCACCTGGGTGGCTCAGTCGGCTAAGCGTCCGCCCCTTGATTTCGGCTCAGGTCGTGATCTCAGGGTCGCGGGATGGAACCCTGTGTGGGGCCCCGTGCTGGGTGTGGAGCCTGCATGGGGTTCTCTCCCTCCCTCCGTCGGCTCCTCCCCTGCTCATGCTCTTTCTCTCTCTCTCCAAAATAGAAATAAGATAAAGTTTGTTTGTTTATATAGTCTCTGTACCCAACGCGGGGCTTGAACTTACAACCCTGAAATCAAGAGTCGCATATTCCTGACTGAACCAGCCAGGTGCCCCTGTTTTTATTCAAAAATTTTATATTTTTATATATAGATCTATGACTGATTTCGAGTTAATCTTTGCATAAGTTATGCAATTAAGACCACGATTCATTTTTTTTTGCATATATATTTCCAGTTGTCCCAACACTATTTGTTGAAAAACTACCCTTTCTCTAGTGAACTGCCTTTCTACCTTTGTAAAAAAATCAATTACCCTTATTTGTCTGGTTCTATTCTGGGCTCTGGATTCTGTTCCATGGATCTACATCTATCCTTCACCAACCGACACCATACTGGCTCCACTGCCACAACTTGAGAGTCAGTTTTGAAATCAGGTAACGTAGGGGCACCTGGGTGGCTCATTCAGTTAAGCGTCCAACTTCGGCTCAGGTCATGATCTCACGGTTCGTGGGTTCGAGCCCTGCGTCAGGCTCATTCTGTGTCTCTCTCTCTCTCTCTCCGTCCCTCCTCTGCTCATGCTGTCTCTCTCTCTCAAAAGTAAACAAACATTAAAAAAAAAAATCAGGTAACGTAATGCTCATACCTTTATTCTTTTTCAAAATTCTTTATTTGCATATAAGAATCAGCTTACCTATATCAACAAATCTTGTGGGACTTGGGGAATGCAGTTAATCCACACATCATTTAAAGAGAACTGGTGTCTTTATTATGTCAAATCTTTAAATCCCTGAACATGGTATGTCTCTCCATTTATTTAAGTCCTTAGAGATGTCTTTCTTTAAAACTTTGTATTTTTTAACACACAGACCCAGTGCATGTTTTCTGTGGAGTGTACCTGAGTATTTATGGGGCTTTTTTGGAGCTACCATAGATAGTATTTTCTAAATTTATGGTTTCTAAGTTTGATTTTTCTGTTGCAATCTTCCATCCCACGACCTCACCAAACTTACATATTTGTTCTACAAGTTTTTCTTACAGGTTATTTGGGACAGTTTTATTTCTTTTTTTTTCCCCCATATGTGTACATTTATTAAACTTTCCTTAGAGTGGTTACGACTTCCGGTATGGTGTTGAATGAGACTCCTAAGAGTAGGTTTCTCTGTCTTATTCCTAGTTTCAGGGAGAACATCTAGTGTTTCACCATTAAATGTGATGTAAGCTGCTGTCTGTTTTTGTAGATGCCCCTTATCTGGTTGAGGAAGTTCCCGGCTACCCCTTTTTTTGCTGGAAGGTTTGTTTGTTGGTTTTAAGAAAGCACACAAGCCGGGGGAGGGGCAGAGAGAGAAGAGAGAGAGAATCCCAAGCAGGTTCCACACTGTCAGTGCAGAGCCCGACTCGGGATTTGATCTCACAAACCCTGAGATCACAACTTGAGCTGAAATCAAGAGTTGGATGCTGAACCCACTGAGCCTCCCAGGCGCCCTTTGAGGGAAGTTTTCTCATGAGTGGGTGCTGGGTTTGGTCAAATGTTCTTTCTGCACCAACTGATACGATGTGTGATCTTTTTCCTTTAGATGATTAACATGACAAATGATAGTGATACGTCTTCAACTGATGAACCAACCTTGCATTTTCATGATAAATGCCACTTGGTTGTGGTGTATTCTTCTTTTTATATAACATTTGATTTGACTATATTTTGATTGAGGATTTTCATTTGGCTCATAGGAGTATTTGTCTGTAGTTCTCCCTTCCTCCCTCCCTCCCCCTTCCTCCCTCCTTCCCTTTCCTTCCTTCCTTCCTTCCTTCCTTCCTTCCTTCCTTCCTTCCTTCCATCTCTCCCTCTCTCCCACCCTCCGTTCCTTTTACTTTCTTTTGTACTCTTAGGTATGAATATCAGGGTAATGCTGTCCTCATAAGTTGGGACATATTCCCTCCTGTTTTATTTTTCTGGAAGAGAATGAATGTAATTGGTGTTATTTCTTTAAGTGTCTGGTAGAATTTGTCATTGAAGCCATCGGGGCCTGGAGGTTTTTCAGGAGGGGTAACTACAGATTCAATTTTTTAAATGGTTATGAGACTATGACACTGTGCTTTACAGCAAATATGTATTTTGGTCTTCATCCAGGATCCTGGCGCTCACAGCTCACAAAACTCGTGGAGTCTCTAAGAGAAAAGGGAACATCTTTTGTTACAACAGTTGGTCTCCCATCCTCAGTTCCTGAAGTCCCTTCGGAGCCATGAGGGTGAAGTGGGTGTCTTGTTCCGCATAAACAGCCCCTTTACACCACAACTGGGTTTGTGTCCATGAGGAGACTTTGGGAAGAGCCCTAAGGATGGGGGCTGGGTGCCAGGGGGAGCCAACTATGATTAGAGGGTTTGGAGCCTCCGTCAAAACGCAAAAGGAGGGGGTCCTGAGGGCTTCCAGGTTGGTGACTCACGTGCAGAAGGGTCCAGGGACTCTTGCACACCTCACCCTATGTATCTCTACATCTGGCCGTTCATTCATATCCTTTAATATTCTTTGTAATAGACCTGCAATCTAGTAAGTCAACTTGTCTTCCAAGTTCTGTGAGCTGCTCTAGCAAATTAACAGAACCAGAGGAGGGGGTCATGGAAACCAATTAATAGCTGGTGAGTCAGAAGCACAGGAGACAACCTGGATTGGCGTCTGAACTGGGGGCGGGCTTGTGGGACTGAGTCCTTCACCCGTGGTGCTTTCTTCAGGCAGGTAGAGTCAGAACTGAGTTACTTTGGCGGGACACCTGGTCACTGTCTGTGAGAATGGAGTTAATTCCTGGGTGATGTGGAAAAAGACACACACATTGTGAGGACTATCCCAGTTACCTAACTCGTCTTGAGTGAGTTTTGCAAGCGTGTGGTTTTGAAGAATTGCTTCATTTCATCTAAGTTGTCAAATTAATGTGTGTGCAGTCGTTTGTAGTTTCCCTTTTTATGTTTCTGTGGATGGTAGTGATATGCTCTCTTTCCTAATATTGGTGAATTATGTCTTCTTTTATTCTTTCTGTCTGCTAGAGATTTATCAACATACTGATGTTTTCAAAGAACCAGTTTTTGGTTTCACTGATTTTTCTCTGTTCTCAATTTTTCTGATATCTGTTCTTATCTTTATCATTTCCTTCCTTCTGCTTGCTTTGGGTTTATTTGTTGGGGTTTTTTGGTTTTGCTTTTGTTCGTTTTAGTAGGCTTCATGCCCAACACGGGGCTTGAACTCATGAGCTATGAGTTCCCTTCCCCGTGGAGCGTCTTAAGGTGGACACTTGGTTAATGGATTTGGGACCTGTCTTCTTCTGTAATGTCACCATTTAGTGCTATGAATTTCCCTCTAAGTACTGCTTTATATGCATCCCATAAATTGGACACTTTTAGTTCAAAATATGCTCTCATCTCCCTTGACTCTTCCTCTTTGATGTATGAACTATTTAGAAGTGGACTGGTTAACTTCTAAGGGTGGGAGAATTTCATGTTATCTTTCTGTTAACAATGCCTGGCTTAATACCATTATGTCATTCAATTACTTTCAATGACTTTAGAGTGTATCTTGGTAAATGTGTCATGTGCACTTGAAGGGTTGTGTTCTACTGTGTTGGGTGAAGATATAAAAATATCTCACGCGTATATATGCTCGTGTGTGTGTGTGTGTGTGTGTGTGTGTGGACACCTATATGTGTACATGTTCCGTGTGTGTGGACACCTGTATGTGTACACGTCCATGTCGATGCTGTTCTCCTCTTCATATCCTTGCTCATTTTCTACCAGTTTTTGTCAATTCCCAAGACAGGAGCATTGGAACCTCCGAGTGCAACTGGAGTTTGTCAAATTCCCCTTGAAATCCTGCCAGTGTCTTCTTTCTGTGCTTTGCAGACCCTGTGTTAGGTGCCCACACATTGAGGCTTGTTGGGTCTTCTTGTCATGTCCCTCTTGGTCTCTGCATTTTCCTTGCTCTGCAGTTGACTTTGTCTGGTGCTCCCTCTGTTTCCGTTTGCCAGTGTGCCCTCTGCCATTTCTTCAAGCCGTCTTGTAAGCTCACATTTGAAGCGAGTTTCTTGGGGACAGAAGGTAGTTGTTATTTCTTGTCAGTGCTCTGACAGTCTCTGTCCATAGGGATTTTCTACACGCACACACTGTGGTAAGAGCAGCAGACCCTTTCTGACGGCATGCTGACCGTCGGCCTTTAATGTGCTTAGGCCATTTTCAGCTCATGGAAGAACTGATGCGTTCGGACTTAAGTCTTATCATTTTTTACGTGTTTTCTATGTGTGCCTTGTTTCTCTGTTTGCCATTTTCTGCCTTCTTTTGGCTTCTGCAAACTCCTTTTGGTATTTCACTTCAATTACGTTTTTATGGTATGTCTTTGTGTAAATATCTCAGCGGTGGCCACAGGGACTATGATATTGTATCTCTACTTCAGGTCATACCTTCTTCCAATCAAATCTAGGTGGGTTTACACCCTCACTGTGAAAAGCACACCTTAAAAATGTTTAGAAGACAGTATCTTCATGACCCTGGGTGAGGAAGGATTTCCTACGTTCATAGATATGCACAGAGCATGAACAGGCAAGTCAGAGAAAAGGTGCACGGCCAAGGAACATATGATAAGTGCACTCAACCTCGCCAATGCTGGGGAAATGCCAATCAAAAGGGCAACGAGACACAATTTCCCACTCTTACGACTCAGGTGGGGGACCGCCATTGTCCAGGGGATTCCTGGTGGGGACCTGGAGCGACAGGGAAAGCTCCCGTTTTGCTGGTGGCAGTGCGAGTGCTCACCACCACGCTGGAGGGCAACTCCACGAGACCCGAGCAAGTACCTCTCATGGTGTCCAGGTCCACAGAGTGGGAATACCGCGAAGTGCATTTTCAGCGCAAGACATCAGAAACAAGAGGGTGTGAACAGATGAATCTGGGCATATTCACGCCACGGAATCCTCTGCTTCAGTCAAAATGAACAAACTACATTGTATCTACAATGTTACTGAACGGAAAAAAGCGATCCGCAGAAGGATATACGCTGTACTATTTATACACGGTTTACCACAGGCAGAACGCAGAACGGGAGTTTACATTTTTTGGAATGCACACTTAACGTGACAGTAGAAATCTGTGGGAATGACTAAATTCAGGTTGGTAGTTACCTTCAGGGCAACGATGCAGGGTGGGATCAGAGAAGGTGTTCGAGGGGCTCTGATCATGTTTTTAAGATAGGGTCAGTAGAGGGTGTTCGTGTTTTGAAAATGATTGTATGTACGAAAGATTCAATAATAAAACACATAAGTAGGGGCGCCTGGGCGGCTCAGTCGGTTAAGCGTCTGTCAATTTTGGTTCAGGTCATGATCTCACCGTTAGTGAATCCCAGCCTGGCATCAGGCTCCGTGCTGACGGTGTGCAGCCTACTGGGGCTTCTCTGCCTCCCTCTTTGTGTCCCTCCCCTGCTTGCTCTCTTTCTCTCTCAAAATAAGTAAACAGTAAAAAATAAAACACATATGGGGGTGCCTGGGTGGCTCAGCGGGTTAAGTGTCCGACTTCGGCTCAGGTCATGATCTTGCCGTCCGTGAGTTCGAGCCCCGCGTCGGGCTCTGTGCTGACAGCTCGGAACCTGGAGCCTGTTTCAGATTCTGTGTCTCCCTCTCTCTGCCCCTCCCTTACACTCTCGGTCTCTCAAAAATGAATAAACGTTAAAAACAAAACAAAACACAACACACATGTCTACGTTTCATATATATACGGAAACACCAAAATCTTAGGAATGGTTGCTACTGATTAGTAATTGGATTGTGGGTGACTTACTTTTGTTATTTATACTTGTATGTGTTTTCTAAGCATTTTTTTCTGGAAAGTGTATTATTCTTATTACCTTAGAGATGTTTTTTGGGGGCGCCTGGGTGGCTCAGTTGGTTAAGCATCTGACTTCGGCTCAGGTCACGATTTCATGGTTCCTGAGTTCAAACCCTGCATCAGGCTCTGTGCTGACGGCAGAGGCTGCCTGGGATTCTCTCTCTCTCTCTCTCTCTCTCTCTCATTCTCTGTCCCTTCCTCACTCGCGCTCTCCCTCTCTCTGTGTCTCTTTCTCTGTTTCTAAGCACATTTTTTAATGTTTTTTGGTTACAGGGATGTCCTGTCCCAAGCAGACCCCACCTTTCCACTTCCCAGCACTTCACACTCTTACACCCGAAGCCCGGACACAAGTTGTCACCCAGGACGAAGCAGTGGCTGACCCAGTTTATAAAAGAGCTCTCTCCCCGCCATACACCACTGGCCTTTAGGCTGTGGAGAATATAGTGTCACTGGCGGCTTCCGCCGTTTCCAGGATCAGAGAAACTTGGGAAAATGTTCCGTGGGTTCCCTGACTCGCTGAGCGGAGCCTGGGGCCTCCCGGGGGTGGGCACACGAGGAGGCGCCCAGCTTCTGTGCCGAGGCTCCCGTGGCGAGGCCTGAGGCCGGGCCAGCGGTGCTCACGCCCTCCAGAAGAGAAGCCCAGGCTCCGCCTCACGGCTTTTGCAGCCACAACAGGGGGCGCCTCATCTCGCCTCTAGATCGCACCTGTTATGTGTGTTTGTGGGTGTCTATTTCCCCTCAGTTATGAGACCAGAACCCTAAATTTACACACACACACACACACACACACACACACAGGAAATGTTCCCACCGTACCGTCCCCCTCGTGTGGCTTTGAGCACCTGGCGTGGCTCACGTGGCACCTCCACTGGCGGCAGCAGCCGGGCTCGGAAGAACGTGAGTAACGGCGATCAAGGTGCCCGCGGGGCTCCCTTCACATCGTACTGGGGCTACCAGTCTCCTTCTCTGTATTTTCAGTTACTCTGCGATGAGCTCACACCCCCTAGAAGACAAAATTGATGAAAACCGTGTCCAACGACTCGAAAAGAGGGTTCTGCGAGCACAGCGCTGGAAGGCTGGGCCCAGGCGGGCGGGTGAGGGGGCCCCGGGCGGTGGGGCCTCCACAGCCAGTCCTCCTCCGGACGCGGGTTCTGAACCGCTCACACCGCTGCCAGTTCAAGCTTCTTGAGCCTCACCACCTGCCACCGCGACGGGCTGTGACTCATGGGAGCGTCCTTGTCAAATTTCCTTCACGTCCGAGCGGTGGCCTCGGGCCTCTGGGTTTCCTCGGGGCCGGGCCCCCCCAGTCCGCACACCCGAGGTCCGCACGGCACCCCCCTCCCCCGGTGCTGCATGTTCCGCTGTCAGGGCAGGTCGGCGAGAAACGTGTCCCCGGCCCCCTCATGCCCACACGACCTGCTCCTCGTTCCCTGGGCCAGCGAACGTCGTGAGTCCGCCCACTGCCGCCACTGGAGCTCGGTCTCCAACTTTTTTTTTTTTTTTTAATTTTTTTTTCAACGTTTATTTATTTTTGGGACAGAGAGAGACAGATATGAACGGGGGAGGGGCAGAGAGAGAGGGAGACACAGAATCGGAAACAGGCTCCAGGCTCTGAGCCATCGGCCCAGAGCCCGACGCGGGGCTCGAACTCGCGGACCGCGAGATCGTGACCTGGCTGGAGTCGGCCGCTTAACCGACGGCGCCACCCAGGCGCCCCATGCCTCGACTCCTTTGAACACCTTCCCTTCTGATGAGAGCGGAAGGATTTTGTAACGAGTCACTTACCGATGACGGGATGACTTCTACTGATTCCGTCACTTACCTCCACTGCTTTTGTTTCATGTTTGATGGGTTTTTTAATCTGAACCTCTCACCGTTCTTAAATAAACACACGTAAATACAGCCAAGGAAGGTACCTTCATGCTTGTCCAAAGCGGGAGTGCGTGACACGTATCCTAACTCAGTGAAACACTCCAGAGACATCTTTCCGATGGCGACTGAGAGGGGGTTTTCCCAGGTCGCTTTCCCGGCTGCGCAACCGTGGCGGCTCGCATAGCACCGGGCCCTGGGGGGAGCGGATCCCGGAGGAGTAAAATGGCAGCGGGCTTCACAGGTCACGCCTCTTCAAACTTGACCGAAACGCGGCCATCAGGCTTTCTGCTCCTGATCAAGACAGGGTAACAGGGACTGTATCCCTCTCCCACCGGAAACAACTACGAAAACCTGAAAGGCTACATGAAGGCATGGGACACCCAGGGACAAAGGACCCTGCTGGACTGCAAGCGCCCGAGGTGAGGCACAGGACGGCCCCCGCTCCTGCCTGGAGGAGGTTTCCAGCCCACGGCAGAGGTTAGAACACCCACGCGGATCCCAGAGGCCTTCTTGGTTAAGGCGACAGAGCCTGGAGGCTGGGAGGCCAAGGAGGCTAGAATCTGTGCTGTCGGTCAGCAAGCGTCTGCACAAAGTAAGGACTCGAGGCCCCCAGGGCCCCCTGAGCGGTCAGCAGCGCGCTAGTCAGCACATGCACGTGAGGAAACTGCCCGACTGGCGGAGAGAATCCAAAGGAATTGGAGGGAACGGTCCCCAGGGAACCCTCACGAGTTGCTGGGAATACTGCCTGTTCCCAGCAGCTAGATGGGGCCTCGCCATTCATGGGGCATCAGCGAGAACATTCAGAAAGGTGTTCCCCTGATGGTGGGGAAGAATGAACCCGACTAAAGAATGCCCCAGCTCTACCTAACGAAGTATAAAAGGAACACGTGAAAGAGTCAAGCTGTTTTCAGGTCACTGAATTAAATCTTAGAACAAAGAAAGCTGGGACAGAATGCAGAGCCCGGAAATAAGCCTGCACACATATGGTCACGTAAATTACGGTGCAGGAGGCAAGAATACACATGGTGGAGGACAGTCTCTTCAACAAACGGTGCTGGGAACACGGGACGGCCACCGGCAAAAGAACGAAACTGGACCCTACGTCACATCATACACAAAACCAACTCAGAATGGACGACCTCAAACCATAAAACTCCTGGAAGAAAACACAGGCTTAAGCTCCTTAGCACTGGTCTTGGCGACGATTACTGGATTTGACACCAAAAGCAAAGGCAACAGAAGCAAAACTAAACAAGCGGGACCACACAAACCAGAAAGCTTCTGCGGAGCCAAGGAAACCGTCGACAAAATGAACGGACAACCTACTGAGTGGGAGAAGATATTTGCAAATCATGGATGTGACAAGGAGCTAATATTAAAAGGTATAAAGAATTCATATAACACAATAGCAAAAAAAAAAAAAAACACCAGATTAAAAATGGGCAGAAGACATGAACAGACATTTTTTCAAAGAAGACACAGGTGACCGGCAAACACATGAAAAGATGCTCAACATCTCTCATCATCAGGGAAATGCAAATTAAAGCCACAGTGAAATAGGACCTCACAGCTGCCGGAAAGGCTAGGCGCAAAGACAAGCCGTATCAGGTGCCGGCGAGGATGTGGAGAAGGGAGCCTCGAGCACTGCTGGTGGAAGTAAAAGTTGGTGCAGCCGCTCTGGGAAGCAGTATGGAGCTTCCTCCAAAAATTAAAGACAGTGAGAAAACAGAGCGGAACTACCAGATGATCCAGCAATCCCATTTCTGGGAATTCATCCAAAGGAAATGAAAACACTACCTTGAGAAGATGTGCGCGTTCCACGTTCACTGCAGCACTATTGGTAACAGCCTGGAAAGAGCCCAAATGTCCGTCGAGTGAGGACCGGATAAAGAAGTGGCACATACACACGATGGGATATTACTCAGCCATAAAAACAATGAAATCCTGCCGTTTGCCATGACGTGGATGGGCCTGCAGGGCTTCACGTTTACGCGGACGCACACGCACACGTAGGACCTACTGCGCATGACTATGCGCTCAGAGACACAGACAGCGGAGCGGTGGTCGCCGGCTGCGAGGGGGCGGGGTGTGGGCAGACGGGATGAAAGGGGTCCGTTGGGACAAACCTCAGTTCCAGAATAAACGAGTCCGGGGAATGTGACACGCAGCATGGTGACTCCAGCTAATACTCACATACTGTGCGTTGGAAAGTTGCAAAGGCAGATAGTAGATTAAAAGTTCTCATCAGAAGAAAACAGTTTTTGTGACCAGGGGAGGTGATGGATGTTACCTAAATCTGTTGTGGTGATCGTTTCCCCATTTCCACAAACGTCCAATTGTTACGATGCACACCTGATACCCCCTGTTTTATGTTAATTATATTTCTGTAAAAAATGTACATAGCGTACCCATTATTTTGTTATGTGCCTGTCACTCAATTAAAAATGTGAAATTTATGTTAATACATGCACTAATTATTTTTCACAAATCAATTCTATGAGTGTGTCACAATTTATATATTGCTTCATTAACTGATGGAAATAAATACTGTTTTTACTTTTTTATAGTTACCACAGAATTCTCCAAGAAACAGCAATGCTGTTAAAAGAAAAGAAAGCAAAATGAATTCTACTGAGAGGGCAGCTTGTATCATCTCCAGAAACCGTCTCTATATTGAACATAGCAAATTAAATCGCTCCACATTACAGGGGAGAAAAAAGCTGAATATACAAACATCTCCGGTTCTAGAACTGAGCCCCCATATGTACAGAAACGAACCTCGATGCAGCTCCTAACTCTTATACAACACTTAATTCAAAATAAATTATAAGCCACAGTAATATGAAAAATGTATTTTGAATTTACCTAAATGTACAACACAAAACTGTAAAACTTCTACAGTAAAACAAAAGTGACCTTGCGTGTAGACGCATCACCAAAGCACAGTCCCTGAAAGAAAAATTTTGCAAGTTAGACTCCATTAAAATTAAACATTTTTGCTCTGGGAATGGCAACGTCAAAAAACCTTTTTGATGTTTATTTATTTTTGAGAGAGACAGAGAGAGAGAGAGCGAGTGGGGGAAGGGGAGAGAGAGAGGGAGACACCGAATCTGAAGCAGGCTCCAGGCTCTGAGCTGGACGTGGGGCTCGAACCCACGAGCCACAAGATCATGACCTGAGCCGAAGTCGGATGTTTAACCGACGGAGCCACCCAGGCGCCCCGGGAAGGGCAGCATTTAAAGAATAGAAAGTCACAATACAAAAAATACACACAAGTCACATTATCAGATAAAGGACTTGTTATCCGAAATGTACAAATAACCCTTAAAGCTCAAGTATAATAAAACAAACCACCCGGTAAAAGTCAGGCAAAAGATCTGACCGGGCATCTCCCCTCAAAGACGTGCACACACAAGTCAGAGCACGAGCAGATGCTCAGCACCGTGTGTCATCAGGGAGTTTCAAATCAAAAGGCCACCGGAGATGCCCCGACACAACTCTCTATCCGAATGGCTGAAATGGAAGGAACCCACAACACCGGCTGCCGGTAGGACAAGGGCGGGGCCTCTCTCACTGCAGGCGGGGGTGCAGAACGGTGCGGCCGCTGGAACTGAGTTTGGCGGCTTCTTACAAAACCACACATCCTCTTACCGTACAACCCGGCAATCACCCTCCTAGTTATTTACCCAACTGACCTGAAAGCTTCTGTCCACACAAAACCTGCACTGAACGTTGATAACAGCTCATTTATAATCGCCAAGAACTGCAAGTAATCGAGGTATTTTCAACAGGCGGATCGATAAACAAACCGTGGTCCATGCGGACAATGGACTGCTATTCGGGGATAAAAATGAATGAGCTCTGGGGCCGCCCGGACACCGGAGGAAGCCCACGTGCACGTTACTAAGCGAAGAGGCAAAGCTACAGAGATGCCAAACGGACCGCAGCAGCCAGAGGTCTGGGAGGCGGCAGAGCTGAACAGGTAGGGGGATTTTTAGAGCAGTGAAACTGTTCTGCAAATACTTTCCTTCAGATATGGGGCACCGCACATTTGTCAAAACCCACAGAACTTTAACGTTCGCGAATGAAGGAAAGATAATTTCGGACGTCGGGGACCCAGGAAGGGATGCAGACGGTGGCCAGACTCTCGGGGTGTCACAGACGCGTGAAACCCCCTCACTGAAGCGGCGGGAGTCCGTAAGACTCAAGGCAGGGCACCCGCCCGCGAGCGCCGGGCTCTAGTTGACGAAGTTGTTCCCGGCGGGGTCAGGTGACCAGTTCTGATCCTGCGGCCCGCGTCCTGGAGTGAACAGCTGAGCACGAGGCCGGCGGCCGGTGGGAGCCCCGTGCGGTCTCACCGCTGAGTGGGAGGTTACAGGGGATCGAGGGGAGGATGGGCCCTGGGGTAACGGGTGGTGGTCGGAGACGTAGTAAGAACTCGTGTTTAGCTTAACGTAGGTACAGCTGGTTGCGCAGAGAAACGTTTCTCGTTTGTGTGTTTGCACGGTTTGTACACACATATACAGTTGCCCCTTGAGAATGCACAGGTCAAGGGGTACCGATGCCCCCCACCCCTGTGCAGTTGAAGGTCTGCATATAACCTTTGACTTCCCAGAAACTTGACTAACAGCTACCGCTGACTGGAAGTCTTGCTGGTAACATAAACAGTGCATTACCATGTACTTTGCGTGCTGTATACAGTACCTGCTAAGTCCTTACAATAAACTAAGCTAGAGAATCAAATGTCATTAGGAAAGTTAGGAGAGCGACGTTTGCAGCACTGTGCTGTGGTCACTGGAAACAACCCACGTACACGTGGCCTGTGCAGCTCACACCCGCGTTGTTCATGGGTCAACCGTATCTCCTCACCCTAAAAGCAAAGAAACCCCAATAGTGAGCACACCTGGCCAGGTGGTCATGACATAAACTCACGTGTGAGTGAGAAGGACGCCCCCGTGACTCAAAACTCAAGGGTTTCGAGTCTCCACCCCAGAAAGCCGGGACAAAGACCAGTCAAGTTCTTTATTATTCAGCGGGCACACAGGCACGAAGGGATCAAATGCTATTGGAAAAGTGGTGCCACAGCCTTGCTCGATACAAGGTCGCCATGAGCCTTCCGTTTGTAAGCACCGCAGTATCTGTGACGTGATGCAGGGTGAGGGGACGTGTAACGCCGGGAGGTAACGCCTATACCACACGTGCAGTGCTGACATCCCAGAAGGAGAGGACAAAGATGAGGGAGTAAAAAATTGCTGGGGCGCCCGGGGGCTCTGTCAGTTAGGTGTCCACTTCGCCTCAGGTCATGATCTCCGGGTCCATGAGTTCAAGCCCCGCGTCGGGCTCTGTGCTGACAGCGCGGAGCCTGGAGCCTGCTTCCGATTCTGGGTCTCCCTCTCTCTCTGCCCCTCCCCCGGCCACACTCTGTCTCTCAAAAACAAATAAACGTTTAAAAAATTGTTGAAGAAATAAGGGCTAAATATTTTGATGAAGCCCAGTAACCCCCAGCAGCGCGAGGAGAGAGCGCCACACGGGGGGCACGTCTTTCCCAACCTGCCAACAGCCACAGGCACAGGAGAGTCGTGGAAGCAGCCACCGGAAAGAAGCACACGGAGAGGAACCTGCAGGGACCTCGGGCCGCGGGCCAGCGCCACTGGCTCCCACCTCTGTCCGGGAGCAGGGCAGTGACCTGGCCTCCCACACCCCGTGGAGACACCCTTCAGCGACGAGGATGAAATGCGAACATTTTCAGAGGTCAAGGTTGAGAAGGTGTCTCTGGGAGGCCTACGTTCCGGGACATGCTCGGGGAAGATCTGCGGGAGATCGGCAGCAGACGCGGCGTGCGTGGGGTGTGCGCGGGGCGTGTCCGGGGTGTGCAGAAGGACGTGAGCAGCACGTGCACGGTGTGTGGAAGGGCGTGCACCTGCGGACGGGGAGCCCCCGAGCAGCCGGCTGTGGACCGAGGGCTTCCCGCTGGGCGGCTGTGAACACGAAACCAGCCTCTGCTCCTCCAGCAACAGCCGCACTGCCCGCCTCTCTGGGACCACAGTGGAGGCTGCATCTCAGTAAGCCTATGGAACCTTCCAGAACTCGCAACGGCCTGGGGTTCTCGCTCGGCCGTCTCCCAGAAAGGCTCGGGAGGACCGGGCTGTGCCTCTGCCCGCACACCACTCGGTGACGGTGACGACAGGGCCTACTGGGCTCCAGGCTTCTCGTCCGTCCCTGAGAACAGCCCCAAACCTGCTGGAGCTCTCCTGCTCGTCCCAGGCCACGGCCTTGTCCTCAGCAACACAGAAGCCGAAGGACCCAACTTCTGGGCCACCGGAGCAGTGGCCGCGGCTGGCTGGCCCTGTGGCCTACCCCAGTCACAGGACGCCGGCGGTCTGCGGCCCCTCAGATGCCCACGGAGCAAGGAAACGAGAACAGAGTCACAGCATTCAGGGCTCAGAAGTGGGCGTTCCCGGCATTAGACGGATTTCTGTGACAAAGGGCACAGGACAGACCCAGGGCTGTCCCGAGGGCGGCTGCTTACAACTGGACCACGACGCAGCGCT
Source organism: Prionailurus bengalensis (assembly GCF_016509475.1). Taxonomy (NCBI): domain Eukaryota; kingdom Metazoa; phylum Chordata; class Mammalia; order Carnivora; family Felidae; genus Prionailurus; species Prionailurus bengalensis. Next base: position 115,746,318 of record NC_057346.1, read on the forward strand.
CTGTCTGAGCCTTGGGGCGCCTGGAGCCCAGACACTCTCGCCGGCAGGGGTCTGCACCCAGCTCACCCCAGCAGTCCTCAGCCCCCCAGGCCCCCCAGCCCGCCTGCCCCCTGCCCACAGTGCAGAAAGCAGACGAGAGCCAGCCAGGGGGATTTCGGGTTTTCCTGTTGGTCCTATTTCCTGTCGCTCTGGACTGGGGCTCTCGGACTCTCTGCTGAGGTCCAGACGGTAATATTTGGGGCTTTGGGGACCACACAGGCCCTGTTGCGTGTTCTCCAGCTTCTTGTCTTGTTTTTCTGCAGCCCTTTACAGTGTGAAACCCATCCTGGATTTTGGGTTGTGCAAAGATGGCCCACGGTGGGCTTGGCTCCCCTGCAGGAGGCCCCCACATCCCCCCTCGGGAGGGGTCCTGTGTGAGGTCCCCAGCAGCCACGGAGCTGGGGGTGGGGATCACGTGGGAGGGAGGGCAGCTGGCAGCCAGAAAGGACCTTGGGGGCGCCGCACACATCGGACGTCTACACTGACTTCAGCGAGGCGGTGCACGTCCTGACCCTCTCCTCCGTCGCTCTGTAAAACCTGTGTGAGCTGCCGACGCTTCGCGGGGCTGGGTTTCCTCCGAGGACGCAGTGGAGCCGAGTCCTTCCCGGCGAGGACAGCCCGCGGACAGAGCTGTGCAGACGGCCTTGGCCACCGCGGCCACGGGCGTACACTAGGCCATCGGAATCACAGAGGGGAACTTCCCGCCTGTGGCTGGCGCGCCTCAGTGCCAGTGCGGGTCCAGGCCGGTTTCCCCTGCAAGATCGGACGGAATGCCAGCCGTCCCTGAACTCCCAGGGTCTGCTCTGGCAGGCAGGCTGTGAGACAGGATTTCACCCCCTGCCCGTGCCTCTTCGCCAGAGTGAGCAGGTCAAGGGCCCATCCTCGTCAGAATCCACAGCAATGTGAGCGTGTGGAGAAAAAGGGGACGGTCGCGCACTGGTGGCGGAGTGTAAGCCCGTGTGGCTGCCGTGGAGAACAGTGTGGCGGTTCCTCCGACCCTAAAACGTGGACTTGCTGCAGGAGCCAGTGAGTCCGCTTGTGGGTATCTACCCAAGAAAACAAACACCCGAACTGGGAAGGACGTGCGCCCCCGAGTCTATGGTAGCAGATGTTACAGCTGCCAAGTGGTGGAAGCGGCCCCAGTGCCCGTGCGCAGACGAATGGGTGAGAAGAGTGGGAGACGGAGACGACGCAAAATTACTCAGCCATAGAAAGGAAGGAAATCCTGCCATTTGCAACAACATGGCTGGACCCCGAGGGCATTATGCTAAGTGAAATAAGTCGGACAGAGAAACACACATACTGTATGCTTTCACTCATGTGGAATCTAAAGAATCAAAACAAATGAACAAAGAAAAAAGACTTAAATGCAGAAAATAAACGGGGTGGTGCCAGAGGGGAGGTTGGGGGAGGGGGAGGGGCAAGACCGGGGAGGGGATGAGGCCGCGCAAATGCCCAGCTATAAAACAAATGCAGCACAGGGGACACGGTCGAAGATACCGTAAAAACTCTGTACAGGGACGGATGGATGGTGATCACACACCTATCCTGTACACAACTGTGGAATCACTATGTTGTCCTCCTGGAACTAATGTAACATTGTGTGTCCACGTAACTTCAATAAGAGAAGGAAAGAATCCCCAACAGCGGGAAGCTTCTGTCTCTCCAGAAGAAGGAACTGAGACGCAGGGAGGGGGCAGGGGCACCAAACTGCTGGGCAAAAACGGAATAGATTTTTTTCTGATTGTAAAAACAACAAATAGCAGACAGCTCACATATGGGCTCGAATGTAGACAGAGGTCAAAAGGACAGCCCAGGGAGGTCCCTTGGTGTGTCTGTCAATCGTGTGTGCGACTGGAGTACGACAAGCTGGACATGAATGAGGGCGGACACTTGGGCCTATTAAAGGAGTCGGATTTCGGGTAAGGAAAGGAAGAAACAAAACGAAGGAGGCTCAGGAAAACGAGCTTCACCATGAAGGGAGACAAAGTCAGACGAGAGAAACGGTCACCCCTGCCACAGATAGCCAGGCTAGTCTGAGGCACAGGCTTCAGCGCGTCTGCACATACGTGTGACCTTGAGGCTGCGTGTGGGGGACACAGCGGATACGCAGCAACCCCTTGGAGGTTCTCTGCACAGACACACGGGCCCTGCAGAGGGAGGGGCAGCAGGCACACTGCTAGCGGGCTGTAAACACACTTCGTATTTCCTGGAAATTATTCCATATCGGGACGGGCAAAGCTACTTCATTCATGTTTTTTTAATGTTTATTTATTTTTGAGAGATAGGAAGACAGAGAATCCCAAGCAGGCTCCACACGGTCAGCACACAGCCCGATGCGGAGCTCAAACCCACAAACCACGAGATCGTGACCTGAGCCAAAATCAGAGTCAGACGCTCAACCGACCGAGCCACCCTGGCCCCCCGTGAATTGTTTCGCAAAGCCAAATGATCTTCAGATTTACTCGACTGATGTTGATGAAAGCAAATCTCCCAACAAAGAGTCCAGGGCCAGATGGCTTCCCAGGGGAATTCTACCAGACATTTAAAGAAGAATCAGTATCTATTCTCAAGTTGTTCCAAAGGACAGAAACGGAAGGAGAACTTCAAACTCCTCCAAGGCCAGCACTACCTTGATTCCAAAACCAGACAGAGACCCCACTCAAAAGGAGAGTTACAGGCTAGTATCCTTGATGAGCATGCACGCAAAAGTTCTCAACGAGATACTACCAAATCGAGCCCAATAGTACATTAAAAGAATTATTCACCATGATCAAATGAGATTTATTCCTGGGCTTCGGGGGTTGTTCAATATTCACAAATCAATTAATTTCTTTTATTTATAATTTCTTTTATTAATGTGGTACACATTAATAAAAAAAGGATAAGAACCATATGATCCTCTCAATAGGTGGAGAAAAAGCATGTGACAAAATACAGTATCCATTCTCAATAAAAACACTCAACGGAGTAGGATTAGATGGAACATACCTCAAGATCATAAAGGCCATATAAAGACCAACAGCTAATATCATCCTCAATGGGGAAAAACTGAAAGCTTTCCCCCTAAGGTCAGGAACAAGACAGGGATGTCCACTCCTGCCACTGCTGTTCAACATAATACTGAAGTCTTAGCCTCAGCAATCAGATAGCAAAAAGAAATAAAAGGTATCCAAACGGGCAAGGAAGAAGTCAAACTTTCACTATTCCCAGACAACATGACACTCTAAGTAGAAAATCCAAAAAGTTCCACCGAAAAATTGCTATAGCTAACACATGAATTCAGCAAAGTTGCAGGATATAAAATCAAGGTAGAGAAATTGGTTGCATTTCTATACACCAATAATGAAGTGGCAGAAAAAGAAATCAAGGAATTGATCCCATTTGCAACTGTACCCAAACCCACAAGGTACCTAGGAATAAATCTAACCAAAGATGTAAAAGATCTGTATGCTAAAAACTACAGAAAGCTTATGAAAGAAACTGAAGACACAAAGAAATGGAAAAACATCCCATGCTCGTGGATTGGAAGCACAAATATTGTTAAAACGTTGATACCACCCAAAGCAATCGACACATTCGGTGCAATCCCTATCAAAATAACACCAGCATTCTTCACACAGCTAGAACAAACAATCCTAAAATTTGTATGGAACCAGAAAAGACCCCGAATAGCCAAAGCAATCTTGAAAAAGAAAACCAAAGCCGGAGGCATCACAATCCCGGACTTCAAGCTGTATCACAAAGCTGTCGTCATCAAGACAGTATGGCCCTGGCACAAGAACAGACACCCAGATAATGGAACAGAATACAGAACCCAGAAATGGACTCACAGATGAATGGCCAACTAATCTTTGACAAAGCAGGAAAGAATATCCGATGGAATAAAGGCAGTGCCTTCAGCAAGGGGTGCCGGGAAAACTGGACAGCGACATGCAGAAGAATGAACCCGGACCACTTTCTTACACCAGACACAAAATAAACTCAAAATGGATGAAAGACCTCAATGTAAGACAGGAAGCCATCAAAATCCTCGAGGAGAAAGCAGGCAAAAACCTCTTTGATCTCGGCCGCAGCAACTTCTTACTCAACACATCTCCAGAGGCAAGGGAAACAAAAGCAAAAATGAACTACTGGGACCTCATCAAAATAAAAAGCTTCTGCACAGCAAAGGAAACAATCAGCAAAACTAAAAGGCAACCGACAGATGGGAGAAGATATTTGCAAATGACAGATAAAGGGTTAGTATCCAAAATCTAGGAAGAACTTATCAAACTCAACACCCCAAACACAAATAATCCAGTGAAGAAATGGGTAGAAGACATGAATAGACATTTTTCCAAAGAAGACATCCGGATGGCCAGCAGACACATGAAAAGATGCTCAACATCACTGATCATCAGAGAAATACAAATCAAAAACACAATGAGATACCACCTCACACCTGTCAGAATGGCTAACGTTAACACTTCAGGCCAACAACAGATGTTGGCGAGGATGCGGAGAGAGAGGAACCTCTTACACTCTTGTTGAGAATGCAAACTGGTACAGCCACCGTGGAGAACAGTATGGAGGTTCCTCAAAAACTAAAAATAGAACTTCCCTATGACACAGCAATTGCACTACTAGGTATTTACCCAAAGAATATGAAAATACAGATTTGAAAGAACACATGCACCCCGATGTTTACAATTACTCCTGATTTATGGAACGAGCCAAAACGTCCATTGACTGATGAATGGATAAAGATGTGGTTTATATACAGAACAGAGCATTACTTGGCCATCAACAAGAACACAATCTTGCCATTTGCAATGATGTGCATGAAGCTAGAGGGTATTATCCTAAGTGAAATAAGTCAGAGAAACACAAATACCATATGATTTCGGTCATATGTGGAATTTAAGAAGCAGAACAGATGAACATACGGGAAGGCAGGGGAAAAGAGGGAAGGAAGAGGCTCTTAATGATAGAGAACTGAGGGCTGATGGAGGGAGGTGGGGGGGCTACATGGGTGATGGGTATCAGGAAGGCACTTGGGATGAGCACTGGGTGTTGTGTGTAAGTGATGAATCACTGAATTCTACTCCTGAAATCAATACTGCACTCTGTGTTAACTCACTACAAATTAAATAAAAAACTGAAAAGGAGAAAAGCAAAAAAACAAAAAACCCCTCAAAATAAAAGTTCCTAATCTGAAACAATGTTCTACCCACAGCAACTCATACAAATTCACTGAGTCCTTAGTATCTTTCATATCTTTTTGGTTTTTTTATTTTTTAATGTTTATTTATTTAATTTTTTTTAATGTTTATTTACTTTTGAAACAGAGAGACGGAGCTCAAGAGGGGAAGGGTCAGAGAGAGAGGGAGACACAGAATCCGAAGCAGGCTCCAGGCTCTGAAATGTCAGCACAGAGCCCGGTGCGGGGCTCGAACTCATGAACCGCAAGATCATGACCTGAGCCGAAGCCAGATGCTTGACCGACTGAGCCACCCAGGCACCCCTTTGTTTATTTATTTTTGCGAGAGAGAGAGAGCATGAGCAGGGGCAGGACAGAGAGAGAGAGAGGGAGACACAGCATCCGAAGCAGGCTCCAGGCTCTGAGCTGTCAGCACAAAGCCCCACACGAGGCTCGAACACACGGAGTGTGAGATCATGACCTGAGCTGATGTGAGACGCTCAACCGACTGAGCCACCCAGGCACCCGTTTCATGTCTGTTTAAAAAACGTTTTCGTGTTTTAGTTTTGTATTTTTAAAAATTGCAGTAATAAATTAACATAGTGTCACTGTTAAATATTCAAACAACCCGAGTAAAATAATACCACCCCCAAAGATTGCCTCCGCGCCTGCGCTCCGTCCTTCCCCGGCCCCACACTGGTCTTGGAAGCAGGTGCCGTGGGAACGGCGGCTGCGGGCCCGGAGCGCACGTCCGCCACCAGCCCCGTGCCCCTCCCTGCTGCTTACGCACGTGCGTGTGTCTACACGCACACATGCAGGCATCGCCTTCCTGTACAGACCACGACCCCGGTCCTGTCCCGTGACGTGGCTTCTTCACTTCCCGTGTGCTGCGGGACCGTGTTCCTCATCCGTAACTGGCACCCGGGACTCCTTGTTACAGGGTTGCCTTGACCTCATCAGCGGGGCCAGCCTTCTGTTGGCTCATAGCTCCTCTGGTGCTCACCTCGGAGTCCCAGGCAAGAAGGCGACAAACCGTGTCGCCTCGACTCCCCGACCTTCAGCTTCTCGTTGGCCTCTGCCAGGGAGGCACCAGCAGGAGCTACGAGGCGGAAGGAAGGGAGGAGCCGCGTGTCCCGCTCCTGGCCGGGCTCTCAGCCAGAGGGCAACAGGCCTGCCGGTGACGGGCCCCCAGCACGGGGCCTCCTCCTGCAGACCCGCAGCGCCCGAGGGGTGCTGGCGCTGGGTGCCGCTCAGCTCTGGGTAGTGCCTCTGCCTCCCTTTGTCTCCTCCAGCCGGTCCAGCCTCTTTGTAACCAAGGCCATCACGCGATCCTCCTCTGCTCGCTAAGTAACACCTGAAGGGGCTCTCCTTCTCAACGCCGGGTGCTGGCACACTGACCACCCTCCTGCCTCTGGGCATCAAAGCTGTTCCCAACTCTTCTCTGGTACCGGCAGTGAGGTCATGAACAGCCTTCCGTGTCCTTCCTTAGGACAGACCCCCCCCGCCCCCCCGCCAAACCGAATTGCTTATAAAAGTGCACAGGAGTTGTGGATTTTGGCGGACGCTGCCGAGCTGTCCTGTCCGGGCCGGTTAAGCGTGGACTCCCACCTCATCCAGGGCCCGACGACGGCAGCTCCCCAGCCTCTCAACCCCAAACAGCGACAGCCTTTGAAATGTTAGCTGATGAGCAAAAGGTCATGTGTTACTGCGGCTTTAATTTGCATTCTGAGCACCAGTAGAGGTGAGGGCCTTGCAAAGTCTCTCGGCCAATCACATCTCTTTTCGCACCGTGGCTCAGGTCTCGTTGTGCTTTTCACATGGTTTTGTCGTACTGCATTATAGCTCTTAGTTGGTACTCTGGAGACCAACGGTTTGCTGTTCCACATGTTGCGAGTATTTCTATCTGACTGGTCGTGGGTTTTTAATTTTTTACTCGGCGGCATCAAAGATTTTAACTTTTATTTGGGCAAATCTGTCCTCTTGCCCTCTACTGCTTCAGGCTTTGTATCTTGCTTGAGAATACCCTCCCAACCCCACAGTATAAAAACGTTATCCTGTCTCGTCTTCTGACTCTTTTTAGTCTCGCTCTCCTGCTGCCGTGCTGGCGTGAGGAGAAGGGTACTATTTCTTTCCGAGGTGGCTCCCCCGTTGCCCGTCACTGTCCGAGTGTCCAGCCTTCCCTCGTGCGGAAGGCCTTTAGCATGACCCAAATTCCCGATACACAGAGACCTGCTAGATCCTCTGGTTCCGTGACACATTTCTTCCCAAGGTGCTCATTTTATTCTCCTGTGTCCATTAATTGAATCGTGCAACAATCCAAGGGCATATTCATTACTTCTTTTTAATATTTTTATTTCTGAGAGAGAGTGAGACAGAGCACGAGCAGGGGAGGGGCAGAGGGAGAGGGAGACACAGAATCCGAAGCAGGTTCCAGGCTCCGAGCTGTCAGCACAGGGCCCGAGGCGGGGCTCAAACTCACAGATGGCGAGATCATGACCTGAGCTGAAGTCGGATGCCCAACCGACTGAGCCACCCGGGTGCCTCTGTCCAAATGCACTTTAGACGGCATATTCCTGACTTGGATTTCCTGGCCAGAGGGGGAGCGTAACAGAGGAGATGCCGGAGTGGAAAGAGGCCAATCAAAATGCTTTAATTTGACGAAGTTTACAACATGTGACAACAGAGCCATTCTGGGTCTATTCTGGGGCCCCAGGGGGACTAAGCGAGTGAGGGGTACCGAGCCCCACTGGCTTCAGGCCAAACCGACACTCTCGCTTGGCCTCCCTGAGCCACGAGCAACTGGCCCCGGCCCCCATGATGAGCTTTCCCTTCCGGCTGACAGTGAGGGACAGGCCCGTCCAGGAGTCAGCTCTGGGCCTGCTCCCCACAGGGTTAAATACGCACCAGGTCGTGGTCAGTCTCTACCCAGCTGTCTCAAAGGCCAGTCGGCTAAATCTCTGGGTGTCTCGTGGGCATCCCCAAATCACCACGCCTGAAGTAACTCTACCCCACCTCAAGGTGGCTTTGCTTGGCCCTCCCACTCGGTAAACGGCCCGACAATGCTCTCAGCTACCACAGCTGACACCCGGAGTGCCCCTTCCTCTCGCCCTGACTGCCAGCCCTTCACCACTGTCACTCACCTGTGCCTCCAAAAGCCCACTGGACATCCCGGTCCAGACCACCATGACCTTTACTCCGGAGGGGTCCCCTGCTCTCAGACAGAGCCAAGCTGGGCTGTGTGTCAGGGGCTGAGAGGCAGTCTGTACAACTTGCAGGCCCGACTATCCCACTTCTACCCTTACTGGACGCGGGGGGCTCCCAGGGGACAGGTTACTTTGGGGGAACTGGGGGGCTCCAGAGGGATAGGGGGTTCCTAGGGGGATGAGGTGGGGCTCCAGAAGGACAGGGGGCTCCGAGAGGGAGGAGTAGCTCCTGGGGAACAAGCAGGGCTCTGGGGGGGATAGGATGGCTCCCAGGGGATGAGGGGGGGCCCAGGGAAGTGGGGGGATTTGAAGGGATGGTCGGGGTTCCAAGAGGATGGGGCTGTGCCCCAGAAGCCCACCAGGGCACCAAGGGGAAGCCAGTGGAGAGTGCCACAGGCTCCAACCCAACCAGGCACCCAACCAGGGTGCCACACTTGTCTCCGCCTCCATTTCCTCTTTCCCATCCTGAGTTGGGGGGATCCATGGCTTCATGAGGTCCCCTGACCGACCACCACAGTGATGCTGCACCGAAACTGGAGTGGTCCACCTGTGCAGAGCACCTGCACCCTGGCAAGTGGCAGCTCGGAGCAGATCTGATTTTAGTTGGGACAGTAAATCAAATGTAATGTTTCTTCCATGTCGGTGTCATTAACACCTTCAGTAACTCCTTGTGTCCTGAACGGAAAATTTAATCCCCTTTCTGGTCTCCTTTCCAACCTAAGAAGTTGGGTATGAGCCAACTCCAGCCTAGATACCTGGGGTCTACTCTGAGTTGCTAACCCTAAATCAATAACTCCCAAAGGTATAAATGATGTGAGTCATATCTATTTCTCAGAAATACCTATTTCTGGGCCTCCCAAGGACTTAGAGTATAATCCCAAGTACAGGTTGCATTTTGTAATCTTGAAATGAGGAAGGTGGTCCCATAACCTGAGATGGTGAGTAGAGGCTCAGATAAGCCCCTGAGAATTAGAGCTAGGCACTGGATTAAGACAAAATACACAAACCTATTAACCTGCTACCAAGTCAGTGAGGAACTGTGAGGGTAAGAACCAGAAGAAGGCTCAGCCCAAGAGATAAATCACCAGAAGCATCTGCTGATTCAGAAGACAACAGCCAGCAGGCTGACTGGAACTTTCTACAGAGTCCCAGGGATGTGAGAAAAGAGTGGATTTCAGGAACTGTGCTGAGGAAGATGGGCCCCACTACATTCTCCAGGCTTTGGGTTGGGTCCTGGAAGGGCTACACCCCAGATCGAGAGTAAGCAGAAAAGGGACCGGCCATGGTATGAACTGGAGCTCAACTTCCAAGTGACCCCAACTCCACCAGGATTAGGATGACCCGGGGATCACCGGCACTCCTGGCCTAACGGTCTGCCCTGACAGAAGACAGGGTGTCTGATGCATCAGCCGATCATTGGATTCTCTCGGATTTCTTAAGTAGGAAATATATAACACTCGATCAAAAGTAATTTGGCATACCAGGACATAAGATGTGATGACAAGGAACAGGCAACAGAAATGACCCAAGAGAGACGTAGATGCTGGCATTATCAGATAAGGACTTTAAGTAACTGTACTTAACATACTCAAGTACATTGTCAAAAGACAAGATTAATTTGCTTAAGGGGAGACCTGGAAACAAAACCAACAAAGTAAATGGAAACTCTGAAAGAGAAAAACAGAATAACTAGATTTAAGGACGCAATGGATGGGGTTGACAACAGATTTGATACAGAGAAAGAGAGAATTCGCGATTTAGAAGGCAGGTGAAAAGAAATTACCTAGACTGCAACAGAGAGTCAAAAGGATACATACTCTAGTAAAGAGTGCAAGAAACATGTGGGACAGAGTGAAAGGTTGGTCACACATGTGATCAGAAAGAGAAGGGGCATCCAAAATATCTAAAGAAATAAGAAATCTGAGAATTTCCCCACACTGATGAAGGGTATCAAGCCGTACATTCTGGAAGCACTATGAGCATCAAGATGGACAAACACACACTGAGGCACAGTACAACAAAACCTCTACTGAAAATAGAGGGATTCTTCCAAACACCTGTGAAGACGCGCTATCTTCAAAGGAGTGACAATAAAACGGACGGAAAGTATAAAAGCCAGAAGACAATGAAGTCACATTTTGAGATCGCTGACAGAACCGCCAAGCTATAATTCTATACTCAGCAAAAATATCCTTCAAAAAGAGAGGACATACAAAGAAATTTTCAGAAAAGCAAAAACTCTGGCAGAATCCATCACCGGTAAACTCACGTCAAATGAAATACTAGGGCTTCTCCAGGCAGAAAAAAAAAAAGTAACCCCAGACGGAAGTAGGAAGATGCCAAGATTGAAGAGCAACAAAATCCTAAATGAATACTGACTGCATGAGTTAATAATAATTAATTATTATTCACAGATAGAGACAAACATGCCCTAAGGTTCCTGTATTGTCCAGGAAGTGCTGAAGTATATACTTCTATTAAGCTTTAATAAGTCACAGACGTACATATAATCTCTCGGGTAACTACTAAAATAATACTAAAAGAATGCAAAACTACCGAACCAGAGAAAATAATTTAAAAAATCCAGAAAAAGGCAAAAGAAAAAAAAGAGAGAGAGAAACAGAAACAGAATAGGCAGATACAACAGAAAGCCCAAAATATATCAGTGATTACATGTAAACAGTCTAAATTTTCCAATGAAAAGAGAGATCATCAGACTGGGAAACCCCACCAAATGTCAAGTACACTGTGCTTACAAGGAACACCTTAAATGAAAGAATCTAGAAGTGTTAAAAGTAAGAGAATGGGAAGGAGCATACCGTGTAAGCACCATCCCAAAAAACGCTGGCATGGCTGAATTATCCAACAGAATCAACTCTGGGACAAGCCTCACAAGAGAGAAATGTCACCGCTGGATCGTAGCCGCAAAGTCAGGAGATGCACAGGGGAAGCTCAGGTGCACAGCCACGGTCACAACCACCCCAGACAGCTGGCTGGAAAAATGGAAGGCACAGTCCCTCCAGGTTTGCCAATACTGTTGCCGACCACACTTGGCTAAACTCATAGCAAGAGAAGCCAGTAACTCAAGGGGCGGGGGGTCAGAAAAGAGACAGGGAGGGGAGGGCGCTTGTTGGGATGAGTACTGGGTGTTGTATGGAAGCCAATCTGACAATAAATTATATTAGAAAAATAAATAAATAGGTAAAGTCAAAAAAAAAAAGAAAAAGGAAAGAAAAGAAAAGCGAGAGGGAGAGATTTATTTTGGGTGCTGGCCGTGAGGGGAGGTGGCGGCTCAGGCCTTACCAACCAACCTCTCTGCCAGCAAGATGGACACCCCCAGTTTCACAGGGAAAGGTTCAGGGCAGGCAGGGAGCGCACCATCAGGGCAGGGTCGGTATGTGTTCAGTGTGTGGTCACGGCTTGGGGAGGGGACACGTGAGGTGTGGTCTTCTAGGCATCCCATTGACATCAGGGCTTTTCTAGCCTGGCGGTTGGAATGTTCCAGTCACTGCAGAACATCCTCATCAATGCCTCGACAGAGCGCAAAACGAAATCAGAAAAATGGGTTTCAGTCCGAGCATGAGTTAAGTGGTCTTGCCTGTGTGTGGTTTTCACTGCTGCGGTTGGTCTGTTGTTGAGCAGGAGGGCTTGCTAACAGAGAGGGAGCATCTCCAAGGAGAAGGAATCTCTTTGCTGGGATGCTAAGATGACTTCAAACATGGCGCTCGTAACACAGTCTGGAGACAGAAGAGCACAAACCTAACAGAACTGAAAAGAGACCCACGATCGTGGCCAGAGGGCCAACACTCCTCTCTTAGCAACTACTCGACGAGACAAAAGAATCCACGAAAGGTGTAGATGAACGACAACAACAACAAAAAGATTAACAAACCTGACACGGCTGACAGTTATCTTACAAAAACCGTCCCAGGAAGAAACAGAAAAGTCTAGGTAGTTCTAGAACTACTAAAGAAAGAGCATCCACGATGTAAAAACTTCCTACAAAGAAATAAAAGAATTCACTAACAGATTGTAGCAAACGTTTAAGGAATAATTAACACCAATATTACACAAACGCTTTGAAAAGACGGAAAAGGGGAAACATTTCCCAACCGACTTTGAGAGGCCACCACAACCTTGGTACCGAAACTACAGTCCCCGCCCACTCAACAGAAACGCTCACATACATCCAGCAAACGGCACGTACATTCACAGCAATGCGAAAACCTACTGGTTTGGAAAGAGTCGTACACCAAGAAGGAATGGGTAGGTAGAGTGTGGTTTGTCCACGCAGTAGAAAACAACACAGTGTGGACCACAGACCACCGCCGCTCACAACGAAATGATGGCGGTCACTCACACAGCTGTTCGGCAAAGAAAAGATATCATGCAATATACAATTTATTTTTATTAATTTTTTGGTATTTATTTTCGAGAGAGAGAGAGAGAGTCAGCATGTGAGTGGGGGAGGGGCAGACAGAGAGGGAGACACAGAATCCAAACCAGGTTCTGGGCTCTGAGCCATCAGCACAGAGCCTGATGTGGGGCTTGAACCCATGAACTGTGAGATCATGACCCGAGCTGAAGTCGGACGCTTAACTGACTGAGCCGCCCAGGCACCCCAAATTCCGTTTATATAAATCTCAAAACCAGGCAGAATGAGATCAGAAGAGAGGTTATTTGAAACCCCCGTGCCTTTGCATACGCTTTGCTCCGTACCACGTTAGGTATGGAGGCATCAAATACCTCCTGTACGAAGCCGCCTGCCTGGCCTCACCACGGTAACTGACCAAGGCCTTTGGTGCCCACCACTGCACAGCTGTCCCACCAGCTCCTGTGGGCAGGCTCTTGTTTTTAATGTTGTTCGGTTCTCAGAGGCTGGCTCAGGGTCCGACCCGGGGTCCTATAGGAATGTCTAATCCTTGTAGTGTTTACGTGCAGGAGGGAGGAGGTCACTCCCGCGCCCACAGCACCCTGCCAGCACGGAACGCAGGACTCTCGGAGTGCGCACTGCCCCCCGTGACTGGCCTGCTTCCTTACTACAGGACTGAAATCAGCTCCTTAAAGCCCAAATCTTCTCCCTCAGGGCAAGGAGCTGACCAGGGTATGCAAAGGCTCCCCTACCCCTGCTTCAACGTGAACTTCCTCCCGCCAAATGACAGAACTCAGCCCGTAGATCAGAGGGTACTCTACGGAAAGTGGAGAACACAACCCGGCCGGCCCTCTCTAGCGTAAGGTGAAGGCTGTCAGTTACGTAACTGCTCACACGGGAACGCAGAGCAGCCGCAGATCCAGCTCAGTTCTCAAACACCCGCCACCTCGCTCTGAATGGCTTCTGTCTCACCGGGGGCGAGGCTGGGGAAATCCAGCGTGCTCCCTGCGTCCACCACGTGCCCTTTTCTGTGTCTCGTGTTTCAGTAAGCAAGGTATTTTTCTAACGGAAAATGTTTACGAAAGTAGAAAAGCCACAGGGGCCCCACCCAAAGACGCGTCTGGTTAAGCGTGTCTGACTGCTTGGCTGGTGGCACTACAGTCTCTTCGGGATGGCATCTCAGAAACACACACTGGGGACTCCCCCCTCAGCCCCTCCGCTCCTGCTTCCTGAGACCCTCTATGTCGGGACCCTGCAACGGGCTCGAGGAAGCGGCAAGAAGAATCCAAAGGGTTTCTACTTCAGGAAACATGGAGTCTGGTGGGGACAGAGGCGTAAGGGTGGGAGCAGGTGGGAAGGGGCCGAGAACTCATGTCCATCGGACGCCTGTCTGGGGCTGGATCGAGAAGACAGTGCACGCCGGAAGCGGACGAGAGTGGTCACCTCCAGGAGGGACGATACGAAACCACAGCCGGGGTGCCTCTATGCAGCAAAGATCCCGCGGCAGCTGAACTCAGTTTAAGAACGAAGATAAAGACTTAGCTGGGAGAAACAGGTGAGTTCCAAAATAAAGACCTAAGTCCCAGTGAATCCCACGTGGCCCCCTTTGTCTGGGACGCACGTGCGGTGGTGACCTTCGAGTGCAGCCTCACTGGTCCTCACAGCAGCCAAGTCCTCACATCCGCATGGATGTCACAAAGGGGACCAAACAGGCCCAAACCCTTGTTTTAAACAGTTTTCTTTATCCTTACAAGAATTTCAGGAAACAAATCTAAGAGGTTATGGCACAGAAAAGAATAAAATGAAAGTAGACCATTTTAGCAGCTTTCCAAAAACGTGACTCTTGTGGTAGGCGAGGGAGCCACTCCCACAGTCAGCCTGGGAGAGCCGGTCCGGTGTCCTGGGATGAAGTCGAAACCTCAGACCCAGAGTCCAGCTAAAGGGCCCTGTTTCTGCATTGCACACTCGCATAAGCAATGTTTAGAGCCCACGTGTGTGAGCACTGACCTGCATTACGTCACGGAACCCGTGCCACCTGGAGGGAGGTAGCTGGTGGCACTAGTGCACACGTGAAAATGACCAAGCTTAGAGGTGCACAGTGTCCGCCCGTGGTCACCACAGGGCAAGGTCACACCCAGGTCAGCTGGTTCCAGGCCCTGGGCTCAACCATCTCCTTTGAAGACAACCAGTGGCGCAGTTTAATAAAATGCCAAAGATCAACTCTGACACATAGTTCCCTTATTTGCAAACCTCATCTGCCAAAATGTCAATTCTGAGAAATGGGGACTAGTTCACAACTTATTCATGGATAAGCACCCGAAACGTAAGTCGTAACATTTATGGACTAAAGTTCGTGATGTCTCTTCCTGTAAGAACATTTCTGATCCCCGCTCAGACATGTACTCACTTTAGGCCCAATTCCAACAGTCTTAGACTATTATTTCCCAATAAACACAGCAATGAACTAAAACAGAGACAACAAGACGGGTACATCTGGCACCAGCACGTAATCTTAAGATATCACGTGAGTATCACCATGTTTCGGCAAAAACAACCGTCCAGATTTCTTCTCCCTCCTCGAATCCACCCAGCTTTGTAATACCTGTAGGGCATCTGTGACCCCTGAGGCCTGCACTGCTGCCCCACGTGTGGCTCCAGGTGGCAGGCCTTGGCCTTGCTTACCCCTCCTTCCTCCCAGGCCCCTGCAGAGGTGCTGGCTCACAGAAGGTCTCCCAAAGTTTGCTGAAACTAATTTTAGAAAAGTTCATCAAGGTCAGTATGCTATGTCTGTAGAACAGGAAAGTGCGTAGTATAATTAAATAATCAATTTATATTAAAACTGTTAAAATAAAATTCTGGCGCTTAAGGAGTAAGTTCTCGAGAAAAGCCAGTTTTTTCCTGAGCACCCTCCCATCCCTTTTGCTCCGGGAGCCGGAGACGGCTTCCCCTACCAGCCTGTCAAGCACAGCTGCTTTCTCTCCTGGAGGGCGGGTCCCTGTCCTCCTTGCTCCTGACTGCTGCTTCCAGACCTTTCTTCCCCTCCTCCGTAAAACTCTCAGCTTTCAATTTTATGCCCCCGGTTGAGCGCCACTTGTTTCAGTCTGTGGACACCTGGCCACGCCCCTCATCAACCCGTGGTCCCGCAGGGAACCCTCCCAGGCCGGGCCTCGGCTCCCACGGTTCCCTCCACCAGGGATTTCTGCCTGGTCTGCTCGACGTCCAACCCTCAGCACCTACAGCACAGCCGGGCACAAGGGGTTATATAATAAACATTTACTGAATGAATGCACTTGAGTGGGGCACAGAATTAGAACAGCTCTTGACAGGGTTAGACAAATGAAACACTGCGCACAGATTACAAACGTCGCCTTGTGAATAACACTCTTTCCTACAAAATCATCTTTTCTGTCTCTCTACTCGTGTATACTCTCCAGCTCTAACGCGCAGTCGATGCTCCGCAGAGCACCGCCGTACACAACCGACGAACCGAGCCCCCAGCCCCATCACGTTAATGTCACTGCCCGGACCCGGCGTCCGAGACACGCCACGGCACGCGCCTTCTGCCCCGGGCGGGGAGCCGTGAGGGTGGAGCCGGGACCACCTATTCCGCCCTGCAGCCACGTGAGACCTCGGAGACCAGGTGCTCCGCCTCGGAGAAAAGCTGCCCGGGCCCCGCCTCATGCGAGGCCCCGCCCCCGCCGACAGGGCCCCGCCCCACACGAAGCCCCGCCCCGCCGGCTCTGGTGAGGCCGTCTAGGCCCGGCCCCCTTCCGCCTAGGTCCCGCCCCTCCGCCTAGACCCCGCCCCACCATCGGTCCCGACGCGGCAGCTACTCGGCGCCCCGGCCAGGCCCCCCACCGTCGGAAGTGGGCCGCCTCCCAGTCCGTCGTCTGGAGGTCAGTCACTGCAAGGGTCCGCGCCCGGGGTCAGCTCTTACCAGCGCCGGCCTTGGGTCGACTGTGGATTCGCGCCGGGCCCTGCTGCGGCCATGCTGCCCGGGAGAGACGTGCGCTATTGAAGCGACACTGGGGGGCTGGGTGCTGGAGCCGGGGGTGCTGGGGTGGGGGGGGGGACGGGGTCGTGGGGGGGGAGCCGTCTGGACAGGGGGTCGGGGCGGGGCCCCGCGGGCGTCCGCGCGTCCCGATGACGTCAGGGCATCCGTGTGCGCCCTCCGCGCGTGCGCCCTTGCCGCCGGCCCACTTCCCGGGGCACGCTGGGAGTCCCTGCTCTGGGGCGATGGGTGTGCGCTTGTGCGGTCGGAGTCTTGGTAGTTCTGTCCTTTCCTTGTTGGGGTCCGACTTGATCTCTGGTCTTTTGGCGCCCAGCAAGCTACACAAGCAGGGACTGGCTCAGCCGACATTTTCCCCGGAGTAATCCTGGACCTTGTTCCCCAAAGAACCGCCCCTCCAAGGAGGACGGCCCTGGCAGAGGGGAGTTGCCCGGGTCACCCCACAGGATACTGGGCCTGGCCAGCTCCCCGCCCGGCAACTCTGCCCGTGTCAAGTCACCCGACAACCCTGGGGAATGCTGTTTGGAAGGCTCACGTGGGGAAGACAAAACGTAAATGGGACGGCACCTCGGAGGAGCCGGGGTTGTCAGAGGATTGGCTGAAATTTAAAAAGGGCGTCTAGGCACTTTGCATTATTGGGCTGGCATCATTGGCACTCGGGTGTGGAGACTTGCGAGTGTGGGGAAAGCCAGTGGACTTCTGCAGCGTTTCAGGTCGCCAGGTGGGCAGTGTGTTGGAAGGACCTCACAACCAGGCAAGCCACCCTCTTGGATGGTGTGCCAGGAAGGTAACCAGGTAGGAGAATATGCTGCAAAGCCTGAAAAACCTGAAAACGGTCAATGTCAGCCTGTAGATACTGGTTGAGCGAACTGGATACATTCAGTTGCCCAATGTGGTCATTAAAAGATTGTATTACATACTGATTAGTGTACCTGTATGTTTGCGTATACAGGGTATACACAAGTACTCTTAAAAATACAGGAGCTCCATAATGCTTTAATTTCCTACTGCTGCTGCAACACATTGCCACGGATTTTTTATTTTACAGCTCTTAAGATCGGAAGTGGGAAAAGGGCCCTAGGGGTTAAATCGAACTATCCACCGGCCTGGTTCCTTCCAGAGGGTTGCAGGGGAGAATCTGCTTCTTGGCCTTTTCCAGCTTCTAGAGGCTGCCTTCTTCCCTGTTCGAAACACAGCCACTCCCACCTCTGCTTCCATTGTCATATCTCTCATTTTTACCCTTTTGCGTCCCTCTTACACAGACCCTCATGATTACTTTGGGCCTATCCAAGTAATGCAGGACAGTCTCTCCATCTCAAAACCTTGAAATCAGTCACATCTGCAAAGACCCCTTTGCCACATAAGGTAGGGACCAGGACATGGTCATCTTTGGTTATTATCCTGCCTACCATTTCTAATATCTCGTTTTTTATTAAGAAAGCGTGTGTTGTGCATTCAGAGAAGTAGGAGCATATCCAGAGATGTCAGAGCCTTTGTGTCTGGAAGGCGGCATATTAAGGCTTTTCATTTTCTTATCTGTATCTTCTGGTTTTTCTACAAAGACCACATACCGCTCCTGTGACAAAAATCGTTTTATGGCAAAGGAAACCATCAACAAAATGAGAAGGCAAACTACTGATTGGGAGAAGATATTTGCAAATGATATATCTGATAAGGGGTTAAAATCCAAAAAAACGTAAAGAACTCTTACAACACAACACCAAAAAACAAAAAACCCAAAACAATCTGGTTAAAAATGAGCGGAGGACCTGAACAGACATTTCTCCTAAGAAGACACCAGCTATCCAGCAGACACGTGAAAAGCACTCACCATCACTCGTCAGGGAAACGCAAATCGAAACCGCAACGAGATGCCACCTCATGCCTGTCAGAATGGGTAAGATTTATTGGTGAGGATGTGGGGAAAAGGGAACACTCACGCACTGTGGGCGGGGATGTAACTGGAGAACAGTAGGGAGGTTCCTCAGAGAGTTAAAAATACCAAATGATCCTGTAATTTCATTTCTGGGTATTTGCCTGAAGGAAACAAACAAAATCCTGTGGAAGTTGGCTGGAACACTGTTGCACCCAGAGGCGCCTCCACTCTCAAGCGCCCTCAGTCTTCAGAAGCTTCTGCAAGAAACTCAGAAACCCAGTTCCCGGCTCCACTCACCTCCCTGCATCGAGGTGGAAGAGAGCTGCTCCGCTGCCTTCGCTTAATGACAACCTGACAACTTGCACGTGCTCTGGGGTGGGGGCGGGGCCTCTGCTTTGGCCCACCTCTGCGAATCCGCTTGGGACCCCTGGCGCCCCACAGTGGTGGCCCTGACCCCCTTGTCTGTTGGTGCCCAGCAAGCTGCCCAAGGAAGGACTGGCCCAGGCAAATATTCTCGCCAAATTGAATAACCCTTCGCCTTATTCCCCTCAAAGGACCGACTCCCCGCCTCCCAGGTCCCTCACCCCCAACCCATACTGTGCTGTCCCCTGGGGGCCACAGAGCTCATGCTAGGTCTGCAGTGGGCACTCTCCAATGTTTGTGCAACTGAACACTCCAACCCGTCTCCCTCCGGCCTGCCGCAGCCTCTGGGCCTCAGCCTCAAGAGACCTGCTCTCACTGGGGAAGTGACCTCCGTCCTGCCCCTCCAGCACTCACTCCTGACTCGCTTTTATCCTGCATCATCCACCCTCCTCCCCACCTTTGCGCTTTCCACATTCTAAATGCTATGAATTTACTCACACTGGACTGCGAGCTCCATGAGGCCTGAGACGTTGCTCTGCTTGGCCTTGCAGCCCGAGCGCCCACCATAGCGCCTGGCACTCAGTAGGTGGTCGGTAAGCAGTGGTCCAAGTGACGGATGCCGGTGTGGTGAGAACGCACCCATCATCCCTGATCTAAGGAGCGTACAGGTCCGTGAGGGACGCCCTTGAACGGATCACCGCAGCCCGTCCAAGCGGGAGAGCTGACACACGAGCTCCAGGCGCGCGCGCCCCAGGAGGTGGCCTACGCGGGCCGAGAGCAAGGCGTAAAGCGCCGCCCCCCGGGCTTTTTGAAACACAGTGTGACTTGTTCCGCGTGTTTGAAAACTTTACCAAGGTCCTCCTGAAGACCTTTCCCCGTCAGTGATGGTTCTCACGGGCAGAGTCGGGGTGCTGTAGAGAAGCCCTGACGGTCGGGCCTCCCCTTCTTTGTAATGCAAGTGCCCGAGTTAGGTTTTGCCTGCGGAGCACCCGCTCCCAAAACGGCTCTCGCCTAGAAACGCTGCCCGCGAGGGATGGAGGGCGGGCCCCCGTCTGGGGCTAGGGTGCCCCGGGAGACGAGGCGGGGTGGCGGCGCGCGGGTGAGTCGCGCCGTTCGGGCTGCGGCCCAGGACGTGGCCCCACCCCCAGGACAGGGCCCGGACCACGCCCCAGGCCCCCGCGGAAGCAGCGGCTCGGCCCGAGGTGAGCTGCGCGGCGAGCGGGCCGGGGGTGGGAGCGGGGGCTGGGGCGACCCGCGTCCGGACCCTCCGCGGGGCCCCCGCGCGCGAGCCCCGAGAGGCCGCCGCCCCGCAGAACAATCCCGCGCGGGCCCCGGACACATGCGCGGCCTCCGGCGTGCGGGGAGGGCGGCGGCCGCGGCTCTGGGAGGCCTCGTGCGGACCCCGGCGCACCCCTGGGCGCCCCCCGCGCCTCGCGCAGGTAACCGCGCGGTGCGGGGCCGCCGGGCTTGGGGCTCAGTGGGCCTGGGACGCGCTCCAGCCTTCCGGTCCGGTTCGGGTGGGCTCAGGCCGGGGACGCAACCCTCCGGCTCCTGTCCTCCGGGCACGGCCCTGCGCAGCGGCCATTTGTCACACGCGAAAGCACTAAGTGTCCTCTTGGGACCCTAGGGAGCAGCCGAGCTGGTGGGGGTCCTGATTCCGGGCGAAGCAGGGAGATACGGCGTCTTTGCGGGCATTACAGGTTTTCCTGGGGTTCTCAAAGGCATCCGTGGCCCACAGAGGTTAAGAAGTGTCCTCCTAGCGCCACAGCCCAACCAAGGGGTTCTCCCAGGGTCTGGTCAAGCCCTGGGAGGGTGTTGGGCGGGGCGGGGGCGGGAAACTCAGCTGCTCGCTTCGGGTTTCCTTGTTCTGCACTGCAGATCACCTCGGGAGAGCCCAGGCCCTGGATGTCAGACAGGAATCGGAGAGAGGGTCCCTCTGAAGCCCCGCCTCCCACTCCCTTTCTCCCGTGATGACTAAGGATTCTGGATTCAGGGTTTACTGACCACACCCTGGGAACCGCGGGGGCGGAGCCGGTTTGCTCACGCGGCCTGGGCAGCGGGCTGGGCGAGCCCTGGGTTCCTCCTTTGGACGGTTGTGGGAGCCAGCTTCCTCCGCGGGCTCATCCGCCAGGACGTCCACACGTAAACCTTGCCTGCTGGTTGGCGGGAGCCTTTACCTGGTCCGCGCCTCCCAGGGACTTTGGCCCTGAACCTGCCCGGGGTTGGGAGGGGGGACTCCTGCCTTCGGCCAGGGACACGAATGAGGCAGTTTTTGCTCATTGGGAAGCTTGGGGTGTCGTGGCACCAGGAGCCTCACATGGGGTTGAGTCATCCTGTTTGTCCTGACCTTTCTGGAAGGCAGCAGGAATTGTTTCCAGGTGTGGGTCCTTCCTGGGCTTTCTGTTGCATTTGAGTGAAACCCAGCTCCCTTCCCTGCCTCCACCCCAGCAGGATGCCCTTGCTCTCACCTGCCAGCGGCCCCCCTGCCACAGTCAGTGCTCCCCTAAAGCTCCGGCATCAGCAGGCAGTTAATCGTTTACTCAGGCTCTGTGCTGTCCCTGGTGAGCTGCTCCCATGCCAGACTGCTTTGCCAAAGTTCTGCCTGATGGCCTGATTTCTCCGTGGCCCTGGGTTGACCCAGGGTGGGGCTGAGGATGTGCCCCGGCCTGTTTGGAGTCTTCAGCCCCCAGAAAGGGACTGTGGACATGGGCACCAGAGTGACCACCCACGAGTGCACCACCCAGAGTGCGGGCCAGTGGGCCTGGGGTCCCACCCCCCATCTACTCAGCCCTTTCCGGGGCATCTGGGGCTGATACCCCTCAGAGAACTGTTCGCTGAGCACAGGCAGCTCAGGCCCAGGGTCCTGGAATGCCAGGGTGGGGGGTTCTCTGGCCAGGTGGGGCTGTGGCACTGCCTGCCCAGCCAGTGCAGCCCTCTGGTTCTGAGAGGGGAGAAGCTGGCTGAGCTGGCAGGCAGAGTGTCCATGGCACTGCACAGACAGGCAGGTGAGAAGCAGGGGCTGCCGATGGCCAGCACAGGTCCTGGCCCGGCTGGGCAGGAGGGGCCCATAAAGGCTGAGCGTGGGAGGCTGAGAGGTGAGGCCCCACAGCATTGTCCCCAAGCTCTGCGGTGGCCTTTGTCAGGGGAGCCCAGCAGGTGCAGCCTCCCCCCGCCCACCCCCGATCTTGCTCCTGGAGGCTGTGGTGTATAAGGGTGCTGAAGAAAGGAAACAAAGCTGGTGCTCACTGGCCAAGGGAGGGGCCGTGGCTTCTGAACCATCAGCCCCCACTTGGGGGTCCTATTAGGGCTTTTTTTCCCTCTGCGGGGTCCCTGGCCCATCAGGCGTTGAGGGAGTCTGGCTGCAGTGTTCTCCGTCCACCTTCTGTCTAGAAGACACTTCACCTCGAACCATGAATCTCGACATTCAGTGTCAGCAGCTGAGTGACGCCCGGTGGACGGAGCTCCTGCCTCTGATCCAGCAGTACCAGGTGGTCAGGTAGGTGCACGCGGAGGCGGCAGGCGGGCCCCCACCCCCGGCCGGCCGCTCTGCTGCCTTCCCCGGCACCACAGTGGGCGGGGCTTCTGATGCACAGTGCACATTTTACATGGTCCCTCCTTGTCCTCGGCCACCCGACTCTTGAGCCTGCTCAGGCTCTGGGAAGTCTTTCTGACTTCCCGTCAGGGCCGAGTCACAAGTTTCTCACGAGAATATGCAGAAACGCTGTTGTGTCTGCGGGCTATGTTGTATCCTACCGACTGCCAATAGCACCCAACGGTCACCCCTGGTCACCGTGACCACCTGTGAGGGCGGCGTCTGCCGGCTGTCCCCACTACAGAGTTCCTGTTTCCTCTTTGTAATTGGTAAATATCTTGGGTGACATACGCAGAGACTGCTGACGTCCTGCTTCTGCTCAGACTTTCACCTCCTGGTTTTGTCATCCGTCGGTGGATCTTGCCAGAACAGTTATTACTGGGCCTTTGTCTAATGCGGATTTTTAATCCCCTCATTCCGTTCACATTTATCAGCTGTCATTCTCCTGTGAGCGACAGCTGGTTTTCCTCCCACCAGCGTTCAGTTCTCACTGGTCGGGGTGGCCCCTGCCGCTCGTGCCCCTCCTGGCGAGCCCCAGCGGTTGGCTGGCCCCTCCGAGGTGCTGTGCCCTTTCCGTGGCACTTCTCAGAGCTGCCGCCTGGTGCCGCTCTGGTGTTTCCCGGGAGGCAGACGAGAGCTCTCACGTGCCGACTGTGCCCCCGCAGTGCGGCGTGGAGGGTGTGGGGGCCCAGACGTCACCTGTGTACGTGCCGGTGTCTTCGGCGGAAGCTTCGTGAGGTGACCCGTACGCTCCCGTCCACAGATTGGACGACTGTGGCCTCACGGAGGTGCGGTGCAAGGACATCTGCTCTGCCCTCCAGGCCAACCCCTCGCTGACCGAGCTGAGCCTTTGCACGAATGAGCTGCACGATGCCGGGGTGCGGCTGGTGCTCCAGGGCCTGCAGAGCCCCAGCTGCAGGATCCAGAAGCTCAGGTGAGCCTGTATGATCCACACGGCCCAGGTGCTTGCCCCACCCCGAGCTCAGGTGTGGACCTACTGGGTCAGCCTGGGGAAGGGGGGCAGGAGACAGCAGCAGGTCCGGGAGCGTGGGGGCTCCTCCCGCCTTGTCTCGGGCCCCTGTCCCCCTGTGGAGTCTGCTCACGCCACGGCCCTGCCTCCTGTTCCTGGGCTCGCGACCCAGTGTCCTCTAGGCCCCGAGGTGCATCCCCTCCTGCCCTCTATTCCTTTGCCTGGAGACCCCAGAGGAGGCGGCGGCCCTCTTGCAAGGCCAGGCCCAGGGCTCTCCCAGGTGAGGGGGTCGGGGAGAGGTGCTGGTGCTGTGTCTGCTTCACCCCGGCTCCTGAGGACAGAGGGGCACTTTCCCTGGGGGCCATGGCCTGGCTGGCGGGGACCCTGCTGATGGCTGGCTGGGTGTGCTCCAGCCTCCGGAACTGCTGCCTGACGAACACCGGCTGCGAGGTCCTGCCCGACGCGCTGCGCTCCCTGCCTACCCTGCGAGAGCTGCAGCTCAGCGACAACCCGCTGGGGGACGCGGGCCTGCAGCTGCTCTGCAAAGGACTCCTGGACCCCCAGTGCCACTTGGAGAAGCTTCAGTGAGTGTGGGGCCCACCACCCAGGCCGCCCCCAGCCCTACACTTCCGGGTCACTGTGGTTTTGGCTGAGGACTGCCCTGGGCAAGCCCTTGCCTCAGCGTGTTGGCTGCAGGGAGCTTTGAAGAGGGAGCTCTGGGGGACCTGCCGATGGTCCTTCTGTGTGATGCTGGGGCTGTGGTCCAAAAGCTGAAAGGTGGCCTGTAGCCCCACATCACGTGTGGGGCGGCCTGGCCACCAGAAGTGTGCTGATGGGCTCAGCGATGGAGGAAGGCAGGCAGACCCAGATCGGGAGACTGGCATCTTTCTCCCGGGTCCAGTGACCCCCAAGCTCAGGGTGGGGCTCGTGGTTGGCGGCCGGCTTCCAAGAGGCCCTGAGCGCCCACCGTGCAAGGAGATGGCCCCTTAGCCACTGCTGTCCCTGCCCAGCAGCCCTCTAGTCTCATGCGCCCTGCAGCCCGGGGTGGGAGAGGAGACCCGGACCGAGCTCCCTTGGCCAGAGTTCCCGACACCCACCTGTCCCCAGGCTGGAGTACTGCAACCTGACGGCCGCCAGCTGTGAGCCCCTGGCCGCAGTGCTCAGGGCCTGGAGGCACGTCAAGGAGCTTGTGGTAAGCAACAACGACATCGGCGAGGCTGGCGTGCAGGCGCTGTGTCGGGGCCTGGTGGACTCTGCCTGCCAGCTGGAGACGCTCAAGTAAGTGTGGGGTCTGGCGGGGGTGGGGGGCGGGGGGACGGGACCACGGGGGCTTCCCAGCTCTGCCGGCCCCCCTGTGCCCCCAGACTGGAGAACTGCGGCCTCACGCCGGCCAGCTGTAAGGACCTGTGCGGTGTCGTGGCCTCCAAGGCCTCGCTGCAGGAGCTGGACCTGGGTGACAACAAGCTGGGTGACCAGGGCATCGCCACACTGTGCCCCGCGCTGCTGCACCCCAGCTCCCGGCTCAGGGTCCTGTGGTGAGTTTGCGCCCGCCCTGCTTCCTCAGAGAGCCGTGGCCCCAGCGGGCAGGTGGGGAGTATCTGAGAAGATTGGCCGTGTGTCCCCTGGGGGCCCTGCAGTGATGCGTCCCCGGCTCTGCAGGCTCTGGGACTGTGACATCACCACCACGGGCTGCAGAGACCTGTGCCAAGTGCTCAGGGCCAAGGAGAGCCTGAAGGAGCTGAGCCTGGCAGGCAATGCGCTGGGGGACGAGGGTGCCCGGCTGCTGTGTGAGAGCCTGCTGGAGCCTGGATGCCAGCTGCAGTCCCTGTGGTGAGCGCAGCACGACGGCGGGCCTGTGAGGAGCGTGGGGCCTGGGGACACCTCGGGGATGACAGTGGTGCTGGTGCCCCGGGGCCCAGTCCCCAGTTCAGCCTCTGCGCCTGCGGGCAGGGGGAGGCGTGCGGGAGGGGGTGCCGCGTGTCCTTAGAGGGCGGGGCCTCCGGGGCCTCAGCACCCCGGAGGTGTGGGCGTGGCCAGACCCTAGTGCTGTTTCTCTCCCAGGGTGAAGTCCTGTGGCCTCACGGCCGCGTGCTGCCCCCACGTCAGCGCGATGCTGACCCACAACAAGCACCTCGTGGAGCTGCAGATGAGCGACAACAAGCTGGGCGACTCCGGCGTCCAGGAGCTCTGCCAGGGCCTGAGCCAGCCTAGCGCCACGCTGCGGGTGCTCTGGTGAGCGAGCACGGGCGTGCCGGGCACGTCTCAGTCTGATGGGTCCAAGTCCGGGGTCCCTCGCGTCCCCCTGGGGCCCCTCCCTACTCCAGATGGCCACGTCTGGCAACTCCCGGAACCCGCGGACTCCCGAAGGCCTGGCAGCACCTGCTTTGTGCGCTGGGACCCCTGGCCCCTGCCCTGCACGGCTGTGTTCCGGGGTCCTGGTTCCTTTGTTGTGCTGGACGCCTGTTTGTGCTCCAGTGTCGAGCCTTTGAGGATTTTCCCAATCTTGTTTCTTCCTTCCTGGAGCTCTCAGGAACCCACTGCTGGGTCTCACCGACCGCCCTGTAGCCCGACACCCCGTTCTTGTTTCTGTTCTCTCTTTTGGCCCGTCAGCCGTTTGCTTCTGCTGTCGCAGGTTTTGGCTTTGTTGGCGGCCTCTGGATCTCTGCTTCTCACTGTGGCTTCTGGGGATGCCTGGCCATGCTGGGCGGGACACAGGTGAAGGGTGTGGCTGAAGCTGGCCCTGCAGGCTGAGCCCGACAGGGTCCCCTGCTTTTCTATCCAGAGGGCCTGGTCTGCTGCCAGCTCCTTGGGGTGCTCTGGGGGCAGGCGGGGCTGGGGGCGTGGCTCTACCTCAGCTGTCACACCAGGCAGGGGCCCTGGAGCTTCTGGGGCCTCAGCTCCACCCCCCACCTAGGTGTCCTTGCTCTGGAGGCTGGAAGCCTCTGTGTACTTTGTGCCTCCGGCCACCCTCCTCCCTCCCACCTTTGGCCTCTGGGTGCCTCCTTGGCAGCCCAGCCAGGCTCTAGCACCTGGTGGTGAGCAAGCAAGCGGCTGTAGGAGGCCCTCTGGTGACCCGAATTGGCCCCGGGGAGGTTGTGGCCAGGGTGTGCCAGCCTCAGGTCCGTCTGACCGCTCGGCCTGGAGGGCAGCTGTGTGCGCCTTCCTTCCCTCTCTGGTCGGGGTGTCTGCCTGGGGCCGGCCACTGGGTCAGAGACAGACGTGCTCCCGAGTTCGAGGTTTGGGGAACGGCTATGACCCTGAGGTCTCGGCGCGCGGTGTGCACGCACACGTGCCTCAGGGCTCCATGAACATCGCGGTGCGTGGACAGCCCCGCCAGCACCCTGTTCGGTGGCGGATCCTCTTGTCCTGACCTGTGCCCTGCTGTCTGCCCAGGCTGGGGGACTGCGACGTGGCCAACGGCGGCTGCAACAGCCTGGCCTCGCTCCTGGTGGTCAACCGCAGCCTGCGGGAGCTGGACCTCAGCAACAACTGCATGGACGACCGGGGCATCCTTCGGCTGATGGAGAGCCTGGAGCGGCCTGACTGTGCGCTGGAGCAGCTGGTGTGAGTGGGGCGTGGTGGGGGGGAGCTGGAGGGAGGGCGGGAGCTGGGGGATGGCCCGCGAGGCCATGACCCGGCCTCCTCCCTGCGCACGCAGCCTGTACGACATCTACTGGACGCAGCAGACTGAGGACCTCCTTCAGGCCCTGGGAGAACGCAAGCCAGGCCTGCGGATTATCTCCTGAGAGGCCTCCTGCCCCTCCCCCTCCGGACCTCCTGGCTGAGAATGAAGAGAAGGGTTCAAATCGATGGACTTCTGTGGGAAAGTTTCAGACACTTTTATTAAAGCACTTTTTTTGGCAGGAGGAGTGCTTGTCCTTCTTGTGGGGTCTCCACCAGGCACGGTGTCAGTGTCGCAGCTGTCAGGGCTCCCCCGCTGGGTTCGTGCAGCGGCCCGTCACCCCCACCGGCAGCAGCTCCGGGGCGGCCCATCTGCACACCTGCCCCTGTCCCCCCCAGCCCTCTGGGCAGCACCAGCACTGGGCACACGATGCACAGGGCCCACAGGGCCGGGAGCTGGTAAGGACCTGCTTTACTTGTTCTGTTAGCTCTCGAAGACCCTCTGCCCCTCCTCCCAACCTCAGGCCCAGAGCCTTTGAGTTTCTGACTCCACGTTCCTCAAGGAGCCAATCCGGTGACCTCCGGCCCCGTTCACACCCCCAGGTTTGCTGGGTCAGATGAAGCCTCCCCAGGAAGTGGCTCAGGGCTGCCTGCTTAGACCTGCCCCTTCTCAGCTGTCTCAGGGTATCACTGGATGGTCGTCCTTCACATGTGCCATCGAGGGGCTAATGGGGGTCCAGTGAGGTGCAGTCAGGGCTTCAGAGTGGCTGGGGGCCCAGGGAGCAGAGGAAGGCACCGTGATGCCTCTGCTGGGCCTGAGCCGTCCGTCTGGGTGCTGAGGGCTCGCTGTGGCCCAGAGGCCGGCGGGCTGACTGTGCAGAAAGGGGAGGGGACCAGCTGCCCGGAGCAAGCCCAGCCACAACGGTCAGGCTGAGAGGAGCCCCAGGAGCACATGTGCGTGGACGCGCGCGCGCGCGGGCGCACACACACACACACACACACACACACACCACACACACACACACACACCCGGGTCAGGGGCCACCTGCACCCCACAGAGCCCAGCTATGTGCATGGGAGAAAGGGAAAATAAAACCACAAGGGCTGAGGCCTGTCGGAAGGTTCCAGCAGGCCTGGGCTCTGGGCAGTCGTGAGGTGCATCAGTTTGGGGCTGGCACCCCCTCCCTCTCAGGCTCCACAGGCCCTGGGGGGTCTTCCGGCCCAGGCAGGTGTCCATCCATGTCGCCCCCGGCTCTGCCCTGGTCACCCCGGCCCTGCTGCTTCTGCCGTCGAGTCTCCTTGTACCTCAGGGTGATGTCCCTGGGGACAGCGGGGGCCAAGTCACCACCGGCCGGCCCCCGGCAGTCGCCTCACAGGGCGAAACCGCCCCTCACAGGGACGCCCCCTCCCGGCTACAGGCAGGGGCCGCGGGACCCAGACAGCAGCCGAACACGGCCCCCGAGCTGGTGTCGAGGCCACCGGGAGCACGGCGCTCACCGCAAGAAGAAGCGCCAGACGGTCCAGGTGAGCGCGAGCACAGAGCCGAGCGTCCAGCACTGGGAGATGTAGAAGGGCAGCGACAGCGTGAGCGTCTGAGGGTCGTACTTCACCACGATGAGCAGCTCTGTGACCGTGATGGCCGCCACCAGCCAGGCCTGCTGGCCCAGCTTCTTGTGGAGCTTCCTGCGGGGGAAGGCACTCGGCTGAGGGCGCTGTGGCCGTGCCCCAGGGGCAGCGACGCCAAGTGTGCCCAGGCCCGCCCCCCGGCTCTCACGGGTCATCCATGAAGTCGTAGATCTCCCGCATGGCCACGCCGCCCACGTTCACAAAGAAGACCAGCCGCAGGAGGACCAGGTAGTGCTCGGGGGGCATCCACAGCACGAACTTCAGGTAGAACGTGTTCAGCTCTGCCAACAGAAACTGGGGGACAGAGGAGGGTGGGTGGCGAGCCGGGCTGCCCAGCAGGCGCGCACACGAGACCGGCCAGCCTTACCACCAGGATGATGCCGCACACGGCCAGCCAGCGGCGCAGGCTGGAGGCGGGCTTCCACTCGAAGCGGACCCAGCTGTAGGGCGTGAACTGGAAGGCGATTCTCTTCATCTTGCCCCTGGGAGCACAGGTGCCCGTCAGCCCGGGGCCCCTCTGCTCCACCTGGCAGCCATGCTGGGGGCCCGTGATGGGCGGGAGACCCCACTCCCCAGCGCCCTCCCGGGTCACCTAACGGGGGCAGCTCCTGGAGAGCCTCTGAAAAATGCTGGCGGGGGATGAGGAGGACCTGATTAGACAGGCTGGGGTCGGGCTGATATCCCTCCCCCCACGGACCAGGGAGGCTAGAGAGCCGTACTTGTAGGTCGGAATGTTCCAGAGGCCCTGCCACTTGTACGTCTTCAGAGACAGCCACTCAAGAGTCTTCATGCCGCAGTAGATGCCCAGCCCATTGCAAATGAGCACATCCATGATCCACTGGGGACGGGAGCCAGGGAGGTGGTGGGCGCCTGTGGTCCCCAGTCCCATCCTGCCCTCGACCCCCCCAGGGCAGCTGCTGGCACTTACGTGATCCCACCAGCACTCGCTGAAGTTGGGCAGCTGGTGCTCTAGGCTGTACTCGAGGAACTCGAACATCACACTCACGATCGTGCACATCCACCAGTCACGAATCATCAGGGTCTGCAGGCCGCGGCAGAGCGTCAGCCGCTCCAGGGCGACACCCCTGACCCCCTCGGGAGCGGGGCGAGGCACTGGTTGGAGGCCACGACACCAAGGACGAGTGCGGGTCGGGGCAGGACCCAGGGTGCCCAAGCAGTCGTGCCGACTCTCTGGACAGCTGCCTGGCCTGAGCCGTGGCCCCCAGACCCTCGCCCACCACAGTCAACCACTCTGAACGTCAGCCTGTGGCTGGGAAGTGGCTTCAGAGCACAAGGCAGACCTGAAAACCAGGGTGTCCTTCTGACGACGAGGTCACCTTACCTTCAGGTACCAGCCAAGAAAGTGCGCAGGCACAAAGCCGTCCAGCTTGTCCTGTGGGGACAGGACACTGGCCTCGTGCACGGCCCACAGCCGCTGGTCCCTCCTTCTCCATGGGCACCTGGGCCCGGTTCCTGCCTCTCTGAGCTGTGCTGACTGGATCCCAGGGACAAAGCTGGGATCCCGCACGCAGGCGGACAGCACGCCCTGACCACAGAGGAGAGCGGGTCTCCAGGCTGAGACGCAGGGACCTGCCCCACAAGGGGGCTGCACGGACCCTTCGCCAAGTGGGCTAAGCTGAAGGGAGGTCAGGCAGGAGGGACCCCACCCTGTCTGATCTGCAGAACGACCGGGGTTCCAGAAACATGCAGGACAGGTCAGCACCTGGGGAGCTGATTAAACACGTGACTCCTGGCCCCACCCCGAGCACGGAGCTCCTAGGGCCCGCCTGTACCCAGACGTTGTGGAAGGGGTCACTCTCGTTGTCTGCGTCGTAGATGAGGCAGTTTCCCCCGTAGTCCCTCTCCGGCAGTGGGACTCCCAGCTTGGGGTCCACATACTTCAGAAACTGGCGGCCGTCCTGGACAGTCTGCAAGGCCAGCGCCCTGGTCAGTGAGGCCACATGCTGCTGGTGGCGACGGGAGAGCTCGCCTAAAGTCCTGAAAGCGTGCGTGTGGCCTGGGGTGTGTGGATGACGCCTCTGCCGAGTGGGGACAAACACCCTGCAGCGCAGGGACGGGCAGACGTGGTGGGGGTGGGGAGGCCCCGAGTCCAAGGAGATGCGCCACGCTCCCCACGTGGAGGCTGTGTGGGTGGGGACACAGGTGGGGTCACAGGTCACGGGTCTTGCTACTGCCCCTCTCCACAGGCCCTCCCAGAAGAAACACGACATCAGGTCAGCCTTCCCAGACACGGATACCAACAGCAGCAAACCGCCCTTTCTGGCCTTAGCGCTAAGGAGACTTCTGGGGTCGACAGACGGAAGGCTGCCTGCGGCAGACACAGCCTCACCCCTCCCTCGGGCCGCCTCTGGCCACTGGCCCACAGGGAGTGGCCCCGGGAGGCCTGAGGTCAGGACACCATCCCCTCACTCCTGCCCCAAGTACCAGCCAAGGGACGAAGCAGGGCAGAGGATGAGGTCGGGTGACAGACGTCTTCTGGCCTCAGACCCGCATCACATCTGTGCCAGACAGACGCACTGCCCTGTCCTGCAACTCGACCTGTCCCCAGCTTGGGGTCTGTGGAAGTGACCCTCAGACCGTGACATCAGCCACGGGATCGGAGGCTGGGCACTGCTGTATCCAGAGAGCACGAACCCACACGCTCGGGCACAGCTGTGCCAGGTGCGGGCTGCAGACCCCGAGCAGGACGGCCCCGTGGTGCGAGCACCGCACCACGGGACACTTGGCTGACCCAGAAACGCAAACAAGGCCAGGAGAGGCGGCCACGGTAAGGGTTCCGACAAGCGCGGTGCCGCCCAGGGTCTGGTGGCAGGAGCGCTCTCCTGGAGGGAGCCACTGGCCAGTCGTGCCGGGAAGCCGTGCAAGCAGACCTAACACGTGCTCGGGTGCACACGGGCCTGTCACCAGCAGCCCCACTCAGGAAACGGCTCCCGCTCGAGGTCAAGGCCGCCCCACCCAGCAGGAGATGGCCCACGACCCCCACGACCCCGATGACCCCGACGCCCTCCAAGGGCCCAGGAGGCACAAGCGAGCGCGCCCCCAGGGGGTTCTCACAGGGCAGGACTTGGTGGTGGAGGGAGAGCAGGTCGGCGCTCTGGGGGACACGAGCCACTGTTGTGTCCTAGACGTGGGTTTACACATACAGGTGTCAGTACTCAGAACCATACACCGCGCTAAGAGTGAATCTCACCACGTGGCGACAAACCACGAGAGACAGAACTGACGGGAGCTGTGAGCTTGTGAATAAGAAAGTACTTTGTAAACTGAAGGTCACCGTCTAGGTGCACGTGGGGTTGAGCAGAAGGAAAAGCTTCAGTAAAGAGACACCAGTGCCAGCAAGAGGGGAGCCACGGTTTACTACGGAGAACGTTCCGGCCTCCCTCCGGACCATCCTGCTGCACAAGGTGCGCTCGGAGGGAGAAGCCCCGAGGACTAAACCCCAGGACCAGCGAGTGGGGGTGCCGCCCTCCCCAGGGGTGGGACCCTGCTGCTCGGGGGACAGGCAGGCGTCCCACCCGAGCAGACCGTCCCACTGGGCCCCGTCCCCGCTCGCCAGCGGGGACCGTCTGGGCAGGGCCCACACGCGGCTCAGGGCAGAGACCCTGCTGAGACGCGGTGCCCGCAGCCTTCCCAAAGCGGACCCTTCTGGAGGGCCCCCCTCACAGCCTCGCTTCCTGCCAAAGCTCCCGAGGGGCTGGTGGGCAAAGCCTTCTCGGACACCTTTCGCTTACCGGGGCCGCGGCACCGCCCCCACTCCCAGATTATCCAAGAAAACCCGCTCACCTGGAAGAGTATGAAGATGAGGAACAGCTCATAGACCACGCTGACGCAGAGCCAGAACCTCCAGTAAGCTAAGAGACACAGAACACAAGCGTCAGGGGCGCCAGCCCCGCCACTGGCCGGCAGCACGCCTGCGCGAGGCCTCACTCAGAAGCGAGCCTGGGCTGTGCCCATGCCTCCGGCCAGTGCTCCCAGCTTCCCCGCTCCCCCCTCCTCGGGGGCCAGAAGCGGGGGCCGCCAGCGCCCTTGCGCGTGTGTACCGGTGAGACCTCTGACCTTTACCGCTGAGGAAACCTGCAGTAGGTTTCTGCCGGACGCCTTTTGGCAAGTTAAGAAAACCTACGAATCCCAGCATGCTAAGTTTTCACCATGAATGCGTAGGAGACTTCGTTCTCCTTCAGCGCTAACGCGGTGAGTTGCACTGACAACGGTCTCCGATGCCAAGCCGGAGGCTAGACCGACCCTGCTTCTGTCGAACTTTCAGGAGACTCCCATCTCCACCCGCACCGCGGGTCCCCGGAACACACACTTCCCAGCTGCTGAGGGAGATCTTCAGTGTTCTCACCACAAAAAAGAAACTAATTCTGCGGGGGTGACGGGGGGCTGTCAATCATCTGGTCTACCTTAAACCCACACGTCGTTCTGGGCCAGTGAAATCTCAATAAAGCAGAGAAAAAAGCCACTTGTCCCCCAAATTCCTTTTATCGGCCACCTGGTTTTCATCCCTCGAAAGGGGAGGCTCAGATTTTTACCAGGGGAGGAAAGAGCAGCAGAGGAAGCATCTAAAACCATCGTCTGAGACAAATGACGGGGGAGCACGTGGCTCTTGGCTTCGGCTCAGGTCGTGACCTCAGGGTTCATGAGACCAAGCCCCACAGGGGGCTCTGCGCCGGCAGCCTGGAGTCGGCTTGGGATTCTCTCTCCCTCTGCCCCGCCCCCCACTCACGTGCGCACCCCCTCAAAATAAATTAAAAAAACCACAAATGGGGCGCCTGGGTGGCTCGGTCGGTTCAGCGTCTGACTTCGGCTCAGGTCATATCTCACCGTCCGTGAGTTTGAGCCCTGCGTCGGGCTCTGTGCTGACAGCTCAGAGCCTGGAGCCTGTTTCAGATTCTGTGTCTCCCTCTCTCTCTGCCCCTCCCCTGTTCATGTTCTGTCTCTGTCTCAAGAATAAATAAACGTTAAAAAAAAATTTTTTTTTAAAAACCACAAATGACAACTCTCACCTTCCAACAATCCTGACAATCCTGTTTAATACCGGCCTAAACTATCCACTTTCCCGTTGCTTGTGTCTGCTTAAAGAAACACCACCAGCTTAGTTTTAAAAACGATTTTCCCTGAATAAAAACGGTGGTGCTTACAAATGTGGAAGAGACCCTGGCCCCGCCGGCCTTGGGGATCCCAGCCGCCGGCAGGGGGAGGGAGGGGAGCTGGTAAGGAGGCGCTTGTGTGGGGCTCCGGGGCCCAGCCAGCACCCTCGGGCTTGTGAAACCTCCGCTCGCAGCTCACGCAGGCAGGAAGCACAAAGCACGAAGGACGCTTTGCTCAAGTGCCTCTGGGCGCGGGGTGAACAGTGGACGTGACAAACTAGCCTTGCTGCTGTGGAGTCTGGGAAAAGCCTGGAAAGTTCTCTGGTCAAGGCTGCAGCAGGATCTAAAAGGGCCTGCGGTAAAGCGACTCAGGGTGCTTCCCTGGAGCGCTCGCCCCACAGCCACGCGAGGGCACCTTCCTCACGGACCCTGTGACACTGAGCTCGTCTGCTCCCCTCCCCGACCGCTGCCCCCCTCCCCCATCAGAGGGCCTCCAGCTGGCCATACCCCACTGCCCATCCCCCTCCACCTGTAGAACCCCCAGGGCCCGCCCCGCCCCCAAACACACCACGGGTGCACCCCTGGTTTCCCCGAGCACCCGCCCCACCTGCACACCCACTTTCTTCCTGCGCATCAAATCCAGCGGCCCCCGCAGCCCTCACAATATTCTGTTTACTCCAGCTTCCAGAGGGAGGCACGCACGAAAACAGAAATCGTGAAGAGAAGGGTGCCTTTTTCACGGGCCAGCTTCAACTGGAACTGTAGCCAATTCAAGTTTCCCAACAAAGCACCTTGTTTCTGGGCCAGAAAACCCTCCCCACCGTCCCCATGGCGTGCTGCCCAGGGCTGAGGGGACCACTTCCCATGTGCTCTGACTTGACAAGTTTGAGGCGTCCTGCCCGCCACCAGGGAGCAGGTGCCCCAGAGCGGGCCCCCGCATTCGGTAAATCACAGACCGGCAGGGAAGCCGCTCACACCAAGCGACCAAAGCGAAAGGCAGGCGCAGCAGAGCCCAGCACGCAAGATGGGAGCGGGTGACCGGCACCCCAGATTGAACGGGATGCAGGGCCTCCCAGGAGCCCAGAGGCCAAGCAGCTGCCCACCGCTGTCCGATCCCAGGCTGGGCCCAGTGCCCACAAGCGACCTGCTCCGCCCCCCCTCCGTCTGCTGACTCTCCAGAACTCTTCCCGGCCGATCCAACAGGCACCCGGACTTTTGTCGTGACTTTTGGTGGCTTTTAAAGTGTTCTCTCACTCTGGCTAGTTCAGACCCTTCTGAGGCCCAGAAGACTGAGCAGGTGGGGAGCCGCGGGGCCAGGCCGTGCAGCTGCGTGCACTCACCACTGCCCCTCCGGCAGGCACCAGGCGGTGTCACCCAGTGTCAGCGTCCCAACCAGGCATCGAGGGGGGCAGAGTGGCCGGTGAGACCAGCCAGCGCAGGTTCCCCAGCCAGGTGCCCCCGCACCGCTCGGAGCACCCGGGGACCTAGCTCACAGCCACGGCGCTCACCGACCCCTTCCCCAGGGCAGTCCAGTCACCTCCAGCACGGCCTAAAATAGTCCCGCCCTTTAAGCTGCTGCTTCTCCTCCCAGGACTTTGTGCTACACGAATGATCGGACACAGGTGATGGTACGACTGGGAAACAAACCGGAGTGCGTTCAGATGACCACCAAACGAGCAGCCATTAAATATCTAGTTGCCAAGTAAAAAATGAGTAAGGGGGTGTTTGTGTTTCCCTGAAGTGAGGAAGTCTGATATAGAACCACAGAGTGGGATCCCATGTTTAAATGCTACGTGTGTACATGCGTGTGCAGAGACACACTAAACCTTAACAGTGGCTTCTTCCTGTGAGTGGCTTTTGTTTCTATTTTAAAATACTTTTTGTACTTTCCAAGTATTCTACAATGAATACACACCCCTATTAAGACAGAAAAGAAACAAAGGTTCTAAGATTACAAAGGTTACTAAGTTGTAACATTTCAGGAAACCAACCATGCCTTGCCCTCAGAGGCGGCCCCTCAATGAGGCTGGAGCCCTAGACACACTGGGGCTGGGGCAGGGCAGGGGGCAGGACCAGAGGTGGGGGGCAGGGGCAGGACCAGCAGTGGGGGGGCAGGGGGCAGGACCAGGGGGCAGCGCGAGCATTGCTCTGCAGCTCCGAGGCCCAGAGGGTTGTTGAAACTCCCTCAACTTGGGGGTTGGGGGTTAGAGACAGGAGAACTCATTGCAGATGGCACCCAGTGAGCAGGTCAATGGCAGGGCCACCAGCTGAAGCCCATGCCGACCCCGCTGGCCAGTCCTGGGGCACCAAGGTCTGCAGAAGCAGCCCCCTGAGACACAGTGGGTGGAAGGCACATGGTGGGGGGGGGGGGGGGGGAAGGACAGCTGCGGGACAAGGTGAGGAGCAGAGACGGAAGAAGGGGCTGCAGGAAACCCAGCCCTCGCCCTCAGCTGTGACAGTGCGCCCTGGCTGGCGGGAGGGGCTGGGAAGAGGAGGACAGGACATTCACACCTGGCAGCACAGACACGGAGCGACTGCTCGGGACAGAACCGTCACATGGGCACACACAGAAAGAGAAAGGGCGAGTTACCTGGATGAGGTCTGGAAAATGGCCCGTCTTTAGCTTGTGTGACTCCAAAACATAAGAAAACCAAAATACTGGCCACAATACCTCTGCAAACAAAGAACAAACAGCCCCTCAGTGTGTGTCTCCCAGGCGGGAGGTTGGGGGTAGGAGGGACCCCAGGATGCCCTCTGCAGTGACAGCCCCTGTCCCCAGGGAGGGAGGAGGCCGGGCCTCACGGGGGCGGGGGGGGGGGCGCCCAGGCCAACTGCCAGAGGCAGACCCGCCCTCGGGACGAGACCCTTGGTGGAGGCTGTGCGTCGTTTAGGTTGCAAAGCGGTGCCCACTAGTGTGTGTGCTTCCCATTGAAAGAGCCCCTGAAATCCCACATGTGACCACCCAGGGCACCGAGGGCCCGCCGAAGACAGAAGGATGCTAGGGTTGAAAGGCTCTCTGCTCCCACAAGGCAAGGGCAGCACCCCCCACGCAATCCCCACAGGGCTAATTCACAACAGGACCAAGCAGACGTGCTGCAACCACAAGTGCACAGACACACAGAGATGTGCCTGCACGGGGGAGGGGACAGGAGCAAGGAGGACACGCAGACAGCAGTGCTCACGCTCCGTTCACACGGCCACCGCCCGCCCAGCGCAGGGTCTGAGGGGGGCAGTGCCGCCTGCCCTCCCCACTGCCGGCAGTCCCGTGGCAGGGACGCACATTGCTGTTTGCAGCTGGGCTGCTGCCCTCCAACACGCACGATGCGACACCACACGGGAGGCCGGAGGCGTCGGCCTGGAAGCACCTGCCCCCCCCCCCCCCCCCCACACCTGCTAAGAGCGCCCAGGGTCCAGGGCAGGTACCGGTGAGGCCGGGCCCCACAGGACACCGCCTGCCAGCCCCTCCGCTCCTGCCTGCCCCTCTGTGGCCAGGGTGTGTTCCGATCACACCGGGCAACATGCTGCTGTGGGTGTGCAGAGCGGTCCTGTCCCGAGTAGGACAGGCTCCCTGCTCCTGCCGGCCTCCGGACCACAGTAAGTGTGGAGGGACCGATGGACACTGGCCACTGCGCTCAGCAGGGCGGGACCCACATCCCCATCACAGGGGCTGACACAGAGGGCCCGTGAGGTGCCCACTGCTCAGGGCAGGGTGTGGGGAGGCGGGAAGTCTGCAAGGGGCTGCCTGGAGGGGCACACAGACCCCCACTAGGCAGCGCTCCCAGTGTGACACCCTCCACCCCCAGGAGAGGCCCCTCCTGGCACGACCGAGAGATAGCTTTGGAGCCACGGGTGACCCCCAGAGAAGTCACCACCAGAACAGAACGAGGGAGGTGAAGTCTCAGGGCGCCTGTGCCCCACCTGCCCTCACCAGGTCAGAGTCTCGATTCCAACCTCGGTTGTACATCTTGAGGCAGTGTTTAGGGTCACTTGGCAAGATCTGTGAGTCGGGCGAAGGATGTACAGTATCCCCCCCACTCCCTGCACCCAGGTCTGCGTTAACACCCGACGTGGGGATGGGGCGTCTGTCACAATTTACGAATCCACACCGGTACATTAACCACAGTCCACTGTTTTCAGACTTTCTCACTTTTCATCCAAAGTCCCTTTCCTGGCCCAGGACCCCACCAGGACCCCCATGACATTCGGGGTCAAAACCCCCCTGGGCTGTGACAGTGCCTCAGGCGTTGTTTTGGATGGCCTGCAGTTTGAAGACCGGTCAGGTGCTCTGGAGGACGACCCTTAGCGAATGCCATCTGCCGCTTTCTGTGATTTCGATCTTGTTTTTGGGAGTAAGATCACATCACACCGACATGATCTCTGACGTCCCCTGGCTGGGACACACCTGTCAGGTGCCCTCCCTGCTCTGCTCTTGGCGGGGGAGGGGTCCCTCTACACAGCCTGCACGCAAGGGCTGGGAGCACCTATGTTTATCTGGAATTTATCTACACGGGCTACTTGTCTCCTCCCTCACTTACTTTATCATTTATATTGGCACGGACTCACGGATATGCATTTTATACTTCGGATTATGATGTGGTAATAATTTATAGATTTTTTTTTTTTTTTTTTTGCTCAAATTGTATCCATTTACCTACTTTGACCATTGGGAGCCCTTTCGATGGTCTCCTGTATCAGAGCTTTAACATAACCCCATCTGTGGGGTGTTGTGCTTTTTTCTGAGCACTTCCTTTCCGGCGCTAGACGACCCTCCCAGACCTTCCTGGCATCTCCTGCCGCAGGCCTGGGTTCAGCCATTTCTCTGGGAGCCCCGGCTCCTTCCCTGGAGGATGGTCTTGGGAGCCACGTTCTGGGGGGTGACGTGCTCCTTGCCACTGGGGCATTATAGCTTCTGGGCCTCTCGGCCGATAGAGCTGTGTGTACAAACCGTGCAAACACACAAATGAGAAATGTTTCTCTGGGCAACCAGCTGTACCTACGTTAAGCTAAACACGAGTTCTTACTACGTCTCCGACCACCACCCGTTACCCCAGGGCCCATCCTCCCCTCGATCCCCTGTAACCTCCCACTCAGCGGTGAGACCGCACGGGGCTCCCACCGGCCGCCGACCTCGTACTCAGCTGCTCACTCCAGGACGCGGGCCGCAGGATCAGAACTGGTCACCTGACCCCGCCGGGAACAACTTCGTCAACTAGAGCCCGGCGCTCGCGGGCGGGTGCCCTGCCTTGAGTCTTACGGACTCCTGCTGCTTCAGTGAGGGGGTTTCACGCGTTTGTGACACCCCGAGAGTCTGGCCACCGTCTGCATCCCTTCCTGGGTCCCCGACGTCCGAAATTATCTTTCCTTCACTTGTGAACATTAGGTTTACTCTGTGTTGTTGAGTCCTGTGCACACTGACCAACGCACAGCCACAGGTCCACCATCATAGTTATCGTACAGAACACTCAAAACACTCTCCACACACCCCAGCGCTCTACCACTGGCTCCCCCACCGCCCTAGAAACCAGTGACCCTACCACCACTGCACCTTTACCAGAGTCACACGGTTGCAGCGTGCGTGGCCTTTCCACATAGCTTCTTTCACTTAGTAAGACGCGTCTGAGTTTCACCTACGTCTTTGCAGTGTTAAAAAGGAGACAGCAGGGCCAAAACAAAGTCACTTGGGCCGAGCCCCATGTCAGCAACCAGGAGCCAGGGACACGGCGCAGGGACAGGGCGCAGGGGCAGAGCCCCCACCCTCTGGCTGTGGCCTGGGAGACAAACTGGGGGCTCCGAAGCGCGTGCACTCGTGGGCGGCCAGACACACCGCTGAGAGAGCACCCGGCGTCCTCACGGGCTACTGATGCCTGAGAGCAAAGAACGGTGCTCAGGACGCACTTCTGGGCCGGCGCTAACACCCCTACTTTACAAGCCTGGCCCCGCCAACCAAATCTGACCTCCGGTCCTCCGGCGCTGCCCTCTGCCTCTGTCCCTGTCCCGGTGCCCGTCGCACCAGGGCAAGTGGGTCAGAGTTGCAACAGGGGCTTCCTGAGCCTGGGGGAGTCCATCCAGTGCAGAAACCTCACGGGAATCTGCTCTAAAACCAGCCAATCTTCCTCACACACTTCTGAGAGCGGCCTCAGAATCCGTGGGGTTCCAGCAAGGGACACAACCGGCCAGCGGGTCTGGAAATAATACCACAAAGGCAGTCTACCCGCTTCCCAACCCGCACGACGGCATCACGCCCGAGAAGCCCACTCAAAATTTTCCAAAAGCAGCAGTATCAGAGCTCAGCACGGCTCTGCACACACAAACCTGTACACTCTCAGATGCCCAAACTCACGGGCTCTGTGGTCCCGTGATTTATAATAAGAAACACTTGGCCTCCACCCCGCCCCGCCCCGCCCCTGGCACGGAGCCCCTAAACTGCAGGGATTTCTGAAGGGCTAAAGGTTTCTTGTGTTATGTCACTGAGGCAAGTCTCGGACCCTCACCTGAGGTTGAGGACTGGCCGCCAGGAGAACCAGCCGCGGGACTGGAGGGCTGGAACTCTCTGTCCCACCCCCTGACCTCCGGGGATGGGAGAGGCGCTGAAGGCTGAGTCAAATCACGAAAGGCGATGGGACAGTCACTCATCCCCCACAAGACCCAGGGCACCAAGTTTTGAGAACTTCTGGGTTGGTGAACAGGTGGAGGTCGGGGGAGAGTGGCGTGCCTGGAGGGGACACGGATGCCCCAAGCCCTCAGACCTCGCCCCGGGCACCTCTCACCCCTGGCTGTCCCTCACTTACTTCCTTTTTAATCAACCGGTGATCTAGCAACACGCTTCCCCGAGTTCTGTGAGCCGCTCTAGCAAATTAAGAGTACCAAGAAGGGGGTCACAGAAACCTCTGATTTGCAGCCATTTGGTCAGAAGCACCGGTGACAACTGGGGCATGTGGCTGGCACCTGCAGGGGTGATGGGGGGTGATCTTGCAGGACCGAGCTGAACCGTAGGACACTCAGGCAGGGTCCAGGGCACTGCTAGTGGGATGTGTAGGGAGACCATCCCTCCCGCCAGAACTAGTGACCAGGACCCCTCTTGGGCTCCACCCCTGGAGGCGCTGAGGCACATTCTGGTCTGTTACTCGTGCGAATCCCTCACTGGCTGCAGGTCCACGAGGGGCAGCACCCTCAGGAGTCCTGAGACAGGTGGAGGAGGGGTAAACACAGCACAGAGCTCCAGGAGGCAGCCTGGGAGGGACGCTTCGGGCACACGCAGCGGGGACACCGGGAGCCCGGCCAGCCCGCGAGTGGATACTGGCCCCGCGAGCCACAGGCCGGCCCGCGGAGAGCAGGGTCCCCCCGCCCCCCCCCAAGCACGCCAGGTGCCTGCACCCGCCAGGCCGGGGGCCGTGTTACCTCTTGGTGTTATAGGCCGTGTCCCGAGGCGTCTCCTCCAGCAGAGTCACGTAGCCGAGCACACAGGTGAGGATGAAGAGCACCGTCAGGGTGTGGGCGCGCCTGAAACCCAAACACACGGCTGGCGTCAGAGCCGGGAGCGCTACCGCACCTGGGACGCGCGGGCACGGCCGCAGCTCGGAAACCCCGGCTGGGAGCCGGCGGCCGGGCGGGAAGAGCGGTGGCGCGGTGGGCGCCACGGGCTGTGGCTCAGAGGAGGTGGCGGCCCTGCTGGGTCCGGGGTGGAGGCAGCGGGCAGCAGGTAAACGCGGCGGTTTCCACTGAGCACGATACGACCAGCCTCACAATTCGTGAAGCGACCACATCCGAGAGCTCCGAAAGGACAGCCCAGGAACACGGAGAAAGGGACCCCCGGACCCAAAGCGAGACGGTGCGTGTCCGCCGCGGAGAGACACGGGCTCCGGCCCCGTCCGTGAGCCAGCGGACGGCCTCCCCGGGAAAAGGGCCCGCACCGGGCAGGCACCCGGACTGCGGGGCGAGCGGCCGATGCCGAGACTCCAGGCACTACCCTGGCTCTCCGCATCTAACACCTGCGAGTGCTTGGAGAGGACGCGACCCCTCCACGCCTCGTGTCCTGATCTCGGAGTGAGGATGCTTCCACATCCAGCACAAACGTCTTTCAGGAACGAACTGAACACTCTCTGGGCAGGAAAGAGGAGACAGTAAGGAGAGAAGCAGGGCTGCTCCAAGAGCGCTGCCGGAGGAAGAGAGAAACCAGGCTGCCGCGAACGGAAAAAGGGCAAGAGAAACGACGAAACAGACTGTTCTCCGCCCCGGCTCTTCGAAACGTGTCCGCCCACGGCAAGCGGCCACTGTACCGCCGTGACGGGGCCGCCGTGGCCGAAGGAGACGCTGCACGGATCAACATGGACTCCATGTGGCAGATGTGGTCTCCCAGACGCGGAGACCGGGAAGCGGAGAAGGCTCACTGCATCCCTGCGGCAACAGCGGAGACGTAACCCAAACCCAAACCGACACGTCGGCGGGGGGGGGGGGGGGGGGGGGGCGCACATAACCCACCCGAGGCGCGGAGGGGACGGGGACGGAAGCAGAGACCGGAAACCGGCAGACCCCACTGCAGACTCATCACTAACTGACCGGACATCCCTAAAACACCTGGATGATGGAGACTGTGCCACACACAATACCGCTCGGCCGTGGGGGCCTCAGGCACGCCGAGAGGCCCGTCTCCGGGACGCACGCACCACACGACCCCACTTACGTGGCCTTCTCCAAGGCCAAGCTACGATGACAGAGACCGGGCCAGAGGCCGGAGTGAGGTCCTGTTCTGTGCCTGGCCCGTGATGGCGGTCCCAGGAAGCTACGCGCACCAAAGCTACAAACAGACTCACTGTACAGCAACTTACAACAAAACGTTACGAATCGACCATTGTTGGTGCAAGGTCAGGATCCAGGGAAGCATGCCAGGAGAGCCGGAGTGGTCTACAGGGCACGGGGCAGAACGCCCGTCCCGTGTACCTTCGAGAAGACACCACCCAGAGACCAGCACAGGTAAGGAGCACAGAGCAAGAACCCGCTAGGCCCAATTCCTGTCCCAGGAGTTCTCAACGGGTTTCTCCAAAGGGTGCATGTTTCCGAAGTGGCAAGTTGTTTCCCCACCAGTGACAGGTCGGTCCAAGGGGGCTCCAGGCCTCCAGAACTGGGAGAAGTGCCCACAGCAGGCAGACCAACAGTGTGCGGGGTTCATGGGAGCACCTGCTGGGAGCCAGACCAACAGTGTGCGGGGTTCATGGGAGCACCTGCTGGGAGCCATCTGCCTAGGAAAGGGACGGGACTGTCCCAGGGGCCTGGCCATGGGCCTGCGCGGCCACCTGGCCCAGAGGGTTCCCAGCAAGGCAAGTGTCTATGAGAAAAGGGATGGGAAGGAGCCCCAGCCTCAGGGAGGAAGGAGAGTAAACTAGATTAACAGCCCACAAACTGGCATCAGACTTGCAGAAGGAAAAACAAGCTAGTCAGTTTGAGGAGAGACGACCACATGGTCTGGAAGAGACCCGAGGGGCAAAGGGAACACCTCGTTGATGCGCTGTGGCCCAGGACCCGTCCACGCGGCTTCAGGGACATCAGGACGCCAAGGTGCTGTGCAGGGGCCCGCCGGGCACCCCCCACCCCTCTACACACAGGCACCGGGTCCTGCCAGGATCTAAGAAACACACAGCACGAGAGGCACCCTGCAGGTGCCCCACCGAAACCGCATCTCTGGAGCACAGAAGC
The DNA here is from genome assembly GCF_016509475.1 of Prionailurus bengalensis. Lineage (NCBI taxonomy): Eukaryota > Metazoa > Chordata > Mammalia > Carnivora > Felidae > Prionailurus > Prionailurus bengalensis. The sequence goes on from NC_057346.1 coordinate 115,789,972, forward strand.
TTTTGTCCCAGGACTTAAAAAAATGACTTCAACCCTCTGGCTTCTTTCGTATTAATTTCCACAAACACGATAATCTTCCTATCGTTTCTCTGGGCTAAGACACATTCCCTGAGGAGCCCCAGACAGCTCCAGTCACAGATCTTTCCATCCTCCGAAAAAACACAAGGATTATCTGAAAATGAAAAACAACTTTTTGTCCTTTGAAATAAATGTTCCCACTGTCACTCGGTCAGTCACCCCCGGCCCTGTGGAAACAGGAATAAGGAATAAGTAGGCCTCCCTCTGTCCCATCCGAGGCAGGAAGGAGCACAAAGTCCAGGACCCAGAGGGAGAGCACAGGGCACCCAAGTCTCACAGAACAGCAGACTTCAGAACTGCTAAGGTCAAGTGCTACTAGGAAGTAACATTTTTATTACTCATTATGATGAAATGCATCTTTACGAAGGCTCCCTCCTTCTGTACAGCAAGGGGACCTGAGCAGATGCTTTTCCAAAGACACAACGGCCAACAGACACGTGGAAAGGTGCTCGGCGAAACTCGTTATCGGGGAAGTGCAAATCAAAACCAGTGAGCTGTCACCTGACACCTGTCAGAATGACTAGCGTCAAAAAGACAAGCCACCAGTGTCGGAGAGGAGGAGACCCCGTGCGCTGCCGGTGGTGCGAACTGGCGCAGCCTCTGCAAACAGTGTGGAGGTTCCTCGAGGAACGAGAATAAAGTTGCCGTAAGACTCAGTCATCCCACCTGCGGGGACTGGAGGGAACAAGACGCCAAGCTGGAAAGACACTCGCTCCCCTAGGGAACCGCTGCCTTACTCAAGCAGCCCAAGTGCCCACCGACTGGCCGGAAAGGAATGTGACCCAGCCACACCCAGGAATGGAATCTTGCCATCGGCAACACGGTGGCCCTCGAGGGCATCGTGCTGAGATCAGTCGAGAAAGACAAACACCACGTGATCTCTCCTATGTGTGGAATCCAGACACAAAACCCAAGCTCACAGATACATACAGAGGCACTCTGGATGAAGGCAGAAACGTGGGTGCAGACCACCTGCTGTCAGGAAGACGAAGTGGGGTCTGCATGGTCAGGACTCGATCCCTGACACGGCAGTCACTACAGGCAGCCGGCAGTGGTGAAGGGAAATGCCAGGTCGGCGCCCAGGAGACAGAATGCCGAGAATTCTTTCCGACCGCCGCTCAATCCACGGCCTGTGCTTTCCTCCCATTTTTCCCTGTGAAGTCCACGTTTCCCGCTCTGACAGTTTTCCCTGGAGAGGCAACGGGGCACAGTGGGAAAATACGGATTTTGGTCATCAGCTTTGCCACTCAGTAGACTTGCGGTCTTAAGCAGCTTTCTTCGTCTTTCAGAGCACCATTTCCACGTGCGGAACACTCGGGGAGACCTCCTGTCCCTCCCAGACGCCCCCTGTCCCACCTCCCTGGTGCTGGGAAGACCAGCACATCCTCTGGGTTAGTGGCTAATAGAGAACTCAGGGAGCTCTGAGCGGCCGTAAATCCCGTGACTCTCCAGTCACTCAGCAAGGGCGAGGGCGTGAGGACAGCTGGCTCCCTGCCACGATGAGTGGAAAATACCCAGCTGTCAGTCCCTCTCTCGAGATGACCACGCTCATTATGCCAAGTGGGCAGGAAGGCAGGCCCGCCAAACCAATTAGAGAAAACATGAAGGTGTGGCTGGCACACTGAGAGCACAAGGCAGCCTCGGCCAGGAAAGGCCAAGACCAGAGGGCCTGCCCCAGGTGTGCCAGAAGTGCCTGCGGCCGTGACACTGACCCTCCCCGGCTGCTGATCAACATGACCAAAGAGGAATCCGCTGCAGAGTCAAGCTTTCCAGATCCGGGCAGAGCTGGCAAAGCCCGACCCCACAATGACCGAGAAAGGCGTTTTCCAGAACCTGGGGCACCGAGATCACCCCTGCACACTCTTGCTGCTACTATCGGACGCTGTGGACAAGAGTCCTGGGGTCGCCGAGAGTGCTCACCCGAGGCCCAGTGTTACAACACACAAGCACACAGCAAGCACTCCCACAACGTCACAACCGTCCCTCCCCTCCCTGCTTTAGGAGCTGGTTAGGAAGTGTGCCAATCCGGTGTCAATTCACCCACCTTCCATCCACAGGTGGCAGCGTTCAGTAGCACCTCTCCAGGACATCAAGTCTCCGAGTGGCTCCCAGATAATCTTTAGGAAACGAGGGCTAACACATCTTTGTGCCGTCCCTCCGAGTCTGCGGTCCTGCTTCCCCCTGGATGTTCTGCACCAGAGGACCACCCCAACCAGTAGAAGACTTGGTGTCCTTGCCACCACAGACCCAGGCAGTCCTCACGCCCGCCCCCTTGGGCCTTGTTTCCGGGAGGCCAGCCTCAAGCTCCAAGGCACAGGCAAACCCTGAACCGAATTACACAGCCCCTGGCTGACAGGGGATAACAAAGACACTCCAGAGTCCTCCTACGTGGCCGTGCACAGCACCGTCACTGGGCATCTTTGGGGAAAACCCTAAAAGTAAGGTTTCGAATCCTGCAAAAGTTCCTTTGAGTAATTCTGGAACAAAAAAATCATTTCCACAAATACTAACTTTTAATCTTTACAGGAGGTTTTGTACCATTCGTTACTAAAACTCTCTCAAACACAAAATAAAAGTTTTCAAAACCGTAACACATCAAGTCAGCGAGGAGAGACTAAAAAGGTGGCAAGTGGCTAAGCTCTACAGGTAAGAATGAGTAATTCTCACCAAGCAGGCATCTGGTTACCTGCCAGGAGAAATGAGAAGTTCCTTCCCCTATACAGGTGAGGGGGGGCCTGGGACGCAGCAAGGGCCTGCACGGACCACAGAGCACAGCACCCCTCACACCCGCGGTGGGGAGGCAGGAGCCATCCACCCAGGAGATCCACGAGGCAGGCCCCTGAAGCTAGCCAGCCCTGTCACACCTCCTCCTGGAAAGCCTTCCAGGCCCCCAGCAGCCCTCCTCATAGGTAAACTCGGCTATAGCAGGCACCTGTGTGTCCAGTACCCGACTGACCAAGCACCTTTGTGCACAGGACCCGAGGGCTGTCGTCGGCGTCTGCCTTTCACTGCACGAGGTGAGGCGTGTGCTCCCCGGTTCCTGCTGGGAGTATATCCCCTTCAGCCAGTATATCTCGTGATTCTGAGGCCCCAGGCTTACGCCAAAGTCTAAGCTTCCTGTTTGGTACCTGCTGCAGTCCCTAGAACAGCAACGGGCACCCAGCTGGGGCCCCCAAATATGTGCACGAGCAGGAAACAAGGACAGCCGCCGTGTCCTAGGATGAAGCCCTCCCTCCTGCAGCCCGAAGGGGCGTGCTCACAGACACAGCTGGTGGAGAGGCCTGGCCTGCATGCCGCAGGCCCAGCAGGTCCAAGAGTGCTCCGGTCTCTAGCTCAGGGGCCACAACGCCCTGGATGAGGCGTGCCATCCCTGTCTCGCTCCCACGGGCTCCGAGGCCACCTGAATGCACCGTGTCCCCAAAGCAAGGCTGAAAGCCAACCCTGCACGGCAGCTGCCAGCACCCACAGGGAAGACACCAACTTCGTCCAGATGCAGGGCTGCAGCCCTATCAACACCCACCACCACCCTGTACCTCTCCTGAATCCGATAAAAACCACGACACCCATTCGGCCCCACGCGCGCCTCCTCTTCGGTTTCTGCCCCTGCGGCGGCACCCTCCCCTGAAACGTCCAATTACTCCCGTCAGGCTCTCCGCATTCCCCGACCAGACCTTCCGTGACAATCCCACGGTTCGGTTCTCTGAAAAGCTGCCTCCACGTGGCATTCCCTTTGCAGCTGGAGGCCACATCTACCTCCCTCTGTCCCCCAGGGCCTACCGCAGGCCTCAAATGCAGGCACTGTCTTCTTGACAGGAACTCAGCATCCAGCAAAGAAAACCAAACCCCAGCCCTCAAGAAGCATGCTGTCTAGTACACGGGGTTTCTCTCTCTTACAGAGCAGCAAGGAGGCTGGGGAAGGTGAAGGGCTAGTCCAAGGTCACAGAGCCATGTGGCGTAGGAGCCACGCCTGGGACCTCACATACAGAAGTGCCCAATTCAGCATAAAGCAAGAGCGTGAACTCTTCCAACACAGGCTCGGGGCGGGGGGAGCGGTCAGGAATGCTCCCGGAGGCCTCTCCCTCCCCAACACCCGTTGAGGCAGACTGCGGGCAGCCTGACGCCGGGGCCTGGCTTGCAGACAGCGGTACGGGGGTCGAAGAGCAGGCTCCGCGAGAAGCCCCTGAAAGAGACAGAACCCTCATTTGACAAACAGCCGCTCAACTCCTGGCACGTGGGAAGGTGCTCGCGCTAACGTTACTGCTACGCGCTGGGGGGAGAAGCCGATTCCGCACGACGCAGGCGCTGCGAAGAAACAAGATGACAGAGGGCACAGGTGAATTTGGGACAGGAAAAGCCTCTCCGACATGACTCTGGAGCCTCCTCCTCCCGGCATATGGGGCAGGGGTCACAGGTGCCGGGCGGGACCGCCGCGAGGGACCAGCCGCGGCCGGGCGGGTCTCGCAGGCGCCCCTCCACCCCGGCACGACGTGCCCATCACCCTCGCGCCCCCCGGGCCCCCCCCCCCCCCGCCGACCGCCGCCCCTCACCAGAAAAAGGTGTTGGTGCCGTCGTCGTAGACCTCGGACTCCGTGCTGCGGCGGCCCGCGCCCGGCCCGCTCGCTCGGCCTGCGGTCGCGCCGTCGGGCGGCTCCTCCAGCGAGGCCTTGCCCGCCGGCACAGGGGACCCCTGCCGCGGTCCCCCCGCGCCTCTGCGCTCACCCCTCCGCATGGCGCCAGCCCAGCCGCTCCGCCCCGCGCCTTGACCCCACGCACAGCGGGTCACCGCGAGGGCGCGCTGCGCACGGCGCGAGGAGCGCCGGGAAGGGGTCGCGGCGCTCCCACGGCGGGGGCTTGGGAGAGCAGGGGTTGGGGGCGGCTAGGAAAGGGTGGGCGGTGCCTTGTGGGACTTGTAGTCCCTGCGGCCGGGCCGCGGGGCACGCTGGGTCTCGTAGTCTCCGACGCCGCGGGTCCGAAGCAGTGCTTGCTGGGAAGGATGCCGCCTCGTTGCTAGGAAACCGGAGCCCGCGGGCCGGGTGAGCTGGCGTCTCCCCGCGTCCTGGCGCGTAGGGGCAAGGCCAGACCCTCCTGCCCCGGCGGCGGGCCCCGAGCCTCTCGACCCCTTCGCCCTTCCGAGCGCCGGCCCTGGCCCCGCCGCAGCCTCGCCCGCGCTGCCTTGGAGCGTCTTCCCGCCGCGTGGTCGCACCCGCGTCCCTTTGGGGCGCCTCTCCACCCTCTATTCGACGTGCGAGGGGCCAGGTGCCGCCAGCCGCTCGGGGCTCTAGTCCGCAGGGTCCGCGGGCAGGCGGGTGGTTCTTTCACGGGGTCTCCGCGGTCGCAATGCCGTGGATTTGCTGGTTTGGGTTGGCTCAAATTGTTAATACGATGAGGGCCCCCGCAGAAAAACAAAGGGGAAAAAAAAAAAAGGCCCCTAAGCTCTTTGCTTTGAAGAACAGTGGCAGCTCCTTTGAAGCTTCCCGGGCAGTTACATGTGACACTAGGTGTGTGCCCAAGGGAGGATACAGAACAGGACACAGATGTCCTTGGCAACATGATTCGCAGTAGCCAGAGGGGCAAGCAAGCTGAGGTCCCAGAACTGGTGGATGGCTACCCAAAGTGTGGTCTGTCCGTACAACCATGGGAAATCACTCGGCCCTAAACGAGGAACAAAGTGAACCTGGAAAGCATTATGCTCAGTGAAAGAAGCCAGTCCCAGAAGATTACATATTATATGATCCATTTACACGAAATGTCCAGAATAGGCAAATTCATGGAGACATTAAGATTAATAGTTACCACGGGCTGGGAAAGGGAAGGGGGCTGGGGGAGGTGATTGCTAAAGGGTACTGGGTTTCTTTAAAGGGCCATGGAAATACTCTAAAATTGCGGTGATGGTTGCACACATCTGTGAATTCACTAAAATCTACTGAACTGCACACTCCAAATGGCTGAATTGTGTGATATGTGAACTACACCTCAAAACTGTGTTTAATGTATATGTATGTGTTTACCTTGTGAACCCTAAAAATGAAACCGTCAGTTACTTTGCAAGCAAAATGGGTTTATTCTGGAATAACATTGCAACCTAGGACAAGCTAGCCACAAGAAAACCATAGGCACGTCTTGGGAACAGAAGGGAGGAGAGCTCTTTTACAGAGGGAGGGAAGAGTTGGGGGAGGGAGCTGTTATAAACTAAAAGTCCATTCGAGTAAACCGAGAGTTGGAAGTATAGTGGCTTCTTATTGGCTGAGCTGTTGCCCCAGGAAGAGAAAATCTTGCTTCCTCTTGCTGGGGTTCTGAAGTACTCTCCACCTGCAAGGTGTCTACCTTCCTGTTGGCTGTGTTGACAACTAGTGCTGTGCGTGAGCGCTCCCCCTGCTGGCCTCCTAACTCCATTATTTTAAAATATTAAAAAAAAATTTTTTAAATGTTTATTTATTTTTGACAGAGAGAGAGAGAGACAGAGCTTGAGTGGGGGAGGGGCAGAGAGAGAGGGAGACACAGAACTTGAAGCAGGCTCCAGGCTCTGAGCTGTCAGCACAGAGCCCGACATGGGACCCGAACCCACGAACTGTGAGATCATGACCTGAGCTGAAGTCCATCGCTCAACCGACTGAGCCACCCAGGCGCCCCCAAAAATATTTATTTATTTTAGCGTGTGCCAGTGGGGGAGAGGCAGAGACAGGGGACAGAGGATCGGAAGCAGGCTCTGTGCTGACACGCTGACGGCAGAGAGCCTAACGTGGGGCTCAAACTCACGAACCTCGAGATCATGACCTGAGCTGAAGTCAGACGCTCAGCTGACTGAGCCACCCAGGTGCCCACCCTCCTGACTCCATTCTAAACGCGATTTCCTTTTACTAATTTTCACATTTTCCCCTTTTGATCAAGATCGTTCTTTGAAAGCATCCTGATCAAGAGTCAGGTTTTCCATATTTAATGCATCTGTCTCTCAGTGCTAGGGAGGACCTTTTCTGGTTGTCATGTTCCATGATGGAGGGAAAGTGCACAGCAGTTGGAAACCACTTAAGGCCACGCTGAGTAACAAGGAAGGTCAGGAGGGAGGACTCCCAGGTGCTCTCCATCTCTTGTGCGTGTTTATCGAGATCATAAGCATTGGAGATCATGGCTTTGGTACACCATTTTTACAAAAGTTTGGCAGGTGACAAAATGCAAAACTTAGACAAAACAGAAGTAACACTACAATTCCAAATCGTGTGATGCTTCTAAACTAGGACCCTAGGTCTGAAAGTAGCCAACTGAAATATTTATTGGCACCTGTTCTGACTTAGGGGAGAAGAGTTCTCCTCACAAAGGCAAACCTGGAGTCACGTATGCCTCCTGGAGGTCCCCACTTGAAGCAGCCACAAAAGCAGAATAGTGAACGCCATGAGAGCACACAGGATCAGGTGCGTTTGGGAGATTACAGTGCAGGTATAAACATGATGCAATGACTGATGAACTCTTTGCAATAGCAAAACCTCAAGGATGTATTAAAACTATGTTGTTATCGGGGCGCCTGGGTGGCGCAGTCGGTTAAGCGTCCGACTTCAGCCAGGTCACGATCACGCGGTCCGTGAGTTCGAGCCCCGCATCAGGCTCTGGGCTGCTAGCTCAGAGCCTGGAGCCTGTTTCCGATTCTGTGTCTCCCTCTCTCTCTGCCCCTCCCCCGTTCATGCTCTGTCTCTCTCTGTCCCAAAAATAAATAAACGTTGAAAAAAAAACTATGTTGTTATCTTGGGGCGCCTGGGTGGCTCAGTCAGTTGAGCGTCCGACTTCGGCTCAGGTCATGATCTCACAGTCCGTGAGTTCCAGCCCCACGTCGGGCTCTGTGCTGACAGCTCAGGGCCTGGAGCCTGCATCAGATTCTGTGTCTCCCTCTCTCTCTCTCTCTCTCTGCCCCTCCCCCACTCTTGCTCTGTCTCAAAAATAAATAATAAAAACATTTTAAAAAATTAAAGAAAAAACTATGTTGTTATCTCAAAAGAACCGATTGGAAACAACTGTTACCCAATCAGACGGCCTGTGTGCTCGCTTCAGCAGCACATATACCAATCAGCCTGTAAGGTTGCAAATTCAGAAGCTAGGAATCTGGATAGGAATCTGGAGCCGGATACTCGTTCAGATGAAGGAAGGACTTGTGAATCCTGAGCCTTCGAACCATCCAGAAAAAACAGCTGAAAAGATGAATTTGTCCCAGGTTCGTGGTGAGGCTGTTTACAAAAGGCCATCATCAAAATAGATTTTGTCTTTCTCAAGGTTTTGGGAAATGCGGACAAGGGCATTGTCTTTCTGTGAAAGAGAGAAGCGGCAGCAGTGAGAAAAGGTACAGGGGCCTGTCTGGACGTCTCGGGACAGTGTCTCGTCAGGTGTCCTGTGCTTCAATTCTGGGAAGTCCACTCTCAGGACACCAGCTGGTGTGCAGGGCTAGTCGGGGTTTGGTGCTGTCTTCAGATGCGTCGTGTGAGTCCAAGAGTTTATTCCCTGGAGTTTGGCAGCACGAGGGTTGGTTCAAAGTTCCTGATAAGGGCCTTCCCAGTGAGGTTGAAGAGAGCCTTTCTGGATGTGTCATTTTCCCACAAATGAAGTCTCCAGATTGCAAGCTATGATGCTTCAGGTCGTTGTCTCCAGGAGCCCACTGTGAAAAAGATTGCTCTACCAAAGCATGGTTACTTGCTTTTTAATGTTTGTTTATTTTTGAGAGAGAGAGAGAGAGAGAGAGAGAGAGAGCGCGCTAGTGGGGGAGGGGCACAGAGGGAGACAGAGAATCTGAAGCAGGCTCCCCGCCATCAGCACAAAGCCTGGTGTGGGGCTGGAACCCACAAACCATGAGATCATGACCTGAGCTGAAGTTGGATGGATGCTCAATGGACTGAGCCACCCAGGCGCCCCAAATCACGGTTACTCTTAATGGAAGCAATTAGACCTTTACGGTACTGACGTGTATCTCCTTTTAGCAACTGTGGGTCAGGGAGGCAGGGCCAAGTGCACTGGGCATCTTGTGACTGCCTCAAAGGGTGAGAGTCTATGAGTTTCCAAGGGAGTGGATCTGAGGTTTAGACGGACCAACGGCAGTTCTTCTGACCAAGGTATTTGGACGGTCTCGACAAACTGTCCAATTAAGTCTTAAAAGTGTTATTTGTGCATCTGACAAACTCTGAGGATTGGGGATGAAATGCATGGTGACAGTGCTATAAACCCGGCTGAACAGCACAGACTTGCCAAAGCCACCGGCCAGTAAAATGGATTGCCTGGTCCTATGCAGTTCAAGAGGGGTTCCCAGGTAGGGATAATCTTTTCTAACAGAATTTTAGCCACAGAAGAAGCAGTGGCCTGTCTAAGAGAAAACTTTGGCCCAGCGAGAAAACATACAAACCGTGACAAAAACATATTTATGTCCACGAGATGGGCCAGCTGTGTGAAATCCATTTGTGTGAATGGGATTCTGTGGATGGCACTTCGGACAGTTCGGACAGGAAGGTGGGCACTTCTCGTTGCCTCATTAATATTTCCCCACCCGTGTTGGGTCACGAGTGCTGTCACTTTGTCAGTAGGTTAAATGCTCGTCCAGGGGTAAGTAGTGGGAGTTTCAGACTTTCTGATGCGGCCAGATTATTATTTGGTCCAAACCAGAGCTCTCTTCCTTTCCAGCCAACGGTTCTTGGGTTTCCCCCTCTGGGACCAATTGCTGGGCATCCACATTATCATAGGAAAAAGCACCCTTCGGACCAGATTGGCCTTGGGAGCAGCGAGCTGTGGCAAATGGTGTCCGTAGGGTGTGAGGCTGCTGAGGAATAAGGATGCTGTTTATTGCTTGGAGGTCCCGGACAAAACTCCCACCTCAGTCACTGAGTTTTCTCAAAGTAGGTGTTCCGGGGACGAGTACGGGAGGCGGTGAAGCCCCAAGCCTGGTAGTCCTCTGTAACGGGCTTGATGCCTTGAAGGGCGTGCTTATTTATGGGGTGTTCATTCGTTCTTGTTGGGAGGTGCACCGATACTGCACTCTGCCTGTATCAGCTGAAGATTTTGCCCATAGAGAGGGTGGTAGATGACCCACTAGGGGCCAACAGCCAGTGTCCTCAGACTCAGCGATAGTGCCATCGAAGACACAGCATAAAAAAGATACTGAAGAATCATTTAATTTTCCCTGGTTGCCTATTTTGATTACTATTGTCAAATTCTAGAATTATCTCCTCCTTTTGGGAGAAGCAAATTCTGACATGATGCTTTTCTAAGAAATCTCAGCCCAATAAAGGAGGACTAGAGGCAGAGGAACTGAGGAGAAAAGGGCGCATACCCCTCAAAGGGCCAGACAGGAGGAGTAGGCTCAGAGACAGGAACCTGTTGGGGTTTATGAGAGAACCCCACCATTGGAACCGTGTTAATACATTGCAGCAGGGGCTGCATCATAGCTGGGGGCTGGGCACCAGGCGCACAGTTCCAGGGCCAATAAGGACACAGAGAGGTTCTCTCCCAATCTGGAGAGAAAGGACCAGAGCCCCATCAGTAGGAATTAGGAGGACACTGGGACAGCCTCACGGGAGCACTCCATCTTCCCCAGTGCCTTGGCTCTTTGTAGTAACAGCAGAAACAGGAGGCAGGGGTTGGGTTTGTTGAGGGGCCTTCATTTGCTGGAGCTGAAAATTGAGGATTGTAGTGGTCTTTCCTTTAGGTGACTCCTCGAGGATGCCAGCGAGCTGGTTTGCCAAATTAACTAAATCCGGAGTGGACATAGTTTCCCATTATATCTTGGTCCTTTTAACTAAAAGAGAACAACCCCAGTTCAGCCTGTCAATGGACATGGAGTTAAGAGCTACCAAGGTGGATTCAGCATCTACAGCAATCCAGAATGGCCTTCGAAGATAATTTGGAGTAGATGGTGATAGTCATGAACAGGTTCGTCAGGCTTTTGTGTGCAAGCCTGGATCTTGTTCTGATCGACAGGCTTAGGAAAAGCTGTAAGCATTCAGTGGAGATTTTCCAGTGAATGTTCTAGCATCTTGCCAAAATTTAGGCATCTGTTTCTTTAAATCCCTTCCAGGATGTTCCTATTAGGATGTTTTCATCCAGTGTTTGGCCCGACCCTCACCAACAAGCATGTGGACCCATTGATATAAATCTGAGCGCTCAGATTAGTAAATTTGAATAACTATGTTAAATTCTTCAGCAAATTTATGGGGTCTCAGTCATTTTAGGAAACTCTTTCACTATGGCTCAAAACTCAGCCTTAATCCAGGCAACGTAAGCAATGTGGCGTTCTTCGGGACCCCCAGCAGAGTTAACTGTAGAGGGGTAGGTATTAATAGGTTTGGGAGAGGAGGGGTGAGGAGAAGTTTGGAGGGAAAAGGAAGCTCATCAAAAGGGTTAGAATGAGAGATGGGTAGAGGGGGGTTGGGGACAGTGAGGAGAGAAGAGAGGGAAACGGTGCCAGAGGTGGGGCCTGAGCGCAAGGCCCCCCCACCTGTCAGGAGACAAAGAAGATGGGGAGGGGACAAGGCCTCAGAAGCCATGTGGACATCTTTCAATTGTTTGCCTGCCTCGGTTAGTTTACAAATAGTACTTTGCAAAAAGGCAGACTTTGAATCCAAAAACTGTTTGGAAGCCTCAAGGTATCAATGAAAATAAGCATCCAATTCAGTTTTGACAATTTTAGAGCCCATGGCTGTCCGATTGAGTTGTGAGGAAGGGAAATTTGGGGAGCTTGAAAGTTCCCGATAAAAGCCATTGAAGTTGTAAATTGTTTTTTGTTAAGTTAGTCCATATAAGAATGCACGTGAGGAGGGACCACAGTTTTTAATCATGGAACCGGCGGGGCTCCCAGAAGAGTGGGGGTAGGGGCATGCTGAAAGCATTTTGATCACTGGGATCCCATTTCCCAGAGGCTTTTCTCCAGAGTGAAGAGGAAAATTCCTGAACAGCACAGCCCCAGTAGGAATGGCTGGGCTCTAGAAAGGAGTCAGACAAAGGCCAAACGAGTGCTCTCTGAAAGGATAAAGCCTTAAAGCAGGTCCCGAATAAAGCCTGGAGAGCTCAAAACAGAGAGTGAAGCACAAATCCAGGCAAAAACTCACATTCAAACCCCAGGGTTGGCTAGGAAGCAGTGAGCCCAGCTGGCGCTGAGGGTGCTGGCACCTGTTTGCTCACCAGCCTCAGTCGCTGGGTGGGGTTGGGGGGGGGGGGCGGTGTGTGTGTGCATCCTGCCTGCATCCCACTTCTGACACCTAGTAATGTTTTCCTTAAAAATAGATCTGCCAGTTATTTTACCAGCGAAATGGGTTTGTTTATTCAGGAATAGTAGAAAATTGCTATTTGGGACAAGCAAGCTATGACCAAACCATAGAGAGTTCCCTAGAACAGAAGAGAGAAATGCTCTTTTATAGAGTAAGTGAGGGAGTTGGGAGGACCTCTTATAAACTAGAAGTCCATTGGACTAAGAGCTGGAAGTGTAGTGACTTCTCATTGGCTGGGCCATGATGGCCCCCCGTTGGCTGGGTTGTTGAGGGAGAGGGAGGGGAGAAAACCCTCCTTCCTTCCCTGGGGCTGTGAAGCCCATTGGGAATGCAAAGGGCTGCGGGAGTGAGGGATGCACATGAGAGCTCCTCCTGTTGGTCTTCACTGAGTGTGAGTCAGGTTTCCTTTATTCTGTTTCACTGTATAGATATCTATATAGAGATGTACTCTCACCTGGCGCCCTTTCCCAGGCCCACTCACCAAGCATGGGGCCTGATTGTGATGTGACTCCAAGTCGCAGTCCCTGACCACTATGCTGAGCCTCCCAATAGGCCAGGCACCAGTAGATGTGCAAAGAAATGCTGGCTCTCTGGAGGTGTGCTCTCTGGCTTGTGAAACCGAATAAAGGAACCCTTGTTTAGAATGGAGTTGGGAGACCAGCAGGAGGCGTGCTCACTAGTTGTCAACTGTAGAGCCAACAGGAAGAGACACACCTCACAGGTGGATGCCACTTTACAACCCCAGGAGGAGGAAGCAAGCTTTCCTCTTAGGCAATAGCCTAGCCAGCGAGAGGCCACTACACTCCCAGCTCCCAGTTTACTCCAGGGGACTTCTGGTTCACAACAGGCCCCTAACCACCCCCTTCCTCTGTTCTGGGAACTTGCCTGTGGTTTTGCTGTAACTTTCGTGTCCCAGATTTTAATTCTCTGCTATTCCCAGATAAACTCATTTTGCTGGTAATTCTGGTTGATGGTGTTATTTTTAAGGTTAACAGGCCTTCCAGGATGCCCTCTGTCCAGCCTTGGGCCAACTCCACACCCCAGGCCCTGACCCCACCTACACGGGCCTGGGCTGCCAACTTCTCTGTGGCCACCGTCCAGTGCACGTGCGAGTGTGAGGCTAGGGCTGCACCTTGGTCTCCGTCCCAAAGGCCACAAGGAGTCACACAAGGTCACTTTCACCCGAACTAGGACCGCGGTCCCCACTGCACTGGCCTGCCTAGACTGACACGCCGAGACTTGCTTTATCCAGGGAAGCGATGCTGGACCCGGGTGCCTAGAGCAGGTCAGCTCCTGCCCCCCCTTCTTTCCAGCAAGCACCCCACGGGCTGGTTCCTCACTCTGCCCTGAGGGCCCCTCAGAGCCATCCTCAAGGCCCCTTTTCTCCACCCCAGCTCTGTTCCACCCAAATTCCCAGTGCTGCCCTCTGCTGTAGGGATAACTTCTTGGATATGGGTATTTCTCCCAAACTGTGCTGGGAGCCACCCCCCTCCTACGTGAAGGGGGCCACTGCCTCTCCAAGGCACAGACACTGGACAGGATAGGGCTGGGCGGGGGTGGAGCTGGATAGGGTCTGTCAGGTTTGGGGGCCGGAGTGGAACACTGGGCAGGGGCTGAGCCAGACCCCCGGGGGGTGCCCTCTGCCCTGAGTGCAGACCACATGTTAGTTAACAGTCGCCACCAGGCTCTGGCCACATGCCAGTGAGAATTCCCAAAGCTTTACAGACGCTAACTATTGTGGGGCACCTGGGGGGGCTCAGTCGGTTGAGCATCTGACCTCTGCTCAGGTCATGATCTCATGGCTTGTGGGTTCAAGCCCCACGTCGGGCTCTGTGCTGACAGCTTGGAGCCTGGAGCCTCCATCGGATTCTGTGTCTCCGTCTCTCTCTGCCCTCCCCCTGTTCATGCGTGCTCTCTCTGTGTCTCAAAAATAAATAAGAACATTAAAAACAAAAAACAAATGCTAACTACTGTGACCTCCACACCCTCTCGGGTTCTATTTTTCGTCTCGGCCTGAGAGACGGAGATGCTGAGGCACAGAATGTTGGTGAGCCCCCTACTCTCAGCTCTTCTGTCCCCACTGGAACCTAGAGCTTCTCCCGAACCCCCTGCTCTGCAAGGAGCGGTCCACCTGCGGCCTCGCCCCTGGGCCTGAGCTCACCTCCACCGTGTCCCCGCCTGGACCACTATCCTTCACTCTGGGTACGGCCTGGCTCAACCCTCCCTTCAGATACACGTGGCCTGGCAGGGTCCACCATGGGACTCAGGAGCGGGGAAGTTGTCTCAGAAGCCCAGCACTTTGTGGCTCAGGAGGCCTGGTGGCAGGTCAGAGCACTTAGCAGAGCAGCTCTGACGACACGGTCCAACACCCCGTGCCTGGGGCTCGCAGGGGGCCCGAGTCAGCCGGACTCGCCCGCCTGGGGAAGGGCCCAGCGGCCCTGGGCTTCCTCAGCCACACGGGTGATTGCCTGAAGGCCCAGGCACCAGGGGCTGTGAAGGCGGCCGATTCTGGCCTCTCGCAGGCATAGCTGGTCCTGTGAGCACAGCACACGGAGCCACAGATGTGGGTGGCGTGTGTCCTGGCCTCAGATCCCAAGGTTTCCCGAGGCCCGAAGGACCCACATTCGTGGTGGTAAATACTGAAAGCATTCACGGAAATGCTCTCGTAAAACACCCTTACAGGGAAGGGAGAGAAATCTGCGGGTGTCGCCACGACGCCTGTAAGTCTGTAAAGGTGAACACACTGCGGAGAACTCCCCCACATTCTGTTTTCTGAGGGCTGACGGAGAGGTTGGGGCTACGGGACTGTCAGCCCAGGCAAGAACGACTCTTTGCTCCTTAAAAACAGGAGCTGCTGAAGGGGCGCCTGGGTGGCGCAGTCGGTTGAGCGTCCGACTTCAGCCAGGTCACGATCTCGCGGTCCGTGAGTTCGAGCCCCGCGTCAGGCTCTGGGCTGATGGCTCAGAGCCTGGAGCCTGTTTCCGATTCTGTGTCTCACTCTCTCTCTGCCCCTCGCCCGTTCATGCTCTGTCTCTCTCTGTCCCAAAAATAAATAAACGTTGAAAAAAAAAATTAAAAAACAAAAAAACAAAAAAACCAGGAGCTGCTGGGAATTTAAGGCCCAGAGGCCTTGGCTAGGGGAGCATCAGTGAGACAGAGCTGCCCCCAGGGCGAGGACATCAGGGCCTGGGGTCCCCACCCTGAAGCCCTGGTCTGACAGGCAAGGACCTGTGTCTGGCCGATCCCAGGAGCAGAGGCCCAGCCTGGGAGAGGAGTCTTCCCTGCAGGGGCCTGAGGACGGGGGTGGGGTGGGTGGGGTGGGGGTGTCTGCTGCCCCAGACGGGCGCTGTGAGCCAGAGAGGCCAGACGGAGGCCAGGGGCATCTGGGACCAGCCCAGAGAGAGCTTGGGAGGCCCTGACTCCAGCTGACCTGGCTGTGAGCCTCTGAGAACTGTCCTCACTGAGACATCAGAGTATCTTTGGGCCACAAGACAGGCCACTGGGGCTGGGAGGGCAGATTCCCAAGGTGAGGACATGCCCGTTCCTGCTTGCGGGATTTTACCTGGGGCACTCCCGGTGGCTTTGTCATCCTGACCCCCTCCGCAGCGTGGCCACCAGCCCCCAGTTAAAAGGAGTCGAGGCATGGGGCACCTGGGTGGCTCAGTCGGTTGAGCGTCCGACTTCGGATCAGGTCATGATCTCACGGTCCGTGAGTTCGAGCCCCGCGTCGGGCTCTGTGCTGACAGCTCGGATCCTGGAGCCTGCTTCGGATTCTGTGTCTCCCTCTCTCTCTGCCCCTCCCCCGCTCATGCTCTGCCTCTCTCTGTTTCAAAAATAAATAAAAACATTAAAAAAAAAACAAAACAAACCAAGGAGTCGAGGCAGCCTGGAGGCAGTGGGAACGGGAGGCCCGCCTCCTGCTGTACTTTGGCCTCACGGAGGACGACGGCTGGGCAGGGTGCTCTGGAGCTTGGAGGAGGAAGGAAAAGGGAGCAGGGTCCAGGGTCCGTGGCCCACGGAGGCCTCGTGCTCTCCCCAAGACAGGGCAGCATGGAGCCCGACACGGGTTCCAACCTGCGACCCTGGGATCATGACCTGAGCTGAAATCAAGGGTCAGACGCTCAGTGGACTGAGCCCCGCAGGCGCCCCGTAATGATTCAGTTTGTAAAAATGATGTGTGTTATGGAAAACTTGAGGAAAGCAAGCTGAGGGAAGAAAAGCGTATCCCTGCATTCACAGTTATATATATTCAACCTACTCTTCAGTTATTTTAAGGCATTTTCACTCAGTTGAGACAAAAAATGCATATGTGTTTTTAATCTGTGTTTTTTCACTTAACTGTGTAACATAAGCATTTTCCCATATGCGCGTAGCACTTTGAAAGAATACTCTGTAACGGCTCAGCGCGTTTTCTCAGACGTCTCCCTGCAGTTGGACATGCAGGTGGTTTCTAATTCTTGCCTCGAAGGACAGATTCATATACATTGTCATTATTTTGGGGTTTTTTCCTTAGGATAGTTTATAAAAAGTTAAGTTAATAGAGTATAAGCAGTTTTAAGGCTTCTGATGCTTTTTGCTGAATTGCTTTCCCAAAGGGCTGTGCCAGATGGGACCTGGTGATGAGATCGGCCTTTATCTTACATCCTGCACCGAGAGTAGGACACCTGTCCCTGTCGGGCCAGGCATTCCTCCCCCACCTGGGCTGGAGACGCCTGCAATGACGCCTGTGTCAGGGGAAATCCATTGGGTTGTTTTCACATGATGCGAATGTAAATGCAGACAGACCGCCCTGCGCGGGTGGAGTTGGAGACCAGGAGGAGACCGAGCCCAGGAGCTGGCTGGCAGCGTGGACCATGAGTTCGCAGTACTCGTGCTCAAAAGCCCTTGCCTCTGTTCCCTGAACTCTAATGGGCCATTTGAAGCCTGTTGGCCTGTGCACACTGCTGTGTGACCCTAGCGTCCTTCTCAGGAAAAGTGATCGTAGTTCCCAGGCTACCTTGCAGGAAGTTGTGGGCAAGTGACCAACTATGTGACAGGTGGAGCGCCCCTCCTTCACTTTCCTCTCCCTGCTGGCTTGAATGTGGCTGTGATGCCTGGTGGTTTAGCAGCCACTTTGAGCCATGTGGTGAGACCAAGTGTTTACAGTGGCAGAACAACAATTAATACCAGTCCTGGACTAACCCTGCCATGGGGACTCCGCGGCCTCAGTCTTAGTGCACGTGTCTGGGTTTGCTCCATCACACCCGCACAGGCTCCGTGCCGCTAGGTCCCTCTCTCCGTCCCTCTTTGTCACAGTTTGGTCCTGGCCCCTGCTGCTGTCACAGCCTGCCATGGGGTTCCCGAAGCAGAAATGTGGGTGAGATGGAGCCACATAATCCCAGAGCAAATGTGTGTCAACGCTGGGCCTGGACCACAGGGTCACATGGGCTGCATGATGATGTGCCCCGACGCTGTGGGCGCTGCCTGTCCCCCGTGACCTCAGGTGCCCACTAACGCTGTTCCATGTTTCCATGTGCCTCGCCCTGCTGCAGTTCCGCTCCGTCCTCAGCTTCCGAGCCGGGTGCCCCACGTCCCTGTTGGGGGCACTCTGCTCTCTGGTGGCCCAGAGCCTTCCCCAACTGCTGCCCTAGGACCATAGGATCCATGCGGCCCAGGGCCGGCGTGTGCCCTCAGGATCCCAAAGGTCCTCCCCTCTCCCAGTTGGGGTCCACAAAGCAGGGGCTCAGGGCAACAGATTCTTCTTCATCTTCAATCCTTCCTGCCCATTTTTCCTCTAAGGGAACAAACACTGGACTTGGGGAGTGGGAGTCAAGGGCTGGATGCTCTGGGGGCGAGGGGCTGGAGGAAGTGTGTCCTGGGATCTGGAAGAGTGAAGCCTGGGAGAGTGGGGAGTGCTCATGCGCTCCACGCGTGCTGTACCCCAGGAGGGAGGCGCCAATCTAACTCATCTTATAGGGGAACCCCCCTGCAGGTGAGGGCAACGCCCTCGGGTCGGGGGAGGGGTCCCCACCTGACCAGGTCCTCAGGAAGGTGTCAACACCCCCCCACACACACACACACAGGGAGGGGTGTGCCTTCCAGCACAGGAGTGGCAGCAGAAGGATCAGCCAGGAGAAGGAGGAAGAAGGAGGGAGGGGTGCGTCCCACGCGGAAGTCAGGTAGGACACGCCCAGCTGCCTTGCTGCCACACTCCGGTCCAGCTCTGTGGGCACCGCGATCGATCGATCGCTAGCCCCTCGCCAGACTCTGGGACCAGCATGCAGGTGAGTTGGGCTGGGCGGGGTCCATGCTTGTGGCCAGGCCATGCCCACCCCGTGGGCCCCTCCAGCCAGCCCTGCCAGCCTCGCCTGGAAAGTGCCCGTGGAGGTTCCCTGGAGCCCTCAAGGCTGAGGTGAGGGTGGCCAGAGCTCAGACGGAGCCCTGGGTTGGCTGGGGGTTGGAGCAGGACAGAGGGCAGATTTCCTCCTGCCCAGCCAGGGATTCTGGGGACCCCAGGGCCAGGCCTTTAGTGCATACGTAGGGCCTACAAGAGGAGAGCTTGTCCATCTCTAGACTTTGCAGCTCTGCCCTGCAGAGGGAGAGAGGGCTCTGGCCTCCAGGGTGGGCTGACCTGGGGTTGGGGAGGCCCAGGGTGGCCGACCGGGCCCTCTGCTCCCTGGGAGTCCTGCCCCAGGTGGGTTGGTGGCCGGCTGGGGGATGTTGGACTCTGATTCTGGGAGGCAGAGTAGGAGGCTGTGGGAGTCCCAGGGAGGTGGGCGGGAAAACATCCTGGGAAGACATCGTTTCTCCCCTCTGCCAGGGAAGGTCATCCGGGCCTGGGCCAACGACTGGGTAGCTCTGGGAGGAGACCCATGCCGAGGATGAGAGCGAAACCAGCCTCCCACTCAGCCTCCCTGGGGCTCTGCCAGGTGTGGGCCAAGCAGGCGGCCTCCCGCCCCACCTTTGCCCAGGGCCTCCTCGGCCCTTCCAGAACCAACTCTGGCACCTGGCTGCTCAGGCTAGCACACGGGCACACCTTAGCCTGACCCCAGCTTCCTCTGCCAGCCCTTTCCCCTCATGCCAGTCCCAAGCTGGGGTGAGGGAGACACTCGGGGCTGCCTAGGGGCCGGTGGGGAGGTGGCACGGGGTTTGGCTTAGGCTCGAGAATCAGTGCCTTGAAAGGGACGTACGCAGATGCAGACGGCAGGGAGGACTTGGTGGCCCCAGCCACGAGTGGGATCTGAACACACCCTTCCACTCCAATCCCGTCCATGGCTCCCCATGGCCCCAGCGGCCTGAGCAGCTTCCATAATCCCTCTTCTGCCAACCCCCAGCCTCACTTCCTGGCAGCTCCCTTCTTGCTCTTTATGCTTCTGCCAAGCTCAAGTGCTGAGTTCTGAGTCCCTGGGAGTACTAACTACCAAGTCCTTGTTGATGCTGAGCACTGAGTCTCTGGGAGGTACTGAGTACCAAGTCCTTGGAGGTGCTGAGTACTGAGTCCCTGGGAGGTCCTGAGTACCAAGTCCCCGGACACTGATTGCATGCTGCCCCTCAGGGCCTGTCCCTACATGTTTCCCTCTCCCAGGAACGCTGCCCCTCCTTTTTTGCCTCCTGCCAGCCTGTTGCCCTACAAGGCCAAGCTCCGGGCCGCCTCTCCAGGCCCCCGCGTCTACTTACACCGCACATCACCCTCAAGCCTGCTCTGTAGCAGGCTGCATCATAAAGGGTCTGGGGATGGGTGGATGGACACATGCGACGAGGAACTGACAGAAGGCAGACGGCCAGCTGAGGAGGTGGAGGGGGGCTGGGGGGGTGCAGATGACTGGCTTCAGAAGTTGAAGAGAGAAGCAGGTGTGGGGAGATTCGTTCAGGAAGGGTGGACCCAGGGCGTCTGGGCTGAGTAAGCGAGGGTGGGCTTCTCTGTGCTTGTACGCTTTAGTGGGGGCAGGAGGGTCCCCTGCTGGATGATGAAAGTCCAGGATGCCCATGGGGCCCAGGCAGAGGTGTGCTGTGACCCCAGGGTGAGATGTGCCACGGAGAGTGAGGGGCGGTCCAAACGTATTCCTTGTGCAGCTGGGGTGTCACCCATGCGTGCTCCATGTGGCCCACCTGATCAGGAGCTGGGTGGCAGTCCCACTGCACAGCAGTGTCCTCAGTCTCACTGGTGACCTAGAGGCCAAACTGGGAAGGACTGCCCCAGCTCTAACTGTTCGTGTCCTGTGCTGTCGGGGCGGGAATGTCTCCCAGGAGTTGTGGTGTCTCCAGAAGTTTCCTCGTTTGGGGCCACTCTGGCCCGTGTTGCGCCGTGGGCCCTGGCCCACTAGGTGTGCGGCTCGCCGGGGGTGGAAGCTGGAAGGACTAAAGGGAGAACAATATGGGTCTCCGAGCCTGCACCCCTCATCTGTGCAGGGACTTGCCTGGGGTCTGCACATGGCCGAGGCCAAGTGTGTAGGGACAGCCCCTGTCTCTGCCCTGGGGGTCTGGGGGCCTGATGGGCACACACAGCTTCCTGGAGGTGGAGCTTGCTGTAGGTGGGGGTGCCTTCACATAAGCCCAGTCCCCACGTGTGAAGGCCTGTCACCCCAGAGGACAGACGGACCGATGGACAGCCTCGTCCTGGAGGCCGTGGCTGTGGCTGTGGCCCACAGAAGGGACTTGCATCCAGCGAGTGACCTCAGGGATGGTGAGCCCAGAGTACATGGGAAGCAGATTCTCAGAACCTGGTCCCTGTCTGGGTGTGGGGAGGAGGACGGCCAAATGGGAGGGGGGACCCTGACCTGACTGCTCCTGTGGGTGCCTGCCCATTGTCGGGGGTGACCAGGCAGTGACCTGGGGGGGGGGTCTCTGTCCAGTGGCGGGAATCAGATACCTTAGGTGCATCACTCTCCACTGTCCAGGTCACACGCCAGGCCCCCAGAAGAGGCCGAGTCAGCCTTTCCCAGTTGCTCTGGGCAACTGTCCCAAAGCTGTGCAGTGTCTCTGGTAGGGGAAGGTGCTGTCCAAATCGGGAGCTGTACCAGGCCCAGCAGCCTCATTTCTGGGATTCAGTAAGGGCCCCCCACCAAAAGCCTGAGCTTTGAGGTGCCTCTAGGACAGTCCCTCCTCCCCAGGCCCCATCCTCCTGCTCGGACCCCCGTGTTCTGCCCAGTCTGGTTTCCCTGTGCTAACCCTTCACCACCTGGGGTCCCATCTCCCACCCCTGGTTGTCCTGCCTGTTCTTCCCACTGAAGCTGGGGACTCTCCTCGCAGGATCTGCCAGAGGCGCTCAGTTCGGGGTTGGGGGTGGACAGGGAGAGCCCCCTCCCGCGTCTGAGGTCAAGCACATGAGGTCCTGTCGGTGCACGGGTCATCGTCCGACACGGCACTTGCTGAGCCTGTGGTGGGCGAGTCACAGAACCCGAGGCTGATGACCTGGATGTCCCTGTTCCCATCCAGTTGAGACTTTACTCTCTTCCCCGAGACAGAGGCACGTCAGCCCAGGGGCTCTCCCCGTCCCTGCAATTCTGTGAACGGCAGGTTTCTCCTCTGGCCCAAGATGGGACAGGAGTTTCAGACACCGTAAGCCACATCCGAGCGCTAGAGGCTTGTTGTCTGTGTTAGCCCAGGCTTCTGAGATGGACACAGGGAGAGTGGGGCCGACCCGGGTCCCACCCTGGGGCTAGTAGTTCCTGGTGTGCCTGGGTGAGGTTGAAGGTTTTGAAACAAATAAAAAACAGATACCCAGTTAAATTGAATTTTACACGAAAACTTTCTTTTTAGGTATAAGTGTGTCCCATGCAATAACTGGGACATACTTATACTACAAAGCATCTGTTGTCTGTCTCGGATTCAACTGGGACCGGGCAGCCTGCATTCTTCCTGACAGCCCTTCGGGGCGGACCGGCTGGAGCAGTCCAGGGAGGCTTTCTGAAGGAGGCAGGTCTTGAGCTGGGTGGAAAGTGGTTGTGGAAGGGAAGGGGTAGGAGGTGGGCGGACCAGCAGGGGGAAGGAGGCCTGGCAGCGGGCAGGATAGAGAGGAGGGTGTGATGTGGTGCCAGACAGCCACGGCCCACACTGAGCTCGTAAGCCAGGAGAAGGGTGGCAGGGGTGGTGGGCTGGCAGGAGGCCATGGCAAGAGCCCAGCAGGAGCGAGGTGGGTGCTCTGTGGGCCCAGCCCCCAGCGCGTCCCCCGCACCCTCATCCCCGGGACGCTGCAGGGTCCCTGCGCCTCCCCGGAGAGCTGCCGGCTGGGAAGCACGCTTAGCGCCACACTGGGGTGCAGGGCGCGTCCTGCAGCCAGGCCGGAAGAGGTGGGCAGTCTTGCCTGAGGGCGCACAGGGTTGGCAGCCCAGGCTCTGGGCTCCAAGGCCAAGGTCCCCTCCACACCTCAGCCTGGAGCTCCCCCCTTGGGACCCACTGTGACTGTCTGCCCTCGTCGCCCGCCTCCCGCACCTCCACTCCCTCGGCTGCCCGGCCCCGCGGCGAAAGGGCCCGGGTCTGCCTCGCAGCCTGCTGTCCGTCTGCTCGTGAGGAGTGAGGCCTGAGCCCGCCCCCTCCCCACCTGTGCACGTTTAGCGCCTCTGTGAAGATTCCTGAGGTGTATAGAGACAGCACGAGGCTTCTCAGCGCCCCTCGCCCTGCTGCCCCGACGCCACAGCCCCGTGGCTGGGGATCTGGCCAGAACCTAGAGCCCCACACGGGCAGCTGGACTCCGATGTCACCAGCTGCCCTGCTTGCGTCCTTCCTGTTCCCGGGTCCTTGCAGGATCCCACGTGGCACTTATCCTCACGTCTCCTTGGGCACCTCCCGTCTGTGACGTTCCCTCTCTCCCTCCTTGTCCCTGGCCACCCGGCTTTGAGTCTGCTCAGGCTCTGGAGAAAGTCTGCTGTTTTCTCAAGCTGACCCAGGACTCCGCGTTTTGGTGGGGGGGTCGCTAACAGCTAACCCATACCACTGTGACCTAGACCTTCATCATGTAGGGTGGGGGCCGCCGCTGGGCTCCTCTCCTTCCCCTTCCCACGCGTCCTTTCTCGGCCGGGAAGGCTGGAGCACACTCACAAGGGGGGAGCACCGAGGGAGGAAGAGAGAAGGCCCCGTGCTGTCCATAAACGCCGCCACAGTAACGGGGGCCCAGGAGGGGCCCCGGGGGCTGTGGACTCGTCTGCCTCCCCCTTGAGGTTCTGCCCCTGACTTATGATCCGTCCGTCTGGACGTGCCTGCAGCACGTACCTCCGGGGCTTCTCATCGACTTTGGCTGAGCTCAGAGCCGTGTCACGTTGGTCCCCAGGGCTCCTTGTGTCGCAGCCCGTTCATGTCTCTGCCGCGTGATTGTCCACCGTGTGTGGGATAACTTCATCCGGCCACCCGCTGGTGGGAACTCGGGTTATCGCCGCAATTTCTGTATGCAATATGCTACCGGGAGCATCTTGTTCAGGGGTCGGTGGCCCGCCCGGCTGTACAGTCTAGGATGCTCAGCTTTGTTTCGCAAATTCGTGCGCAGGGAATCTGTGTGACGCGGTCGGGCCACTGAAACGCCCGTAACCCAGTGGGTAGAGGGGATGCCTCCGGTGACCTGAGCCGTGTTTCCCTGACCGTCTAGAGCTCCCGCGTCTTCCTCTTCTGCGAAACCCTCTCTGCTGCTTGCCTTTTCTCAAGGATTTGAGGAGCGGTTTGCTTACGTTTTTGAACAGACCTTTGCCGGAGGCCCCGACGCCTCTCCAGCCACCCTTGCTCCTTGTGGTCCCAGCCCCGCTTGCAGCTTCCCCCTCGCCCGCTCGTTTTCCTGCACCCCTGCTTTACGTGTTGCCCCGTGCTGCCCCTCGGTGCCGAGGCGCCCCGGCCCGGAGGGCTCTCCCCGCAGGAATGAGCCCCACCCTCCTCTACTCCCAGGCTGAGGAGAGCCTCCGGATCCTGGTGGGGACCGAAGGAGACAGCCTCCCGCTGATGGAGATCAACGCCGGTGAGGTGAGTCCCCTGGTGAGGGGAGATGGGTCCCACCCATTCCCGGGCCCCGTGCCGGCCCCAGCCTCGCGCCTCCTACCTCCAGACCGAGGCCTCCGAGCAGTGGGATTACGTCCTCGTGGCTGACCGCCGCACCCAGAGAAACCCCAGGCAGGCCTGCCAGCAGCGACGGTTCCTGGAGGAGCTCAGGACAAAGGGCTTCCATTACAAGGTGTGCTGGCTGAGCGCCTGGCTTGGTGTGGGGCACAGGGGACGAGTGTGTCCCGGGGGCCCGGAGACACGGCTGGGGCCTTGTGCCTGAGGTGGAAGGGACAGGCCGGTGTCAAAAAAGGACGAAGGGGATGGTTTCCAAGGTGGAGCGGAGGTCCCCAAGCGCCCTCCCGCCCCCCAGATGATGGAGGACCGCGAGAAGGTGTTCTTTGGGGTCCGAGCCGACAGCAGGATCTTTGATCTGTACCGCACACTCCTCATGGAGCCTGAGGGTCCTGCCGCCAGAGTGCAGCCTGCCAGGCCAGCCCCCATCCCAGCCACCACCAGGTGAGAGGCTGGCCCAGAATGCCGTGTCCCTGGTCCGGTCAGGCTTCCAGGCATGGTCTCGTGTCAGAGGTCCCAGGGGCCGGGCTCCGTGACTCGGTGTCCGTGTCTGTCTGTGATAAGGGACAATTTAGTTCTTGCTTCTAGGAGAGTTCTGAAGGTTACGTGTGTTCCCCGAAGGGATGGCGGGATTTGGACAGGCCGGGAGGACCCTCCCAGCCAGCCCTCCCCCCACCCCCGCCGACCTGGGATGTGGGTCCCCACCCCCCCTCTCCAGACCAGCTGCGCCTCCCTGGACCTCTCTCCTCAGCCTCCCAGGCCTCCCAGCCTCTTCTCTGCAAGCATCTCCTTCCCCTGCTGAGACTCCACCTTCCACACCACTCTACCCTCGCTCCCCATATCCCTCCTCTGTCACCTGCCTGGCCTTGGCACAGGCCTCTCTGAGCCTCAGTCTCCCTGTATGCAAAATGGCTCACGGGGTGCGAGGGGGATTTGTGCATGTAAAGGCGTAGAGTGTGCTCTGAATGTGCGGGGGCTCCAGGTGGGAGGTGTGATTGGAGGCGGGGGGGGGGGGTCCAGGCCCAGTATCTGGGAGGGAACGGTGCAGGCCTGAGCCCTGGGAGGGGTCCTGGGAGGGGAGGGCCTACCCTGAGAGAGCCCCATCCTGGAGCCGTGGGGCACAGGCCACGGGAGGACTTAAGAGGTGGGGGTCGGGCTCCCAGGTGAGTCTTAGATTCTGGGCTCCGGTCAGGCAATCAAGGCAGGCAGGCTGGAGGCTCCACTAGGGACACAGAGGGGCCTGGGACCTGGCCAGACAGAGGGTGGGGTCCCCTGAGGAGCTCTTGTGTTCCAGAATCCGAATTGTCAACTTTGTACTGAACAGCAAGACAGCAGCTGGTGGTAAGGATGGGGTGGGCAGGTGGCCTGTGCAGCGCCCCACCCCTGCCCCAGGAGGGGTGTCGATGTGGGGAGAGCAGGGCAGGGTCCCCCCTCACCCCTCTGACCCGACACTCCCTGTGACCTCCAGACACGTTAGAGGATTTGGTGAAGAATGGGGTCTTTGAGACCAGATTCGCCCTGCACAAGGTGAGGGGTGGCCAGGGCTGGGAGAAGGCCTGAGGGCGGGACCGGAGGCAGGGAGCCCTCGCTGTCTGTCACCTGTGTCCAGGGGGAGGACGACCTGAAGAAGAAATGGGCCCAGTGGAGAAACATGGTCAACAAGCAGCCAATTGATGACATCAGGTGACACTGCCTCAGACAAATCACCTGTGTCCCCACAGACACACCCGTGGCCCCACAGACACATGCATGTGCCCACCTACACACCCAAGATCCCAGACACACCCGTGTCCACGGCAGACAGATGTGTCTGTGCTCCTGGGTGGGACACAGCAGTCTGGTCTCCCCAGGTGGCACCTGGACCCCGGCACTGGCCTGTGGGGTCACATCCGGGGGTGGGGAGGGGCGGCCTGACGGGGCAGCCTCCCCACAGGGACTACTTTGGCGAGAAGGTGGCCCTGTACTTCGCCTGGCTGGGCTGGTACACATACATGCTGGTGCCCGCTGCGGTGGCCGGCCTCGTCATCTTCCTGAGCGGCTTCTCCCTGTTCAACGCCAGTCAGATCAGGTGGGGATGGGAGGCCTGGGGCGCGGGGGGGGGGGGGGGGGGGGGGACAGGACCCCTCAGGGACCCCTCCTCCCCGAGTCAGGGGAGAGCCGCCACCAGCCCGTCCCTGCGCCCTCAGCAAGGAGATCTGTGAGGCGGACGACATCCTGCTGTGTCCTCGCGGGGACCATGGCCGCAAGTACCAACGGCTCTCGGACACCTGCACATTTGCCAAGGTTTGCGGCTCCGGGGGTTCTGCTCCCCCCCACCCGGGGGGTCCCCTCCGGCCATCCTCTCCCACGAGCAGGGCGGAGGGTCTGCCCCTGCAGAGCCGTGGGGTGGGGGGCGGCAGGCCACAGAAGGCTGTCCCCAGCCCGGCTGCCGCTCTCCCCAGCTCACTCACCTCTTCGACAACGAGGGCACCGTGCTCTTTGCCATCTTCATGGCTCTGTGGGGTGAGTCGCTGGGGCGCTGGGAGGGAGGTGGGGGGGCGGCCTGAGCCCCGGGGCCACTCCCCGCCCCCTGCCACCACCCCAGCCCTGCCCCCTCTTCCCCCCCCCCCACTCAGCCACGGTGTTCCTGGAGATCTGGAAGCGGCAACGAGCCCGAGTAGTCCTGCACTGGGACCTGTATGGGTGGGACGAGGACCAGGTGAGCGGCCGGCCGTGCGGGGCTCTTTCCAGCGTCCCGTGCGGCCCCCACAGCGCGTGGGACGCGGGTGTCCCTGTGTGGCAGGCCGTCCCCCGACTGAGTGTTGCGTTCCCTCCACAGGAGGAAATGGCACTTGAGCTCATTAACTGCCCTGATTACAAGCTCCGGCCACACCAGCACTCCTACCTGAGAAGCACGGCCATCCTCACTCTGTGTCTCTTGATGGTACTCCTGGGGGGCCTGCCGGGGGGCTGGAGACCTGGGCCGGCGACAGCCCTCCTGAGGACCCTCCCTGCAGATCTGCCTCATGATCGGCATGGCCCACGTCCTGGTGGTCTACCGTGTCCTGGCCGCCGCCCTCTTCAACTCGGCCCTGCTCTTCCAGGAAGAGCAGGTGACCACGGCCGTGGTGGTGACCGGGGCCCTGGTCCACTACGTGGCCATCCTCATCATGACCAAGGTGGCTGGAGGGGGGGCGGACAGAGGGAGGGCGGGGTGGGGGTCTCCACCGAGGCCCCAAGTGAGCCGTCTGGTCTCCCATCCTGCAGGTCAACAAGCGTGTGGCCCTCAAGCTCTGTGACTTCGGTGAGAGAGGAGGCGTCCGGCGCCTCTCTGGCCTTGGGGGGAGGGGTGCGCGGGGGAGGGACAGGACCCTTCGGGGCTGGGAGCCTGGGTCCCTGGATCCTCTGTGTCTCCGCCGCCTCTCACAGCTGGCAGACAGGTGAGGGCTGGCGGTGTCTCTGAGTTGTCGGGAGAGGGACAGGTTGGGGACGGGAGAGGGACAGCCCCCGTCTCATTCTAGAGAAGCCCAGGACGTTCTCAGAGCGCGAGAGCAAGTTCACCGTCAAGTTCTTCACTCTGCAGTTCTTTGCCCACTTCTCCTCCCTCGTCTACATCGCCTTCATCCTGGGCAGGTAGGGGCGGCCCCTCCCACCGCCTGCCTCCGACTCTTTCCCCTTTAAAGGAAATACCTGCTCATCTTAATTTTTAAAACGGTTTGTGCTCAGAGCAGTTGGAGCCCAATGTAAAACCACGTGCAAGAGCCCACGGTGAACCCCCGGCTCTCTGCTCCCTGCCCTCGAGGTGACCCTGTAACCGTTCGGTGGGTCTTTCCAGAACTTTTTACACATTGAGGTACCCACGCATGTACACCTGTCGACATACACTGCCGTCTCCTGTAAATACTCCTATCTTCTCTTTATGCTGAAAACATACCATGGGCACCTCCCACATCCGCATGGATGCTGAGGCCTCATTTTTAAAACCACGCTATGAGCGCTATTTTGTGGAACGTGCTGGAATTTGTTTTCTCAGTTCAGCTGGTGGACGTTCGGCTCATCTCCAATGTTTGAGCTTCACAAAGCTGCATCCCATGTAACACACATGCACCCCCCATTCCCTTTCCTTCTGGCAAAATGGACACGTTTTCGGTTCAACCAACATACACTCTTTTGTCCCTCCTGAAAAAAATAATTGCTTCACCTGTTCTGTGTGTTTAAATAGCACAAGACACAAACCTATTGCCAATTGGTTCCAAACTCCAGCAGAACTTACAAAACCAACCCAAACCACACCAACTCCTCCAAGTACGTTCAAAGGCATCAGGCGGTGCCTAGACCTGGGCCGTCCTTGGAGATGCCCCCGCCTAGGGGTCTGCCCGTCCCCTTGCGGCTGTGTGTGCTCACGCTGGGTCCGGGAGCCCCTTGTGGTCTGCCGTGTGGGACCCCAGGTTTCCCAGGGTTCCTGAGGAAGGGTCCGTAGGAAATCGGAGGCCCCTACTGCTGGAGGCAGACCTCTCCCTGCTCTAACCTCGGCTACGCTGGCTTCTGAAATCTCTCAGCAGACTGTCTTGGTGGGTGTTTTCACTGGACGGGCTTGAGCGGTTCGCCTCTCTCCTCTGCCTCGACCACGGCGATCTCTGTCCAGGGTCATCTCCACCTCCACACAAGTCTCCTGCCCTATTCCTTTCCAGGAGTGCTCTCAGCAGTGTGCCGATGTCTGGGCCTCCCTGCTCCTGCCTCTCCCCTCCCCAGGCCTGCCGGCCCTTCCCTGGACGCCCACTTCTCCTCTTCTCTCGGCCTCGAAACATGCCAACGCCCCGGTATCTGTCCTCATGACCTGACGTCATCTAGACACATCAGTGAGGCCCGCGTTCCTGTCTCCAGCACAGATCTCTCCCTGAAGTCCAGACTCACCGGTCCGGCTGCCTCTCGTTCCCCCTCAGATGCCCCGGTGGCACGCCGGCCTTACCGCCCGCTTGTCCGCGCCGTCCCTCCTGCGCCCAGAGCCCTGGTCCCCCCACATTCCCCACCTTCCCTCTGGCCCCACGCTCTCTTTGCTGCAGTCTCTCTTACGGGACCGCAGCTCCCTGAGGGGTCTTTGCCGAGTGGGCAACCACAGCAGGCTTGGCCTGTAGAATCGACCTCGGTCAAATGGGCAGAAATGACCAGGCACTTGCTGGGCCCGGAGCCTCGGGTCCTTCAGTCGCGAGTGGCTTTCATGCATCTTGTGTCTTTGGACACAGACGCCATTCCTTTTGTTTGGAAATGGGACCTTCTGAACGGACCGCCTAATTGCTTTTGCTTTTTTTCCTCCCGTTTTTGCTCCAGCTTCTGGGAGTTCTTCTCAGCACTGTTTCCCAACCCTTCGATTGAATGTTTTACTTCTGTACACGCACTTCCCCTCAGGGCCCTCCTTTGGACAGTTCCTTCACAGCCTCCTTCTCATGCCCCCTGACCCCATGGCTTTTCTTGTCTGAGG
The DNA here is from genome assembly GCF_016509475.1 of Prionailurus bengalensis. Taxonomy (NCBI): domain Eukaryota; kingdom Metazoa; phylum Chordata; class Mammalia; order Carnivora; family Felidae; genus Prionailurus; species Prionailurus bengalensis. Next base: position 115,819,747 of record NC_057346.1, read on the forward strand.
AGCTTCCTCTTTTTTCCCCTTCTGCTCTGCGATTCCTTCTATGCTTTCCACGTTTCTTTTACTCTTTTCCTAATGGTCTCCGATTTGGATGTTAGCGGCCTCCTTAGATGTCCTCCTTAGATGTTCTCGGCCCCCGTCCATCAGTGAGAAAGGCGCGTGCCAGTGGCTGTGCTCTGGGCCACACCTCTCCCTCGAGGGGCTTTTGCTCTGTCAGTCCCTGCATCCTGCCTGGTGGCAGAAGGAAACTTGTCAGTGTTGCTGGGAGCTCAGTGGGGGAGAGACAGTATGGGGGTCTCGGTATGCAGTGGTCCAGCCCCCTAGAAGCGAGACTCTGTCTTCCTGACCGTTGGCCAGGAACCTGATTTTTGGTTTAATGCAGTTTGTATTTTTTTTATCATGTAAGGGAAAGGAGGTGGTTTTAAGCACAAAGTAATCCCGTGTGCACGGTTTCAATGGGGAGAAACTGAGGCCACTCCTAACAGGTCTTGTCAAGCGCCTGTCTGCGCCTGGGATGGCCGGGCTGCTTGTGTGTGTGTGTGAGTGCGTGTGGAGGGATGTGTGTGGATGTGGGCAGGTCCCCCACCCCCACCCAGTCAGAAGCAAGGTCTGCCCCTCCCCTGGCCTAACTGTCCTTCCTAGGATCAATGGTCATCCCGGGAAGTCTGTGCGCCTGGCGGGGCTGTGGAGGCTGGAGGAGGTCAGTCTGTCCGGTACACTTTGTCATGCTGTCCCTGAGCACCCGCCCCCCCAGCCCTGCCTCCCCATACCTGACCTCCCATCCCAACCCCTGACCTCTCCACCCCTGACCTCCCATCCCCCACAGCCCTGCCTCCCCATACCTGACCTCCCATCCCCACCCCTGATCTCCCACTCCCCACCCCTGACCCCCTGACCCCCCCATCCCCCCACAGTGCCATCTCAGTGGCTGCATGATGGACCTGTTCCTGCAGATGGCCATTATCATGGGTCTGAAACAAACACTCAGCAACTGCATGGAGTACCTGGGCCCGTGAGGACCTCCCTCCTTCCCTAGGGCCCTCCCGATCCCCCCCCCCCGACCCCAGGGAGCCCCCCCATCTCCACATCTCCCAGAGCCAGCAGTCCCAAAGGGTCCTCAGCCCCCAGTTCCCCTCCCTGTTCCCCACTTGTTCTCATCACCCCCAGGTGGCTGGCCCACAAGTGTCGCTTAATACGGGTCAAGCTGGGCCACGCATCCGAGGACCCTGAGCTCAGGGACTGGCGGCGCAACTACCTCCTGAACCCAGTCAACACCTTCAGCCTGTTTGACGAGTTCATGGAGATGAGTACGTGGGTGGAGTTGGGGGCCTGACCGCGAGTCTCAGGGGCAGGTACTGGGGGACTGGCCGAGGGGGCGGGCACTGGGGGCGGGCCTTCTGGCGGGTGGCGCGCCCCACGGCTCAAGGGGCCGTCTCCACACCCCCCAGTGATCCAGTACGGCTTCACGACCATCTTCGTGGCGGCCTTCCCGCTCGCCCCGCTGCTGGCGCTCTTCAGCAACCTCGTGGAGATCCGCCTGGACGCCATCAAGATGGTCAGGCTGCAGCGGCGCCTGGTGCCCCGCAAGGCCAAGGACATCGGTCAGGGGCCCGACTCGGTGGCGAGGAGCACGGGCGCTCCAGCCAGGGGCGGGGTGGCCAGGGGTGCTGGGACCAGGTGGTGCCCTCGAAAGGGTCCCAAGATAAGCCCCTCCCCCCAGCCCTTCCCCAGGTTCTGCTGGCTGAGAGCTGGCCTCGGAGACTGGTGCTCAGGCCCCGGGAAGAGGCGGGGCTGGTGTGCACCCGCAGGCCCCTGCCTCCCTCCCAGAGGAGGATCCAGCTTGGGGGGGCGGGGGGGCCCAGGCAGAGGAGCTGAGGGAGGGAGGGGTCCAACACCTGGGGGCAGGGGCTAAGAGGTGGCCTCCGTCACCCAGACTGTCCTTGCCGAGATGGCCAGGTATCAGGGAAGAGCAGAGGGGACTGGGTGCTGGGTGTGGGCAGAGGGAGAGGGTGGGGGGGGGGGGGAGGCCCCACTCTAGGGCCCAGGTTAAGGTGTTCTGACCCGGGAGTGGGGCAAGCTTGGGGCAGCTGAGGGGTTCAGGCGGAAGATGGGGGCGGGGGGGACCTGAGCCCCTCCTGGTCTATGTCCGCCACGGCCCAGGTTTTCCTCGTCAGTGAATGCTGCCCACCGAGCAGAGGCATGGGCAGAGGCGACAAGGCCCCATGACCATCCACGCTCCCAGCCTTGGGGGACCACGGGTGGCGGTGGGGCAGGCAGTGCCAGACGATCAGGGTTTGAGGAAGCAGACTGCTTCACCCCACTGCTGTGGCCCAGGGACCTGGCTGCAGGTGCTGGAGACCATCGGCGTGCTGGCGGTCATTGCCAACGGAATGGTCATCGCCTTCACGTCGGAGTTCATCCCCCGAGTCGTGTACAAGTACCACTACGGCCCGTGCCGAAAGGGGGCCGACCCTGCAGTCGAGTAAGGGGGCGCCAGGGGAGCCTCAAACTGTCCCGAGACGCCTGGGAAAACTGGCCCAACCACAGCCCAGCCCTAGGGGAGCGCAGGGCAAGGGCTTGATGTGGCCAGTGTTGTCTGTGGTTGTCATGAATCTGGGCCTGAGGGGGGTCCTGCCCTCCCATGACAATCTGCTAGGAACCCCCATGGGGGAATTAAGGTCCCAGCAGGAGCTGTTTTCTGAGCAGCCACCACCAGAATGACTCCCTCCCAAAAGTCAGATCCTCTGGGGTCTGCTCCACAGAAGGGGGCCGAACAGGGGACCACTGCTCCTACAGACGGGGTTTGCAGGGGTCTCCCTCCAGAAGGCTCCCCTTGGTTTTTGCCACGGAAGGCGGGGGGGGCCCTCTGAGTCCCTTCAGTCACCCCCAGAGGCCCCTCTCCCACGCAGAGAAATGAAGGGGGTTCCGTGCTGTGCTCCACCCTGACAGCCCCCACCACACAGGGATTAGCTCCAGGAAAGCACCCTGGAAGCCAGAAGAGGCCACGCTCTGCAGCCCACACCTGCCTCTGCCCTTCTCTCCCTCCCCCAGCTGCCTCACAGGTTACATCAACCACAGTCTGTCCGTGTTCCACACCAAGGACTTCCAGGACCCCATCCGGATAGAGGGCTCAGAGAACGTGACTGAGTGCAGGTCTGGACTCCCCCAGCCCCCATGAGCAACCTCTGAATTCCTGCCCTCGGCCCCCTGACCTCAGGTGCTTCCCCCCCCTCCCCCCCCCCCCCCCCCGCCAGGTACCGGGACTATCGCAACGCTCAGGACTACAACTTATCCGAGCAGTTCTGGGTCCTCCTGGCCATCCGCCTGGTCTTCCTTATCCTGTTTGAGGTGGGCCAGAACCGGGGGAGGGGCCCCACAACGGAGGCGGCTCTCTCCAGCCCTTCTCCCTGGCCCCCAGCCCCTAAAATGCCTGCTCAGCCCTTGTCCCGTCCCCCACGCCCAGCACGTGGCCTTGTGCATCAAGCTCATTGCCGCCTGGTTCGTGCCCGATGTCCCCCAGTCGGTAAAGAACAAGGTTCTGGAAGACAAGTACCGGGCACTCCGGGAAAAGATACGGTATGGGAGGCTGAGGCCAGGCGGGGGTGGGCCGGCCCGAGGTAGGGCCTCACCCTGAACCCCAACACTTCGCCCTGATCCCCAACAATCCCGGTCCTGCCTCCAGCTCCAGCCGCAAGAGCACAGATGTGTAGGAGACCCAGAGCTGGCCAAGAAGACTGGTGCCCGGAGCTGGGACTCAGAGCCACCACCACCTCCCCCCCCCCCCCCACCGCTTATGTGTGGGGTCCCAGGAGGCCGGTGTATACGCGGGGTCTTGGAGGGCCTGCGTGCGTTTGAGGTGTTGCGGAGCAGCACTCTGTGGTCTAGGAGGCCTGTTTCACGTGTTAGGGCTCAGGCTTGGTACAGCCCTGACTTGAACTCTGACTGACTCCTGCCACCCACAGAACTGGGGTGGGGGGTGGTTCTCAGCGGTCAGAACACAGGAAAACCAGCCCAGTCTCCTGAGCCTCTCTCTGACTTGTGGGACCCATATCCTACCCCCCACCCCCAATTCTGGCTGGTCAGGGGGCCCTGACCCCACCTCTCTGGCTCTCCTCAGCCTGAAGAACTTTCTATAATAAAATAAAAACTTCTTCATGTCAATTCTGGGCCTCTTGTGGGTTGTGTCTCTCCTCAGGGCTAGATGGGAAATTCTCCCAGATGGAGCAAAGTCTGGAATGTGGTAGCCTCCTGGTCCTTCTCTGGTTTTCCGTGGGTTTCCAAGCGAGCAGCGCCGTGTTGAGATCCTACCGTCCCTGCACGGGAGGGTCAGGGGCAGGCTTCCCGGAGGAAGAGCTGGGGAGGAGGGGCAGAACCAGAACGGTGCCCCTGGGGACAGTGGAAACTCTGAGGAGTCCCCCAGGTCCAAGACTCTGCCGGCTGGTTGGGCCGGTTCGCCCTCTGCCCCCAGGCTGCGTGGCTGCAGTTCCGAGGCTTCCCGGCGCCTGAGAGCAGGACGGTCTTAAGCGCCGGACTTGGGCGCAAAGCGGGACTCTCGGGTCCGCCCTCAGGCCCTGGCTGCTGGGCGGGGCTGCACCTGCCGCCGCCGCCGGGATCGTCGCCGCTGCGCACCTGGCTCAGGTGAGCTGCCCCGCCCCCGCGGTCGGCGCGATCCCAGGTCTTGGCAGCAGGTGAGTGGCTCAGACCCACGGAGGTGAGTTGAGGTCGCCGGCCCCTGGGAGCCGGACTAGGCTTGGAGCTTGGGGGCCCCTTGTCCCGAAGAGCCTCTGGGCCGTGGCGGGCGCGGTCCCGCAGGAAGTGGCTCGGAGTCGGGCCGGCTGTCCCCGTCGCCCGGAAGCCTGAGTTTATCGGCGTCCCGGCCCCGTGGGCCTGGCGGCGGAGCGGGGGGGGGGGGGGGGGGGGGGAGGGGAACCGCAAGGGCCACGTTTCCCGCTCCGCCCGACGTGGGTAGTGGCTTCCTCGTGACCTTTGCCCAGGGGAGGGAGGTGGGACGCGGAGGCGCGCGGGGACCCTCGCCGCCGCCCGCAGCTCGGATCCCAGGCGCGAGGCCTCCCAGGGCCCCCGGGGCGTACCGAGGAGCCGGCTGGGGCCGTGCGCGGCGCTGGTCGCCGGGCGGAGCTACCGTCACGCGCGCGCTCCCGCCGTCCGTGTGTGGCCCCCACCTGCCGCGCTAGGCCTGCGCGCCCTCCGCGCCACCGCCGTGCGCGCCCGACCCGCCATCCACGGCCCCCTCGTGCGCGCCCCAGTCCGCCCTCGGCTCTCGGTGCGCGTTCCCATCGCGATACCCGCGTCCCCGCCCTCTGTGCCCGACCCCCACCCGCGTGCTCACCGCGCCTGGAGGGTGGGGGCCTGCTAAATCCGGATCGCCCCTGACTAAGGCGGAGCGCCGGAGGTGGGGTGTATAGTGGAGGAGAACGGGGCGTGTGGCCCGGGGGAGCGGGACAGAGCTCCTCGCCTGCGGGGCCGAGACCTTGTGTGCAGTTGTCCTGCGGGAGACACGTCGGGGGGCGCAGCAAACGCGTGGCGCACAGAGGGCTGCAGGCCCGCTGAGCGGAAGATGTAACGAGACCGTGGGGTCCTAAGCAGCAAACCAGACGGCGGAGGGGTGGGATCGCCGCCCCTCCCCCCCCCCCTTCCCCCGCCGTTTCCTGCGCCGCCGCCGCCGAGGGAGCCAGACCTCCAGTCAGAGCACAAGTAGAAGACCCGGAGCTTTCTAGGAACCCCTGGGGATGGGGGTGGGGGTGGTGTGGGGGGAGGGGAGGGGCGGTTCTTGATGGTGCCTGAGGTGACGTGGGCTTGTGGGCGCTCACCTTGGAGCGTGAGCCTGGGGAGGAGGGTGTGGTTTAGAGGAAGAAGGCGGGGGCCGTCATGGCTGTGAGATGGTGGCACCGGGGGACACACACTGAGCAACAGGAAGTCTGGCAGGAACTTTGAGAGGCAGCAAGGCTGCTCGGGGCTCTCTGTGTCCTCCCTGGGTACCCCTAGGCCGGTCACTGACGACTGTATGCCAGGTGCTTACACCATCCACCTCTGGGCGTCAGGCCCATTGAGGCACCTTCCAGGAGGGGCTGGTAGCAATACCCGTGCGCAGCCAGGAAGCTGCAACTCGGTGGGGAGAGGGTGCGGGCAGGTCTTCCGGTAGTTCTGTGGGACCCTGAGCCCTAGATGCACCATCAGCTGAGGGTCTTGCCAGCCATGGGGTGGGGGTGGGGGTGAGCAGGGCTGGGGCAGGGTCAGAGCAAGGACAAATGAAAGCCAGTACTGAGGGTGGCCCACTGGTGGGCCTCTGCTCTGGGTAGGTGAAAGCAGGGACAGGGCCTGAAGGGGACTCTTGCCCGGTTTCTACGGGTAGTGATGCCAGCCACCGATTTCTGGGCCCTGAGTCCCAGTCAGTCTGGGAGGGAAAGTGACAAAAGGGGATGCCAGCTGCCTTGCCTCCCCCCCCCCCCCCCCGCCCCACAGCTGGGCTCAGAGCCCAGGAACCTCTATTGAGGCCTTTTCTTGTTTCCTTATCTGGAAAAGGGGGGACTGCCTTCCCATCCCAGCCTGAAACTAAGGTCCATGTGATACCACAGCCCCTGTCTGGGCACTGTAGGGGGGAAGTGGACCGGGAGGGAGCCCAAAAGCTCTGCTCAAGGCCCCATTATTGGCAGGAATATCCACAGGACTCCCGTCACCCCAGCAGGTCACAGGCCAGATGCACATTGGAGGCTCTCACCATCCTGAGTGTCACTCTGTAGGCTGTGTCTGGGAAGCGGTGACCCTATGCGATTGTGTGCGGGATGACCCTGACTGGGGGGGTCTCCTTAGGACCCCCTCACGTCACCCGGGGCCCCAGCCTCTCCGCAACCTCCTCTCCATCGCCCAGGCTTGGCCTCGGGAAGTACGCTGCCTCGGTGGGCTGGGGTGGGCCCCGGAGGAAGGAGCCGCTTGACTCTGAGTTAACAGGAAGAAGTTGAGCAGGCGGGGCAGGGGCGAGAACCACCAACTGCGCGCCTGCCTGGGTGGGGTTTGGGGTCAGGAGAGGATGTGACTGTAAAGCCAGGAAGCTGCAGGGAAAGTTCTGATTAAAACACACACACAAACAAAAGGCAGGTCCTCACTGTGCTTGGCGATGTGCTCTGGGGCTGCGGTGCTGCGGGCCGGACCTGGGGCCCAGCTGAGCACACAGTTTGCTCCCAAGCAAGCATCAATGACCTCGACGACCGCCATCCCCCCCCAGGAGGAGAGAGCCGGAACCAGGTGACTTCGCGTGCTCCCCCGACAGCCCTGCCGCTCCGCGTGGGCCTGTGTGTGCCTGTAAGAGCAGGGGGTGACAGGAGGCTGTGTGCGCGCCATGGGTGGCAAGGGCAGGTGTGAGATGCAGCGTGCGGTGTGGGGTTTGTACAGATGCTCGAGGCCATGTGCCCTGTGCGAGCCGTTGCAAGTACGTGTGTGCTGTGTGTGTGGCCACAAGAGTGCTGGAGGTGCGGGGGGGGGGGGGTGCATGTAGTGCAGGTGTGCATGGGGAGAGGGCTGTGTGTGGATGTGGTGTGCAAAACAGACTATGCAGGGGAGGGTGCGCAGGGGGAGGTTGTGCAGTTTGGCCTTACCTTCCAGGAAGGCGGAGACTGCCTCCCTGGGAGTAAAAGATCTTAAGAGTTTGAAAGGTGTGAGTGTTACTGCAGGAGTTTCCCTGGGACCCGCCGAGCTGGGGACCCCGGGGAGGGGGTGTGCGCTGCCCCGTCTCCCACAGTCTCCCAGTGGACTGGTTCTGCTTCAAGGACCTTCCCGAGACTGCCCCCCACCAGAGGGCTTCGGGAAGGAACCTCCTCACCAGTTCCCTGCCTGATGCTCCAGCAATCCCCAAGGAAATTGAGCCAGCCGAGCCCAGGGCTCCTGGGGGTGTGGAGGCTGGGCCAGGCCCACGGTGGCATCACCCACGCAGAAGGAACGCAGGGGAGGCTGAAAGACTTGGGACCCTAGGCGTGGGGAGGACAGCCCTAGGCAGGAGGGGAGTGAGGTCTCAGTAAGTACCTGCTGCATCAGCTGGGGCTTCGAGGAGGTGGCCCCAGGCCTCTGGCTCCTGCGCTGGGGGGTTTGGTCCCTCCTTTCAGCCCAGGTCGCCCTAGAGCTTTTTGTGTCAGGAGGCACCTGCGGCTGCTCCCAGTCCGGGTTCGGATGGTCCCAGCCCCACAGAGGAGAGGAGGGTCACCCGTGGTGGGGTGGGGGCCTCCCTTGGAGAACTAGACAATGTGGACAAAGGTCTTTGGTTTTGGACATGACAAACGGGGCGGGGGGGACACGGGTGTGGGACCTGGAAGGAGGGGGGACCCACAAGGCCTTCTGGAGCAGACTCAGTCCAGCCAGGCCCCCTCCCTCCTGCCTTGAGGACTGTGGCCTGGCTCAGCTCAGGTGCCCTGTCCCCACACACGCGTGCACACGGGACATGTCCAGGACAAAACGCTACAGCTGGGAGTATGGCTCCGAGTCCAGCAGCCCACACCCACCCCGTGGTGGCAGGCAGGTTGCATGTGACCCTCGGCGCTCAGGGCCTGGGTAAGCGAGGTCTGCACCCTAGTCCTCCTTGTCTGTGGCGTCCCTATCCCGGGGAATAGTGGGGACACAGCCACGTGCCACCCTATGAGGGGTGCCAGGGGGCCCTCCCTGGGCCATCGTGGTGACACCGGAGCAGGCGAAGGTAAGTCTGAGGGCTCCCCAAGCCCCCTGGGCCATGCCCACTCCAGCATGAGGTGCCACACATGCTGCTGTGCTGGTGTGCCCGGCACCCTCCAGGCAACTGGTACGAGGTTACATGTTAACTCATCCCGTTCTTGTTTAACTTTCTCCTTTGGGATGGCAGCAGCCTCTGACCCCTCCCGGTGTCCTGACTGACCGGCCACAGAGACAGAGAGCCCCGGGGGACCAGTCTGCTCAGCCAAGGAGCCCTGAGGAGCCGGGGGGGTGGCACCAGTGCCCAGCCTGCCCCGAGAAGGCCCCGGCCAGACCATGGCAGGTAGACGGGTCAGAGAGGGACAGGCACGGACCCCACTCCCACCCCCATCCCTCGGGCTGGCTCCATGCTGTGATGTTGACTGGCCTCCGGCCAGGGGTACAAAGGCCTCTACTCACCCCTCCCACAGAGCCCAAGGTCCTGACCCCACAGTTAGGGCAGGCCCTGCGCCTTCTCCTTCCCAAAGCCTCTAGACTATGGTCGTGGAAGTCAGTAAAGCCGAGAGACACTGGAAATGGCAGCTAGTGGGGGGCCCCTGGGGGCAGGATGGGTAGGTGTGGGCTACCGAGAGACCACACCACCAAGATGACGGTGGTCTCCTCTCACGTCCCCTGGGACTCTTCGCCCCGATTTAAAGAGCAGAAAGCGTACGTCTCAGGGAGGTGGGAAAGCTTGCTCGTGGCCAGCAGAGGAAGGTCCTGGAATCCCCTGCTGCCATCCCAAGTGGAAGGAGTGGCACGCTCAGCACCTGTGCCCCCCCAAACCCCCGGTGTTTGCACTTGTAGCTCCCCCGGCAGAGGGGCCGGGGGAGGGGTGCAATGCCTGGCCGTTCACCTGGGCGGGAGTCACAGTTGCCGGCAACAGGCGCACACAGAAAATGTGGGAGCTGGGCTCATGTCCCGGGTGGATGGGCAGTCAGGTGGGCCCCCTGAGCTGGGGTGGGTCAGCTCAGCTATGACTCTGGCCCCTGCCTTCCAATGTCCTCCGTGGACAGAGCAGCCACATCGAAGGCAGGCAGAACACCCAAGACCCTGCCGGGCCCTGTCCCCTGTGGGACCTGTGCATGGACATGGTGAGGCCACCAAGCATCACATGGCACTGACCGTCTTGTTTTCTTCCTGGCCCACAGACCATCTGTGGTTGGTGGGAGCCCAGCATTCCAGGCATGGCTAATCACTGGGTCCTCTCTCTGCAGGTGTCTGTGACACGGCCCCCAACTTCCTCTCCCCGTCTGGAAACCAGGCCCTGGAGCCTGCCCTGGGCAGTGCGGTCTCCCTGAACTGCACGGCCTGGGTGGTCTCTGGGCCCCACTGTCCCCTGCCCTCAGTCCAGTGGCTGAAAGATGGGCTGCCGCTGGGCAATGGAAGCCACTGTGGCCTCCATGAAGACTCCCGGTAAGAGACTGGGGTGTTCAGGGTCAGGTGACTACCCTGGTTATACCCGTGGCCACCTATACCCTGGTCTATAACCACCTGGACATGGGCAGAGTGCCACTTCTGACACAGACCAAGGGTCAGTGACTGCAGGGACATATGGCCCCTTGTAGACAGCCCAGGGCCAATGGTGCTAGCACAGTCCTATGGCCTGAATTAGGCACTGGCCCCCCAAAACCCAGACCCAAGATCACGTGACTGCCCCAGACAGATCCACACCCCCACCAGGTTTTGGCCACTTCTCTTGGCTTTTGGCTCAAGGGCTACTCAGGAAGCCCACACCTGCATCCTCCGTGGGTCAGTCCAGGGACATCCACTGATGCTCTCAGGCCCCAGGTAAGAGGATTGGGCCTGGTCTCCCCAGGATCAAGGCCAACTCATCAGAGGTGCTTGTGTCCAGTGTTCTGGGGGTCAACCTGACCAGTGCTGAGGACTATGGGGTCTTCACCTGCTCCATCCGGAATGTCAGCTCCTCCTCCTTCACTCTTTGGAGAGCTGGTGAGTGGGAGTACACTGGGTGGAAGGTGGGAGGCCTGGGGGTGGGGGGCTGGGGAGCCTTGAGGCTTGGAGAATGCCGGGTGGGAGTGGCAGCGGTTCAGACTGCAGCTCTGTCCCAGGCCCAGCTGGCCACCTGGCCGCAGTGCTGGCCTCACTCCTGGTCCTGCTGGCCCTGCTCCTGGCGGCCCTGCTCTATGTGAAGTGTCGACTGAATGTGCTGCTCTGGTACCAAGACGCCTACGGGGAGCTGGAGATGAACGGTGCGTGGGGCCAGGATGGACGAAGAGAATGAATCAGCTATGAGACCTCCCTAGGCTCAGTTTTGGGTGGGCGGGTTGCCCCGGAAGGTGTGGAGGGGGGACCCTGGAGGTCCCTCAGGGCTGTTGAGCACGCAGTCCAGGAAAGAGGGCAGAGGGCTGGGGTCGGCAGAAGCCAGATAGGCGGCCAGCATCCAGAGCTGGAGGCGGCGTTGTGGGCGTGCGTGCGGGATCTGCCAGGTGGGATCTGCCAGGTAGGCAGGCCTAGTCCCCCCAAGCTCGTGGGGAGGGGTTAGAGGACCCGCAATGGGCGGGGGCGGCGGCCAGGGTAGCGGGCCCCGGGCCTGGAAAGCCGGGCGCTGACCCTTTGCCGTCCGCAGACGGGAAACTCTACGACGCCTACGTCTCCTACAGCGACAGCCCCGAGGACCGGAAGTTCGTGAACTTCATCCTGAAGCCACAGCTAGAGCGGCGTCGGGGCTACAAGCTCTTCCTGGATGACCGCGACCTCCTGCCACGCGCGGGTACCGCGGGCCCAGCCTGGTGGCCTCGCTCCAGTCCGGAGACCTTGCCCGCCCACCCATGGCCCCGCCCCGTTCTGGGCCCGGGCCCCGCCCTCCCATAGTACCGCCCCCGTTCCGGGACCGGGCCCGCCCTACGTGGCCCCGCCCCATTCTGGGCTCAGGACCGCCCCCCATGGTACCACCCTCGTCCCGGGACCGGGCCCGCCCTCCGTGGCCCCGCCCCATCTCCGGGCCCCGCCCCCGTCCGAGACAGGGCCTGCTCTCTGTGGCCCCGCCCCGTTCTGGGCCCGGGCCCGCCCCCCGGGGCCCCGCCCCATCTCCCTCCGGGCCCCGCCCTTCCTCGGCCCCGCCGACGCCTGGTTTTCGCAGAGCCCTCCGCCGATCTCCTGGTGAACCTGAGCCGCTGTCGACGCCTCATCGTGGTGCTGTCGGAAGCATTCCTGGGCCGGGCCTGGTGCAGCCACAGCTTCCGGTGGGTCCCGCGCAGGGTGGGGTGGGCCCCCGCCTCGTCCCCTCCCTGACGGTCCCGCCCGCGCAGGGAGGGCTTGTGCCGGCTACTGGAGCTCACGCGCAGGCCCATATTCATCACCTTCGAGGGCCAGAGGCGCGACCCCGTGCACCCCGCGCTCCGCCTGCTGCGCCAGCACCGCCACCTGGTGACCCTGCTGCTCTGGAAGCCCGGCTCCGTGGTGCGGAGAGGGGCGAGGGGAGGGGCGCCCTAATGGGGATGGTGGTACCGGGCTCCAAGGAGGGCCTCCTCCGTGGGCAGCTCTGTGGTGTGGGGACTTGTGGATGGGACCCCGTGGGGGTGAGGGTTCTGTGGCCTGCTGCCCAGAAGAGGGGCCTCTTTTGAGGCCCCTGGAGCCAGGTGAACGCATGCCTCCAGGTGTGCTCTTTGGGGCCAAGGCCACCAGGCTAACAGCCCAGTCCTGGCCCCCAGGCGCCTTCTTCAGAGTTTTGGAAGGAGCTGCAGCTGGCACTGCCACGGAAGGTGCGGCACAGAGCCATGGAGGGAGACCCCCAGACCCGGCTGCAGGGTGACAAGGACCCCATGCTGATCGTGCAAGGCCACCTGCCCGAGGGTCGCACCCTGCACCTGGAGCTGGACCCCGACCCTGAGGGGGACCTGGGTATGCCCCCCTGGTCCCACCCCGACCCTGAGAAGCTTGGCCTGGGGCGGAGGGGGTGCACGGGGCTGAGGAGCCCAGAAAGGGGGCCAGGTGGCGGGGACTTCCTCCCTGCAGCCCATCGGTGGGCTTGACCCCCAGCACACCCTCACTGCCTCTTTCCCGGAGGCACGCGGACCCAAGGCCTGCCTGGGAATCTCCAGGACCTCCGATGCCACTATGCAGGAGGGTGAGCAGGGAGTGACCCTCATTCATGGGTCCTAGCAGAAGTCAGGCTGTGGACAGCCCAGCCTCAGGCCTGGTGGTACCCTCTTCCCAGGTGTCCGAGGGCCTATCTTTGGGGAGCCATTAGCTCCACCCCATGCAAGTGGGGTCGCCCTTGGAGAGGGCCGGGGCAGCGAGGTGGATGTCTCGGACCTCGGTTCCCGCAACTACAGTGCCCGCACGGACTTCTACTGCCTGGTGTCTGAGGATGACGTGTAGCCTGCACCCGCCGGAGCGTCAGGATCACCAAGGACAGCTGGGTGCAGGGCGGGGTGGGGTTTTTCTCCTCTCAGCAGGACTACCAGCCATGAGACCTTGAGGGAAGTGGGGGGACTCTAGTGTGCCTCCTTGTGCCAGAAAATAAAGTCCTTTTAGATCCTGCCTGAGCCTCAGCCTCTCCTCTCCTGGGGCAGGAAGGGGCACGTCCATCTCAGGGTCTCCACGGCCCTCGGCCCCTCCCCTTCCTCATCCCCACGGCCACCCAGTCACAGGTCTGGCTGTCCACGCAGTCCCGCCCTCTCTCCAACCTCCATCCTGAGCCAGCTCAGACACATCTCTTAACGGTAGCCTCCTTGGGTCTCTCTGCTTGGGGGCGTGACAGTCCCCAGCCCCGCTCTGATCCACACAGGTCCTGGAGGAGGGGCAGGCCCCTTAGAGTCTGCAGGTTCTGAGCTTTGCAGAAGAAGCCTTTTGTTGTAAAAATGTGAGTGGGAGGGAGCTTCACCACCAAATGTCCTGGTTTGGTGAGATGGGTTCCCAGGGCTCAGTCAGACGGTGCGAGTCCCTGGTCAGGACACCCCCAGGCCCGGCGAGGCAGGGCAGAGACAAGTGTTGGGTGTGGACGGCCCAGCAGGGCAGCACCTCAGCCAGGGGAGGTCACAGCTCTCCCAGGAGTGGCCACCCCTCTGCACACACGGTCCCCAACACTGCTGCGTTTGTGCCTCGGTTGGCCCCTGGGCTGCCTCTGCTGTCTGCCCTGGTCCCTCCAGTTCTCTCCCCACTGGATACTCTTGTCCTGGTCCTGGCCATTCTGACCTGGAGAAGCATCTGAGTGACTCGGGGTGAGTATCATCAGGGGCAGGCGCGGCTATGCTCAGGGACGCTGCTGAGTCCCTGGCTTGGACCCCCAGGTCGAGCCAGCCGAAGAAACTTACAGGGCTGTGTCCATAGCTATCTTTATTCCCAGGACTGGCAGTTCACCACCTCTGCCCAATGACCCGGTCACCACCCCACACACCGAGCAGCCTCAAGCCCTGCCCTACCCCTGCCCTATAGAAGCCAAATCCCTAAAACAGCGCCCCCATGCCCTCCCTGGTGCCTGGGCCCCTGCAAAGTGGCACACGGGGCTCCCGTGAGAGGCCCCGGGCCATCAGCCTTCTCCGCCAGGCTGGCCAGCGAGCAGCGCAGAGCTGAGCCTATCCCTTGGAGGCTAGGCGACGTTGCATCCTCCTCCAGGAAGGCCTCACCTATGGGCCCAGGAAGTCCTCCTTTCGATAGCCTTTCTGCAGTGGAGAGGGGGGCCCGGAGTCAGGGTTCCTGCCCGCGGGCCCTGTGGTCCCCATGCCCCACTCCTCCCTGGGCCTCTGGTCTCCTTTCTCGTGTTCCCCACTTCCCGAGTCTCCTGTTCCACGTGAGTTGCCAGGTCTGTTCCCTGCCACCCGATGTCCCGCCCCCGGGTCCGGCCCTGCCTGCCCTGGGTCGCCAGAACGTACCGCCCGGAAGTCTCGGTGGAGCTTGCTGTATTGCCACAGGTTGGCCAGGAGGCTGGAGGCTGCTCGGGAGGACTTCTCGCTGTCGGGGCTGGGGTGGGGCGGGAAGGGCGGGCGTCAGCAGGAGGACAGGCTGGGCCGCGAGAGAGGGTGCCGGAGGGGCCTCACCTGTCCCGCTTCTTCTTGATGAAGACCAGCTTTCGGAGCCCGTCAAAGTAGAGCAGGTCTCGGGCAGCGATGGGACTGGCCACCACCAGGTTGTTGAGCACGGCTATGATGTTGACCAGCACGTCGGCGGGGGGACACTTCTCGCCCACGCTGCCCGGCAGCTTCTCGATCAGGTGACTCACCACCTTGGTGGCTGCCGGGAGGCCGGGAGGTGGGGAGGTCAGGAAGGCAGCCTCCGCTCCTGGCCGCCTGCCCACCCCCCGTTCCGCACCCCCCCATCTATCCGCTCGGCTCTAGCTCGCCAGGGGCTCGCCCAAACGGGCAGCAGGAAAGAAACCCCATGTGTGAGCCCAGCTAGGCAGGGTGAGGGCAGAGCCCGGGCTGCGGGGTGGCCTGACTCACACATCTCGTCCTTGTTTCTGGCATTCCGAGACAGGTTTCGGATGAGGCCAGTCAGCGAGCGGAGCTGGTGGTGGTCAGCGGTCCGAACCCGGTCCAGCAGCGGGTTCAGGACGCGCTCCTGCTCCAGGGCCAGGCGGCTCAGCACGCCCGCCCACTGCGGGCAGGAGAGGAGCTGGTGAGCGCCGCGGGTTGGGGCTCTTCTCTGTCCCCGTCCCTCTCCCTCCCCAGAACCCTGAGGCAGGACTGGACCCCACCGTCTCTCACCTGCTCTGTTCTTTTTATTTAAAAAATTTTTTTTTCAACGTTTATTTATTTTTGGGACAGAGAGAGACAGAGCATGAACGGGGGAGGGGCAGAGAGAGAGGGAGACACAGAATCGGAAACAGGCTCCAGGCTCTGAGCCATCAGCCCAGAGCCTGACGCGGGGCTCGAACTCGCAGACCGCCAGATCGTGACCTGGCTGAAGTCGGACGCTTAACCGACTGCGCCACCCAGGCGCCCCTCACCTGCTCTGTTCTTTCTGCTTTTGCCCTCACAGCCCAGCCAGGAGCCTCATCACGTGTGACTTGGGTCAGCCCCTTCTCAGCTCACGCCTCTCCCTAAACCCTCAGGGATCCTGTGGGCCTGTCCCATCTGGGACACTGGCCTCACACTCCTGGCTGCCCCTCCTGTCCCCTGCCTCTCGCACCCTGGCTGGACGTCCTGTCCCCCTGTGTCCCCTGCCTCTCGCACCCCTAGCGGCGTGTCCTGCCCCCTCCGGTGTCCCCTGCCTCTCGCACCCCTGGCAGCGTCCTGTCCCCTCCGGTGTCCCCTGCCTCTCGCACCCCTGGCGGCGTGTCCTGCCCCTCCGGTGTCCCCTGCGTCTCACACCCCTGGCGGCGCGTCCTGTCCCCTCCGTCTTGGGTTTTGGCTCATCCACCTGGCTGTGTTCATCCCGCTCCAACAGACTAAACTGGAAAGCTCCTGCGCCCTCCTCATTCACCCTTCGTGTCCCCAGTGCAAGGCCACACGTGGGTCCTCACCCTGCGGTCGCCCGCGGTGATGTTCTGCAGTGCTCCCGCGGCTGCCTCGGTCGTGTGTGGGTTGAGTTCACAGCGCTGCAGCAGCCGGTTGTACAGCCCCACGATCTGGGGGCTCCACAGCCACTCAAGACCCTTGGGGTCCTTAGACACCTCGGCGAAGGTCAGTGCATCAGCCGTGAGGGGCAGCTGGGTGGGAGGTGTGGAGGGTCAGCTGGGTTCGGGCCGGGGGGCCCTGCTCCCAGCTGCCCAGGCCCGCGCCCACCTCTCGAAGCCGCCGGCTCTGAGGCGTGAAGCAGCCCACCACCTCGCCGGGTGGCGCCCCGGCCGTGTCCCTGCGGCCCCGGCCCTCGAGCCGCTGCAGGGCGGAGGGCGGCATCTCATCATACAGGCGGTAGGACAGGTTCCTCAGCACGCACACGGCGTTCTCCACACTCTGCAGAGGGCGGACCGTGGTCAGCGTGGGCCAGAACCCCCCAGGACCTTTCGGCAGTGGCCGCCCCTCACCTTGTCCTCACACTTGCCCACGTCCAGGGCGTGGTTGATGTAGGTGACCAGGGCGTCCACCAGCCCGTGGCACTCACGCATCTTCTGGCGAGTGGCCTGGGAAGCTGAGCTGAGGTTCCTGCGGACGGAGGCAGACCGGGGACCCCCCCCCCCCCAGTGGGAACCGGTCCCAAGGGCCGAGCCCTTGAGCCCCAGTCACCTCCTTGCCCTGAGCTGGGCCCCGCCTCCTGGCACCTGCAGCCCCTCTGCATGCCCATCCTCCCCCACCCCCCGCCAAGTGTCCAGAGTGGAGGGGAGCCTGCAGACCCCAGGGCCCGCTGCCCCCTGACATATCATCGCTCTGCCTGGGACCAGCTGCCTGTCTCACTTCTGTGCCAGCACCCGTCCCTTGCGCGGCCGGCCTGCTTCTGCCTGCCGCCCTGGCCAGCCCCACCCTGCCATTCAGACCTGGGACTCAAGTGCCCCTTCTCCAGGCCTCCCCTGCCCCCTTCCGGGCACCCAGTTCTTTCCCCACGGCCACCGTCTTAGCCTCTCTCTCTGCCCCCCGCCCCGGCGCACCTGAGGAAGCCCGTGGCATTATAGAAGATTTCAGCCTCGGAGGCATTCTGCTGGATGAGGGGTGGTCCTCCGGCCCCCGAGAGGGGGCTCAGCACCAGGTCTGTGAGCTGTTCCAGTGTGTCCCTGGCCAGGCGATCCTTCAGATGGTCGCTGGAGGACAGGTTCCACAGGATCCCTGGGGCAGGCGGGGCCGTGGCCGTGGTCAGCAGTCGCCCGCTAGTCCCCGCCAGGCCCTCCAGGGAGGGTGGGGACGAGGCTCCCAACCTCTCCCAGGGCCCCTCCTGGCGTTTGGAGCCCCGCTCGAGAGCCCCATGGAGAGAGCCTGCACACAACCTACAGGTCACGGGGCTGTGACGCAGCCGGGAGACCGTGCTTGGGGACACGGGGCCCGGGGGCTGGAGGCTAGCTGCAGACCTATGGCACAAGAAGAGTCGGGACCGATGGGAGGGGCGGGGACAGAGGGACAGAGGACGGGGGGAGGGCAGGAGAGGGCTGGCGTGGGCTGGCAGGGCACCTGTGACGTTCTTGCGCAGCTCGTCGTCATGCTCACGCAGCGTGCGCAGCAGCTCGAAGATGCCGTTCTCCTCCACCAGGGCCAGCTTGTTGTCCGCGTTGTCGTAGATGAGGTTGCGCATGGCGCCCGTGGCGTGGCGTTGCACCTCCTGGGTGGCGTGGTTGAAGAGCTTCACCAGCCTGGGCACGGCCTGAAGGCTGCGGGCCTGCACGCACAGGCACGCGGGCGTGAGCAACGTGCACACAGGCGTGTGCAGACGGGTGCGAGTACGGGAGGGCGTGTGCTGGTGACGGAGACGTGCAGGCGTACGCAGGCGTGTCAGGCGTGTGCAGGGGCGCGCGGGTGTCTTTAGATGTGTGCAGATGCGTGTAGGTGTGCGCAGGTGTGCGCAGAGGCACGCAGCTGTACTCGTACGTATGCACATCACTCCCTCCTGCCCCTCGTCTGCCGGGGAGGCTCTGGGCCAAAGGGGGGTCTGCCTGCCCACTCAGCGTGGGGACCGTTGAGGCGTGGTTAGGGACCGGAGATTAATGACAAGTGGGAGGATCACCGAGGGTGGTAGGCAGGGGTGTTCACGGACCAGTGGGCCGCAAGGGGCACCAGCGGGGGCGGTCGGTCACCTGCTTCTTGGCTGCCGCATCGCTATAGCACTTGTGCTGGATGTAGGCTGCTCCCAGCACCTGCAGGTTGGGGTCTGAGGCCATGAGGTACTTGACTGCTGAGGGCAGGTCGATGTCGTCAAATCTGTAGGGACGGGGGCCAGGAGGGGTCAGGCTGACCCTGGGGCCGGGCCAGGGCCGTGGCAGAAGTCCCCTCCCCAAGCCAGGCCCAGCTCACCCGCTGCTGAGCCTCTGCAGAGTGCGGTGGCCACCGTAGCTGTCCAGTCCACGCACATCCGGCAGGTGGCTGGAGTCGGCCAGGCTCAGGCTGAGGCTGCGCACGGATGGTGCTCGGGCCACAGGCTCCAGGACACCCCCTGGGGCCACCCCGGCCACGCCACGGCTGCGGTGGCCGCTCTGGAATCGCTGCAGGGTCCGCATGGCCGGCGCACGGATGGTCCGGCTGGGCGGCCCCTCAGCGGCTCCCGGCCAGTCCAAGCCCCCTGACCGGCCGGAGCTGGCCTGGCGCTCGTAGCCAAAGGCCCTGTAGGCGGAGGCAGCTGGGGGCTCCAGCTGCTCGGATACCACGCTGTAGCGGTCATCCAGGCCCCCGGCCCCTAGCCTCAGCGAGCGCAGGGACAACGTGTCGTAGTCCACCCGGCTCCCCGCCCCCCCACGCTCGTGGAAGGACAGGGGCCGGGTAGGCATGGGTGCGGCAGGCTGGGCTCCCCCGTACCCCGCGACCCCAAAGGCGCTGCCCCCGTTGTGGGCAGAGCTCAGCCTCCGACTGGAGCTCAGATCCACAGCTGAGCGGGAGGACCAGGAGGCCGGGCTGTAGGCAGGCTTGGCAACGGGCCGGAAGGTCTGCGGGGCAGGGAGGAGAGCGGTGAGTGGGTGCTGGGGGCTCACCCGGCACCAGCCCCTCTCCCTGACCCGGCAGCTCCCAGCTTCCCCCAGAGCCTCCCCCACGAGCCTCTCCTGAGGCCGGAGAGAGTGTACTCACAGAGACGTTGTCCCCACCGAGGCTCTGGGAGCGCGAGCTGAAGCCAGACTGCAGGGTGTGGTAGTGACCGCGGGATGTGCCTGCCGACAGGGACAATGGTGGCCTGGCTGGGCCAGATGCCTCATGGGTCTCCTCCGCTTGTGGGTCCACCCTGGTCGGACCTCTCCCACAGCCCCCTGCCCCTCCAGCTGTGCTGGGGGATGGGCATGCTCACCACCCCCCCACCCCCCATCTCCCACCCCCGACCCCCTGGCTGCCTGGGAAGTGTGCCGGCACTCCATCAACTCTCTAGTCCCTGCCAGGACACACACCTGACCCCCTCCTCCAGGAAGCCACACTGACCTCTGTGAGCCCGTCCTTTGCTGTGGTCACACGGGAGTGATGCCACACTCGCCAAGGACACACAGTTCCCTGTCCCACCTGGAAAAGCCACGCCCGCCCCATCCAGCCACACAGAAACTGAGGCTGCTGGCGCCAGCCCGACTCTGTGGTGAGTGGACAGACAGGGGGGGTGGGTAAAGGGTGGAGAGATGGCAGAGGAGGAGGGAGGGAGGGCTGGTCGGACCGTTGGAAGGAGGGGTGGATGGACAGATGGATGGCTGGTTTGATAGACAACAGGTGCATGAGCTGGAAACACTGAGGACGGTTGGGTGAAGGTCAGACCAAGGCAGAGCAGGGGGATGGACTGGGGTGAGGTGGCTCCGGCGTCTCTGGACAGGGAGGAGGTGCCCGGAGGGGATCAGCCTCTGCCAGGGTCCCTGCTAGGGCCATATCTTGGGGGAGAGGAGTCACATGTCCCAGAGAGCCTAGGCAGGGTGAGTGGCTGAAAGGACTCATGATGTGAGTGAAGGGCGGGGGCCTCAGCCCCTCCCCCGGCCTCTTCCAACTAGGTCTGGGGGGCTCCCCTCCCAGTACATTCCCCAGACCCGCCCTGGTTAATGAGGCTTCTGGGCAGGGGCTATTAACCCTTTGACGCTAGTGAGGCTCAGCCTGGGGGGACACACCCCCAGCCTGGGGACCTTACTCCCACCCCCAAATTATAATCCTCCCCCTAATTGGCAGGGTAGCCAGGGTGGTAATTAACCCTTCCCTGCTCCCTCCTCCACCCCATGACCCCTGGGCACCCAACTACTTAGCCACCAGCAAGGCTGAGGCCCAGGGAGGAGAGGACCCAGGAATCCAGGCTGCTCTGGCAGGCCCCTATGCTGGCTGACCCTCTCCCCCCCCCGTCTGGCCAGCATCTGGAGACCTGTCCTGGGAAAGGGCCCTCTAAAGGTCACGTGAACCACTGTGGAACTGGTGTCTTGGCTCCTGACATCCTGGGAAGTTCACCTTACTATCTAACCTTGATCCCTGTTGCTGCAGTCTGGCCAGGGAGGAAATGGCATTTCTAGAACAACTGCTCTGAACTCACTGTGTCTGTGGGATCCTTTAACAGGCATGCGCCCACATGCGCACACATACATCCACACACACATGCATGCACACTCACGCATTTGCTCTCGAACTCACACACACCCTGGTAGAGCCGGGGTTCCGACACAGGGCGGTCTGCCCGCACCGAGGGGGCACTCCCCCACCTGATGTTCTCGGGAATGATATCTGGGTCACTCCTGCGGGCCCCCACCCCCACCCCGCCGCAATTCCACAGGGAGACCCCGGTCCAGACAGGCAGGTGGCTCTGGTCCAGGCTTCCCAGACCCGCCCCCTCACGTTTCTGCCTGCTTATTCCCTTGGGGCCTGGAGGGTGGTGGGGAGGGACGCTGGAGTCTGGGTGTCTGTGTCTCAGGGTGTTTGTGTCTTAGCGGGACTGACGTGTATGTCTGCGCGCCCGAGGCCGCGTGCGAGCCTGTGTTACGTGGGACCGGACGTGTGCGCGGTCCCGTTTTGCCGACAGAGGCTGGCCCGGGTGGCCTGCCATGTGCCGATCGTGCCATGTGCCGACGGCGGCGCTCGGGGCGGAAGGGGCGGCGGGGCCCGAGCTCGGGGGTCCCCGCCGGCTGGTGGGAGGCCGCACCCATGCCTTCTCCCACACCTGGCGGGCGGGGCGGGTGACTCAGTGCGAGGCCTCGGTGCGTCAGGGCGCTGAACCCCATGCCGGCCCTACCCCGGCCTCTGGCCCTCGTACCGCCACACCCACCGAGGCCACCTCTGCCCGCTGCCGTTCCCGCTGCCCGGCACCCACCCTGCAGGCGCCCGCTTACCTCTGGCCACCTCGGTGGCGCCCTCGGGCTCCGCCGCCCCGTTGTGCCGAGCCTGCCGGCCCAGCTGCAGGAGGCG
The DNA here is from genome assembly GCF_016509475.1 of Prionailurus bengalensis. Lineage (NCBI taxonomy): Eukaryota > Metazoa > Chordata > Mammalia > Carnivora > Felidae > Prionailurus > Prionailurus bengalensis. The sequence continues at coordinate 115,841,337 of NC_057346.1, forward strand.
GGCGCAGACCTGCTCCTGGACGCGGGCCGCCCGCAGCCGCTCGGCGTCGGGCCCCTCTGCGCCCCGGCGGTCCAGCTGCAGGTCGGAGGGCAGCGCCAGGGAGCACACGCCGGCCTCGGGCTGCAGGGCCGACAGCAGGAAGTTACCGTCCTGCATGGCGGCAGGCGCGCGGGGCTGGGTGTGCGCCCGGCCTGGGCCGCCGCCGCCGCCGGGGCCTCCTCGGCCTGAGCAGTCTTCACCGTCCCGTCCCCGAAGTCCCCTCCCCACTGGCCTCGCCCAGAGCCAGCCTGGAGACAGACGCCTGCCCAGCCCTGAGCTTGGCTGGGGGCGGGGACACCTGGGCCAGGTGAGAGGGAGGGGCCACCACCAGCTTAAGGTGGAATTTGGGCGGAAGAACAGGCCCCACGTCCTGGCCTGGCCTCCCCGTTCCTTCCGCCTGTTCCGGGACGGGGTGGCAGGGTCCGGGCCCATCTGGGTTCCCCGGCCACAGTGGGGCCTTTGGGGTAGGGGCGGGATAATCAGGCCCCGCTGTCCTGAGTGTCAGGGAAGGGCCAGGTTAGGTCACTGGGGAAGCTACGGCCAGCCACCTCCAGGAGTCTGAAGGGAGGGATCTTCCCTCCCTGGGTGACTGGGGGCCCTGAGCCAGGCAGGGGTCAGCATCCTGGGTCACTATTAGGAATCAGGGGTCGATGCTAAGGGTGAGGACTGAGGACAAAGGGCTTGGGGTGGGGGGGCTTTGGGGTAGAAGAGGGCCCCATGGACCTCGATCTTTGGTGCCCAGGAGACCCCAGAAGCATACAGATAGACTGGCCCACACCCTAGTCTTGTGACCCTCTGGATCTCTGTCCTGTAGACCCCAGAAGTTGCCCCCATCTCCCCAACTTCTGCAGAGGCCTCCAAAGGGCTGGCTTGGCCCTCTCTCTCACCCCTCCCTGGCTTCTGCCCCCCAGGCTGTGAGGTAGAAGGCCATTCCCTAAATGTGAGTCAGGGCTCAGCTCGACAGAGCTCTGATGGGGCAGGGTAGGCAGGACTGCCACAAGGCATTGACTCAGAGCCCCCCCCCGCCCCGTCCAGGCTGGGGGTGCAGGAGCAGAGGCTGTGTCAGGGGAAGAAGAACCCAGGAGTCTGGCAGAACAGTGATTAGGAGGGGTCGGCATCAGGGGTGGGGAGGGGGGCCCGGGCCTATCAGGGCTTGCCCCCAGAAAGTCTCCCTGGGGTGCTCCCATCCAGCTGGACCAGCATGCTGCAAGGCCTCCTGGGTAGGCCTGGAGTGAATCTAGGATAGGCCCCTGGTGGATGGAGCAGGGGCAAGGGGTGAGCTGGGCAGGGCTGGAGGGGTGGGGGGGTTGAGTGGCTTCAGGTACCTCCTGGGGCCCCCTTGAGGAGTCACTGTGGGGCCCACCCTAACAGCCTCCTCTCTCCCGCGGGAGTCCCTTACCCTGGCCCCTGAAGACAACTGCCTTAATCTGCAATCAGTCTTTTCAGGGGATGTGGCCCCAGGTGGGGATGGTGGATGGGGGCCTGGGGGTGAGGAGGGAGGTCAGGGTCAGAAGGCAGGCCTAGGAGTGAGGTCAGTGCTAGAGAGGAAGGGGCAGGGTGGGGACAGGCTCAAAGGGGAGGGGAGGGTCCTCGGAAAGGTCAAGGTGAAGCCTGGGGTGGGACTGCTGGGCCGAGGTGGGCGCTTGGGTGGGAGACCTACCGTGCTGGGGGTCTGGATCCTGCAGGCTCCATGGCTCAACCCGGAGGCCACTGCTACAGGCAGAGGGGTTCTGGACTCCATCCCAGACCCAGCGCGTCCGTCTGGGGCGGCCTCTCACTGCAGGACGGGACTGTGGGGGCACCAGGAGGGCGGGGTGGGAACGCCCGCACGCCTAGCTCATCAGACCGGTTGCTTCCCTGGGAGACGTGTTTTGTGTGGAAAAATCCTGGGAGACAAGTTTGTGCGGCGCTGAGCTCACCTGAAGGCACACGCCTGGCACGGGCCTCGGGCCCGCCCTCCATCTGGGGTCTACCTGGGCCCACCTGGGGCCCTGCCTGGGGAACCAGCCTCGAGGCTGCAGGTAGGGGTTCAAAGGGCTTGTGGGGTAGCCCCAGGGGTAAGCCGGGTCAGCCGGGGCTGCAGAGGAGTGGAGGGGGCTTTGCTGGGGTGGCACGGCTGGCTCCCACTGCCCCAAAGCTGTGCTGAGCATCCCTGAGGACATGTGGACCCCTCCCCCACCATGGACCTCTTACCTCTGTGACCCAGCGTTCCTAGGAAGTCTGGGATTCTGGGCGCTGTAACCACCGCAGGGCCAGGGGGCTGGCCGTGGCCCAGACCTGTTACCAGCACTCTGAAGCCCAGGCTGGGAGCCACATCTGGCCTCTGCGACCAGCCTTCTGCTCTGTCCTCCTCAGAGTTCCCCTTTCCCTGTAGTGCAACGAAGATTCAAGCCTAGGCTTGATGGTAGGCTTCCTGGAAGGGTGGGTTTGTGGCTCCATCTAGGGAGCTTAGAAAACGGATAGGGCCGTTTGTGGGCCAGGGCCTGGGAACCCGCGTCTAACCCTCCAGATGGCTATGGTGCCTCATCAGTGTTGAGAACCTGAGGCCTGGGGCCTCCACGGGGGAGTAAGTTAGGCTCTCACTCGGGAGGTGGGCAGCTCCTGGGGGGAGCCTGGACTCTGCTCTGGGGAGTTCCAAGGAAAGGCTGTGGCAGCTTGAGTGGGGTGACTTAGCATTTATACTCCTCCATTGCACTGGGCATAGAGGATGTGCCAGGTGGTCGACTGGAGGTGGGGACCCCCAGGCGGCTGTTAGAAAAACCTCTGGAAGAGGAGCGGGGGACAAAAATCAGGGGGCAAGGGATGGCGAGGCCTCCAGGGCTCAGTGCCAGAGTGGAGGGAGGGGGTGGAAGGAGGACCCCCTAGTGCTGGCTTCAGTGACCTGGAACTGGAGGAGGGGCCCAGAGGGCACCCCAGCCCTACCCCACCATCGGGAGCGGGGTGTGGAGTGGTGGTTATTAGGGAGCAGAAGATGGGGAAAGTTTGCGGCAAAAGAATGCCGACAACAAATGTGGGCGCTGGCGCACAGAGCGGTTAAGCGGATTGCCTGGGACCACACAGCCCGCAAGGGTGGGGGTGGATCGGCGAACCTGCCGGGAGCTGGCGGCTGGAGGGGAGGGCGCAGCAGCTCACTGGCGGCCGGAGGGCCAAGGCTCGCATCTTGTTTCCTTCCCGCTCCAGCCCCCCGGGCGCAGCCTCCCGGGCTTCCCGTCTGTGAGCCTGTGCCCACGCTCGCAAAGTTTCCAACGTTCCACGGGCTGGGATCCCGCCAAATGCAGCCTGCGCCCGCTTCGTCCACAGAGCCCACCTGGGTTAGCGCGATGGCCACCAACCCCCTGGCCCTGTGGGCAGGCTGGCCTCTGCGTCCAATTCCCGGGGACCCTGGTTGGGAGGTTTGGGACCTGGCATCCTCTGTGCCCCCACCTCTTGCCTTGCGCCTTTGGTGTGGAAGGTAGGTGAAGGATACGGGCGCCAGGTGGCCCAGGGAGCGGGGTGGCACTTTGCATCTCCACACCCATCCACCCAGCTGTTCCCCCGCCTCTGTCCGTCTGTCCGTCCGTCCCTTGTGTGTTGGTCAGATGTGTCCTGAACTCTTCTAGGCACCTGGGGCTGTTCTGGGGAAGGCACGTGTGACCCAGATGTGTGCAGCTTTCCCCGGGAGCTCTCCTGCCCCGCAGGAGAAACCGGCGCTGACCTGCCCTGCCCCGACCCGCCCCGACCCGGGCCGTGTTCTCCGGGATCTTCACCTCTGAAGCCCGCTGACCTCCTGTGCCTGTGCATTGGCTAAATTTCTGGCATCAGTTGGTTCAAACTTTTGGTCCTGGCATGTATTTATTTCAGAAAAGTTTTCTCCTGCTACATCACTCACATACTTTTCTTCTCTTGTCTCCTCAGAAATCGCTTTTAGCTCTGTTCTTTTCCATTTCATTTTGTGCACTTTTCTGGGACTTGTCTTCTGTGTCCCTGGTTTTTATCATTGATTTTTAAAGAAGACTGAATTTTTTAGAGCAGTTTTAGGTTCACAGCAAAATTAAAAGGAAGGTACGGAGATTTCCCCGCCCCCCCCATGCATAGACTCCCCCCTTTCCCAGCATGCCCCCCCAGAGTGATACATTCGTTACAATTCACAAGCCTACATGGACACATCATTACCACCAAAGTCCACAGTCCACACTGGTGGTGTATACTCTGTGGGCTTGGACAAATACGTAATGACATGTGCCCATCACTGTGTCAGCCAGAGTGGTCCCACTGCCCTAAAACCCTCGGCCTACTCATCCCTTCCCCCACCCTTACAACCCCTGATAACCACTGGTCTTTTCAGCTGTGTAAGAAACTGGCAAGTGTCTTCCAGGGTGGCCACACCAGTGTGCATTCCCACCAGCGATGACAGAGTTCCTGGTGCCCAATGTCCTCATCAGCGTTTGCTGTCAGTGTTCCAGATTTGGGCCATTCTAACAGGTGTGTAGAAGGATCTCGTCGTTTTAATTTTCATTTCCTGATGACGCACGACACACAGCGGCCATTCGTGTGCTCACTTGCCATCCATGTATCTTCTTTGGTGAAGTGCCTGTTAAGGTCTCTGGACCACTTTCTACTGTTTATTTAAAAATGTTTTGTTTTGGGGGCACCTGGGTGGCTCAGTCAGTTAAGCGTCTGGTTTCGGCCCAGGTCATGATCTCACCGTTCGCGGGTTCAAGCCCCGAATCGGGCTCTGTGCTTCAGATTCCGTGTCTCCCTCTCTCCTTGCCCCTCCCACACTCACGCTCTGTCTCTCTCTGCCTCAAAAATAATTAAACAAACAACAAAAAGACATTTTAAAAATGTTTTGTTGTTTATCTTTTTTTTAATTTTTTTTTCAACGTTTTTTATTTTATTTTTGGGACAGAGAGAGACAGAGCATGAATGGGGGAGGGGCAGAGAGAGAGGGAGACACAGCATCGGAAACAGGCTCCAGGCTCCGAGCCATCAGCCCAGAGCCCGACGCGGGGCTCGAACTCACGGACCGCGAGATCGTGACCTGGCTGAAGTCGGACGCTTAACCGACTGCGCCACCCAGGCGCCCCTGTTTTGTTGTTTATTTTGTTATTATTGAGTCTGAAGAGTTCTTTCCGTATTTTGGGTAACAGTCCTTTATCAGATGTGTCTTTTGCAAATATTTTCTCCCTGGCTGTGACTTGTCTTCTCATTCTCCCGATACTGTCTTTCACGCAAGTTCATGAAGTCCTGCTTACCAATTACTACTCTCATGGACCATGCCTTTCGTGTCATGTCTAAAAAGTCATCATCATGCCCCAGGTCATCCAGGTTTTCTCCTATGTTGTCTTCTAAGGGTTTTATAGATTCGTGTGTTACATTAAGGCCTAGGATCCATTTCGAGTTAACCTTTGCGAAGGTTTAAGGTCTGTGTCTGTTGCATGTGGACGTCCAGCTGGCCCAGCAATGTCGTTGAAGAAACGGTCTTTGTTCCTTTGTCAAGGACCGTGTTTATGTGGGTCTGTTTCTGAGCTCTCCGTTCTGTTCCATTCACCTATTTGTCTACTTTCCATCAACATCACAGTCTCGATCACTAGCTTTTCAGTCAGGTGGCATCCACCGAAGTTTGTTCTCCTTCAGTGTTGTGTTGGCCATTCTGGGCCATTTGCCTCTTCGTATAAACTTTAGAATCAATTGTTGATATCCACAGAATAACCTGCTATGATTTTAAGTGGGATTGCATTGAATCTACAGATCAAGTTGGGAAAGAACAGGCATCATGGTAATATTGAGTCTTCCTATTCATGAACGCGGATATTTCTCCATTTATTTGATTTTTCTTTGATTTTGTTCATTACAGTTTTGTAGTTTTCCTCATATAGATCTTGTGCATATTTTGTTAGATTTATACTGAAGTAACTAATTTTTTTGGTATTAATGTGAATGGTATTGTGTTTTAAATTTCAAATTCCAGGGGCGCCTGGGTGGCTCAGTCGGTTAAGCGGCCGACTTCGGCTCAGGTCATGATCTCGCGGTCCGTGAGTTCGAGCCCCGCGTCGGGCTCTGTGCTGACAGCCCGGAGCCTGGAGCCTGTTTCAGATTCTGTGTCTCCCTCTCTCTGACCCTCCCCCATTCATGCTCTATCTCTCTGTCTCAAAAATAAATAAACGTTAAAAAAAATTTTTTTTTAAATTTCAAATTCCAATTGTTCATTGCTGGTGTATAGGAAAACAATTGACTTTTGTGTATTAACCTTATTATATCCTGCAACATTGCTACAATTGCTTATTAATTCCAGGAGGGTTTTTTCTTTTTGTTTTTTTTTCTTTTTTTTTGCTGATTCTTTTAGATTTTCTACATAGATGATCATCAGCAAACAAAGCCATTCATGTATGTAACCCTTTTATTTCCCTTATGTATACTTTTTATTTCTTTTTCTTGTCTTATTGCATTAGCTAGTACAGTTGACCCTTGAACAACATGGGTTTGTGCTGTGCGGGTCCACTTATTGGTGGATTTTTTAAAAAATAAATACAGTACTGTGCTGTATTTTCTCTTCTTTATGATTCTCTTAATAACATTTTTTTCTAGCTTATTTCAAGAATACAATATATAATACACATATTTAAAATACATGTGTCAATTGGCTGTTATCGGTAAGGCTGCCCGTCAACAGTAGGCTGTAAGTAGTTAAATTTTGGGGGCATCAAAAGTTATGCACAGATGTTTGACTGTGCAGGGATTTTGCCCCTAACCTGGAAGTCAGCTGTACTTCCAATGCTGTTGAAACGGAGTGGTGAGAGGCATTTACTGCTAATTAAAAAAAAAAAAAAAGTCCTCAAGTGTCACCTCTGAGCCCTTGTACCCCCAGTGGCATCCTTGGTAGCTTTACAGCCTTCAGATCTTTTCTGGGATGTCACCTTCTCAGACTTGCTTTTTCTGACCACTGTTTACAACTGCAGTCTCACTCAAACTTACTATTCCCTTTCCTGGCTTAATTTTTTCTACAACAGTTGCCACCATCTAATATGCTAGACGTTTTCTTATTCTGTCTCTCATCCGCCAAGTTCTACAAGGACAGACTCTTGTCTCTTTTGTTCACCTTTCCTCAGCACCTAACACAGTGGGTGTTCAATGAACAGTTGTTAAAATGGATTAATAAACTATGGTTTATGTATAGTCCAGATTATATGTGATTTTGAGATTTTCTTCTGCTTCTGGAAGTAACCTTTTCTTTCTTTTTTTTTTTTTTTTGGTGTGAGGCTTCATCTGCCTGTTGCTTGCATGCCCCCTGCCCTTTAGAGAATGTATTCCTTTTTTTCTTTTTTTTTCATTTTTTTTCAACGTTTATTTATTTTTGGGACAGAGAGAGACAGAGCATGAACGGGGGAGGGGCAGAGAGCGAGGGAGACACAGAATCAGAAACAGGCTCCAGGCTCCGAGCCATCAGCCCAGAGCCCGACGCAGGGCTCGAACTCACGGACCGCGAGATCGTGACCTGGCTGAAGTTGGACGTTTAACCGACTGCACCACCCAGGCGCCCCAAGTATTCCTTTTTTTAATGTTTATTTATTTTTGAAAGAGAGAGACAAGGTGTGAACCAGGGAGGGGCAGAGAGAGGGAGACACAGAATCCTAAACGGGCTCCAGGCTCTGAACCCTCAGCACAGAGCCTGACACAGGGCTCGAACTCCTGAACTGCAAGATCATGACCCGAGCTGAAGTGGGATTAACTGAGCCGCCCAGGCGCCCTGAGAATGTATTTCTAAATCCAGCACTCGTTTTTTTCTTGTTACGAAGTATCTGTGAGTGGAGAAAATTCCCACTCACTAGATACTTGAACTAGATACTTGGGGAGAAGTGGGCAGTGTGAGCTAAAGGCATCTGGTAGCTTCTGAGCAGGTATGTGGCAGCGTGGTGGTGTCCTCTGCCCTGTAGGCACTTGTGCTCCGTGGACCCGCAGGACTTGTGAGGCCCACGTTATTACGTGGGACTTGGTGTCCACACACATCTGCTGGCTACTCTGGTCAGCAGTGGCAGTGGTCAATGTCCCTTCCAGCAGGGTCATTTCTAGAGTCTTCTCAGGGCCAGATGGTGGTATCCATCTGGTTCTTCTTTCATCGGAATCTTTCCTGCTGCCCCGCGTTCATGGTGAGGTATGACCTAAGGAGACAACTTGGGTCAATCTCACAAGGGTTATTTGGGCTGCTGGGTGCATGTACTGCCTTCCCACTGAATGTCAGTGAGGAGGTACAGAGAATTATGGCCCCAAAGAATCCAAGCCCTAACCCTGGAACTTGTGGCTGTCAACTGACGTGGCAAAAAGAACTTTGCAGATGTGATTACGTAAAGAATGTTAGTGGAGATGGGGAGATTATCCGGGAATAATGGAGGGGAGCAGTGTAACCACACATGTCCTTACAAGAGGGAGGCAGGAGGGCCAGAGAGATGTGATGATGGAAGCAGAGGTGACAGACACAGGAAGGGAGGGCTCTGAAGATGCTAAGCTGCTGGCTTTGACATAAGCAGCAGCCCTGAGCCAAGGAACTCAAGTGGCCTCTAAAAGTGGGGACAGGACAAGGCAGATGCATTTCTAAAGCCTCCAGGGGCGCCTGGGTGGCTCAGTCGGTTAAGCGGCCGACTTCGGCTCAGGTCATGATCTCGCGGTCCATGAGTTCGAGCCCCGCGTCGGGCTCTGTGCTGATAGCCCGGAGCCTGGAGCCTGTTTCAGATTCTGTGTCTCCCTCTCTCTGACCCTCCCCTGTTCATGCTCTGTCTCAAAAATAAATAAATGTTAAAAATTTTTAAAACCTCCAGATCGGGCCACAGAAACCTTGTTTTTGGGCTTCTGACCTACGGAACATGGAGGTCATACATTCTGTGTTTCTGGAAATCTGTCAGGGCAGCCACAAGGACTTCATATAGGCAGCTGCTTAGTACCAGGCAGAGCACTGGGACCCATCTTCAGACAGCTGAGACCCCCAGGGAGGGGCTGGGCCTTGACAGCATCATCCAGCCTCTGGGTCAGCACTCTCCTGGTGTGCTCCCGACCCTGAACTTCCACTGACACGAACAGAAGTAAAATAATCACGCCCCCACCCCCATTGTGGCGTAAAACCAGCTTGAGTTGGGTTTTCTGCTCCTGGCAGCTCAGCCCTGAGTGCCACTCCCAACGTGGCCACAGAACGGGTGCCGAGTTCACCTTGACCTTCTAGGAAGACCGGGTAGGGCTAACATCCAAGTTCTGTTTTCAAAAGGAGTGAAATGACCGAACGTTCTTTTCTCAAAGCTGTGCAGGCCCTGCCCCATGTCTGTCACTGGTGGCCACGACTCCACGGGCACCGAGCAGCAGGAAAGAGGCCCGAAGCCCTTTCACCTCCAGGTCCCACCTCTGAAGGTCAAGAGGAGAGGGCAGGAAGAGAGTGGTCTCGGGAGAGGGTGGGGTCGGTAGCCGCTGCTGCTGTGGGACAGGAAGGGGCCTCGGGGGCAGAGAGAGTGCCCGTGAGGGCAGGGCTCCTGGCAGTCACTGAGGCTTATCTCTGCCCTCCCAAGAGAACCAGGCAGAGGACAAGTCAGAACTAAAAAAAATATTTCATTTCATTCTGAATAAAAAACGGAACAGACAGAACTCTCGGAAATCCTGAAAACAACGTCATCGCTACAGCAAAATTTCACAGAAATCATCGCGCAGAGTGTGGAGACCAAGCCCGGGGCCCCAACCAGCTGTGAAGGCTGCCTCTCTGGGGAGGGGCACAAAGGGGGCGGTGGCCTCGCTGGGCCAGGCACAGGTGGTGGCCATTCCCCTGCGATAAGCCTTGCCGGGGTTCCCAGGGACCAGGCTCAGGGCCCGGCCTCCAGCCCCCACCAGGGGCCGGGGGCCAGGGGCCGGAAGGGGGTTGCCTGGTCTTCAGGATCCCTCGGTGCGGGAGCCCTTCCGGCCACGTGCGCCCCACATTCCCCGCTTGGAGTGGTAGTGGTGGTAGAAATTCCGCACTCGGAGTCGCTCCACCTCCAGCCCTGCCTGCAGGACCCTGGGCGGAAAGGGGGTGTCAGGACCCTGGAGAGGGGTGCCTATAGGATCCGGGTGGTAGGGGGATAGTTGTGGCTGCCCTGGTTCTTCCGGAGCCTGGGGCAGCGTGGAAGTGCTCAGGACCCCGGCCCAAGGGCTAGGGGTGGCAGGCCTTCCACTACTGTGGGACCCCGGTGGGAGATGGGGACTCAGGGCCACCACTGGGCCTACAGGATCTGGGGACAGAATTTGTTGCAAGGCTGTTCCCGAGTCTGCAGAACCCTAGAGATAGGAAGAGGTGTGGGGTGGGGTGGGGTCACAGATCCTGGGATACGAAGCGGAAGTCCCTGCAGCACGTGAGGGCCCTGGGGTACCCTCCCCGCTCAGAGAAGGTATCCTCAGTCCCCGAGATGGGGGGGTAGTCACCTGTCCAGGAGCTCCCAGTCCTCGCCCCCCCACTGGTCCCGGAACTCCTCAGTGTTCATGCCCCCGACGCGGTCGAAGTCTGACTTGTAGATCCCGAAGAGGCCGAAGCCATTCACCTCCCAGTAGCCTGGGTAGGGAGGTGCCCTTCAGACGCCAGAAGCTGCAAACCTTCCTCCCCAGCCTCCAGAAGGGGTCTGCTGCAGGGTCCCATCCTTAGAGGGGCGTCAAGGGTCACTCTTCTGTGTGGGGTCATAACCTGCGGCCCTGCACACGACTGGGGTGCTGGAGGAGGTTCCCAGGCATGACCCTGGAGGCTCTGGGGTCCTAGGCAATAGGCGGGGCATTGATGGATCCCCAGGCCCACCTCCGGGGTTAGGAGAGGCCCCCAGGGGCCTGGGCCTCACCCTGCCGTTGGTGGAACTCCCAGTGTTATTGGGGCATGGGGGGGGGGGCATCCAGGGCATTACCGTGCGGGTCCCCCGGCGAGCTCCCACAGCCCAGGCGCATGACCACGGGCGCAAAGGCCAGTTTGCCCTCCACACAGTGTTTGCGGATGCCGTCCAGGATGTTGGGCGGGAAGTGGATGTGCAGATCACAGAGGAAAACGATGCTGCTGGCATCCTGGAGGCCGAGGTCACGGGGAGGCCTGAGCACGCCCCTCCGCTCCCCCAGCGGAGCTCCTTCCTTGGTGGTCTGGACGGGCTCTCCCTGCTCTCCCAACCCTCCCACGCACCTCCACTGCGTCCACTCCAGCCTGCAAGCCCGCCGAGCGCTCAAAGTTTCCAGTTCGCCTCAAGTACTGGTACCTGGGGGAGGTGGGGAGGAGAGTGGGGGGAGGGGGGGGGCGGGAGGTCACAGGCCCTGACCCCTGCGGGCCGGGGCTAGAAAACCCGCGTCCCGGAAGGGGCGGGGGAGGCAAGACGCGCTCGGCCGTCCCTGGCGGGAGCGCTGTTACCGGGGCAGCCGGGCAGAGCGCAGCGCCTGCTCGACGTCCATGTCCTCGCTCTCAAAGTCCACCAGGGTGATGCTGAAGTGCGAGTCCCCCGTGCGGGCGTGCAGCGCGGCCATGTCCGCCAGGAACTGGGCCACCCAGCGCGCCTGGTTCTTCACTGGAGGAAGGTGGTGCCGCTGAGCCCACCCCGATCTGGCTCCGCGGGACCCGGTGCACGGCCAGCGGCGCTCCCACTGGCCGCGGGGGCTCGGGGAAGCCCAGCCCACGTCCCAGGTGCCCGGGCCCGAGGCGGTCCCGCGCACCTGGCACGATGAAGTGTACCATCACATCCTGGCGCCAGGCCAGGCGCAGCGGCCGGCAGAGCTCGGGGCGGCCGTCGGGGCGCGTGGGGGCGGCGGGAGCGGGCTCCGGGCTCTCTCCGTCGGCGTCGGCGCCTCCCGCGTGGGCTCCGGGCAGTCGCAGGAAGACGTACTCTGACAGGCGCAGGCGGCCGCCCCCGCGCTCCTGCAGCTCCAACTCCAGCAGGAAGCGGCTTCCGCGCGCGGAGTCCCGGCGCTTCTCCACGTTCACGATGCGCAGAAGCGCGTAGCGCCTGGGAAGCGGGGGCTGGGTCGGCACGCTCGGGCTCCGAGCTTGCGGCCCTCCCTCTTCCCTGCCCCCCTCCCCCCCGAGTGTCCCTGCGGGTCGCCCCCAGCCCCAGAAACCAGGCGGCCACTCAGAAGAGGGGCTGGGGCAGCTGCCGTGGGTTCCCTCGTGTCCCAGGCTGCCATACCCCGCCCACGCCGCGTCCTGCCGGGGAGCTCCGAGAGGGCGGGCGCCCATTTCGTGCCTCCCCTCCCTAGGGCGGCCTCCTCTGTGGTCTTCGCGTCACCGCTCACGCACCCACAGTGACCTTTATGACGGCGCCACCCACTGTCCACAGGACGAGGTTCGCTGGTCTCACACTGACGTTCTAGGGCCTTAAGCCGACTCGAGCTTGCCTTCAAGCTGAGTGAGCCGACTTCCTCCCGCACTGGCTCTTTTTTCTGGGGTATCCAATCTGCAAGCTTGCCCCAATCCTCCCCGGCTCTTTCCGAGGCTCCGCAGATAAGCCTCCCTTTTGCCTCTTCCGGCACCAGCCCCGGGGCTATCCTGACCCAGGGGAAGATGCCGCTGGGCCTACCCTGAGCCTCTTCTGCCCCTTCCCTCCTTCTGGCCCTGCTGAGCGTCTTCGTCCTCCACTCTGTTACCAAGCAGAGGCTTCTCATCCCGGGAGAACGGGACCCTGCCCTCGACTAAAGTGGCTTCTTCCTTTCTCCAAATGTCCTCCCTTTGCAGCCCCCTGACCATGGGAGCCTACCTGTGTGACCCCCAAGGAGTCCCCACTCCTCCCTGCAAACCCCGCCATTCCCACTGTGCTCTCCCCAAGCGTCAGGGACTTTCTGCCCCAAACACTCTGGGTCTTTCTGAACTCTCAGTCCTTAGGCCCACCCACACCCTACTCTCAGGAAGCTTTGAGCCAAGAACTCAGCCACCTAGAATCAAATCCCTGCCCTTCCCACACCATCTCATCACTGCCCTGGCACAAGCCAGGCAGTCATGGCCCCTGTGGGCTTCCCATCCCGTCCACTCCCCTCCAAGGCAGCGACAGGCCTGTCTGCAACCCCAACAGGTCGGCCCCTGTCTTGCTCAAAACCTGGTACGGTCTGCAAGAAAAATGAGTCCCGAGCAGGTTGCTCGAGGCCCACGATGGCCCCTTCTCCGTCCTCTGCACACCGGGCCCCTGGCCTCCTGCCCCAGTGCCTTTGCCTACCAGTGCTGTCTGTACTGGTTCTACTCCTCTTTTAAGGCTCACAGAACCCACCAGTGTCTCCTTTGGGGCCAACTTTGGGGCCTCCCATTCTCTGCCCCGCTAGCCTACATATGGGGGCGGTGACAGGCCTGGATTCCTGGGGGGTGGGGGCGGGGATCAGAGGCAGCAATGGGGCAGGAGCCCTGCGCTCCCCTGAGCCGGAGAAAGACCCTCTGGGAAGACCCAGGAGCCCTGTACCAGAAGACGAGGAGGGGTCCAGGGACTCTCAGCCTGACCTTCGGGTCTCCACTTGGAGGAGAGCCCTGCCTGGTTCAGATTCATTCTTGGGTTCAGGCCCAAGGTGACAGGGTGGCTTTGGAGGTTCAGGACAAGGGAGCCCACCCTGGGTGCCTGTGAGGAGGTGAGGCTTCTAACACTGAACAGGGACCTGGACACTAAGAAGCCCCAGGAGACAGGGAAGAGACAGGGAGAGACAGCTCTTCCCTTGGAGGTCCGTGTGCCATGCCCAGACCAGCACCCTGTTAAACCCTGGGAAGGTGTGAAGGTTCCACAGAGGCCAGGACTTCCCCTTCCCAGGCACACACTTCCCAGGGCCTCCCTCCCACGCACCCCCCCAGGTCCTCCCCTTCCCAGGCACAACCCCCCCCTCCCCCCCCCCCCCCCCCCCCCCGGGCTTCCCCTCCCACACTCACCTCCTCCAGGGCCTCCCCTCCTACATGACCCCCCCACACCCTCCCACACTCACCCCCCAGGTCCTCTCCCTCCAGGTACCCCCTCCTCCCCTCCCATAGGCATTCCCCAGGGCCTCCCCTCCCACTCACACACCCCCAGCGCCTCCCCTTCCCAGGCTCATTTCCTCCCAGGGCCTCCCCTCCCACAAGCACCTCCTCCAGGGCCTCCCCTCCTACATGACCCCCCGACCCTCCCATACTCACCCCCCAGGTCCTCTCCTTCCCAGGAACCCCCCCTTCCCCCCTCCTCCCCTCCTATCCACATTCCCCAGGGCCTCCCCTCCCACTCCCCCCCCCCCCCCAGCGCCTCCCCTCCCACACGCACCCTCCCAGGGCCTCCCCTCCCACACTCACCCCCCCAGGGCTTCCCCTTCACAGGCACCCCCTCCAGGGCCTCCCCTCCCATATGCCCCCCCCCCCCCCCCCAACATTCACCATCCCGCAGGTCCTCCCCTTCCCAGGCGCACGCCCTCTAGGGCCTCCCCTCCCACGCTCACACTCCGGACGCACCCGCCGTGCCGCGCGTTGAGCCGCTCCATGTACTGGGCCACCACGTCCACGGCCTCCGCCTCGGGCAGCTGCAGGTTCCCCGACACGTTGCAGCGCAGGTCGTTCCAGTCGGAGCGTAGCTGCTCGAAATCCACGGCGCCCACGCTGAACGTGCGCTGCCAGTCAATGGCGTCTTCGCGCCAGCGGCCTCGGGGGGCTCCCGCGGCCTCCTCGCTGTCCTCATCTTCGCCCCGCGCCCCGTCGTCGTCATCGTCTGCCTCCTCCTCGTCGCCCGCTGCAGGCAGCTGCGCCCTGGACACTTGGGACAAGCTCAGGAAGGAGGTCACGGGCTGAGCTTCCGACGACAGGTTCGCGGCCGCGGTCGGAGCTGGGAGTCCCAGCAAGCGCGGCTGGCCCTCCAGGCTCCCCTGGGTGGCCTGCGCCCGGGCCGGGGGCCTCAGCTCTGCGCCCGGGGAACCACCGGTCCTGCGGCCTCGAGACCGCGGCGGCCGTGGGGGCGCCCGCAGCTGCACCCGGGGAAGAGGTCTGGGGCGGAGGAAGACTCCGGGGAAGGGCGGCCAGGGTGGGCCGCGTGGGCCGAGAGGCGCCCGCAGTCCCGGCCGCACCCGCGTCACATACACCTTCGGGGGCTGCTGCTGAGCCGCAGCTCGGGGGCGCAGGGCGCGACCCAAGAAGAGGGGCAGGGGGCGCGCGGCCCGGGCAGCCCAGCTCAGCGCCCGGGAGCGCCGGGTGGTGGGCAGGTCTCCGGGGCTGGGAGGCACCGGCGGGGCGGGCGTGGCTCCGGGCGCTGTGGGGGCCGCGGGCAAGGGGAGGTGGCGGCGGCTCTGCAGGGGGGACGCCTCCGTGGGCTCCAGGCTGTCTAGCAGCTCCCCCTCTTCCTCATCGTCCAGGAAGTCTGCGGGAAGCAGCCCAGGTGGGCACAGGCTGGGGGGCGGGGGGCGCACTCCACGCCCAGGTGGGCACACGCTGGGGGGCGCGCGGGGGTCACTCCACGCCCAGGTGGGCACAGGCTGGGGGGCGCGCGCGCGGGGGGGGGGGGGGGCGGTACTCACCATCCGGGTTGAGAAAGAGGAAGGCTCGGCGCTGCACCTCTTCCTCCTCGTCTTCCTCTCCCTCCTCCCTGTCCATCTTCATGTATTTATAGAACCCAAACCTGGGGCGGTGAGGGGCATCAGAGAGGACCCCCCCTACCGGCCGCTGCCCCCCGCCCCACCCCTTGCCTGCCCCGCCCACCTCTCCAAGTACAGCGGCGACTCTCGGTAGAAGCACTTGTTTTCCGTCTCCATGTGCGTGAGGCGCGTGTGGTCATTGGGGTAGACAAAGGACAGGTACACCTGTGGGCGGGGCAGAGGGCTCAGGGGACCCTGAGCAGGAGGCCGGGGCCTCAGGGAAGGTCTTGGTGAGGGGCACTTACAAACTGCAGCCCCTGGTATCTCGCGATTGGAAAGTCCTTGACAACATAGGTGGGGGCGTAGGCGCAGGGCTCCAGCACGTTCTCCAGACTCGAAGGCTCCACCCGAGGTGCTGTGGGAGGAGTGGTCACAGAGTGGCAGGCTGGGTATCCCTGCCCCCCCCCCCTCCACGGTCCCCTCTCACTGAGGAAGAAGGTGTCTCGGGGGTCTGGGCGCAGCATGTCAGCTCTGGGCTCCTCCTGTGGCAGGCGCCCCCCCACGTGGCTGGCTGGAGACTGGGGGACATGGGCCACGTGGTCCATCTTCAGGGACGATTCATCTGGGGACAGAGGAATGTGTGGGGTCCTCAGGAGTACCCAAGGACCACTCCTCACCCCTCCCCACCCCCATCCAGAGACTACCCCAAAGAGACCGCAGATCAGGAGCCCACCCCCCTCCCCAAAGAGGCACTGGGCTCCACACCTGTGTACAGGGAGATGTGAGCAGAGCCTATGACCTCAAACTTCAGGCCTGGCAGGAAGGCTCGCCACTAGGGAAGGGAGAGAGCGGTCAGGACCAAAGCTCTGTGGTCCTGGAGCTGGAGAGGAACGGGTCTTTTCTGAACGTGGGCACGGGGAGCAGGTGGGGACAGCCCCTTCGAGGGCACAGGAAGCTTGGAGGTTGGATGGCAGAGGGGTTCTTGGCGGATGGGACACCCCCCTCCCATGCTCCCTCCAGGCCTTTCCTGACACCCTAAGCACTTCCTTGCCCGCTGGTTATGGCTTTGCCACCGCCTCCTTCCCCATGCTGCAGCCATCGCCTTCCAGGCGGTCACAGCTAGCCTTCTAGAGGCCCCTACCCCTCGCCTCACTGGACCTCACCCTCCCTGTTTCCCCATTCCTGTGGCAGCTCCTTCTCAGTCTCCTCCTTTGCAGACTCGGTTCCTCCCTCCCTCAAGCTGGGGTTCCTGGGAGCTGTTCCAGGCCCTCTCCCTTCCTAGCTCATTCTGGGTCTTCTTGGCACCCCCTTGGCTTCCACAAGATCACCCCAAGCCTGCGTTTCCAGCCCGGACTCCCTGCCAGCTGAGCTGGGTTGATGCCTAGCACACACGGTCGACAAATGCCCCATCTCCCCTAGCCAGGCTCGGGCCCCACCTCCCTGCTTCAGGGACCATGTCTAAAAGATCCGCCCCCGCCCAGGCTCTCTGCAGCAGTGGCCAAAGGGTTTTTCCTGAAATGCAAACCCAATTGCTTTGGGCTGTCCAGGGTTCGCGTTGCAGGCCCTGCCTGGCCACTGGATCCTCTGGAGTTCTGGAAGAACTCTGCTGTTCCTCTGCTGTTCTTGAGATCTGGAGTTCACCTGAGGCACCCCAATTCTCTCCTCACTGGATCTCCCTACGAATGTCTCATCTCTCAAGACTCTGCTCAAGCACCACTTCTCCATGAAGCCTCCCTGGGCAGAGTTGATCTCGGACCCCGCCGTCCCTGAGTGTCTGCTTTGCTAACTAGATGGGAACTCCTGGGGTGAGGGGGCAGGACCCACACCGTTGTCCTGCAGGGAGTGTTGGGAGCAGAGAGAGCAGGGGAAGGGACGTGGATTCTCCAGAAGCCCACGGATGGCAGGCCACACTCACGCCCACTTCCACGTGGTCTGAGCCTCGGTCGTCCTGCTTGTGCAGCAGCTCAAAGTAGTACCTCCGGGAGGCCATGAGCCTGGGGACATAAGCGGTCAGGGGGACATGCTCCTACCATGCTCCAGGAGCCCCAAACAGAAACCCCAGAAAAGGTGGGGTGCTCGGGGGCGGTCCCTCGGGGCGATGGCAGAGTGGCCACGACGGTACAGGTGCAGTGGTTTCCTGTGTGCTGGTGCACGTTCCCCCCGCCCCCCAATACACCCCGGTGCACACACGCTCCCAGTCACTCACCGCTTGGGCTTGGACACCTGCGAGCTGAACTTGGTGAATTCCCCAGGTGCTGTCCACTCTGAGCCAGTCTGGGAAGCGATACAGAAGGGTGGGGGGGTTCACCCTCTCCTTGGGGGCACCAGCCTCATCCAGTCCCCGTCCCTCAGAAGCTGGAGGAGACAGGTGACGGAGGCGGAGGAGGCCCAGTGAAGACAGATAGGGGTGTGGGTGGAGGGGCTGGGGTGGGAGGGCTGTGGGGTTAAGGGTACCTTGCCCACAAAGGCCACCAGCTGGGCACCCGCCGGGCTCTCATTTGGGCTCAGCCAGAACTCAGAGTTGTCATCCGAAGCCACAGAGAACTGGACGTCTCCTAGGCCACAGGACAGGGGCTCAGGGGGGCGGTGTGGGGCCCTTCCTGCTGCCCCCTCCCTGGCACATCCCCACCCCCGCACCATCTCTCGCCGGGTGGATGAAGCCGAAAATCCGTAGTCCGTAGTTCTTCCACTTGGGGGACACAGCCAACTTCTTCACGGTGGTGCGAGTCTGGGGGGGCAGTGGCCTCTGACGTCAAAGCCTTTCCCTGTCCTGGCCTGCCCCCCACCCCCTGCCGGCTCCCTACCACTGGCACTCACGTGCGGAAACAGCGGGAAGTGCAGGTTCCTCCTCAGATGGCCCACGGCGCCTCCGCACCAGTCCTCAAACACATGCAGGTTCACCTGCCCCTTGTACTGGGGGGCGGGAGGTGGGCCTTACCTTCTGCGCAGCCCCACCCCCAGCCCTCCCCTGAAGCTCATCACAAGCCAAGCAGAGCTCACCTCTTCCCACCACGGGGGAACCTGATGGGTGAGGTTCAGAGGGGGTGGCTTTCCAACCCCCACAGGAAACAGCATGTTTGGGTCCCGTCCTTCTGGCTACAGGACAGAAAAGGCACCAGGGTCAAAACAGAGCAATGGGAAGACAGGGAGGAGTCACCCCCCCACCCCCCCCACACACCGGGACACACCTCACAAGGACTCCCCTGCACACATCCAGCCATAAAGTCCTGAACCCATGGTACCCCAACCACACACACCCAGAGGACCCTCACCACACCTGCCCAGGCAAGCACTGGCCGGCACGCTCGTGCACACCCATGCCTGCCGGACGCGAACCGCAGGCTGGGCTGTGCCCCGTGCCTGCACCCGCGTCCTCCATCCACCCAGCCCACAGGTCCCGAGGCCACTGGCACACTAGTGGCCTCAGGGATGTGTGTGTGCCGCACACACGTGTTCTTTCCCACATCCCTGCTCACCACCTGCTCCTCCTCCCGACTCTCGCTGGAGTCCTCCGCCCTCTGTGTGGACAGCGCGGCCCGGACGCCCCTGCCCTCCGTCACACCGCTCAGCTTCTCACCATCTGTGGGCGGCACGTAGGGCATGACTGGGGCCCAGGCTCTCTCCGAGGCGGCCCCTGCCGCTGGGGGTCAGGTGGGGACAGCAGTGTCTCCTGCTGAAGCCTTCGCACTTCAGTCTGCTCCCCGTGCTGCCCAGGGCCCCACCTGTGGCTGTGCAATTGCTCTCTGGGTCCTTCTTCCACATTCCGCCTCTGGGGTGGGCAGCCCCCTCTCAAGCCCTCCACCTGGCTTTTCCTAGCCCCCTGACTGGTGCCAGGGAGCAGAGTCATGTGTGTGCATGTGCTAATGCGTATACATACACACTTATCTGGCCATCCTCACCGCGGCTCTGTCTCCGGGAAGGCCCCCAGGACTACTGCACTGCGCCCTCAGGACTTTTCCCTCGTCCTGAGGGTTCCGTGTCTCCCTCCCTCATCAGAACTGCGTGCTAAGGGTTAGTGCTAGCGCTTGTTATTGGAAAGCTGGTGCTTTTGTCTTCAGGCTAAGCCAGCCCCTGCTCACAGCACATGTGCCACCTGCTGGCCTTGAGAGGGGTTCAGGACCAGAGGAGTCCTGGCACCAGCCTGGACAGAAGAGGAACAGACATGCTGGTCTGGCTGCTGGGGGGCCGGGGGCCAACATGGCTCCAGCGACTGTGACCCTGAGGAACCCCTCCTAGGTCTGTCTGTGGCTCTCTCCAGAGCTTGGCACCCTTATAAACAACCCCCATCCTGGGGCCGACCATCCCCATGCCCCTAACTCCCTCAAATTCCCAGGCTTCTTGCCTAAGCCGTGGACCTGAACATCCCACCCTGTCCTCTGGGGGGAGGGGTGTGCCACACCTTGGGACTCAAGGCTCTTCTGGGAGGCTTTATTATATCCCACCTCTGCCCCCAGCCCCGTGTCCCCAGCCAGGGATACCCAATCCAGGAGCACCCCCTCTGCTCCAGGGCAAGCCGGAATTTCGACATTCATGCCCATCCTTCAATCCAGACCCACAGATTCCTGTGTGGACACAATTGGCCTGAGTCCCTTCTCCGGGGGAGGGGAGCTGACCTTAGTCTCCCGCCTGTAGGACCCCTGTGGTACTTGCCCACCTGCTCCTTCTTCTGGGTTCCTCCCCCACTGTCCTCTGTCCAGCTGGGAGGTGAGCCCCTAAGAGGCTCCTGGCCAAGTCCCCCCAGCCTGGCCCTATGCTCCCTGCCCACCAAGCTAAGTCCACGGGAACCAGGAGCCTTCTGTGGTGGGGTCCCAGCCCAGGCTTCCACCACTGTCCAGCACAGTGAGATCCCCAGAGGGCTCCTGCCACATGGGTGCCCTGCAGGATACCAGGAAGGTAGACCCCCTGTCCCGCTCCAGTGCTGCCTCCCCAGCTGGAAGTGAAGACAGCACTGAGCCAACAGTCAAAAAGTCCTCGGGCGTGTCCAGCTGCTCCGCTTCTCACAAGCCTTACCCTGGTGGGAGCCCAGGTGGCTGGGCGAAGAGGCTGCAGCCCAGAGCCAGGACCCATGGGCTGGGGCTTTCCTGGAAGGTGCCCCATGAGAGTTTGACCTTCCAGGACGCTGAACAGCTCCTGCTCACCCAGGAGTCGTAAGGGCAGGCTGCTGGTCCAGCTGAGAGCAGAGAGGCCCTCAGAAATGGGGTTCCCACACTTCTACTCCCTCCCAGTTGCTGAGCTAGACTCCCCAGCTACTCAGGAAGTCAGTTGGTGAAGACTGCGGTTGCTCAGAAAGCCACAGAGGTGGCTGGGGAGGGGGGGTGGGTTTTCTTCTGTGTCACTGGGTCACGATCTGGGATCCTGCCTTATTTGCTGATAGCTGGGGGAGGGGGGCTTCTTTTAGGGACTGAGCTGTGCTGGGGACCCCTCATGGGTGTGGTGGCTGTGAGGGGTGTAGACTCTGGGGGGTTGGGACAAGCTCCACACCCCTGGCCTGGGAGGTCTGTGGAGCCAGGTGTCCAGGCACATGGAAAGGAGGCAGAAGGGGACCGAGCAGGGAGGCCCTCAGCGGAGTGGCCCTGGGTGCCGTGGGCCAAAGTCACTGTTAGGAAGAGGGTGAGGAAGCGGGACCCACACCCCTGACCTCTCACCCTAAGGGCACCCAGCACCACACTTCCTAAGAAGGGGTAGGGGCAGCCCGGCTGGGAGCTTCCCTGCCTGGACAGAGGAGGCTTCCGCTCCGGCCTCTGCTGGGAGGTTTAAGGTGGGGGGGGGGGGAGTGTTACTCGTGCCCTGAGGTGCTTCCCTCTCTCCCATGCCCTCCCCCTTCCCCAGGTTCCAGGCTCCCTGCTTCTCCCCTTCCCACCAGGTTGTCACAGGCTCATCCCTCCTGCCAGGCACACTCTCCCCCCAGATGTCGTGGGCGGGCAGCACCACCTTCAAGGGGCCATCCAGACCCCCCTGCCCTGGCTCTTTCGCACCACACTCACCAGGAACTGATTTGCTTTGTGGGTTTATTGTCTTCACCGGAGTGTGAGCTGGAGGAGCCTGGGAAAGTTTACTCCAGGCAGTTCAGGGGTCCCCAGGCTGGACCCCCATCACTGTGCTTCCCCACCCCCACCCCCACCCCCACCACAAAAGCCTGCCCCTTGTCACAGGGTTAGTCAGGGCACCCCTCAGGAAGCCTTCCAACTGCACCAGTCAGCTCCCTCCAAACCCTCCCCGACCCCCACCCCGCGGGGAGGCTGGACCCCTCCCTCCTCTCTCCCCCAGCAGACGGGTAAACTGAGGAGACAAGCGGTGGGGGTGCGAGGCCTTCCTGAAAAGCCCAGCCCGCAGGGCCTGCGGGCGATCTCCCTGAGAGCCCGCTGTTCACCCCGTCACTGCTGGCTCCGGGTCACATCCCGGAGTCGGCCCAGGTTCGGGGACGCTCCCCAAGAGGGTCGCGGGCGTCACTGCTGACGTCATTGGGCTCCGGGCCCGGCCGAACCGCGCCCCCTGCCCAAATGCCGCAGAGCCGGGAAGGGCGGGCGGCCGGGGTCTCCGGGCGCGGTGCGGAGGCCCGGCCCCCCAAGCGCTCCTCGGGGTGCCCCCGCCCCCCGCCCCCGGGCGCGCCCCCGTACCTCGCCCGTAGCCCAGGCGCTGGCGCAGCGCGCGGCCCTGGCGCACCAGGCTCAGGTGCACGTACGTGAGCCACGCGGCGCAGGTGACCAGCACCAGCAGCAGCAGCAGCTTGATCTGTTTGCGGATCTTCTTCACCGGGAACCACGGCATCGCGCCCGGCCCCGCCCCGCCTCGGGCCGCGCTCAGCGGCACCGCTGCGGCCCCCGGTTCCCGCGCGCCCCGCGCCGCGGCCCCCGGCCCCGCATGGCCCTTTGTCCGCCGCCCGCGGCCACACCGAGCGGCCGCGACCCCAGGCTGCCCCCCGCCCCCCGGCCGCGGGCCCGGGGTGGGCGGCGGAGCGGCTCCCGGCGGTGCCCCCGCCCGGCCCCGCCCGGCCGCTCGGGCTCCACGCTCCTGGGGGCCGCGGCGGGACCCAGCAGCATCCACGCTGCGGTGCTACCCACCGTGAAACGGGCCCGGCGGCCGCGCGGCGCGAGCCAACCGGGGCCCGGCCGGCCCGCGGGGAGCCAATCGGCGGCGCGGGGGGCGGGGCCGGCGGGTTAGGGTGTGCCCGCGGCCCGTCTCCACGCAACGCGCGCGCATCCACCTGGGCGCGCCGGCCCGCGCAGCTCCCGGGCGCGGGGGGCCGGAGGTGCGGAGGCCCGGGGACGGGGCCCCGGGAGGGGTTCACGGAGGACGGGGAGGTGCGGGGGACAGGGGAACGAGGGTCCGGGGGGGGGTGCGCGAAGGACGCGGGGACACGGGACAGAGGTCAGGCGGTGTCCAAGGGACAATGTGGTGCGAAGGACGCGGGAAGCAGGGACGGGGGATGGGGAGGTGCAGAAGCCGCGGGCAGGGGTGTTGGTGGGTGGGGACGGGGGCGGGCATAGAGGCAGGGGACATGCAGAGGACCGAGGACCGGGGTTGCTCGAGGGACGGGCTGCAGAGTCAGGGGGACGCGGGAAGTGTAGAGGTGCGGGGTAGGGGAGACACAGAGCCCTGGAGGATGTGGACGTGGTTACGCGGGGGTGGGGACCAGGGTGTGTAGGGACGGAGGCAGTGGAAGGCATACGCTGTGTGGGTTGGGGGACAGTCGGGACACAGGCAACAGAGGACTCAGGGACAGGAAATGGGGGGCACCAGGGCTTGGGGAATGTGGGTGAAAGCTGGGGATAGGGGTACAGCCTGGTCTTGGAGTTGGAGCCAGCCTCTAGAAAACAGTGCAGCCAGAAGGAACGGGGCTCCAAGTGGAGGAAAAGAAGTTTGGGAGAGAGACAGGTGGTAGGTAATGATGATGGGTGAGGGGGGCAGGAGTGGGTGTGTGGGCCTTGCCACGGAAGTGAGACAGAGGAGGGTCTTCAAAGCACGTGGCTTCATCCTGCAGGGCCAGAGTCTTAACCAGGCTTCCACGTGGGTGGGCGGCAGAGGGGCCTGGTGGTGGCTTCCAGCGAATGCAGAGTGAACACGGAGAGAAGTTGCACAGACAGATGGGGCAGGGCACACTGGAAGGGTCAGGAGGGGTGCGCAACGTACGTCTTCCACGTCCACTGTGGACTTGAGTGCTGGGGTCTGGCGTGCGGCTCCCGCTGAACTGATGGTGAACTTTGTGCACTTGGTTCCAGTTCTTGCCTGGGCCATTCTGACCCGCCCAGCGGCCAGCCGGACCCTTCTCCCTTTACCCCTTCCTGCACCTGTTCCAGTTTTGTGTTGCAGTGTAACCAACCACCCCAACATTAGTGGTGTGAAACAAGGCCTACTTATTGTGTTCATGGATTCTGCGGGTCAGGAATTTAGACAGGGCCTCATGGGACAGCTTTTCTCTGCTTGATGATGTGGTGGGAAGATGCGAAGGGCTGGGGTGACTGACGGCTGGGCTGCAGTCATCTCGTGTTGGTGCCTTGGTGGAGACGGCTGGGCTCAGCCAGCCTGGTTAACCGGAGCATCTGGACATAGCCACTTCCAGGAGGTGGCCTCTGGGCTCCAGCAAAGGGGCAAAGCGCCCGATGGGTCACCACACAGTAGTTCTGCCACATGCTGTCACAGGCCACCCAGGTTTGAGCAGAGGGGACGTGGACCCCACCTCATCCCGAACAAATTGTGTGGGAAGTTGCAATTTGGGTGTAACATGCACACACCCTTCCTTTTCTGTCCTTTTATTTTAATGTTGGGGCACAGAATCAAGCTGGCCACATCCCACGATTACAGCATTCTGTCGCCTACCCTGTGGACAATGCCCCCATCTTCAAATGTCCTCACCCACCCCCTCTCGTTCTTGCCCCTTCCCTCCCCCAACTCACCTTCCATATTTAAGTTGTCTGCACACTCATTAAAACATATCAAGCTGTGTGTTTTAAACGTCGAAGTATAGTAGAGAATGGTCATAGGAACCAAAATCTGGGACGTAGGTGTGTTTATTGCTGCTGGAGTATTGTTTCTTTGTGCCCCCTTAGCAGACAAGGCAAAGAGATATATGCCTAGACCAATTGTATATACACGAGCCTGTTAATGTTTCTCTGCGCAACCAGCTGTACCTACGTTAAGCTAAACACGAGTTCTCACTACGTCTCCGACCACCACCCCGTTACCCCAGGGCCCATCCTCCCCTCGATCCCCTGTAACCTCCCACTCAGCGGTGAGACCGCACGGGGCTCCCACCGGCCGCCGACCTCGTACTCAGCTGCTCACTCCAGGACGCGGGCCGCAGGATCAGAACTGGTCACCTGACCCCGCCGGGAACAACTTCGTCAACTAGAGCCCGGCGCTCGCGGGCGGGTGCCCTGCCTTGAGTCTTACGGACTCCCGCTGCTTCAGTGAGGGGGTTTCACGCGTTTGTGACACCCCGAGAGTCTGGCCACCGTCTGCATCCCTTCCTGGGTCCCCGACGTCCGAAATTATCTTTCTTTAATTCATGAACATTAGGTTTACTCTGTGTTGTTGAGTTCCATGCACGTTGACAAATCTACCGTTACAGTAGTGTTCAGAACAGCGTCAACATCCTCCACACCCCGTGTTCCCCCCAGTCATCTCATCCACCTCCTTCTGTGTCCCTGGCAGACACTGGTCTTTTTACTGTCGCCTTATTTCCCCTTATCAGAATGTCGTATAGTTGGGGTCTTTCCAACTGGCTTCTCTCGGCAACATGCATTTATGGTTCATCCATGTCTTTTTGTGTTTTGGTAATTATTTTCTTTTTAATCGCTGAATAATATTCCATTGTATGAATGTACCAGTTTGGCCATTCACCCGTGAAAGACATCTTGGTTGTTCCTCGCTCCCAGTTTTTGGTAATCACGAATAAAGCTGCCACAGACATTTGTGTGCAAGTTTTTGCGTGGACATAAGTTTTCAACTCGATTGGATAAACACCCAGGAGTGCAATTACCGGGTCATATAGCAAGACTGTGTTTAGCTTTGGGGGGCGTCTGGGGGGCTCAACTCATTAAGTTTCCAATTCTTGATTTCAGCTCAGGTTGTTATGCCCAGAATTCATGATCCCCAAAGACCACTAGGGAGCCGAGTCCGATGCAAAAGCAAATGGGCCTTTATTCGAGCTAGCTCGAGCTCAATCCCCTACCTGCACCGAGGCAGCGGTGAGATACCGGGGAGAGAGTTTCAAAAGGACAAAGGTTTTATTGGGGCCTAGGGGCAGTTGGTGAGGTAATGGCTGTGGCCTCAGCCGATTGGCTGGGGAAGGGTCGGAGTCCTGTTAGGCAGGTGAGCGGGAGGTTACTCAAGGGGAGGAGGCGTGGTCAAGGTGAAAGGACACAGAACAAGATGGAGTTGGCCGACGTAGGCCTGCCCTTTCAAGTTCGTGATCCCAGGGTCCTCAGATTGAGCCCCGAGTCCAGCTCAACACTGAGCGTGGAGCCTGGTTAAGATTTCTCTCTCTCTCTCTCTCTCTCTCTCTCTCTCTCTCTCTCTCTCTCTTTCTCTCTCTCTCCCTCTGCCTCTCTCCCCTGCTTGTGTGTATGCTCTCTCTCAAGAAAGAAAGAAAGAATCTTTACAAAGACTACATTTAGCTTGGGAAGAAACTGCCAGATGTCTTCTAACATGGCTGCATCAATTTGCATTCCCTCCAGCGATGAATGAGACTGCCTTTTCTTCCACATCCTTGCCAGCATTTGGCGTTGTCAGCTTTTAGGATTTTAGTCATTGTATTGATATCTCATTATTTTAATTTGTAACTCCCTAATGATACATGGTGCTGAGTATCTTTTCAAATTCTTATTTGGCATCTGTACATATTTGGTGAGGTGTCTCTTCACATCTCTTGCCCATTTGCCCATTTTGAAATTGTTTTCTTATTGTTGATTTTTGAGAGTTCCTTGTGTATTTTAGATATAGCCCTAAATTTGATATATGTTTTAGAAATATTTCTTCTAATCTGTGGCTTGTCTTTTTTACTGTTTTGCTAGTATATTTAGCAGAGCAAAATTTAAAAATTTTAATGAAGTCCAGCTTAACAATTTTTTCATTCATGGATTTTCTTATCTAAAAAATCATTGCCAAATCCAAGCTGACTTAGATTTTCTCCTATGTTATCTCCCAGAAGTCTTAAAGCTTTGCAATTTATATTTAAGTCTATGACCAATTTTTTAGTTAATTTTAGTCTGTGTCTAGGCTCATTTTTTTTGTTTATGGATGTTCAGCTTTTCCACCACCATTTGTCAGAAAGACTATCCTTCTCCATTGTGTTGCCTTTGCTCCTTTGTCAAAGATCTGTATCTGTATGGATCTATTTCTGGGCTCTTTGTTATGTTCCATTGATCTATTTGTCTAGTCTTTTGTCAACACCAGGCTGTAACTTTCTAGGAAGTCATATAGTGTCAGTCCTCTAATCTCGTTATTCTTTTCAGTATGGTGTTGTCAATTTCTGGCCTTTGCCTTTTCATATAAACTTGAGCGTCGCTTTGTCAACATCTACGAAATCACTTGCTAGGGTTTAAATTGGAATTACATTGAATGTATAGATCAAGCTGGGAGGAACTGACATCTTAAATGTATTGAGTTCCTCTCAATGAGCACAGAGTCTCCATTCATTTAGAACTTTGATTTCTTTCATCAACATTTTGTTGTTTTACTCATGTAGGTCTTGTACGTGTTTTGTTAGGCTTATACCTAAGTGTTTCATTTTTTACAGGGCTAATGTAAACGGTATTGTGTTTTTTTTTTTAATTTTTTTTATTTTAGGAAGAGAGAAAGAGAAAGAGCAAGCAGGGAAGCAGGGCAGAGGGATAGAGAGAGAATCTTAAGCAGGCTCCACACTCAGCACAGAGCCTCACTTGGGGCTCTCTATGAGGACCCTGGTATCACGACCTGAGCTGAAATCAAGAGTCAAATGCTCAACTGACTGAGCCATCCAGGCTCCCCAATGGTATTGTGTTTTAAATGTCAGATTTCCATTGTTCATTGCTGATATATAGGAAAGCAATTGACTTTTGTATATTAACTTTGTATCCTGCAACCTCACAACAATTTTTTATTAATTCCGGGAATTTTGTTGTTAATTCTTTGGGTTTCCTACATAAACAGTTATGTCATCTGTGAACAAAGATAGTTTTATTGTTTCCTTCCCAATCTGCACATATTTTATTTACTTTTCTTGTCTTATTTCACACCCTAGATTCCCAGTATGCTGTTTAGTGGCCCTGGTGAGAGGGGACACCCTTGCCTTGTTCCTGATTTTAAGGAGAGAGCATCTAGTTCCTCACAATTAAGAAATTTGTTATTTGTACATTTTTTGGTAGATGATTGTTAATTAAGTTGAAGAAATCCCCCTCTATTCCTAGTTAGTTGAGAGGTTTAATTTTTTTAACATATATTTATTTTTGAGACAGAAAGTGACAGAGCACGAGCGGGAGGGGCAGAGAGAGAGGGAGACACAGAATCTGAAACAGGCTCCAGGCTCTGAGCTGTCAGCCCAGAGCCTGACGAAGGGCTAGAACTCACAGACCGTGAGATCATGACCTGAGCCGAAGTCAGATGCTCAACCAACTGAGCCACCCAGGCGCCCCTAATTAGTTGAGTGTTTTAATCATGAATTTGATTAAAATGCTTTTTTTTAATTTAATTTATTTATTTTTTTAAATTTACATCCAAATTAGTTAGCATATAGTGCAACAATGATTTCAGGAGTAGATTCCTTAGTGCCCCTTACCCGTTTAGTCCATCCCCCCTCCAGTAACCCTCAGTTTGTTCTACATATTTATGAGTCTCTTCTGTTTTGTCCCCTCCCTGTTTTTATATTATTTTTGTTTCCCTTCCCTCATGTTCATCTGTTTTGTCTCTTAAAGTCCTCATATGAATGAAATATGGTTTTTGTCTTTCTCTGACTAATTTCACCTAGCATAATACCCTCCAGTTCCATCCATTTGCAAATCTTGCAAATGGCAAGATTTCATTCTTTTTTTTTTTAATGTTTTTATTTTCGACACAGAGAGAGAGAGACAGAGCACGAGTGGGGGAGGGGCAGAGAGCGAGGGAGACAGAATCTGAAGCAGGCTCCAGGCTCCGAGCTATCAGTACAGAGCCCGATGCAGGGCTAAAACTCATGAACCATGAGATCATGACCTGAGCCGAAGTCTGATGCTTTACTGACTGAGCCACTCAGGCGCCCCTAGATTTCATTCTTTTTGATTGCCGAGTAATACTCCATTGTGTGTGTGTGTGTGTGTGTGTGTGTGTGTGACCTCTTCTTTATCCGTTCATCCATCAATGGACATTTGGGCTCTTCCCATAATTTGGCTATTGTTGATAGTGTTGCTATAAACGTGGGGGTGCATGTGTCCCTTCAATACATCACACCTATGTCCTGTGGATAAATGCCTAGTAGTGCAATTGTTGGGTCATAGGGTAGTTCTATTTTTAGATTTTTGAGGAACCTCCATACTGTTTTCCAGAGTGGCTGCACCAGCTTGCATTCCCATGATTAAAATGCTTTTTAAGAAAGCTCTTTTGATCAAATGTTTTTTCAACATCAATTGATAAGATCATATTTTTCTACCTTAGCCGGCATATATGATAGATTATACTAGTTGATTTTTAAAATATTGAACCAGCGGGACGCCTGGGTGGCTCAGTCGGTTAAGCGGCCGACTTTGGCTCAGGTCACGATCTCGCAGTCTGTGGGTTCGAGCCCCACGTTGGGCTCTGTGCTGACAGCTCAGAGCCTGGAGCCTGTTTCAGATTCTGTGCCTCCCTCTTTCTCTGACCCTCCCCTGTTCATGCTCTCTCTCTCTCTGTCTCAAAAATAAATAAATGTTGAAAAAAAAATTAAAAAAAAATTGAACCAGCCTTGCACACCTAGAATAAATCCCACTGGTTACTAGAATATACTTCTTTTGTGGTGTATAATTCATTGTTGGATTGGACTTGCTAATAATTTGTTGAGGATTTTTGCTTTTGTGCTCAAGAGATATTTGATCTGCAATTTCCTTTTCTTTTTTTTTTTTTTTTAATTTTTTTTTTCAACGTTTATTTATTTTTGGGACAGAGAGAGACAGAGCATGAACGGGCGAGGGGCAGAGAGAGAGGGAGACACAGAATCAGAAACAGGCTCCAGGTTCCGAGCCATCAGCCCAGAGCCCGACGCGGGGCTCGAACTCGCGGACCGCGAGATCGTGACCTGGCTGAAGTCGGACGCTTAACCGACTGCGCCACCCAGGCGCCCCTCCTTTTCTTTTCATGTCTATCTGGTTGTGGTTTTGTCAGGGTAATGCTGACTCAGAATGAATTGAGAAGGATTCTTTCTGTTTCTATTTTCTGGAAAATATTGCAGAGAATTGGTATCATCTTTTTCGCTTCAAATATTTGGTACAATTCACCAGTGAAGCCATCTGTGCCTGGTGGTTTCTTGTTTGGAATATTATTAATTATCGATTTAATTTTATCAATAAACATAGACCTATTTAGTTTACCTATTTCTCCTTATGTGGGTTTTTGTAGTCTGGGGCCATTTCATCTAAGTTATCAAATTTGTGAGCATACAGTTGTTCATAGTATTCCTCTATTATCCCTCTAATGTCAGTGGGATCTGTAGTGATGGCTCCTTTTCCATTTCTCATTGTAGTAATCTGTTTTCTCTTTTCAGTTTTTATTAGCCTGGCTAGCAGTTTATCAATTTTATTGACTTTGTCCCTCATATAAACAGCTTTTGGTTTCATTGTTTTTTTCCCTATTGCTTCCTGGTTTCAATTTCATTGATTTCTGCTCTCATTTTTATTATTTTTTTCCTTCCGTTTGCTTTAGGCCTCTTTGCTGCTTTCTCTAGTTTCCTAAGATTCCTAAGGCTTTTTTAAAAAAAATGTTAACGTTTATTTTTGAGAGGCAGGGAAGGGGCAGAGAAAGATGGTGACACAGAATCTGAAGCAGGTTCCAGGCTCCAAGCTGTCAGCACAGAGCGGATGCCAGGGGCTAGAACTCATGGACTGTGAGGTCATGACCTGAGCTGAAGTGGGAGACTTAAGTGACTGAGCCACCCAGGCGCCACGAGGTCTTTCTTCTTTCTAATTAATTTCTAATTTCTTCTTTTAATTCTATTGATTTCCCTGTAAGCACTGCTGCATCCCAAACATTTTGGTAAGTTGTGTTTTCCTTTTAATTTAGTTCAAGTTATTTTAAAAATTTCTCTTGGGACTTATTTTTTTATTCACGCTCAGCCACATGTTCCTCCCGCCACACCTGTGCGTCTGTGTCCATCTGCACCGGGCTAACTCCACTGCCTCAGGTTAAAACAAAATCCCTCAGGTTTGGGGCCAGCGCCTCTCCTCCCCATCCCCTGGTTACAGCGTGTCCTAATTTGTGCTTTAGTCTGATCAGAAATGCGATAGGGGCCGATCGGGATCAGAATTCGGGTTAAGCCAGTGCCGCCATCGAGGGGCCGATGGCAGCAACCTGGTGACGGGTCCTCGGGGAGACACCCTCCTCTCTCCGCGGCTCCGTGCCCCTCTCGCCGCCTCCCTGCGGTCGCACTTTGCCCAGGCGGCCACCAGGTGGCGTCGCAGGCCCGTGCGCTGCCGAGGAGTCAGTTCCCTCCGCGCTGCTCTTGCGGGAGGGGTGGCGATGGGTGCCGAGCCCGGGTTGAGGGTGTGCACCCGGCGGGCAGCAGAGGACCCTAGAACCGTCCGAGGAAGCGGCTCCCGCGGTGTGCTGGGGGCGTGGGGGTGGGGTGGGGGTGTGTGTGCGCATGTTTCCTGGGTCACCCGGCTCGGGATGAGACCCTGTGCCCTGGGGTGGCCGGCTGGAGTGAGGTTATCCGGAGGGTTCCTGGGAAGCCCGGGTGGGCGGCCATCCGAACCCTCCAGACCGCAGGAGGGGGCGGAGGACGGAAAAGGGGCGCGGGGGGTGCGGGGAGGCGGTGGCCGGGCCGGGGCTCGCGGGGCAGGGGCGCGGGGCGGGGACTGGTCTGGCTGCGCTGTTGCCGCGTCGGAACCCGGTGACCGCAAGCGAACTTCCCCACCTCTCGGATCCCCCCAGGTGGCCGCCGGCTCCTGCCAGGGCGCGCGGGAGGGGTCTGGACACGGGCAGCCCAGGAGGCCTAGGCTGAGGCACTACGTGTGAGGGGCACTGGCTCAGGGGTCAAATGAGCCCTGCTGCCCGCAGAGCCTTTTGTGAGACACACTGAAAGCTCAAGACCCGGGGCGGGGAGGGGAGGGGAGGGGAGGGGGAGGCAGGTGTAGGGACGCAAGTCGGCCGAAGCCGCAGAGAGCCCAGCTTAGAATAGCGGCCGTACGTGGGGCCCCCGGCACTTCGCTCAGTTCTGAGCCCCCGCAGCCGGAGGGCGGCTCTCCCTCAAACTTGTCCCGAACCTTACACTCCTTGCTTGAGTTGCCTGGTGGGGTGGAGGCAGGCCCCTAGACCTGCCTGTGGAGTGAGACTGGGGGAGGGGACCTCAAGGCTCTAGGCGGGGGGCCACCTGGAGGGGAAGCGCTGGTAGGCACTGTCCCGTGGCTCATCCCCTGGTTCCAGACTGTCCTTTCCTGGAAATTTTCCTCCTGAACCTGCTTGGAGGATGGAGTCAGTGTCGCTGTCTGGAGCAGAGGCTGGGTTTATCTGTGGTCCAGTGTAGCTTTCCTAATGTCTCTGTTGGGGCAGAGGTCGCATCCAGTATAGACAGTCAGGCTTCCCCTATCCAGGCCTCCTCTCTGGGCACCCTGGCTTTGTGCAGGTGTGGCCTGGCCCTCTGCAGACCCTCTGTGGGTGACATCTGGCCGCTGCTCTTGCTGGGGGAAGTGAACTGATCCAGGGGGTGTGTCCTCTGAAACGGGCAGGCTCATTTGCCAGCTTGCAAGTGAGTGTGATCTCAGATGCTTATGGTTCTTACGGGAGAATTCTCCATGTGCATCAAAGAGATAAGCTGGGGGCCCTTCTTTCTGGAGGGTTTCCTGCCGTCCCCCCTCCCCCCGCCCCACCCCGGGCAAAACCTCTCCTCCCCTCCCGCTTCAACCACTTAGACCTGATGCCGACCCCATGGCCGACCAGGCTGCCCCTGCTGGGGATGGGCCCAGACCTTCCCCACAAAATCAGCCCTGTAGGTACTCTCCCAGGGCTGCTGGTGTCAGAGCCCTTGCTTCCTAAATCCCCGACCTAGGCAAGAGCTGTCTGCTCCTTAGACTTACATTGTATTCTGGGCCCCAGTTCCCTTCCTGCCACCCCCCCCTCCAAGTTATTGTAAACCATGTTATTGTTGACACAAAGTGAACAAGCGTTTTAGAATCTTCTGCAGGGAAGAAAGCGTTTCATCCAGCCCGGGTTAGGCCAGCTGTCCAGGAAGCATGCCTCACAGGGAAGGAAGTGCTCCGGAAGAGGGACAGATTTCACCGGGAAGGAAGTGCTCGGGAGGAGAGACAGATATTTCACAGGGTTCTCTGTCTCACATCTTGTAAAAATTCAGAAAGATTTCTGATCAGCATCCAGGCAGGAATCACGGGTTATAACATCAAGAATTGTAGGGAACAGGGGCATTGATCGATGTCTTAAGTGATGTGGGGAACAAAGGCAGAAGGAAATGGCAGATAGAACTCAATTTCCATATCACCTGCAGCCCATTGACCAACACTTGAGGCCTGTGGAGTAGAACATTCCTCCAGGAATTTCCTCCTGTCTTAATGCTAATGCTTTGCTAGGGGGAAAAACCACCTTAGCCTGACAATAGCCAGGCCTCTGGGATCCTGAGTTGTCTTTAGCATATGAAAATCTCACTGGAAACTCCCGCTGGACTTTAACTCTCCCCAGCTCCAAATACACACAGCTCTTTCTGCCCCCAGGTCCTGTCCCCCGTGCTTTAATAAAATCACCTTTTTGCACCAAAGACGCCTTTAAGAATCTTTTCCTGGCCATTGGCTCCAGACCCCACGAACCCCACCATCACCCCCAAGATCTCATTCAGGACAAGAAGGCTTTCCTGTAGGCCACACATTCCCAAAGCTGGTGTACGATGCTCGCACGGCAGGCCTTAAATCAGGCTTTTGGTCTGAACACAGTTTACGTGCAGCCGTGCTGACTTAGAAATGGAAATGGCTTTCCTTGTACCTCAGGCCTTTAGAAAATGTTTCCTCCGGTCATTATCCAGAGCACTGAAACAGAAGTTGCAATATTAATTTTTAATTTTTATTTATTTACTTTTAAGTAGGCTTCATGCCCAGTGTGGAGCCCAACCCAGGTCCCCAACTCAGGACCCTGGGATCGAGAGCCGAACAACTGAGCTACCCAGGTGCCCCAGAAGTTCTGCTTTTAGACCTAAGGGCAGCACGAAGAAACTCAGATTCTAGAACAGCGTTCAAAATGCCCGGAATTGAATGTAAACCCTTTTCCAATATCCAGTATACAGGAGAAATTCTCATTTGGGAGTTAATCCTTTCCCTCAGTAAGCTAAGCCTTAAAGAAATTGAACTAAGACTCCTAAGAGGTTCTAAGTACTAGGACATGGGGAAGTCCTTGGGGAAAAACAACTTAGTCACTAAAAACAAGGGATTCTGTTGCTTCGGTTTGTTGTTCTGTTTCTGATTACCAGCCCACGTGACTTCCCGGCTAGGGGCCCCCTTGGGGCCGGCGAGGTGGAAACCCTGGCCGCTGGGATGGATTCCTGCCCCTCAGAACCTGCTCAGACACAGGGAACCTTTGTCTACTGGCTTCCGGCTGCCGTGAGACTGGGGTACTGGCTCCAGGATCAGCGTCAACCACTGCAACAGTTGTTTGTGTGTTTGCTTTGAAGTCTTTCCCCTTGTCTCTGTGGCTCTGCCCTCTGGAGGCCTGAGGAGGGGTGGGGAGGGCGGCACCGGTTTCTGGGCGTCCAGCGGAGGGGGCAGCTTTCAGCTTCAGCAAACACCCACAGTCTCTCTCCTTGAAAAGGGCACAGAGGAGCAGGATTTTGACATGACCAGGCCTGCACCCACACAGAGTAAGAGGCAGATCACGCTGCTTCCCAGAGGTCTTCTTGGGGGAAGACCCGGGGCTCCCCAGGAGCAGAGAGACTGGGGGCAGCCCAGGGAGAAAGGGACAGAGAAGAAAACGCCACGCTTGGTTCAGATGGTGAAACAGTGCAAGGTGTTTGTAGAGAGCAAGATGGAGTCACTCGTGTCAAGCAGGGGCCTGTGTCCAACAGTGATGCAAGTAGTTAGGTCACCGCAGCTGTGAGACCAGCACCAGCTGATGACGCCCCAGAACTGACGGCCAGCAGGACCAGAGGGGGTCTGCAGGGGCCCAAGACTGATTAGATCCCTTTAAAAAAGGAACAATTAAAACATTTTCTTTTAATGTTTATTTGTTTTATTTTTGAGAGACGGACACAGAGTGTGAGAGGGGGAGGGGCACAGAGAGAGGGAGACACAGAATCCGAAGCAGACTCCAGGCTCTGAGCTGTCAGCACAGGGCCCGACGTGGGGCTCGAACTCACGGGCTGTGAGTTCATGACCTGAGCTGAAGTCGGCCACTTAACCCACTGACCCACCCAGGTGCCCCTAAAAAAAGCAATGGTTTTTGCAACAAACTGTCAGGCTCTTCAGACACAACCCCTCTATGTCTGACCACTTCAAAGAGGCGGCTGCTGCCGAAGGGTCTGGCCGATGGATCTCCGAACAGAACTAGACCCTCTGCAGCCTGATGGTAACATGCGGTGGGTGCTGAGAGCTGATCCGGACCCGACTGTGGCTGGATCTCGGCTTCACACCCACAGACTGACTTCCCACCCTTGGTGTTTCTGTGTCGTGTGACATGTTCTGCTCCGTGTGCTGCATAAGAAGCCAAGTTAAGCATGCGGTGGAATATGTCACTGAGCTTTAGGACCGCTTTAGGACCCGCTTTAGGACCGAACGGAGCTGACGTCGTGGAAAGCCACACCGTGTGTGCGGCCTCACTGTGTGCTGTGACTCTGTTGTTCCCCAGCTCTCTGGTGTGGAGAGGCCGATGCCAGAGGGACACCCCCTCCAACCTGAGCCCCCACTTCTGCACCTGCCTTGGCAGGTTGGGGGGGTTGGATGGAAGCTGCCACAGGGCTGGAGGATCCCCAGGGAATGGCCACAGTGGAGGGGACTTTAAACAGCACCCGGTTGAGTCAGTGTGTGACATCGACCCATAACATCAAAAAGAAAGCACGACTAACATAATTAAAGATACGAGCCCTGAGCAGGAGGGAAGGACTGTAAGGAACCGAATTTGAATATTGGGCTTGCGCTTGTCAATCTTAAGAATAAAATAGACAGTTATTTTAGCAAAAGGACTTTATTTGGTAAAGCAGAGGAATTGTGACCTGGGGCATGAGGGCTGTGGCGAACCGCAGGCAGGTCCGAGAGTGAAGGGAAGTCCGCTGCCATCAGGGCTCAGGGCAAATCAGGCAGGGCTGCTGTGGGCAAGACGGTTCCTGGAAGGGAACACGAGCCCCAGGTTGCGCAGTGTCTGGTGGCTCTGGGTGGAGGTCAGTGTGTGGTTTTTGGGCGCAGCGAGACCTTCCAGCTTTTTCTAAAGGCAAGACGCGGACCCGGTGTGAGAAACGTTCTCTCCTGTCAGGATTATCTTCCTCCTGCGCCGTCTCGCAGGCTGCAGCATGGAGGGGTGGGCATGAGCGGCCCCCCTTCTGGGCTCCTTGACTCCATTTTATTAACAAAAAATTTTTTTTTAATGTTTACTTATTTTTGAGAGACAGAGAGAAACGGAGCACAAGTGGGGGAGGGGCAGAGAGAGAGAGGGAGACACAGAATCCAAAGCAGGCTCCAGGCTCTGAGCGGTCAACACAGAGCCCGACA
The DNA here is from genome assembly GCF_016509475.1 of Prionailurus bengalensis. Taxonomy (NCBI): domain Eukaryota; kingdom Metazoa; phylum Chordata; class Mammalia; order Carnivora; family Felidae; genus Prionailurus; species Prionailurus bengalensis. The sequence continues at coordinate 115,877,714 of NC_057346.1, forward strand.
CGGTGCTAGAACCCACGAACCGCGAGATCATGACCTGAGCTGAAGTCAGCGCTTAACCGACGGAGCCACCCAGGTGCCACTCGACTCCATTTTATTTATTTATTTATTAAAAAAAATTTTTTTTTCCCAACGTTTTTATTTATTTTTGGGACAGAGAGAGACAGAGCATGAACGGGGGAGGGGCAGAGAGAGAGGGAGACACAGAATCGGAAACAGGCTCCAGGCTCTGAGCCATAGCCCAGAGCCTGACGCGGGGCTCGAACTCACAGACCGCGAGATCGTGACCTGGCTGAAGTCGGACGCTTAACCGACTGCGCCACCCAGGCGCCCCTCGACTCCATTTTAAATGAGGTTTCCTTTGAGAATGAAAGCTGGTGCAGCCACTCTGGAAAACAGTCTGGAGGTTCCTCAAAAACTAAGAATAGAACTACCCTACGACCCAGCAATCGCACTACTAGGCATTTATCCAAGGGATACAGGTGTGCTGTTTCGAAGGGACACAGGCACCCCAATGTTTATAGCAGCGCTATCGACAATAGCCAAAGTAAGGAAAGAGCCCAAATGTCCATCAACGGATGAATGGATAAAGAAGATGTGGTCTATATATACAATGGAGTATTACTGGGCAATCAAAAAGAATGAAATCTTGCCATTTGCAACTACATGGATGGAACTGGAGGGTATTATGCTAAGTGAAATTAGTCAGAGAAAGACAAAAATCACATGACTTCACTCCTATGAGGACTTTAAGAGACAAAACAGATGAACATAAGAGAAGGGAAACAAAAAGAATATAAAAACAGGGAAGGGGACAAAACGGAAGAGACTCATAAATAATGAGAACAAACTGAGGGTTACTGGAGGGGTTGTGGGAGGGGGGATGGGCTAAAGGAATCTACCCCGGAAATCATTGTTGCAGTATGCTAACTTGGATGTAAATTAAATTTTTTTTTTTTTCAACGTTTATTTATTTTTGGGACAGAGAGAGACAGAGCATGAATGGGGGAGGGGCAGAGAGAGAGGGAGACACAGAATCGGAAACAGGCTCCAGGCTCTAAGCCATCAGCCCAGAGCCTGACGCGGGGCCCGAACTCCCGGACCGAGAGATCGTGACCTGGCTGAAGTCGGACGCTCAACCGGCTGCGCCACCCAGGCGCCCCGTAAATTAAAAAAAAATTAAATTAAAAAAATCACTATCACACACAAGAAATGAGGTTTCCTTTATTTAACATTTCTCCCTTTTGATCAAGCTCTTTCTTTTTTTAAATTTTTTTAACGTTTCATTTTATTTTCGAGAGAGAGTGAGTGAGAGTGTGAGTGGGGGAGGGGCAGAGAGCGAGAGGGACACAGAATCCAAAGTAGGCTCCAGGCTCCGAGCTGTCAACACAGAGCCCGACGCGGGGCTCAAACTCACAAACTGTGAGATCAGGACCTGAGCCGAAGTCAGACGCTCAACCGACTGGGCCCCCCAGGTGCCCCATCAAGATCTTTCTTGAAAGCATCGTTAATCAGATCAGCGTTTCTGCATTTAGTGGCTTTATCCCTGGGTGGTTGGGAAGCCCTGTGCCCTGTCAGAGGACGGGTGCACAGGCTGGAGACTGTGGACCCTGCAGTCTATGGACATTGCCCCCACAAACACTGAGACAGCGTCGCCCTGTTACCGGACAGAGAGCCGGTTCCGAACTCAGTGAGGTGCAGCTGCTCACCGCTTGACAATGAGCACTCGAGAGAGAAGTGATGTGTGGAAGGAAAGGTTGCTTTATTCAGGAAGCTGGCGACCTGGGAAGAGGACGGACTAAAGGCCCAAAGACCATCTTCCCCGTCCAGGTGAGGGCGTGGGAAGAGGGAGGGGGGCTGGGTGCAGGAGAAGCAGGTGCCTGGCCCGCAGTCGTGTGTGGCCATGACCCCGGGCAGACTGGCTGGCGTCTGTGGCAGCTGTTTCCAAATGTGGTCAGGCCTTCTCTTCCGGGAGAGTCTGGGCCTTCACTCCTTGAGGCCTGCGGTCTGCAGGTCTCAAGGACAGTAGGTCAGTTCTGCTGCAGACTGACCTTAGGTCTGCAAAGGGGCGGTGCACGTGCTGGCAGCAGGTCGACCCTTAGGACCGGGTGCAGAGTGCGGCCACGGCCCTGTTTGCAGAGGCTTGACGGGCGGCAGGTACGAAGTTCAGAAATAGTTATGCAAAGCAGAATTAAAAGTAACGCGACGAATCCTGTTTGCAGGGTGATTCTAAAGGAAGGGCCCAGACCGGAAGGCGGGCAGCTAAATAGATCAAGACCACGAAACGTCGGGGAGATCGGTTGTTCCCTGGCCGTGCATTTCCACTTCTCCAGAGGCATTTATCCTGCAGCGGGTGGAACTCGCTCTCGCACAAACACCTTGCTCATCGAGCAGATCCTAATCGAGGCTACGTGGCCGTCCAAGAGTACTTTGGCCGCTGGGCTGCCGCTGCTGTGACCGTGGAGCTGGCCGGTTCTCCCAATGTCAGGGAGAGATTTCTGACCACGTGTTCATCAGCACTGTTCCAGCCACGGAAGAAAGACACTCCCGCTGGAGGCCAACACTGAATCAGGTATGCCTCCACCTAAGTGCGGTAAGCCAATGGGAAGCTTCTCGTTTGTTGTAGCTGTTAGCAGGGACCGTTAAATGGCCTAATAACTATTGACCTCCAACTTGCCAGCTGTCTTAAAATTCGTATGCCACTGTCCGCCACACACGAAACCAAAACCAGGGGGAGCGCCGAGGACTCCTGGTTATTGATAGGTTCATTAGCCACAATTTCCTGATTGATCCTTCCAAGCCATGGGTCAGAGGAGTCCGGATGACACTCTGTGAGGCCATCTCTTCCTAAAGGTGTCTTTTCTAAAAACCTTGCAAAGATGTGAAAACTCATTTGTATGTCTGTTGCGTGCGGGCAGAGAGATCACACTTAGATCAGGAAGCTATCTGATGGGCAAAGACACAGGGACTCGGCTGAGCTGCGAGGCTGTGATCCGGGCGAAGCTGGACCAAGGTCCCAGGTCTTCCTGGGCCTATTCTCGCCTGCAGGGAACATCCGTGGGCTTATGTGGATAATCAGCAGTGGCCTTTGGGACTAAAGAGAAATTAGTTGCAAGTAAGAACAAGAGGTCTCAGACTTTGTGAACACATAGGAGTTTCCGGTGACAGATCCACCAGTAAGAAAGGTCTTCCCTTTTCGTAATAGATTAGGAAACGTGGCTAGGAGCCCTGTCTTGCCCCCAAAAGAGAGAGAAAATAAAAGAGGAGCCAAAGCAAGAAAGGGTACATAGTCCTGATCGGTCACCTGGGGGAAGCGTGTCATGAGGTGCTGCCTGCTTCAAATCCGGGAAGTCTTTACTCGCAGGCCACCAGGTGGTGTGCAGGGCCAGTCGGGGTTCGGTGCTGTCTTCAGTGCGTCATGTGGGCCCGGAGTCTATTGCCTGGAATTTGGCTGGTGGTGCCTGACAGGGGCCTTTCCAGTGAGGTTGGAGAGTCTTCTAGCAGCTGTGTTTTCTGGTAGAAGAATCTCTGGGTTGTAAGATGTGAGGCTTAAGGTCTTCATCTCTGTAAAAGATTGCTCTCTCAAAACATGATTATTTTGGGGCGCCTGGGTGGCTCAGTCGGTTGAGCGTCCGACTTCGGCTCAGCTCATGATCTCGCGGTCTGTGAGTTCGAGGCCTGCGTCGAGCTCTGTGCTGACAGCTTGGAGCCTGGAGCCTGCTTTGGATTCTGGGTCTACCCGCCCCCCCTACCCCTCCCCTGCTCATGCTCTGTCTCTCTATCAAAAATAAATAAACATTAAAAAAAAAACCATGGTTATTTCTAATAGAAGCAATTAAGACCGTCCAATGTTAAAGCATATCTCCCTTTATTAGCTGTGGGTCTGAAGAAGCAGGAACCAGGTGCACTGGGTGTCCTGGGGTATCTCAAAGGGTGAGAGACTCTGCGTTCCAAAAGGGATAACCCTGACATTCAGGACTAGTGATCGTGCCTCTGGCCAGGATATTTGGAGGCTCTCTATGAATTTTGCCAACTGAGTCTAAATGCTGCCATCAGTGTGTTTGATTAGCCCTGAGGATGAGGGTGTCGTGCACAGTGAGGGTGTTGTGAGGGTGAACAAGCAGCACAAACTGGTCAGAGAATCCAACTAGCAGAGTGGGCTCCCTGGGAACCATGAAGTTCAACGGGCGGGGGCAGGAAGGGATGACCCTTTCCAGTAGGACCTTAGCCACGGAGGCAGCGGGCCGTCTACAAGGACAACAGAGGGCTATTGCACGTATGCAGCTAAGTACGTGTATTGCCACAAGGAAAAGTAGTCAAGAGTGTCTGAATTCTGGAGGGATTGCGTAGGGAGAAAAAGTCACTGTTTTAGCTTTGTTCACAAAGATTTTGCTGAATTGCTATAATCAGAGGTAGCTTCCGAGAAATAGTGTGCTGAAAGCCAGTTCAGCCGTGCGATCCTGGAGTCCTCGGGGACACGTACTCCAGAGCACTCGCCAGAGTCTGTTCTGTGAATTTCTTCTAGATCCTGCGGGCTGCAAAAGCATGGCGGTAAAGCAGCAGCTGTCTGCAGGTGATGAACGGCTTAAACGCCCATTGCTAATATCTGGCGGGAGCTCGCTGTGGTGGAGCTGACAAGGGGGCCTATTTCCGTGACATACGTTTTAAAATTATGACCGATGGCATTAAATGGGGACAGGTCAGGTTTCCAGAAATTTCACATAATTTCCGGAACATTTGTAACGTATACCTACACAGACATAACGTAAAGAAGGTTTAGGATTTATTTGACAATGCTTCCTGTGGATTTTAACGTATCAGATGAGCTGAATTAGTTTAAGATCTCCCTTTTATAAGGAAAGAAAACACATCTTAAGATATTTCCGGGACCCTCTGGTAAAACTCAAAGTTAGTTCAAGGTCGAAAAGACATCACGTAGAATTTGCATTTGGGAGAGTTTGTCAAAAAGATCAAAAGATCTTCAAACAGTCAAATAAAATCACAGGTCGCTGTGAAACAGTGTTTAGCTGTCCCTCTAACCAAAGTGAGTAAGGCTTCCCAGGCAAGCACAGAAGCTTCCGTAGTCCTGAGCAAGACTTAGCTCCCTTAAAAAAAAATTTTTTTTAACGTTGATTTAGTTTTGAGAGATAGAGCGTGAGCAGGGGAGGCGCAGAGAGAGAGGGAGACCCAGAATCCAAAGCAGGCTCGAGGCTCCGAGCTGTCGGCACAGAGCCTGTCACGGGGCTCAAACTCATGAACCGTGAAATCATGACCCGAGCCAAAGTCAGACGCCCAACCGACTGAGCCACCCAGGTGCCCCAAGACTTAGCCCTCTCAATATCCAGAGGACTAGGTCTCCTCTAGTGAGCAAAGGGCTGACACATGGGACGTTATTTTGGCAAAAGATAGAATCCTTGTTTTCTCTGCAAATAATTTGGAAAACTAGAGGGAACCATTTCACAATCTCTTATGAGGAGCAGACTGATGCCTTTTGGCAGATGAAAGAAAATTATGTCCCAGGTTTACGTAATTACAGAAGTATACTATGGATCTTAAAGCTGTATTTCAAACCCTGAGGACAAATTCATTCAATCTCTTCCAGTTCATCACACATAAAATTCCTCTGACAAAATTCCTTTTCAACAGACCTTTTACAACTTTCTGTCCATTTCACTTATTATTATTATTTTTTTAATATTTATTTATTTATTTATTTATCTTTGAGAGAGAGAGAGAGTTGGGGCTGGGGAGGGGCAGAGAGAGAGGGAGGGAGACAGAGAATCCCAAGCAGGCTCCACACTGTCAGCACAGAGCCTGTGGGGGTTAAACCCATGAACCGTGAGACCATGACCTGAGCCGAAGTCAGGCACTCAGCTGGCGGAGCTCCCCAGGCGCCCCTCCTCATGTGTTCTTTTACCAAAAATGCACATCCCACTTTCCCTGCATATGGAGATGTTTCCCTTATTTGTAGCAGTTTTAATCACAGATGTTAATTAGAATGTTGAACCCTTAGGAGCCCTAATTATTGGTGAAAACAAGGAACCAGCGATTGCGACGCGAGGGTTCTGCAGATGGGTGAGTTTATGGGCACGTTTTCAAGAGGACAGTCCTGCATTGGTGTTATTTCCAGTGTGGCGCAAACACGTGCACTAACAGACCCAATATCGTTAGATTCTCTGTAACAGGAACCCAAATTGGACAAACCTATATTCAGTAACTAACGTTTCAATATTTTATTTTATTTGGAAATGATCTAGATATTCAGTCACTTAGCAAAACTTTAAGGTTTCCGGTTACCAAAAGCTTTGGGGAAATTATTTAAAACTTTTATCCCGCTTACATCTATTTAATCCATGGGTTCTCAACAATTATGTTCAGATTACCTACAAAAATTTCATCATCCCGAGTTATTTTTCTTGCTGACAAATGTAACAGAGCTGCCCTGCACTGAGGGACCAACGAGCCCAGGTGGAGTGAAAGTTGTGTGTCTACATCACGTTCAATGCTGATCGTTCAGAAGACGTGTCTGACACAGGGGAGCTGAAGGGACCCCATGAACAACTTCATTTTTGCTCCCTTTCCCCCTTTTATTCGTTCTAGGACCTGTACCCCGGCCCTACACACGACTTCTTGTACAGGTAACGTATACCCTCGTGAAGGTCAGGGAGGTAGTGACCTCCTTGGAGTCTTCCAGCACAACAGGTAACACTCAAGGAGGGACCGGGCAGGTGTCAGGAACATTCTCCCAAGACCACCGATGCACCCGGAGCCCTGGCTCCAGGGCACCAGTGACTTATGGAGTATGCCTAGATGCTCATCTTTGTTCCTGGGTTACTGAGAAGACATGTGCCCCAGGCCCCAAGCAAAGGTGAGACTCCCTCTCCTCTCCTTTGAGTCTCCCAGACTCTTTTGTGTCTTTAATAAACTGTGCTCTCACTTCCTCTTGGCTCATGTTTAATTTCCATCCTGAGAGAGGCCGAAGACCCTCCTGGCTGGTCCTGTGAACCCCCTCTGGGTCCTGGGACCAGCCAGCCTCCAACAAACTTAAGTTAGCTTCACTACTGAGTATTTTTCCAGATCATGAACCTGAAAGCATTTGGGTTAGTTTCTATTATACACCTGAGAATTTTAGGAATACTTAATTTATATAAGTACTAATTTTCTTTAAGCCAATTAAATAGATCTCTTTTAAATTAATCTTGGCGATATCATCTAGAGGTAGAAAAATACCAGGCAACTGCCACATACACGTATAAAGACAGATACCCACAGGACTTGACAGCTTCCGTTCCAAAAGTTTCTTATCTTGTCTCATCTAGTCTCATCTTTTCTCATCTTATCGCTTATTTATTTATTTTGAGTGAGAGAGAGAGGGAGAGAGAGAATCCCAAGCCAGCTCCACACTGTCAGCGCAGAGCCCGACGTGAGGCTCCGTCTCATGAACTGTGAGATCATGACCTGAGCCCAAATCAAGAATCAGACACTTAACAGACTGAGCCGCCTGAGCGCCCCTCCATTCCAAAATTGTAGCCATGAATCAGGTACAATAATACAAAACTCACTGGCTATAATACATTTTTTAATGCAAATTGTGTTTCTGGCAGATGGAATAAGTTATGGTCACCTGCTGAGATGGCTAAAGCCTTTTATTAATATTTTGGAAAAAACACTTAACATTTTTAATTTGCCCGAGTTCCAAATAAAGTTTCCTCCTTTTGTTCACCTTCTGATAATAATGATCTCCTTGAGGTTTATATTTCAGAGACATGGCCTAGACATAGTTATAGGGGCAGAGTGAAGGAGTGTGAGGGCCTATGGAATGCTCCCTTGTATGGTAATCTTAAGAACTGTGCTTGGCTGTAATGGGTCCGATGTAATAGGGCCGATGGTCACTTAATGAGCCTGTGTGCTTTGAGCTCAGTGGTGGCTGTGGGCCTGTTGGCCTTGCTCTACACGGCTTGGGCAGGGGCCCTCCTTCAAAAGTAGGAGTTGGTGTTGGTGTTGAAATGTTTTCAGAAACCCTTTGAGGATCTGTTTTCCAGCGTCCCAGCTGATTACCAAGCAGAGATCGATTTCTGGGCCAGCATTTTGACGGTGGAGCCCCAGAAGGCGCCCTGGGAGGCGCAGGTGTTGTTGGGGTTTCTGGCCTTGGAGCTGCTGCAGCTGTAGGGCTGAAAGTTTGATGGACTTCTGTTTTCAGTCTTGCTCCAAAGTCCTTTCCAAGCACTCAGCTCTGGCCACAAGTCCAGTCGGGCAGGTGGCCTCCCTCCCGACTTTTGGTCCTTTTATCAATCCACTTCTCTCGGGAGATAATCCATTTGAAAACAGAGCAGCTGGGGCAGGATGGGGACTCTTTGGTTCCCAAGACCAGGGATGGAACCATCCTCCCGAAGGAACCAGGGATCCCGGAGAAATGGCTGATTGAAGGGCCGGCGAGAAGGAGTGCCCCAAGCCACAGACAAAACCAAAGAGGGGCTGTTGGAAGAAAACAGGCGCCAGCCTGAAGGAGCTCCTTACAGCAAAAGCTGAGTAAGTTCAGCAAAAACACAATGAAAGTATTGAATTGTAAGCCAGAGAATAAAATCTATATCTGTACATCCTCACTAACCTAGATAGGTACTCGATTAAATCAACAAGTGAAAGGTTAGGGAAAGCTCATCCTTACGGCAGAAATCCAATCAATAAATGGAGAAGGAAAGACGAAAACAGAAAATCACCAACTGAGTACACCCCACAATGAGAGTTGTTGGCCTGAACCACCGGTGGATGTGGATGCTTCCATTGTGGGTGAGAGTTGGGAAGAAATGTGATTTTCATGGTCTTAAAGTATCTCTTCAACATATTAATTACATACATAGGAAATATAGTAACCTTACATGGAGATACCCAGCAGACACCACCTTAACGGGGGCTCAAGGTCAACATCGCTAGTAGTGAAACATCAGTATCGTGATCTCCGTGGTCTGACGAGAACATCTCAGCATCATTTCTGTAGGACTGTTGCCAAGAATGCACACACTCATCCCAAACATAAGAAACCACACAAACACCAGTTGAGAAGTGTTGTACAGAGTAAGTGGGTGCTGGAAGCCGAGCTGTCCCAGCCTGAGTGGCAGGGCCCGTGCTGTGGACGGATTGGTGACTGCAGGGCGGCCCGCCGACAGGGAAGCTGCTGGTACTCCCGCTTTTAGGTAATTTGGCCTTATTAAAGTACCTGGGGTATGGTCTGTTGGGGAATTGCCCTCGGCAGGCCCCCTGGGAAAAGAACCATTAGGGAAGAAAATAAGTTTCCGCAAGAAATCGTGCGGCCTTACGTTTAGCCCTTGCCATCCCCTATGGAGACTCCTCTACTTACAGGAAGGATAGCCTCGCGCCTTTGCCAGCAAAGAGGGCCTGTAAAGGAGAGACATAGAAAGCCTCACTCTGGCAACTGAGGAGTGTATCTCTGGGCACAGGTGACTTCAACCCCTAGGCCCACCTGGCCCCCAGGAGGCATTCCAGATGATGACTGAACCTAGTCGGTTCATTGGTTCCTAGGTGCATTGTCTCTCTGAGAATGTATGAGGCATGGGTTTCTAAGGCTTTTTCAGCCCCTTTCTGGCACCTCAGACGGAGGCAAACACATTGTTCTTCTGGCCTCATGTGGTTAGGAGGTCATGTTCCTGTAACTGTTCCACTTGAGGTGTTGAGAAATGGAGGGCCTTTCACGAGAACAGCAAAGCAAATGCTTTCTGGATTATAGATAAACGCAGATGCATAATGGAATAATGTAAGAAATTAATCTATAATCAAAAGGTATGCGGGAAAGTTAGGGGAAAATCACCATGTTATTTCTTAAAGGTTGTTTACACATAGGAACATTTTCAAAATTAGGTAATGTTAGAAAAACATAGATGACGTATGCTACAAGGAAATCACTAGCATATATAAGGCCACATTTTTTAAAAAAAAAAATTTTTTTTTTTTTCAACGTTTATTTATTTTTGGGACAGAGAGAGACAGAGCATGAACGGGGGAGGGGCAGAGAGAGAGGGAAACAGGCTCCAGGCTCTGAGCCATCAGCCCAGAGCCCGACGCGGGGCTCGAACTCACGGACCTCGAGATCGTGACCTGGCTGAAGTCGGACGCTTAACCGACTGCGCCACCCAGGCGCCCCTATAAGGCCACATTTACTGCAATATATCGGCCAGTTCAACACACTGCTGTCGTCCATGTCCATTTTTATTTTTTGTTTTTATTTTAGTTTTTTATTTTAGTTTTAGTTTTTATTTTAGTTTTGTATTTTCTAGTTTTTTATTTTAGTTTTGTTTTATTTTCACCGAAGCTGTTCTTCCTTTGGGAGCCCCTGGTTGCTGGAGCTGGTCTCCGGCAACTGAGGGTCACCCTACAAATGTATTTGGATCATGAAAAACAAGGAAGGACAGAGGAGCTGGTCATTCAGAGCAACACGGTACCCTGGGACAGAAAAAGGACCTTAGTGAAGAAGCGTGTGGACTTTGAATAAGGTCTTTCGTTTGGTTAGTAGTGTTACAACAGTGTTCATTCCCTGGTCTTGATCAAGGTACTATGGTTACCCGGGATGCTGCCAACAGGGCAATCTGGGTGAGGGAGGTTGAGCAACTCTACTATTCTTGCATTTTTTCCCTATAAATCAAATTGCTTCAAAACAAAAAGTTAGGAAAGAAAATCGATGTTAGGCGTGTTGAAAGAAGTAATACAAAACAGAGAATGAGCAAGGCCGCAGAGTGGCTGAGTTCAGACCCCGGTGCCTTGGTGCCAATCCCTGCCCTGCTGCTTCCCAGCTGTGTGACATTGGACAGGTTACCTAACTTCTCTGTGCTTCACTTCCTCTTCTAAAATGAGGACGATAACAACACTTATCTCACTGGGCTGTTATGAGGGTTAAATATATTAATGTATGTGAGGCATCCAGAACAGTGCTTGGTATAGACTCAGGGCTCTGGAAGTGCTGGCTTTTGTCCCTGTTTTGATGACCAGAACTGGAAACAGGCGGTGGGCCCAGCTGAAGAGCAGATTCGTGCGTTGAGAGATCGATGGAGAGCTCTCCTGGAGGAAACACGGGAGAACAGAGACACAGGGGAGCCTGTGTGTCGATGCTCTGAGTCCCAGACCGGAGGAAAAGGAGAATGGAGACGAAGTACGTGAGGAAACGAGGAAGCCAAAGGTCCCAGAATTAAAGGAAGACGAAGGGCTTCAGGCTAAAGGTCTGCAAAGAAATAACCACACTCAGTTCACACACCAATGAAATTTAGAGTATCGACGCGAGACAGGAACAGTAAGAGACTCCGTGAAAAACCGCTTTCTCGCTCCTTCTCCCACTTCTATTCTTGTTAGCACCTGCACCCCCACCCTACACACGCCTTCTCGTGCAGGTAACGAATGTCCTTGAGAAGTTCTGGGGCTTAGGGACTTCTCTGGAGTCTTCCAGCACAGCAGGTGACATCTAAGGAGTGGCTGGGCGGGCAATGTCCTCACAAACGTTGTCCAAGACCCCTGACTCCAGGGCCTAAGCAGCTTATGGAGGACACCTGAGCCCTGGCCCTGGTTTGCCCGGCTCCCAGTGTTGAGAGGGCTGTATGCCAGGCCGCCACCCTCAACGACAGCCCCAAACTCCAAGACACTCACGCTCCTTTTCCTTTCCAAGTCTTCTGGACACTGTCATATCTACACTTTGTCTTTTTTTTTAAGCGTTTATTTTATTTTATGTTTATTTATTCGAGAGAGAGAGAGAGAGAGAGAGAGAGCGAGAGTGTGTGTGTGTGTGTGTGTGTGTGAGCGGGGGAAGGGGGAGAGAAAGGAGAGAGAGAAAATCCCAAGCAGCCTCCATCCTGTCAGCATGGAGCCCGATGTGGGGTTTGAACTCACGAACTGTGCGATCATGACCTGAGCTGAAACCAAGAGTTGGACGATTAACCAACTGAGCCACACCGGCGCCCCTACGCTCTCTGTCTTCAACAAACTCTGCTCTCACTTCCTCCCTTCCTCTCCGCTCGCATTTGATTTCCATCCTGCACGAAGCCGGTCCTGAGGGCCCCCCAGGTCCTTGGACCTGGCCAGCCTGCATCAAAAGCAAACTTTCCAGAAAGAGAAAGTTCCGTAGAGAAAGAACAGATCACCTGTAAGGGAACGAGAATCATTGATACCAGATTTCTCCTCAAACCATATGAGAAGTGTTATTTTAAAGAATCGAAAGAAACAAATCTAGAATTTGACATCCAGCTAAGTTGGCATTCCAATGCAAAAGCATAAGAAAGATATTTCCAGGAGGCCGTAGAACACAGACATAGAAAATGTTCTTGGTTGAGGAACTGAAAGAGAAAAAAACACAGGAAGAGTGGGAGCCGTCGAAGTGAGTGGACTGAATGCCTTTGCAAGGTCTGTCCTGGGAACAACCACCCACAGAAAGGAAGGAGCAAGGGGCAGAAGTGAAGGAGAGTTCGCCATATAAACCCCAGATAAAATTCTGGGCGACACCTCCAGGAAGGAGGGTGACAGCCAGGACCTGAGAAGGCACCGCAAGAGTGAGTGTGGCTGGACCCCTGTGCTCAGGGCAGCGCGGGTCTGGAGAACAGCCATCCACGGCCAGCACGTGGTGTGTGTCCACTGCTCACAATTCTGGGCACGAAGTAGGTGCTCAGTAAATATTTGCTGAATAAATATATGTGTATACTTTTTATAAAAGTCATAAAATTGTCATAAAAAGTCAAAAAAGACATAAAAAGTCATTTAAAAAAGTCATAAAAATGATTCATCCCATGAATATCAACAACGAAGGAAAAAAGAAGCGGAGAAGTAAGTAGTAAATATGAAAACTACGATAGAAGTAACTCCTGTTAGAAGAATCATCACAACAAATATGAACTAAAAGGCAGAGAGCCCACAGGAGATGCAATTGAAGAAAAGATCCAGAAATACGGAGAAATCACAACCTCTGAAATCGGATTTTGGTAACTGCAGGTGCTTTCCAGGATCATCAGGACCCTCTCTGGGTGGTGGTGGTGGGGGGCAGGTAATCATCTCAGGCCTAAAATCAGCTCTGCAGGGAGCACCCAGGGAGACCAGAAAACACGGCCGAGGGTCAGCAGCAAAAGACAACGGAAACCCTGGGTGCTGGACTTCTAGACGGCGAGCTCACTGAGCTCCGGGGGACAAAAGGGGAACTGAAACACATTAGCACGGAATGGAGAACCATAGAAAGTGATGTTGCAAATCTGCAAAGAACTAATCAGAAGTTCTAGAATGGGAAGATTCAGTAACCAGAATTAAGAACTCAGTGGGTGGGTTTGTTGCTCTTGGGTCGCATGAGTCCCGGGGAGCTTGTTGGGGTGAATACTGGAGGTTCAAGGGCCTCGCCTCAAGAAGACGGAGGAAGAGACCATCCAGACAGAAGCACAGACACGATGTGCAGGAAACACGATGGGTGTGTAAGAGATATTGAGGACAGAGTGAGAGCTTCCCACGTGTGTTTAATTGGAGTTTCAGGAGAAGGGAGGACTGGAGAACAGGGGGGCGGGGAATGCATGTTCGAATAATTAATGGCTGAGAACTTTCCAAAACTGGGGAAGACAGTCAACCGCAGATTTAAGAAACTCAAGTCTAGGGGCGCCTGGGTGGCGCAGTCGGTTAAGCGTCCGACTTCAGCCAGGTCACGATCTCGCGGTCCGTGAGTTCGAGCCCCGCGTCAGGCTCTGGGCTGATGGCTCGGAGCCTGGAGCCTGTTTCCGATTCTGTGTCTCCCTCTCTCTCTGCCCCTCCCCCGTTCATGCTCTGTCTCTCTCTGTCCCAAAAATAAATAAACGTTAAAAAAAATTTAAAAAAAAAAAAAAAAAAAAAAAAAAAAACCTCAAGTCTCTCCCCGGATAAATAGAAACGAAGCCACACCTCAAAACATCATAGCAAAACTGCAGAAAACCAAAGACATAAAATTATAAGCAGCCTGATAAAAACAGATTTTCAAATAAGGGGTAAAACTTACACTGTAGCTGATTTTATAGTATCAGTGACAGCTGGGAAAGAAGGCCGCGAAACGGCATCTTCAGTGCCAATCTGAAACTCCACGCCAACTACAAATACGCAAGAAAGAAGGCGAAATGAAGATACTTTCTGGAAAACAGAAGTCAAGGGGCTTTGGTCACCAGCTCCCACTAAGGGAGCTGTTCACCCAGAAGGAAACCAGTCTGGATGGAAAACACCGAGGGCCCGGTGAAGGGCAGGGACACGAAGTGTGTGTCCATGCGGACTCAGTATCCGCCACACCAAACAAGGACACATCTTGGTATGTCAGAAAATAAAAAAAAAAGCACAACAACGACGCATAATCCGGAAGGAGGTCAGTGGGACTGAGAGATCCCAAGGTCCTCGTGTGTCCAGCAGATAAAAACACCTATGGCCTCAGATTCTGAGAAACCAGAGTTATGTCATCATTTATGAAGTAACCACTAAAATAATAGGAAGAGTGTGGGAAAATTCAAGCTTTCAAAGGAAGACACAAAATAATGAACTAATAAATGCCAGACAACGCAGAGATACCGTGAGAATTAGCAAGAGTCTGGGGAGGGTTCTGGGTACAAAGTCCACGGACAGTTGCCTGTGTCTCTATAGCGGCTGGCCACGGAGCACACGTAAAGTGGCCAAGCTTCTTTGGTAGGTGGCTTGCAGCCCGTGCCCCAAGTCTCCATCCCCGTCCCCCAACAGGCTGGGGGTCACTGCAGCCACGGCCTTCCCCACGCGCTGTGGTTAACACAACACGGCATGAGGTAGGCCAGTGCCAAGACTTCTGTGGGGACCCTGACCTGGCCGTAAGAACAAGCCCGTGCTGGGGCACCCGGCTGGCTCAGTCAGTAGAACACGAGACCCTTGACCTAAGGGTTGTGAGTTCAAGCCCATGTTGGGTGTAGAGCCTACTTTACAAAAATCCTGTGAGAGGGGCGCCTGGGTGGCGCAGTCGGTTAAGCGTCCGACTTCAGCCAGGTCACGATCTCGCTGTCCGGGAGTTCGAGCCCCGCGTTGGGCTCTGGGCTGATGGCTCGGAGAGCCTGGAGCCTGTTTCCGATTCTGTGTCTCCCTCTCTCTCTGCCCCTCGCCCGCTCATGCTCTGTCTCTCTCTGTCCCAAAAATAAATAAAAACGTTGAGAAAAAAAAAATAAATCCTGTGAGAGAGGAGCTGTCCCCTCCCACCTGCAGCTGACCAGAGTGACGGGGAAGCCCAGGCCAAGGCCAAGGGAGGCTAGTCTAGGCCAGCCCGGAGTCCTGAGATCTCACAGACCCTTGAGTAAGAACAGACGTATATTGGTGTATACCACTGAGGTTTTGTGGCCATGTATTATGCAACCTTATTGCATATAGATACTTGCTACAACCTGACGCATCATCGGGGACACACAAATTAAAGCCACAAAGAGATATCGCTTCACGACGCCCTGAGTGGCTACTGTTGTAGAACTGGGAGGGTCCAGGGACCCCCAGGGCCAGCCGTGGGAATGTGTGTTGCAGCAGCCACCGTGGAAAACAACGTGGCCTGGTCCACTGAAGTGGGAGACATTTATATCCCTTGACCTGCCACACATACCACGGAAATGCGGATCCACGTGCAGGAAAGGCACTTGAACACAAATACACAGCCACGGCCGCCAGCACCACTGGCCATCCACAGGAGAGCAGACAAGCTGTGGCTTATTTAGATCATGGAGCACGACATGGAAATTCGAAGAAATGGACGACAGCCACACATGGGCGAGGCTCGCGGCTGTAACACCGGGTGAAGGGAGGTTCAGCAAGGGTTCATTCACGAGTCCAAACGAGCAAAATTAAAGCACAGTGTTTGGGGTTATCCTGAACTCACTTAGGTTCAGTGTAACCCACACTTGGGGGTTAGAACTTGGATGAAAAGCAAGAACGGGTTCACCATAAAGTCCGGAGAGCGGTGACCCTGGCGGGAAGGCGGGGAGGTTACCGCAGGGTCAGGTGCCTGCTGGGGCATCAGTGGTTTTCGCTTGGGCCGTAGTTGCATGGGCACCACAGTCCAGCAGCTCGTTAGGTGCACTTTTATGTTTTATTTATTTTTTTTAAACAAAAAGTTTTTTTTAACGTTTATTTATTTTTGAGAGACAGAGAGAGGCAGAGTGTGAGCAGGGGAGGGGCAGAGAGAGAGGGAGACACAGAATTTGAAGCAGACTGCAGCCTCCGCGAGCTGTCAGCACAGAGCCCGACACAGGGCTCGAACTCACAAGCCGTGAGATCATGACCTGAGCCGGAGTCGGACGCTCAACCGATTGAGCCACCCAGGCGCCCCCACTTTTATGTTTTATGCACTTTGCTGAATATTTGCTAAGTGTCACAGTGAGAAAAGCTAACAGTGTGTGCACCCAAGAGCCCGGATTCGGTATCTCAGGGGCAGATTCGTCACAGACTGTGTTTCTGAAGTCCCCAAATTCTGCCTGGAAAAGATCTGGGGAACGTGTGAGGCCAAGACTAAAATCTCCAAGGAACAGGAGAGAATCTGAGGGCTGCTGACGACCACCCCAAGGCAGGTGCCCCAGTTAGGGTCGGCTGCGCGAGGCTGTGCAGCACACAGCCTGGAGGACCTCTGTCCCGCCCTCGTGGCACTCTTGCAGAGTCACGCGGGGACCAGATAAGGTTCTACCTTGACATGTGTCTCCGCGGTCACTGGGGCAGGAGGAAGGGAACCCAGGGAGTCACAGCCTGGATTCCAGGGGACGGGGAGATACAACCCTACCCCAGCCCAGGAGAGCCAGAGGTGTTTGGCAGACGGGACTAAGGACCATCACATTCTGACAGCACCATCCTGAAGTCTCCAGTTTTATGAAGATCAAAAGTGATCAAAGTCGCCATTTCCAGCCCAGATGTGTCTCCTCTCAAGTGGGAGAACTCAGAACTGAAAAGACGAACCAGTCACCTCCCCCCCCCCCCCCCCCCCCCGGCACTCAGCCGAAGAGCAGGGATGGCACTGGTTGGAGGGGGGACCAGGGCAGGAATTCTGAAATCCCTCCAGGTGGCTGTGGTGAGAACCCCTGACCCCAGGTGGGCACGGTCCTAGCCTGGACCTGGAGTGTGCCCCCAGGAGGGGATGCCCCCGGGAGGGGCTCCCACACCCCTCGTCCGCACTCTCTCAAAGCAGGGTGCTGGGCAACTGGGGTCACAGCTTCCTCGGGGCGATAGAAGTCCTCCATGTATGTAATCAACTTTTAAGATGTCGGTTTAATTTCAGTCAGGTTCATGTGCCAAGAGTCACACTGTTAGCTCCCTGTTTCCTGGTGCTCAGCTGTGCTGTGTCTCTTCCCTTTATCACCCTCTGCCCTCAACCCGGACTGCAGGTGCCCGGCTTGTGAGGCTCGGGTGCCCGGGCCACACCGCTGATCGGATTCTCGCAGCAACGCTCAGCCTTAGAACTCAGGAGTCTGCCATTTCATCTTTTACTGGTTAAGGTAGAAAAGCTGTCGCCTCTTCTAACGGTGGTCTGGGCTTTCTCGGTTTCTCTGCTCCTGCTCAGTCAGCAGCCGGTCCTGTCCTGAGCGCACGAGGCCAAAGACGCAGGCAGCGGTGAGCGGTGCACAGGGCTGTCCCCCATCTTACCCTGGGGCTGCCCGCTTCTTGGGCTCTTGGTCTGTCTGTCCGGGTTCCTGGACCGAATTCCAACATGGGGGTGCTCCCCCACCCAGAGCGCCAACCAATTCTTGGACGCCAGCTGGGTGTCAGAGAACTCTGTTCTGATACTGTCTGCCCAGAGATAGTGTCAGAGCCCACAGTTGAGGAATCAGTCCTGCAAGACAGCTCCCGGCCCCACGTCAGATGCCAGTCACAAGCCCCGGGCTGTCGCCAGAGATCCCGACGGACCGGAGGCTCCAACCCTCATCTCACGTTCTTTTACTAGAGCGACTCACGGAACTCAGGGAAACACTTCCTTATGGTGACCAGTGTGTTGAAGGGTGTGACCGAGGGCACAAATCATCAGTCTCCCAGAGGAGCGTCCGCACTTGTGGAGCTTGGTGGCACGTGGGAGAGTTCTGGTCCCCCGTGTGGAGGACGTCTGAAAAGAGAAAAAGGACCAGAAATCTGTCCTCTTGGGCTTTAATGTATAGTCATGATTGACTAAGTCATTGGCCGTTGCTGATTCAACCTCTGGGGGCATGGAAAGCTCCAACCGTCCCGCCTGTGGGTGGGTCCAGCAGCACCGTCACTAATAACAAGACCCTGTGTCACCTTTTCTCGGGAGCTGCGCATGAAGACCAGATGTGCCTGAGAACTGTGTTTGGCGGTCTGATGACAAATATCTATTTCTTGTAAATCATTATATTGCAGCACAGGGCGGGCGACTCACCGTCTGCTCTCCTCACTGCTTGTGTTAGTCTGGCTTCCCCAGAGAAATGAGTCACACAGGGAGTCGGCTCGTGTGGTTCGGAAGGCTCACCGTGTGCCGCCTGCAAGCTGGAGACCCACGGGAGCCAGCATGCCCTCCGGCCGGAGTCGGAGTCCCGCGGCAGGAGACGGAAGTCCCAGCTCAGAGAGAGGCGGGCAGTGTGAATTCTCCCTTACTCCACATTCGTGTTCTAGTCAGGCCTCCAACACATTGGAGGAGCACCCCCCCAACCCCGCCCCGACACCGGAGCAGGTGTGTGTGTGTGGGGTGCTCCTGCCTCACTGGGTCCATCGATTCACATGTTAATTGCATCTAGAAATACACTCACAACACACCCAGGGGGCAAGGTTTGCCATCTGGGCCCTGCGGCCCAGTCAAGCTGCACACGGCTTTACGCGGGTCAGTCTTTCCAGCCCCAAGAACAGTGTCTTTGTTGCGGGAGGCCAAGGCCGCATTTTCAAAGTTTTACGAGATGGCATCAAGTCCCTGTGAAAGTCAGCGTGGGCTAGACTGTGCTGCGGTATCGAACGATCCCAAGTCTCAGGGACTTCAGAGAAAGCTTTGTTTCCTGCTCGTGCTGCCCCTCAAATGTGGGGCTGCACTGCCAGGGGGTCCGTGGGCTGTCCTCAGGGACCGAGGGTGGAGCTTCTGCTTCCGCGAGCGCCGCAGCACCCCGGGAACGTGGTGAACCGCACGCCATCCTTCTTGCCTGGAAGACACGCCCTTTCACTTAGAACCCTGTTTCTCTGGCAGCAGAGTCCCGGTCTCGACTGACTTCAGGGGGGTGGGGAAGGGCTTTCCTGCCATCGCGAAGCGCAAAGACAGCTGCCATCTTGGTGGTTGGCACAGATGACCTCTGCAGAGTGGAGCTGATGGGGCTCCAAGGACCTGGCAGGTTTCGGGGGACAGGAGGGGGGCTCCGGAGGGCCGAACCACCAGCACCCCCAGCCTCCAGGGCCAGGTGTGTGGGTGTGCAAGCGAGCAGAGCCCCCCACCCCTGAAACTCACCGAGGAACACTCTCCACCCTCTGCCCTTGTCTCCAAGTCTTCTGTCATGTCTGTCCCAATCTTCTGTGCTTGTCCAGGCCTCGTCTCCAAGCTCTGCCTGTCCAGCTGACCCTGAGGCGCACTGCACAACCGCAGCTTTGGAAGGCACCTCTTGTGCAGCCAACACCGCAGCCCGGGTTGGGGACGGGCGGGGCTGTGGCCTTGGATGATACCGTATTCTCGACTCCGCACCTCCAGGGAGACCGGGAGCCTACTAAGGGAGAGTATTTCAGATTGCTTTTGTGGAGGCCGAATGCCATCTGCTCCTTATCTCTTCGTGAAGTGAAACCCTATTTATTCCCTGCTTGTTTGGCCAGTAAGAGACCTTTTCCCTTAAAACGCTAATTCATGAAGTTCCAGAATGTGGGCTTCACAAGAGGAAGAAGAGACGTCTTCCTGCACCCCGCACATGTGAGATATTTGGTTTGATAGAGTAGTCATTTGGGTAGGTTCGCAGAAATATCAGTCTTCTTTTCCTATGCAGTTAGAAAGCCAGGTAATTTTTCTGTTACGGGTTTGTTATTTCCCTCTGCTTATCTGCTCTTGGAAATTCATTAGAAAAAGTCTTGCAAAATTCCCAAGACTTTAAATAGGAAGAGCACGTCCTGTTGTGAGCAAGGTTGCAAGGCAATCTGACAAGGTGCTGCCGGGACTGGGGGGCAGATGAGCAGCTGTGTGACCTTCTGCCCTGGGCCAGAGTCAGATGCGGGGAGACACTCTGGCCCATCCGTGAAGGACGCATGAGAGCAGGGAAGTGTGAGTCTCTCCCAAACGCCCTCCTCTTGGTACCTGGCCTCATGACACCTTGCCAGGACCACGTCCTCTTATCTGCCACCAACAGACCGTCCACGGCGTGACTTTGGTAGGGTGGAGGCCACAAACCTATTTTATCGTTTAAAGTTGTTATTTAAATTCCAATTAGTTAACACACAGTTTAATATCAGTTTCAGGTGCACAAGGTAGTGGTTCAACACTTCCATACATCACCCGGTGCTCATCCATGATCCCCTCCATGATCCCCATCACCTGTCTAACCCATCCCCCACCCACCTCCCCTCTGGTGACCATCAGTGTGTTCTCTGTATTTAAGAGACAGTTTCTTGGTTTGCCCCTCTCTCTTTTCCCCCCTCTGCCCATTTGTTTTGTTTCTTAAATTCCACATCTGAGTGAAATCATATGATACTTGTCTTTGTCTGACTGACTTATTTCCCTTAGAATAATACTCTAGCTCCATCCATGTCATTGCAAATGGCAAAGCTTCTTTCTTTTTTACGGCTGAGCAATAGTCCATTGTATATACACACATCTTCTTTACCCATTCATCAGCGGATGGATATTTGGGCTCTTTCCATACTTTGGCTATTATCAGCACGGGGCCGTGGGGCACATATCCCTTTGAGTTAGTGGTTTTGTAAACTTTGGATAAATACCTAGTAGTGCAATTGCCGGGCCGTAGGGTAGTTCTGTTTTTAGTTTTTTGAGAAGCCTCCACGCTGTTCTCCAGAGCAGCTGTACCAGCTTGCATTCCCACCAACAGTGCAAGAGGGTTCCCCTTTCTCCACGTCCTCACCAACACGTGTTGTTTCCTGTGTTGTTAGTGTTAGCCATTCTGACAGGTGTGAAGTGGTTTCTCATTGTGGTTTTCATTTGTATTGCTCTGATGCTGAGTGATGCTGAGCATGTTCTCATGTGTCTATTGGCCATCTGGATGTCTTCTTGGTAAAAATGTCTATTCATGTCTTCTGCCCATTTCTTCACTGGATTTGTGTTTTGGGTGTTGAGTTTGATAAGTTCTTTATAGATTTTTGTTACTAACCCTTTATCAGACATGTCATTTGCAAATATCTTCTCCCATTCCATAGGCTGCGTTTTAGTTTTGTTGATTGTTTCCTTGACTGCAGAAGCTTTTTACCTTGAAGAGGTCCCAATAGTTTATTTTTCCTTTTGTTTTCCTTGTCTCAGGAGACATCTCTAGAAGAAAGTTGCTGTGGCCAAGGTCAAAGAGGTTACCACCTGTGTTCTCCTCTAGGATTTTAATGATTCCCTGTCTCACACTTAAGTCTTTAATTCATTTTGAATTTATTTTCCACAAACCCAATTTTAAATATTCCAGTAACCACATTTTAAAAAGCAAAAGGAGGGGCACCTGGGTGGCTCAGTCGGTTAAGCGTCCAACTTCGGTTCAGGTATGATCTCACGGTTCATGAGTTAGGGCCCTGCATCAGGCTCTGTGCTGACAGCTTGGAGCCTGGAAACTGCTTTGGATTCTGTGTCTCCCTCTCTCTCTGCCCCTCCCCGTGTTGGGAAAATAAGTAAAGTTCTGCACCATAAGATAGCTGAAGGGACTAAAACAAGCTCCAGTTCCCAGCTTAGAGACTCCTCTTCCGGGTTCTTCCTGCCCTGTTTGCCGTGCGTGTGAAAGCCGCCACGAATTCGGAAGATGACGCTATAAATTACCCTTCCCACCTGTATTTGGGGCTCAGATCTTTGGAGAAATGGTAACTCCCGCCAGTGTTAAATAAATCTCCGATCCACCACGATCTCTGAGTGCCGCTTGGTTTTTCTGCCAGCGTTCCAGTCTGGTTCCGTAACATATTTGGTTCCCTGACTGGGAAACCCAACCTCACTGGCCCATTGTTGCCACCAGTTTGGGAGAACAGCGAGGCGGTGACAGAATGAGGGATCACAAGGGAGAAGGCACGCGCCGCCTGGATTTTGGCAGTCTCCCACTTGGTCACCTTGGGTCGGCCCCCCTCCGCCGTTCCCACCGGACTCGAGGAGACTTGGCAGGTGAGGATCTGGACCCGACGTCGGATATCGGTAAGGCCGGGGCCCAATTCTGTCCTGTCCTGCCCACTCACAGTGGTGGAAGGGGGACCTGATCACTCCCTGGAGACCTCAGTGGTCTCATCTGTAGACATTCCATGGGAAGGAATGTCATAACCTCTGGTGTGTATGTGAGTGTGAATGTGCGACTCGGTCTGGCTTGCCTGCCGAATTTGATTCTGTGGCTCCACAGATGGACACCCCTAAGGTCCCCAAAAGCCCAGGGAGTCTGAGTGGGCCCGTCTGCTATTCCGTGGTGAATGGCATACAGTCTGTGGTGGCGGCATGGGAATAGTTTCCGATTATAAGTCACAAAGCTGAGACCAATACGGCTAAGCGTCACCTAAGTTCTTTCAGGACATGGCCAGATGTGCATCTGACTGGTCTCCTCATTAGAGGGGGCACCCCTATCCCTCTGTCTGTCTTTGCAACTCTGCCTCATGGGAACACCATGGGGTCGGGACAGAGCAAAGAAGGAGTTTTCGGGAGACTATGGAATTAAGATAACCCCTGGCGAGTTAAGGACCCTATGTGAGTTAGAATAGCCCACTTTTGGTGGAGGAGGGCCCTCTGAGAGAACCTTGGACGTCCCAATGGTCTGCTGCATCTGGCATGTGGTCTCCAGAGACCCAGGTCACCCTGATCAGTTCCTGTATAAGTCCCGACCTCCACAAATTCTCACCGGTGAGCCGGAGGAAGAACCAATCTCGTCCCCGCTGTATGAACCTCCTGCTTCCCAATACTCTGCCGCCTTTCGTCTCCCCACCACCTCCAGGTCTGGCAGATTCTCTCTCCTCTGGAACCAGTGGCCAGATTGCGCCCTCCGCCAGGTGCAGGTGGTCTCCAGATGCCGGTCCACAGCCGCAGATACCAAGAGGCTCTCCTCTGGGGGATCTTAGCGGGGGCGAAGAAGCCCATGAATATGCCCAGCCCAAGGGGAATCCCCTGGGGATTGTTATGAGAGGCTATGTGAGGGTTATACCCCATTTGACCACAAGGCACAAGAGGGCCACAACTAAAATACAGGAAGGTCCAGCCTCCAAGAGGGGGGAGGCTCAAAACCTCCTTTGCAAGAGAACAATGTGCCTTCTGCAAGGAGAAAGGACATCAAAGTAGGAATAGATTCGGTGAATTCAGGGGCCACACGTATGAAGTCCCCCCCCCTTCAGGTCTGCCTTCCCCACTGTGCGGGCCGAGGACAACCCCTCCCCCACCCCCAGCCCCGCCACTTGCCCACAACCAGGCCCATCATTGTAGAGTAAATCCCAGGGGCTCAACTGCAGAGACAGCGGCAATGCCCCCCAACAAGAGGCAAGGGCAGGCATGGAAGAAATCAGGCATTCTGGTTGAATGCCAATCATCCTGAACACCCTGCTCTTGCCAGTCAGGAAGCCAGGAGGAGGGTACCGACCAGTTCAAGTCTTGCACTCGGTGGTCCCAAACCCGTACACCCTCTGCAGCTAGACCACACCAGACACAGGGCGTCAGATGCAACTGACTTGGACACACCTCCCACGGGGGTTTAAAACTCTCCTGCCCTCTTTGGGGAGGCACTGGCCGGAGACCTCGCTGGCTTTCCAAGGGAGGCCACATGCTGCACCCTTCTCCAACATGTGGAGGACCTCCTCTTTGCCAGCCATACCCGAGAGAATTGCACAGAGGGCACAAGAGCCCTCTCCAAGTACTGTCAGACTCAGGGTATTGGGTCTCATGGAAAAAGAACACTAGGGCTAGACAAAAAAGAAGGTCATCACCTCCCTACCCTAGCCCCAAACTAAGAGGGGGCTATGAGAATTCCTGGGGGCTGCGGGATTCTGCCAAACCTGGATTCCCAGATTCTCAGCATAGCAAGACCCCTCTATAATCTCTTGGTAGGACCAGATCGAGAACCCTCCGGACAGAAGCCAAAGCCGCCTTTCTAGAGATAAAGGCTGCCTCAGGGCAGGCATCAGCCCTTGGTCTGCCGAATATAGAGAAGCCTTTTAAAGTGACTTTGAGAAAAGGTGGTACAGCCACTTCTGTCTCTGTCCCCTGCCCCTTACTCCCGCATTTTCCTCCATCTCCAGATACAGCTAGGGGTGTGGATGCCTCTCCGCCCATAGGCACACAGTGTGATGGAGGGCTGGGGGTTTGATTCATTCCGTGAAGTCATATCTCAGTACCTGCTTGGGTCAGGAAGATGTGTGTTTCAGAAGCCCCAAGGAGGAGGCTGAGACTGCGCCCTAAGGTGATTCTTGATGGTGGAGTGGATTCATGCTTTGGTGTCCATTTAAGAGAACTTTGCTGTGTCTCAGCCTGGGAGAGGTGGCAGCTCTCAGCCCTGAGTGAAAAAGCAAGGCCGCGGAGGCCCAGGGACTCTCACCTCTCGTTGCCAATGCCTGCAGAGCCAGAACTGGGCTCGTCCTGGGGGGGAGGAGAGTCGATAGACCGCTGTGTGGTAGGTTGGTGGGGGGATTACTGCTCTCAGATTCCAGGTGATGAGGTCGATGTACCACTGGGCATCCTTGAGGGCCCCTTGCCAGCAGGCTTTGGCTCCAGTGTGGAATCTCTTTGTGCATGGGAAGAAACTCTCATGCTTCTCCAACTCTCGGTTCCACAATACCAGGGGCTCCTCTGTGAGAATCCACTGGTCACTCTTAAACACTGCAGATGCTGAACCCTGCGGCTTTCCCACCTCGTGAGGAGTGGAAACCAGTTCACGGCTGTTCTGAGGTGACCAATAAAATATTTGCAAGCTGCCCAGATCTGCGTGACCAGGCTGGACAGAACCCTTGTTCGGTGATGGTAGACATTTCATCACAGAGGGCGTTCCAAAGGCAGGGTACGCAGGGACACGCCTTGATCCGAGCCCTCACCATTCTCAAGGACAAGTGACTCAACCGAGTCCCAGGACGCCTTTGCTACTGTAGACACACAAAGAGAAGGCAATCTACGGAGGAAAGGGCCTTTGCCGAGGCAGGGAAGAAAGCTCCTCGAGGCTGTGTGGCTAACAGTTCTACACTGCAAAGGACACCAGAATGGAGACAACATTACAGCACAAGGAAACCGTCTAGCCGACAGAGCCGCTGAGAAAGCAGCTAATAAGGAGGTGCTGGACACGATGACTGGGGATGGAGTCGAGGTAATGGTCACAGCCGTATCCATCCTCCTGCTGGAATGCAGACTGCGAATGAGTTCAGGAATCCCCAGCCCCCGCTGGCCCCAGGTATCATGGATCGCGGCATCCAGAAGGAGGCGCCATCGCTGCCACAGGAGCACCCGCCCGCGGTGCTTGAAGCTGACTTGATGAGGGTGACCCGAATAACTCCCACCTGCCCTCCGAGACGCTCTACGTGCTCAGGGACGTCCGGGTGCTGGGCCGCGTCGAGAAGCTGCTCTTCCTGGAGCTCTGCCGACACAGGGTCTTCCAGCGGCTCAGCCAGGGTGACTACGTCTTCCGGCCAGGCCAGCCGGATGCCAGGACCTATGTGGTGCGGGATGGGCTGCTGGAGCTGGGTCTGCCAGGGCCTGATGGGAAGGAAGTGGTCCTTGGGGACAGCGCCAACAGCCTCCTGAGCATCTTGGACGTCATCACCGGCCACCGGCACGCCCAGGGGCACTGTGTCTGCCCGGATGGCCCGAGACTCCATGGTGCTGCAGCTGCCAGTGGAGGCCTTCTCTGCCGTGTCCCCCAAGTACCCCGAGAGCTTGGGGTGGTACGGATCACCATGGGGAGGCTGCAGCGGGTCCTTCAGCCGCGAGATCCAGCCCCTAGCCGCTTCCCCAGCCCCGCCTCCCGGACCGCACCAGCCCCGGGTGTGGCTCCAAGCGGGTGGTCAACACCTCAGCTATCGAGGAGCCAAGGGGGACTCTTGGCCAGCCACCTGACCGCATCGGGGCCCCACTCCCTGGACCTGGAGAGGACCGGTGACCGCTCCCTCCTGAACGGCCCGGTCTTGCCCCATCGTGCCAAAGCTGGCACCATCATCACCGGCCAAAGTGACCAGGATGTAAGCCTGCACTTTGTGCTGAGGGGCTGTCTGCATGTCTACACCCCCTCTCACCAGGGGACTTGTCGAGGTCAAAGACTGTGGACTGGGCCTCGTACAGGTATCGCTCCAGGGGTCCACCGCTCCAGAGTCAAGAGGGCCAGGCCTGAGGAGCCCCACACTTGGGAAGACCGGCCCAAGTTCGATCTTCAGCCCTGCTCCAGCCACACCCCGGAAGCTGGCTGGTCTACGCGTGGCAGAAGCTTGAGGAATCACCGGCCTGTTAAGATAAGTAGACTGTTACTCCTTGCCATCAGGTTGGCAGAGGCTGCCCCAGAAAGCTGGGGAAATAGAGAGATGTTCCTGTTCGCACTCACTTTCCTCTTATGGATAGGATGGCATTGATTTCCTCTAATCTGGGCCCCATTTGTAAGTGTGGGGCACATTGAATGGAAGAAATCAGGGGCTTAAAAGCTCATACTGTTGTAACCTCTTTCGGTCTGCTGGTTTGCCTGCCAGGAAGGAGGTTGCCAATGCCATTTTGGGGAAGTGTTTTCAATGATGTTTACAATGATGTATGTGCGTCTAGCTTTGGGGGGGGGGGAAGAGACTGATAATTCTCAGGATAAAAGTTGGTGTTTAGAATAACCTTCAGCCTTAAGGCCTAGGCTAAATGAGCTGTGTTACTACCATCCGCCTGGGGCAGGAATAGCCACGGGGATAGGCATTAACATAGACAAAGGCTCTTCTGTGGGACCAACAGTGGCCGACTCCAACTCCCTAGTGTCCTTACAAAGCCAAATAAGTTCCCTGGCGGGAGTTGCCCTCTAGAACAGATGGGCGCTTGACCTCCTCACTGTTGAGAAAGGGGGCGCCTGCATCTTCCTTGGAAAAGAATGCTGTTACTTTTTTTTTTTTAATTTTTTTTTTTAACGTTTATTTATTTTTGGGACAGAGAGAGACAGAACACGAACGGGGGAGGGGCAGAGAGAGAGGGAGACACAGAATCGGAAACAGGCTCCAGGCTCTGAGCCATCAGCCCAGAGCCCGACGCGGGGCTCGAACTCACGGACCGCGAGATCGTGACCTGAGCTGAAGTCGGACGCCTAACCGACTGAGCCACCCAGGCGCCCCGAGAATGCTGTTACTTTGTAAACCAGTCAGGAACAGTCACGACTAAGGGTTAAGGAACTCGAGGAAAGAATTCCGTGTAGACAACAGGAAAATATCATTCAATGGAGAGGATGGGATCTCACAGACTGGGCATCCTGGCTCCCTGCCCTGGCAGGGCCCCTCCTTTCCATAATTTTGCTTGTGACCATTGGCCCCTGTATACTAAACACCCTGGTATGGTTCATTGAAGACGCTCTTGCTCGCCAAAGTGCAGCACACATCTTAGCCCTCCGAGGGCACCAACCCCTAGAGCTAAAAAGTGATGCCTGATAAAAGATTTTTAAAAAGGCATCAAAGTGGGGAATGTTGGGAAAATAAGTAAAGTTCTGCACCATAAGATAGCTGAAGGGACTAAAACAAGCTCCAGTTCCCAGCTTGAGACTCCTCTTCCGGGTTCTTCCTGCCCTGTTTGCCACGCGCGCAAAGCTGCCACGAATGTGGAAGATGACGCTATAAATTACCCTTCCCACCTGCATTTGGGGCTCAGATCTTTGGAGAAATGGTCTCCTCTGAGCCCACCAGTGTTAAATAAATCTCCGATCCACCCAGATCTCTCTGAGTGCCGCTTGGTTTTTCCGCCAGCGTTCCAGCCTGGTTCCGTAACACCCCGTTTCTCTCTCTCTCTCTCTCTCTCTCAAAAATAAATAAAACATTAAAAAAAATAAAAAGAGATAAAGAGGCAAAAGGAAATGAGTGAGTTTTTTTCCAATGTGTATTTATTTTTGAGAGAGAGACAGAGTGTGAGTGGGGGAGGGACAGGGAAAGAGGGAGACACAGAATCCGAAGCAGGCTCCAGGCTCTGAGCTGTCAGCACAGAGCCCGATGCGGGGCTCGAACCCACAAACCGTGAGATCGTGACCTGAGCCGAAGTCGGATGCTTAACCAACTGAGCCACCCAGGCGCCCCTAATGTTTATTTATTTTTGAGAGAGAGAGAGAGAAAGAGAGAGAGAGAGAGTGCGAGCAGGGGAGGGGCAGAGAGAGAGGGAGACACAGAATCTGAAGCAGGCTCCAGGCTCTGAGCTGTCAGCACAGAGCCCAACACAGGGCTCGAACTCATGATCCAGGAGATCATGACCTGGGCCCAAGTCGGACGCTTAACCGACTGAGCCATCTAGGTGCCCCTGCGTAAGAGTTATTTTAATGATCTATTTTATTTGAAGAAATGAATCTAAAATATCTCAACATATGACCAATATAAAATGCTATCAATGAAATACATATCTCATAAATAGGTTTTTTCTCACCAAGGCTTCAAAAGGACGTGTGTTTTATAGTTACTGCAGCTCTGCACTGGAACTCACTCTGTGGCCACAGTGAGGCCAGCCTCGAAGCCGCAGAGGAGTGGGAGCCAACCTGGGTCGGGGACCACCAGTAGGGCAGTGAGGACAACAGGGCCGCCAAGTGTGGTCACACGACAGGACAGGGAGGAGGCACCGAGGGCCTTGGAAGCTCCAGAGGAGACAGGGGATGGGCCTGGCCTGAGGCCACAGAGAGCGGAGCAGGGGCACTAGTGGCTCAGTGGCATTGAGCCAGGATTGGGACGGGGGGGGGGGGGGGGGGGGGGAGGGGCGGCGCGAGGCCTCCATCCGCCCTGTTCTTGGTGTGCAGAGGTGGGCTGGGGGTGGGGAGGGTGGGGGACAGTGTGGCCATCTAGCAGCCGAGTTACAGGAATTGCTTTACCTCAGGTAAGACATTTCTCTTTCTCTGATGACCCCATCTTTCCGTGGGGGTGGATTGAGGAGGAAGAGGAAAGTGTGTAAGTTCAGGAAGGACCAGCAGTGGGGCAAGCCCCTTGAGGAGTCGGCTCTCTGTGTGTTTTCTCTCCACCCTTTGTTGCATCCACACGACTCCTGAAACAGAATGCTATGGGCACCAGTGACAGTCACAACAAAGTTTATTGCAATGAGAGGCAAGGCCGACAGATCGGGACCAACGCTTTTGATCAGAGTGCGGCCCCCAACAGCCAGGGTACAGAGTTTTTATAGCCGATCACATCGTTTGATCATCACCTGGGAACAGATAAAAGAAATAGTTCCCAGATGAGGTGATTATTTTAGACTTTCTGCCTCTAAGTTGCCACCAGTGGATCTCCTTGACCCTGCCTCTGATGCTCTTCTCTTTGAACTTCTCTTTCCTTAATTGGTGAAGCCTAATTTACAAGAGTAAAGCAAGGCTGTTATCTCTTAACCTTCAGTGTCAACACAAAGCTGTTATCTCTCAAGCTACACGTTCGCCTTACACTACAATTTAACCCTTACATCTTTCCCTTAAGATCCTGCGCCTTAGGTGACATGATGGGGCCGAGGGAGGGAGGAAGGGTGGGGTGCTCAGGAATGCTGGCCCCGTGCTCCCAGCAGCTGCCAGATGGCCCGGATCCTCCTTTCTCCCACCACAGCTGGCTCCCGGTTTCCGGGACCCTTGGGAGATGCTGGAGGCCGCTGAGGTGTGGGCTTCGGGGGGGCTCTCTCTGGGGGCTGGAGTGTGGAGTCCATATGGCAGCCTGCGGCAGGCTTGGGGCTGGGGTGGGGGGAGTGGGGGGAGACTCACATCCGAGGAAAAGTCCTCAGGGCCCACACACCCCTGACGGAGGATGTGGTAGGGGAGCAGAGACAGGACCCGACCTGAGAGCCTGGGACAGGAAGCCCCCCTGAGACCACAGCCCTTCCTCCCGCCCCGCCCTGGTGTAACCTGACACCCAGCGCTCCTTCCATGTCCCTAGTGCCCAACCGAGTCACCCAGTTAGAAAACACCAGGAAAAAGAAACTTCTGAGAAAGCAGAAGTACCGAGTTGAGACAGGGAGAGAGACCCTGATATGGGGCTGAGCTCGAGCAGGGACCACCCACATCCGGGCCTCACCCTACAAAAGGTCAAGGCTCTGGCATCCCAACAGCACTTCCTGTCCCTCTTCCCTGGTGCCCACAAGGCATTTCCCCAACTGAAACATGATCAAGGAGGAGCATGATCCTCCTGTAATGGGGGCATCCCAAGGCCCAGCTCCCATGGCCACCACCGTGATCAACATCCAGACTGAGACGTCCGTGCCCGACCACATCGTCTGGTCCCTGTTCAACACAGTCTACATGAACTGGTGCTGCCTGGGCTTCGTGGCCTTTGCCTACTCCGTGAAGGTGGGTGTGTGTGTTGGGGGGGTTCTCCCAGAAAGTGCAGGTGAGCCTGCGGAGGTCCGTCTGCCCCGAGGGTACCTGGTGTGCGGGGAGCCCCTGTGTGTGTGAGCGAGTGTGTGACTATTCCCAGGGAGAGAACAGGGTGAGGCCGCATGGGAGGGCATGGGAATGGCAGGGTCACCCTATGTCCCCACCCTCCCCAAGAAGGTCTCCTTCCCAGAATAATTAGGGAAATTACATTCTCCACACTTTGGACTCCAAACTCAAGTCTGGTCCAGAATGGACACGAGGTAGTCGAAGGCTGTTCGGCCCTGATGGGGTGTGAGGCCAGTGACTGGACCTACGCAGAGGGAGGGGGCGCCCTGGGGTCTCCAGGAGAGGCCGAGAGTCTGAAGAAGGAGCTAGAGGCCCCCAGGAGGGACGGGACCCAAGGGCCACTGTCCTGCTCAGGCTCTGGGAAAAGGGGGTGGGTCCCCGACCGGGGCGAAGGGCATGTGGAGGCTGCTGTGGACGGGGACCAGCCTGGCTCTCGCCAGGACCCGCCCCTGATCCCCCTCTCCATCTCCTCTCCCCAGTCTAGGGACCGGAAGATGGTGGGTGACATGATCGGGGCCCAGACCTATGCCTCCACCGCCAAGTGCCTGAACATCTGCGCCCTGGTCCTGGGCCTCCTTCTGACCATTATATTCATCATTCTTTTCTTCACTGGAGCACTGGTGTTTTCAATAAACACAATGCATACTATGAGGCAACAGAGAGGCTACCACTAGCTGCTCATGGCAGGAGACACCAGTCCTCCAGCATCCATCGTGGCTGTGCTTCCCATGTTTCCTGGGCTGTTGTGTTGGGCCTGTCCCTCAGCACCCACCCCTGTACCCTGTGCTTGAGCAGACTTCCCTGACCACAACTGAACGCAATAAAGTACCCTTGTGTGTGACGGTGCGGTGACGTCCCCTGGGTGGGGGGCCCTGCCGGGAGTCGCCAGCCTGCCCCTGAGACCGAGCCCACCGCCCCCCTTGCCCAGCTGTGCAGCTCTGGCTGGGGCAGGGCACGTCCTCAGCTGGGGCTGGTTTCTGGCCTCCTGCTGGGAACAACAGCTGCACCGGGGTCCTAGGATAGGGGACCCTGGCGCGAGGAGGTCCCGTGTGCAGAGCACCCTTGGGTCTGAGGGTGAGGGTCCCTCCCCAGGTGTGTGGCAGGGTGGTGCTGGAGAGAACGGGAACGGGCAGCTCGGGCCCTCTGGGATGGCCGTGGGGTTTGGCACCTGTGGGCGCAGCGCACGGAGCCGCGGGCTCCCAGCCCCTCCTGGGAGTTCTAGACTTCCCTGCACTCGGCAAGCCCCCAGCTCTGTCTTTGCTCCTCTGGGGCTGGGGGTGGGGACAGAGCTCTCCACCGTGGGCTGACTGCAGAAGCCAATCATCAGACCTGGCGAGGAGGCCCCGATGGACAGGAAGCCTGAGGGGAAGGACTCACTCCCTCAACCCAAACGGAACCGGCCCTGCAGGGGGAGCGACTGCCCCTGCAGGGGTAGCGACTGCCCGGTGCCCCAGGAAGGGTCTCCCAGCCTCTGGGGCCTCAGGCCTTGGTGTGAGCTTTTGCCAGAGCCCAGGCTGCACCTGGAGACCCGGAGGCCATCCTCAGCCCTGCAGGAAGAGCTTGCCCCAGGCAGGCATTCCTGTCCCAGGCCCCAGAGGGACTGGGTGGCGTCGCACTGTGGTGGCCAAGCCCCCAGGCCCTGCACAGCCACCGCGGAGAGGCTGGCGAGTCTCGGTGGCCACAGGCGGCGGTCAGGGAGGGAGCCCGCTGGGACAGCCAGGCTCGCCTGGGTTCCTGCAGTGGGGCCAGGTCAGGCCCTGCGGCTCCCCTCCCGTTGACGTCTGCAGCTCTTCACACTGGGTTCCCGGTTCAGTCCCCGCACAAGGTCCACACCCCTGGTGTCCACCTGTGCACACCCTGTCCCTGGGCGGGACTCTGGTTGGGGTGCCCTGGGTGGGCCGTGAAGCGCGCAGGGGTCCCAGGGGTGTGAGCGGCAGTGGGACGGCCCCAGGCAGGTGGGGGGTGGAGAGGGGACGCTGGTGGATCCGGCCCTCTGGGTCCCGGAAGGGCTTGCTCCAGATGGCCCAGGGGCCAGCCAGGGTCAGGGGAAGGGCCGGCCACGTGCCCCAGGCCCCTGCCCAGCTGGACAGGGGGCTCAGCCTTTGGGACGCGCAGCGGGTGGAACATGGCCAGCTGTGCGCATTTGTATCCCGACCTCCAGTTCCTGCCTGTCCTGCTCAGAGCTCTCCTGCTTGTCCCTGCACCTTCTGGGCCTCACACCCCACGTTCCCTGGAGCCTCCTCAGTTCATGCCCGGTCTCCCACTTTCCTGCCCGGACTTACGTCCTGAATCCCAGGACAGAGCAGGTGAAGCTGGAGAAGCCACCATATGGCTGTGCCAGGCAGGACGGTAGGACACCGCTGTCACAGATGGAGGGTGAGGACCAGCCGTGTCACTCAGTGCTGTGGACGGTGGGACATGGCTGACAGGGAAACGGCAATGACGGTAGGATGTGAAGGTCAAGTGGGCTTAATAACTGCCTGCTGGGATGGCCCGGTGGCCATGAGAAGGACAGGCAAACGATGTTCCTCAGCTTCTTCCAGCCAAGGAGGCTGGGATGGGAAAGCAGGTCCCTGAGCCCGCACACTGAGCTGGTCTCAGAGCAGATCCAGGGACTGAAAGAGTGCGGAACCCCGGGGGAAGGATGCTGCTGCCCGAGGTTCCTGGGCCAAAGCACATCCCTCAGAGCGTCCGCACGGCAGCACAGGCTGGGTTCTTTGTACCGGACCCTGAAGACATGAGACTCGCACTTCTTAAATACTGTTGGACCCAGGGCCCAGGTAAGTATCTCAACAGCCAAAGCCTCATCCTGGCCTCTTTTTCAGGTCGGGCACATCGGGTCCAAAGAATCAGGGGCTCCAGGCCCAAATCAAACTCTCAGGGGGGCCCCTGGAACTCCCCAGGACGGAGGCAGTTTCCACTCCTCAGACGAGTTACCGGAAAAGAAAGAAAGGGTGGTTGGCTCATCCTCACATTGGATCAGTGGCCCTCAGGGTCAGAGCCGTGGTGATGGGGCCAGCCAGGTGGAGACGTCTGCAATTGCCCCCCTGCCCCCCACCGGGAGAGAAAGAACAGTGTCTCATCCCGAAGGGCAGCAGAAATCAGTGCCACCCTCGAACCTAACGGGTGCAGTGGTGCTGGCCCCCACCAGAGCCCCATTTCATTCACCAGTCTGACCCCCGGACCCAGGACCTTGGCAGAGACAGTGGAGTGCTGCAGACCGGCCCGGCGGGAGCCCCGCGTCGTCAGCTGCTGTGCCAGATGTAGACCCAGTGGTCCTCAGGGCTGGGGTGTGTGGACAGTGACCTGCCCAGATCTCTAAAGACGGACACGGGCCACCAGGTGGCAGACCTGCCTACCACGAGCAGGGCTGTCTCAGCCCCGCCAAGTCAGCAGGGATGCGTGAGAGGGTGGAGGTGGAACGTTCCAGATCAAACGGGCAGTTTGCACCCCCGTGTCACCCACCACTGCTGTGCACGCCTGTCCCTCTGCTCCCACCAGGGCTGCGGGGAGAGCCCCTGCGAACCAGATGATGGAAAAGGAAGATTTCCCAGCCCGGTGCTCCAGGGGTCAGCTCGGTGTGAGCAGAGATCTGGACAGAGCTGGGGCTTGTACCCACACCCACCCAGGGTGTCCTGCGGTCTAATGCTCTACATACCCCCTCGCTCAAGGGTGTCCTGAGGATCCATGGGAAGGGAATGGTTCCTGGGAGCACAGCTGCAGGCAGGCACTGGCCACCCTGTGGGTGTGGGAAGTGGACGCTCATAGAATAGACATGGAGAAAGTGTCCCAGCGCTCCAGGGGCGGCAGGAGACAGAGGGGAAGGTGGGACGGGGGGCTTGGATAGAGGTCTGTGGATGTGGATGCACAACTGGGCACGTAGGTTACATGTCACTTTCAGGATGAAATCCAGGCTCGGTAGCCTGAGATGTCCTGTAGGAGAGGGGCTCCACAACTAAGATTAAATCTTGTAATTATCAATCACATAAATTACGTACCACGAAAGCCATCATTCTGAAAACAGATTGGCAAGCTGTCAGCACGTTTTACCTTCGTGCACGAGAGGGGACGTCTTTAGCAGCCACGTGATGGAAAGGGACACACAGGTGAGCTACTGCCCGCCGTCTCCGCTCCACAAGCAGGGGCAGCGTGTGGGTGGCTCCGAATGACCTCGGTGGGGGTTGCATCCCACAGACACCGGAGAGGGCAGCGCATCAGGGCTCAGACTCGTGGCACCCCGCTGGGGCCTGCAGGCATCCGTCCCAGCCCCTCACCGCCCTCACCCCACGCGGGGCCCCGGGGCCAGCTTCTCTCCCTCTCCGCCCTCTGACTGCCCGTGTGCA
The DNA here is from genome assembly GCF_016509475.1 of Prionailurus bengalensis. Lineage (NCBI taxonomy): Eukaryota > Metazoa > Chordata > Mammalia > Carnivora > Felidae > Prionailurus > Prionailurus bengalensis. The sequence continues at coordinate 115,912,689 of NC_057346.1, forward strand.
CACGGGCTCGCTTAGTGGGGACAGCCCTGAGGGCAGTGGAGCCACACAGGGCCCTCGACAGGCAGGGTTCAACGCAGGCGTGGGTTCCAGGGGACACCAGACGTGGTAAGTGCAGGAAGCAGCTGACACACGGGGAGGGGACCCAGGGAGGGGCCCCAGTGCCCGAGACCCAGACTTGAGGCTGGTCTGGGGGCCTGGACGCCACGGGGCCTCCAGGGTGAAGGCAAGGGCCAGGACCCGGCCATCGGCACCCACAGCGCGCGGGCCAGGACCGCAGGCGGCGAGAGAACAACTTGAGGGGCCCTACCCCATGTTGGGCTGTGCTGGGAGGTGGGGAGGTGGGGGGGGTGGGGGTGGCGGGGCCGGCTGGTGGGGTACGCATCCCAAGTGTTTCCACAGAGCACCTGGGAGGGAATATTCTCTTCTGGCTTTGCATGGAGTGATCTCAGGAGGAAGCTGGACGGCCAGGGCTCCTGAGGTGCCCAGATTCAGTCCTGAGGGGGGATGAGGGTAGGAAGGACAGATGTGCTCACGGCACAAGAGGGTCTGGGCAGCTCCTGGCCAAGGCCTTGGATCCCTTTCCGGGCTCTGGGGTCAGGGAAGGTCGCAGTCGCCCTGCCCTTTGGGCAGGGATTTGGGGCCTACCCCTTGCTGGCCGAAGCAAGTCTTTCCCCACCCCGGAGGGGCAGATCTGCCCAGGTGCCCTCCTCCACCCAGGGTACCCCGACCGGCCTGGTGCATCCTCGAGTTAGGGCACTGTGGGAGCAGGGACAGAGGTGTGGGTGAGCCCCAGCGGGGGTCTGGGTGTACAAGGGAGGAAAGGGGAGGCTACCACCACCCCAGTTCCACCTCACTTGTCCAGCCGGTGTGGGCTGGGTGGGCACTGGGCCATGCACATTGCCTACAATGTGGAGGCCATGACAGAGGAGGTTAGGGAGCTGACTTCCAGTCAGGGCGAGGGCACGGCCGGCTGGGGCTGCAGCTCCAGAAGTGGACTGTGGACTCCCTGTATCAGGTGCCCTGCGACTCTCCCCAGCCGGTGCATTCCTGGAATCTAAGAACGTTCTGGCCTCAGTGCCGGCTTGCCACAAATGAACCCATTCTGCTTAGGGCTCAGACCTCTGGGAAGTAGGGGCCCCTACATACAACTATTGTCTATTAGTTGCCCCCAGCCTGAAGCCAGATCCCCGCAAGGCCTGAGGATGTGCCTGGGACCACACAAAGGACACAGGGCTGGGTGCAGGGGGGCAGTGGGGGACATGGGCCTAGGGGCAGGCTGAACAGTCTCAATGGGGCCCCTCCCAGGTACAAACACAGCACACACACACACACACACACACACACAAATGCTTTATTGAATTCAGTTGTAGACTGACGTGTACACAAAATGCTGTGACAGGAGTGATGGTCTCAGGCCATGGACAACTGCTAGTACCCTCCATAACCTTTCATCATTTCTGAAATTGCTTGGAAAACCACCAGTGAGCCAGTGAAGAAAAGAATGATGAACGTAAGGGTGAGAAGGAGGCCCAGGACCAGGGCCCAGATGTTCAGGCACTTGGCGGTGGAGGCATAGGTCTGGGCCCCGATCACGTCACCCACCATCTTCCGGTCCCTAGACTGGGGAGAGGAGATGGAGAGGGGGATCAGGGGCAGGTCCTGGCGAGAGCCAGGCTGGTCCCCGTCCACAGCAGCCTCCACATGCCCTTCGCCCCGGTCGGGGACCCACCCCCCTTTCCCAGAGCCTGAGCAGGACAGTGCCCCTTGGGTCCCATCCCTGCTGGGGCCTCCAGCTCCTTCTTCAGACTCTCGGCCTCTCCTGGAGACCCCAGGGCGCCCCCTCCCTCTGCGTAGGTCCAGTCACTGGCCTCTCCCACTGAGAGGCGGCTTCCGGTGAGTTCCTTTGTTCTTTCTGGGAGAGCCCTGGAGCCACATCTCAGTCTGAGGGATGTCCTTGGGAACTGGGGACAAAGGCCACTCCTGGCCATCCCCGGGCCCCTCCTGCAGCCTCACTGCTACCACGCATGGACTCCCCATCCCCCCCCACATGCCCTCGGGGCAGGCGGACCTCCGCAGGCTCACCTGCACTTTCTGGGAGAACCCCCCCAACACACACACCCACCTTCACGGAGTAGGCAAAGGCCACGAAGCCCAGGCAGCACCAGTTCATGAAGATTGTGTTGAACAGGGACCAGACGATGTGGTCGGGCACGGACGTCTCAGTCTGGATGTTGATCACGGTGGTGGCCATGGGAGCTGGGCTCTGGGGCCCCCCGAGTACCGCCACCTCATGCTCCTCCTTGAGCATCTCATAAGTTGGGGGGACACCAGTGTGGGTGCCAGGAAGGAAGGGCTGGGCATTGCGGTTCATGGTGCGAGACGGAGATGCTGCGGTCCGGATGCTGGGGCTGCTCAGGGCTCTCCCCTCCCGGGTAGTTTCGATTTCTTCAAAGATTTCCTTTTCATGGTGTTTGGGGAATTGGGAATTGGTTGGGCACTAGGAGGGCGTGACCAAGCACTGGGTGTCAGGTTACACCAGGGCGGGGCGGGAGGAAGGGCTGTGGTCTCAGGGGGGCTTCCTGTCCCCGGCTCTCACGTCGGGTCCTGGGTCCTGTCTCTGCTCCCCTACCACAGCCTCTGTCAGGGTGTGTGTGGGCCCCGGGGACTTTTCCTCAGATGTGAGTCTCCCCACCCTGCCCCCACCCCAGCCCCAAGCCTGCTGCAGGCTCCCATACGGACTCCACACTGCAGCCCCCAGAGAGAGTCCCCGAAGCTCCAAAGCCCACACCTCAGCAGTCACAGGCCTCCTCTCTGTCTGGACTCTGTTGACTTTTCCTGGCTCTGAAGTCCACGTTCCAGCGGTGGGGCGGCAGGGCGGGGGGCGGGGGGGCGCTGGCAGGTCAGGACCCAGCAGCCTGTGTCGCCTGCCCTGGAGGGAGCCTCTAGCATCTCCCAAGGGTGCCGGAAACCAGGAGCCGGCTGTGGTGGGAGAAAGGAGGATCCGGGCCATTTGGCAGCTGCTGGGAGCACAGGGCCAGCTTTCCTGAATGCCCCATCCTTCCTCCCTCCCTCCTGCCCCATCATGTCACATAGGTGTTGTCTGGGGGGTCATGGTAGGAAGTCCCGGTCATCTGCTTCCACTGTCAGGCCCATGCCTCCCTTCTCAGGACAGACTCAGGTCAGCTTTGTCGCCAGGACACCGCTCTTTCTAAGAGTAAAGGGTCAAGTTGCTCTCTCACTGCCTGTGGTCCTGGCCCGCGCGCTGTGGGTGCCGATGGCCGGGTCCTGGCCTGCCAGGGGCTCTTGCTTTCACCCTGGAGGCCCGTGGCGTCCAGACCCCCAGACCAGCCTCAAGTCTGGGTCTCGGGCACTGGGGCCCCTCCCTGGGTCCCCTCCCCGTGTGTCAGCTGCTTCCTGCACTTACCACGTCTGGTGTCCCCTGGAACCCACGCCTGCGTTGAACCCTGCCTGTCGAGGGCCCTGTGTGGCTCCACTGCCCTCAGGGCTGTCCCCACTAAGTGAGCCCGTGTGCACACGGGCAGTCAGAGGGCGGAGAGGGAGAGAAGCTGGCCCCGGGGCCCCGCGTGGGGTGAGGGCGGTGAGGGGCTGGGACGGATGCCTGCAGGCCCCAGCGGGGTGCCACCAGTCTGAGCCCTGATGCTCTGCCCTCTCCGGTGTCTGTGGGATGCAACCCCCACCGAGGTCATTCGGAGCCACCCACACGCTGCCCCTGCTTGTGGAGCGGAGACGGCGGGCAGTAGCTCACCTGTGTGTCCCTTTCCATCACGTGGCTGCTAAAGACGTCCCCTCTCGTGCACGAAGGTAAAATGTGCTGACAGCTTGCCGAGGGATGTGTTCTGCCTAATCATATGTGTTTTGACTCTCATTTGTCCATTTAAAAAAATTTTTAATGTTTGTTTATTTTTGAGACAGAGAGACACAAAGTGTGAGCAGGAGAGGGGTAGAGAGAGAGGGAGACACAGAATCCGAAGCTGCTCCGGGCTCCGAGCTGTCAGCACAGAACGCCACATGGGGCTCGAACCCACGAACCATGAGATCATGACCTGAGCTGAAGTCGGACGCTTAACCGACTGAGCCACCCAGGTGCCCCATTTACTTTCATTTATTTAATTTAAAGAGTATATGATTTAATTTTTAATCAGGTAAAATTTGCATAACACAGAAGTTTGCCATTTTACCCATCAAAAGTGCACAATTTACTTGGCTTTTCCTATTTCTCGGTCTGTGCAGCTCTCACAACCACGTGGCCCTGAGTGTTTTCCCCGTGGCAAACGAAACCAGGTACCCATGATGCAGTGCCCACATCTGCTGAACCTTACTTCCTAGAAGGGCCTCTCCGCCTTCTGTGTGGTTGGATTTCCCTTCTGTCACGCATTCCGTGTAGGCCCGTGAGCCTACAGGCCGCGGCCTTCTCGTTGGCCTTATCTCACTGAGCTCATGCTTTCAGTGCTCACCCACGTGGCCACACAAATCAAAACTGCCTTCCTTCTGATAGGTGACAGGTATTGTATGGTAAGGGTACCATGTATTTGCTTCTTCAGTCATCAATTTACAGACATTTTTGGTTCTTATGAATAATGCTGTTGGAAACACTTGTGTGCAAGTTTTGTGTGAACACGTTTTTCCGCCCTTCAGTGCATTCCCAGGCGTGGAAGGACTGAGTCATGTCAGAACTTTCTGAGGAGCTGCCAGACTGTTTCCACAGCATGTATGACAGCTTCTACTTCTCCTATCCTCACCAACACTTGGGGGTACCGTAAACAAGTTAGAGCCGCTCCATTGACTGCCAGCGCTGTGTCCTTGTGGTCTGGCGCGTGTCCTTGGTGAGTGCTGCCACGAGAACCCTTCTCACCTGCTTGGGGGTCGTTCATGGGCCTGCAGAACGTCTGGTCAAGCCTTTGTCCTTTTACTCCTCGGGCTGTTTGTCTCCTGATTGAATTGTAACAGTTCTTTTAGATTCTGAACACCAGTCCCTTATCGGATATGGGAATTGCAAGAATTCTCTCCTAGTTTTCTGGTCGCCTTCTCACTTTCTTGAGAGAGTCCTCTGAGGCACAAACGTGTTAATTCACTGACGACGTGCGATTTATCCATTTTTGTTTGTTGCTTGTCTCATGTTTAAGAAGCCCGTTGCCTAATCGAACCGTTTTGTCTGTGTGACCGTTTTGTAGTTTTAGCTCTTATATTGGGTCTTTGAAACATTTTGAGTTAATGTTTGTATACTTCGCAACATAAAGGTCCATCTCCGTTCCTTTCCGCGTGGATGTCAGTTGCCCAGCGCCATTTTGGAAAGGTATTGGCCCCCTTGTTGAATGTCAGTTGACCATAAAGTACAGGGTTATTACTGGACTCTAAATTGTATTCCGTTGGCCTGTGTGCCTGTCCTCACGCCAGTGCCACACTGTCTGGATTACTACGGCTTCATAGGAAGTTTTGAAATCACCAAGTGCAGGCCTCCAACTTTGTTCTGATTTGTCCAGATTGTCTTGGCCTGATGATTCCATGTGAATTTTAGGATCCGCTTGACCATTTCTGGAAAGAAAAAAAAAAAAGAACAACAAAGAACGCAGTGGGAATTTTGATGGTGATTACATCAAAACTGTAGATAAGTTTGGGCAGTATTGCCATATTAACCATATCAAGAATTCAGGGGTGCGCACGTGGGTTGGCTTTTGTTTATTTATGCTTCTTTAATTCCTCTCAGCAATCATCTGTAGCTTCCAGCACACCAGTCTTGCAAGTCTGTGGGTAAACTTCTTACCAAGCATCTTAGGGTTATGATGCTGTTGTAAATGGAACTGTTTCCTTGGTTACATCATAGGGTTGCTCGTTGTTGGTGATTTGCATGTGTTGCTTTTGTCCCCTGCAATTTTGCTAATCTCTCAATTTTTTTAGTGATTTTGTTAAGATTGTCTATTATAAGGTCATGTCATCTGCATGTAGAGACAGTTTTAGTTTTTCCTTTTCAGTCTGGATGCCCCCACTTTTCATTTTCTTGCCTTGTTGTCCTAATTGGAACCTTTAGTCCAATGTCGGCTGCACGTGGAGTGAGCACACATTATCGCCTCGTTCTGGATCTTAGGGGGAAAGCTTTCAGTCTTTCATCATGGGGTGTAACATCAGCTGTGAGTTGTCCATAGACGTCCTTTAGCAGGTTGACGAATTTCCCTTCTGTTTCTAGGTGTGTGTGTGTGTGTGTGTGTTATCATGAAAGGTTGTTGGATTTTGTCAAATACTTTTTCTGCAGGAACTGAGATGATCACATGGTGTTTTTTCTTCATTCTTTTAATATGGAGTATTGTACTGATTGATTTTTTTAAATTGAAGGAGAGTTGACACGCAATGTTAACTGGTTTCAAGTGTACAACATAGTGATTCCACAAGCCTGTCCGTTATGCTGGGCTCAGCACAAGTGTAGCTGCCATCTGTCACCACACAACATATGACAACGTCATTGACTGTATCCCCTATCCTGTGCTTTTCATCCTCGTGACTCACTCATTCCATAAGTGGAAGCCTGTACCCCCCACCTCCCTTCCCTCTGGCAACGATTTTGGCGTCATTGGCCTTCTGCGTGAGAACCTTTGTGGTGGGGCCAGCCAGGTGCGGACATGGACATCAGCTGACCTGGTGGCAGATCTGCCCACGTAAGCAGGGTTGTATAAGATCACCAAGTCAGAGCTCTGAGTTGGCCCAGTACCAATGCATTAGAGGACACAGTGGAACGTTCCAGATCAGAGAGGCCCTTTGTATCCCCACATGTGCCGGAGCTCCCAACATTCTCTCTCCTGGGACCGTTTGGAGAAGGCAGAGGCTTCTGTGGGGCAGACACTCAGCATCAGCGTGGAAAAACTTCCCTCTACCCTTCAAAAACTATTTTGGCTAAGTTGACATGAGAACGATTAACAGGAGAAAATAAAATTTAATTTTGTATGTTTAGAAACCTCACATACACGAGAGGTTCAAAAACAGGAAGGTCTATGCCATCTAGAGCACGGGAATGAGTTAGGGTCAGGGTCAGGGTCAGGGTCAGGGTTAGGGGTGAGGGTCAGGGTGTGGGTGAGGGTTAGGGTTAGGGGCTTTGGCTTCAAGAGAAGGGCAGTAAGTGTAGATATGTTTGCCCTGGCATACAGAGGGTCACTCAGATAACATTCATCCTCGGTAAATGCTCTCATTCTGTGAAAAACCTTCAACTTGGGTTCTTTTAGGCAGTTACCAGAGAGGCAAGAGTTTTAGGGTTCACCATCTGAGATGAGCGGCTGCGGTCCGGATGCTGAAGGGTGCTCTGACTCCTCCCTCCCCTGGCAGTTTCGATTTCTCCAAAGTTTCTATTTCCTAGCTTTCAAAAGTTGTAAACTGGCTGGGTACCAGGAGGGTGGATGAGGGACAGAGTGTCAGGTTACAGGAGGGCAGGGCTTGACGCTGAGGAGGTAGGGGGAGCTTCCTGTCCTGGCACTCAAGTCAGGCCGGGTCAGCTGCTATCCCACTTCCCTATTGAGGGGTGTGTGTGTGGGGGGGGGTGCCCTGGAGACTTTCCCTCAGCCCTGGGCTCTCCCCACCGTCTACCTGCTTTGTTGGGTCTCAGCTTTTTAACAACCAGTGTTGTGCCTGGACCTGCCCTGGTGGTTCCTAGGATTGCAAGAAACCCTCCAGCTATGACTCTCAGGAAACTCTGAAAAACTTTAAAAATATCAGGCCTGGAAATCACACAGCACAGGTGTGGCCACAAAACAAGTTCAGAGTGTGGGTTGGAGGGAGGGGGGTGTAGAGGGGGAAGGGAAGAGGGAGAAGGAGAGAGCGCATGTGAGCTGCCAAAACAGAACCCCAGGAAGTTAAAGCACAGGAAAAGAAAAGACAAGCGGCCCAAACAGTCCATTATCAGAACCAATCAAGATGTGTCGCAGCTGGCCATGCACATCATGTTGTTTGCGTGCTCTCAGTGTGTTCACTGGAGACAGCCATCTTCGAAATAGGCACCTCTGCAATAAATGACTGAGTCAGGCACTTGTATTATTACATAGAAGGGAGGAAGGCAGGCAGGCAGGAAGGAAGGAAAGCAGGCAGGAAGGGAGGAAGGAAGGCAGGAAGGGAGGAAGGAAGGAAGGAAGAAAGGCAGGCAAGAAAGAAGGCAGGAAGGAAGGAAGGAAGGGAACAGGAAAGAAGAAAGGAAGGAAGGGAGGAAGGGAGGAAAGAAGGCAGGAAGGGAGGAAGGAAGGTAGGAAGGGAGGAAGGAAGAAAGGCAGGAAAGAAGGAAGGAAGGAAGACAGGAAGGGAGGAAGGAAAAAAACCCATCAAGGGCTTACCTTCATTCCCCCACACCAGACCCAAGCCTTCTGGAAGGTGCCGGAGTCCAGCCCCAGCAGGTCCAGGGGTTCCCGAAGGATGAACGGCATCGGCGAGAATAACAAATGGACACGACAGCAGTGTGTCCGACTGGCCGCTTTACTGTGGCAAGCCTGGCGTTATATTTGTTAGCGATTTCCTTGTAGCGTGCGTCACCTACGCTTCTCGGCTTTATCTAATTCTAAAAACGTTCCTTTGTGTAATCGCCCATCAAGGAACCTCATGGTTATTTTCTTGTAACGTTCCCTCCTGGCCTTTGCTTATCGAGTAATTTCTTCATATTATTTTCATTATGTATCTACGTTTATTTATAGTCTATAAAGCATTTGCTTTGCTATTTTCGTGAAAGGTCATCTAGCTCTCAGCACCTCGAGTGGAACGAGTGGAACGTTTACAGGGACATGACTTCTTAATTGTTCCTTTGAACTGTTTGCGGTAGAAGGAACAAAAGTATTCGCTTTGGTCTGGGGTGCCTGGAGGGAGCCAAGAGGGCTGGGAACCCACGCCTTATGCGCTCCCAGAGAGACAACGTATACCTGGGAACTAATGAACCATTCTGTACCTTAACCCACCGGGTCCAGTTACCATCTGGAATGCCTCCTGGGGGCCAAGTGGGCCTAGGGGTTGGAGCAACTCGTAGCCATAGAGACATTGCTTTGTTGCCGGAGTGGGGCTTTCGAACCCGTTTGCCCCCCTCCCTGGCTGGGAAACATATGGGGCTATCCTTCCTTTGGGTAGGGGACGGGCAGGCGGGGGTGGCACCGGCTGGATATAAGGTTTCTTTTTTGTCCTGGGGGTCATCCCCAGAAAATATCCCCGAGTTTGCCCCCACGGGTTTCTTTTGAATCATCAGTGCCAATTGGACCATGGGGATGGCCATGATGAGTAAGAGGAGGGATACCAGTAGCTTCCCATTCGGAGGGTCGCTGTGCGTTGCCCTTCCGCCGGCTGCCCGGGCTGTGCCATCAGGAAGGCTGGATGGATCGGCTCCCGGCATGGAAGGCCTCACTGTCCACATGCGTGGCTCCTCCACCAAGGGACCCAGGGGTTCGTGGCTGGGAGCTTCTGGGAGCACATCTGTCCTCCCTACCCTCATCCCCAGTCAGGACTGAACAGGGCATCTCAGGAGTCCTGCCAGTCTGTCTCCCTCCTGGGATCAGTCCACGCAAAGCCGGAAGAGAATATTCCCTCCCAAGTGCTCTTTGGAAAAACTTGGGATGCCTCCCACCTGCGCGGCCCCGCCCATCTCCCTCTACCCTACCAGCTGGCCAGCCGACACCACCCCCACCTCCCACTGCCCACCCCCACCCAAGCACCGCCTACCTCCAGGAGACCCAGGACGCCTTGGCCAGGTCGGTGCCAGAGCTGGAGGGGGGCTCTGAGGACCAGGGCTGTGCAGGGCTGGGCCCCTGCAAGCCCACGGTCAGTACCCAGGACCTTACTGCATGATGCCTTGGCCCTCACCTGTGATTTGCAAAAGCTGGACATCAAGAGTGTTTGTTGGCTACAAGAGAGGGTCACCTGTCTAGCAGGACCGTAGACCCAGGTCACTGCAGCTCAGATGGGGTTATGCCCAATATGACCGTCCTTTTTGAGAGCTGCCTGATCTGGGAATGTGAGACCCACGCAGCCCATCCGGCTGGGGAATGGGGGCCTGAAGCACGTGGCCGGCCCTTCCCCTGACCCTGGCTGGCCCCTGGGCCATCTGGAGCAAGCCCTTCCGGGACCCAGAGGGCCGGATCCACCAGCGTCCCCTCTCCACCCCCCACCTGCCTGGGGCCGTCCCACTGCCGCTCACACCCCTGGGACCCCTGCGCGCTTCACGGCCCACCCAGGGCACCCCAACCAGAGTCCCGCCCAGGGACAGGGTGTGCACAGGTGGACACCAGGGGTGTGGACCTTGTGCGGGGACTGAACCGGGAACCCAGTGTGAAGAGCTGCAGACGTCAACGGGAGGGGAGCCACAGGGCCTGACCTGGCCCCACTGCAGGAACCCAGGCGAGCCTGGCTGTCCCAGCGGGCTCCCTCCCTGACCGCCGCCTGTGGCCACCGGGACTCGCCAGCCAGCCTCTCCGGGGTGGCTGTGCAGGGCCTGGGGGCTTGGCCACCACAGTGAGACCCCACCCAGTCCCTCTGGGGCCTGGGACAGGAATGCCTGCCTGGGGCAAGCTCTTCCTGCAGGGCTGAGGATGGCCTCCGGGTCCCCAGGTGCAGCCTGGGCTCTGGCAAAAGCTCACACCAAGGCCTGAGGCCCCAGAGGCTGGGAGACCCTTCCTGGGGCACCGGGCAGTCGCTCCCCCTGCAGGGCCGGTTCCGTTTGGGTTGGGAGTGAGTCCTTCCCCTCAGGCTTCCTGTCCTTCGGGGCCTCCTCGCCAGGTCTGATGATTGGCTTCTGCAGTCAGCCCACGGTGGAGAGCTCTGTCCCCACCCCCAGCCCCAGAGGAGCAAAGACAGAGCTGGGGGCTTGCCGAGTGCAGGGAAGTCTAGAACTCCCAGGAGGGGCTGGGAGCCCGCGGCTCCGTCCGCTGCGCCCACAGGTGCCAAACCCCACGGCCATCCCAGAGGGCCCGAGCTGCCCGTTCCCGTTCTCTCCAGCACCACCCTGCCACACACCTGGGGAGGGACCCTCACCCTCAGACCCAAGGGTGCTCTGCACACGGGACCTCCTCGCGCCAGGGTCCCCTATCCTAGGACCCCGGTGCAGCTGTTGTTCCCAGCAGGAGGCCAGAAACCAGCCCCAGCTGAGGACATGCCCTGCCCCAGCCAGAGCTGCACAGCTGGGCAAGGGGGGCGGTGGGCTCGGTCTCAGGGGCAGGCTGGCGACTCCCGGCAGGGACCCCACCCAGGAGACGTCACCGCACCGTCACACACAAGGGTACTTTATTGCGTTCAGTTGTGGTCAGGGAAGTCTGCTCAAGCACAGGGTACAGGGGTGGGTGCTGAGGGACGGGCCCAACACAACAGCCCAGGAAGCATGGGAAGCACAGCCACGATGGATGCTGGAGGACTGGTGTCTCCTGCCATGAGCAGCTAGTGGTGGCCTCTGCTATTCTGCATAACCCTTAAAATGATACTGTAGGCCGTCAAGTAGGCAATCACCAGAAGAACAATGAATCCAATGGTCAGAAGGATGCCCAGGACCAGGGCCCAGATGTTCAGGCACTTGGCGGTGGAGGCATAGGTCTGGGCCCCGATCAGGTCACCCACCATCTTCCGGTCCCTAGACTGGGGAGAGGAGATGGAGAGGGGGATCAGGGGCGGGTCCTGGCGAGAGCCAGGCTGGTCCCCGTCCACAGCAGCCTCCACATGCCCTTCGCCCCGGTCGGGGACCCACCCCCCTTTCCCAGAGCCTGAGCAGGACAGTGCCCCTTGGGTCCCGTCCCTGCTGGGGCCTCCAGCTCCTTCTTCAGACTCTCGGCCTCTCCTGGAGACCCCAGGGCGCCCCCTCCCTCTGCGTAGGTCCAGTCACTGGCCTCTCCCACTGAGAGGCGGCTTCCGGTGAGTTCCTTTGTCCTTTCTGGGAGAGCCCTGGAGCCACATCTCAGTCTGAGGGATGTCCTTGGGAACTGGGGACAAAGGCCACTCCTGGCCATCCCCGGGCCCCTCCTGCAGCCTCACTGCTACCACGCATGGACTCCCCATCCCCCCCCACATGCCCTCGGGGCAGGCGGACCTCCGCAGGCTCACCTGCACTTTCTGGGAGAACCCCCCCAACACACACACCCACCTTCACGGAGTAGGCAAAGGCCACGAAGCCCAGGCAGCACCAGTTCATGAAGATTGTGTTGAACAGGGACCAGACGATGTGGTCGGGCACGGACGTCTCAGTCTGGATGTTGATCACGGTGGTGGCCATGGGAGCTGAGCTCTGGGGCCCCTCCAGGATGTCCACCTTATTGTCCTTTAACATCTCCAGCTTGGGAATGAGCAGCCGTCCCAGGTGAACAAGCTTTGGGAAGTGAGTTTCTGATGCAGAGAGGGAGCAGGTGTGGTCTGGACCCTGATAGGGTGCTTAGGGCCCCTCCTTCTCCAGGGTACATTTAATTTCTCAGAAGTTTCTCTTTCCTGTTTTGCATGTGGGTGAAACTGGCGGGCACTAAGGAAGTCGGCCAGCTACTGAGTGTCAGTTTCCACCAGAGCATGGTGGGACGAAGGGCTGTGTTTACCTCGTCTTTACTTTCTGTTACTATGATTTATGTAACTCGTATTCTATATTACTTGATTAAAATTTTTTTGAATGTTTTTATTTATTTTTGAAGGAGAGAGAGACAGAGCATGAGTGGGGGAGGGGCAGAGAGCGAGGGAGACAGAATCCGAAGCAGGCTCCAGGCCCCGAGTTGTCAGCCCAGAGCCTGTCGCAGGGCTCGAACTCACAGACTTCGAGATCAAGACCTGAGCCGAAGTCGGACGCTTAGCCGACTGAGCCACCCAGGCGCCCCTTGTATTTTTATTCATGTAAAATGCATAACAGAACTTGCTGCTTTCCCATTTTACGGTATCATTTAGTGGCTTCTTGTACACTCTTGATGTGCAAACATTACTCATTATTAATCAGAGAACATTTTTGTAACACAGAAACCGAATCCCATATGGATCATTCAGTCCTTCCTGATTTCCTCCTCTCCCAGCTCCTGGCATTCAGTGATCTCTTTGGCATCTCTTTTGATTTTCCTCGTCTGGAGTGTCATGTGTATGGCTTTGTGTAATGTGTGGTCCTCTGAATGCCTTCTTCCACTTCAAATATTGTTTTGAAGCTGAATTTTGTTTTAGCATCTGTCACTACCTCTTTCCTTTTGAAGCCAACTAATACTCTGTCATATGGATATACCACATTTGCATCCAGTAGTAACTTGCTGGACATTCAAACTGTCTCCGCTATTTGGCTACTATTAATAATGAGTGTTTCATTCACTCAGTGCCCAGTAGTGGATTCTGTCTCATTATCTGAAGAACTCTCATAGTGCTTTCCCTACTGGCTGCACGGTTCTATCTCACAGCTGCGGGTACAAGGGTTCCCATCGGTGTACGTCCCCGACAAGGCTGTCGGCCTCCCAGTGCTCGGCCCCAGTGCCCAGGACGCCCGTGCTTGCTGTGGGGGAGGCATCCCGCCCCCACGCCGCCCCCGTGACCAGGTCTCAGGTTTTTAGGCGGCTGCCCCCGCCTGTGACCTTTCTTTTCCCGTGTAGGTGGGAAGGAGCAGCAGGGCTTGGAGGGGTATTTCCCTTCTCCACGTTGGTTAGGCTCTTCCTGAGGCCAGGTCTTTGCTAAGGAGGACAGAATACTCTGGGCGTATTTTAAAATGTTCATGTTCTAGGGGCGCCTGGGTGGCGCAGTCGGTCAAGCGTCCGACTTCAGCCAGGCCACGATCTCGCGGTCCGGGAGTTCGAGCCCCGCGTCGGGCTCTGGGCTGATGGCTCGGAGCCTGGAGCCTGTTTCCGATTCTGTGTCTCCCTCTCTCTCTGCCCCTCCCCCGTTCATGCTCTGTCTCTCTCTGTCCCAAAAATAAATAAACGTTGAAAAAAAATTTTTTTTAAATGTTCATGTTCTCTTCCCCGCCAGAAGCATCAGGGGCTTTTCTGTACTCTTCACTCTGAGAATGTGGTTTTCTCAGCCCCCTGGAGCTGTAGGAGTTTTACTCCCCCGACTTGGTCCTCCGTCCCCCCGGGAGTCAGTACCTTGGGGGGTTCTGGTAAGTGAGCCCCTCTTCTCACCTGTGCCTCCAGTTTGGGGGCTGTGGCTGCGATTTCTGAAACAGCCAAGGCGAGATCTTGGTTTCCAGTTTCTGCATCTTATTTCCTGTTGTGAAGCCCAGAGTGAAAACCTCAAGAAAACCTCCAGGGTCTTTTCGTCACCACAGACCACACGTCTGTTTGTGTTGGATTTTTAAACTTCAGTTACTGCCCTTTTCAGCTACTGATTTTTCATATTTTTAAAAAATAATTTATACCTTTTCATTGGTGTTCTCTGTTTTGTATAATGTTGCCTCGCACCTTTCTTCACCTCCTTAAGCATCTTTCCTTTAGCTCTGTGATATTTGTAAGGGCTGTTTTGAGTCTTTTCCTGTTAAAGCCAACATTTGATTCTGTCACACGCAATCCCTGCTACCTACTCTCTCTCTGGGGTATGGGCCATATTTTCACGTTTCTTTGCTCACCTCCTCAGTGTCTGTTGGAACCAGTACAGTTCCGACAGTATGTGCTGGTAGCCCTGGGTACCAGCCCCCACCTTCCAGGACTGCTATTTGCTTGTTTAATGTTTAGTGTCTGTTTATGGCTTGCTCCTCTTCCTCAGCGAGATTTTGAGCCTGTTCCCTGGAGCTGCAGGGGGGAACAAAGGTCGGCTTCTATCTGAGGGACCCCCTCCCCCACCAGCCATCTAGGAGCTGAGTGCTCAGTGGAGGGAAAGCAGCGTCCTCTCCTGGCATGGAGAGCCTCTATCTCATGACCCAAAGCAAGGACAATCAGTGCTTCAAGCCCCAGGAAGAGCCTCTGTTCCATAATTGGGAGCTGGGCAGAAGAAGGGAGCCCCAGTCTCCCACTTGACCCAACTGGGGCTCAGCCTCAGGCAGCTGGGCCGGATAAGAGGCCATGAAGTCCTCCTCCTCCTCCTCCCTCCGGCTGAGTGCCAGGTAAAGAAGCCTGTGCCTGGCTGCTCCAGAAAAGTCTGCTCCTTAGGACCTGGTGGGGAGAGGGAAGGAGAGGGAGGGCGTACTCTTGGTTGCTATGGCACAGGTTTACCTTTCTGTCTACATTTTCATAGATGTTCTCGAATAGATCTTTGTTCACTTGCTGCCTATCTTTAGGGCCGTTGTCAGAGGTTTTATGTGGTTATTTTGAACAATTACCAGCAGTTTCCCTGGCGAGTATGCCAGCTCCTGCTGCCATGCTGGAAGTCTTTCCCCCGGGAGTTTATCAGAGGCATTTCTCTGTGGTCTGGTGGCCGCCCTGAGCTGCGGCTGCAGACTCCTGGGACCAGTGAAGGGAGGGCCGCCCTGCGGGGGTGGGGGGGGGCATGCTTCCTCTCCCCAGATTCTGAGACAGAGGCTGAGGCCGCCCTGACCCTTCCCTGCGGTGTACCTGGGGTTCTTCGTCCTCAGGTTAGATTTCAGAATCTGGTGAGAATTTCCATCCTGTAGGTGGGGCTCTCTAGGAATCATGGACCTTGTTCTGGAAATCATCAGCTTTTTCTGTCCAGTGGTTACAGCTGCCTGTGAGCATCTCAGAGATTTCCAAAATGGTTGATTTGCATGAAACTGGTGGAAACTGGCCCAGGCCGATGAAAGCCTTACAGACGCCATCTGCCACCTTCCTGCCTCCGGACTCTCCATCACAGCCAGTGGCTCCTACCGGTACTGGGTCTGCTAGTCCCGGGGAAGGGGTTGCAGTGGGTAAGTGACTTACGTTCTCCTGGAGTCAGACAATGCTGCCCAGCCTTCCTGAGATGCAGCTCCAGGGACAGACCTCCTCTGCAAGGTGGCCAGGTGGATGCCGGGCTGTGGACACTCCGGACCCCCTGAGCACAAAGCTCAGCCTCGGGGCAGACATGGAGGGTGACAGAGGCATTTCCTGTTGGGGCCTGGGGTCTTCCTTGTGCTCATTCACCTGTGAGTCATTCCCATTCACTTCTTTAATATTTTGCCAGGTTAGCTTAGCATCTCTCTCGGGACATCCTTTTCCATAGGGATTATAAATTTTAATCACACACACACACACACACACACACACACAATATTTCTCACCTCAGGCTGACCTTGAAGTCCTGCATGAGCAGGAAGTGAAAACCAGGGAAGGCTTATGAATTGCTAGAGAATTGAAGGTGTGTCTCCCCCAGCCCCCAAGCCCTTCGGCAAACACTGGGAGATTTATTGGTTGCAGGCATTTAATCTTTGTGCACACATTAGCTCACCACCAAAGTAACTGCACAGAAACTCAGTGTCTACACTCAGCACAGAAACAAAGGCCTCCCCAATCAGTGCAAGAACATCTCTAAACAAACAGCAACTGTGACATCGACGAGAGCGTGGGCCGCAAAGCCTGCTGGGCAGAGGGCCTGATATCCAGGGCTGCCACATTATGTTATTGAAAATGTCTGCTTTTAGGGGCATCTGGGGGGCTCAGTCAGCTGAGCCTCCTCCGACTTCAGCTCAGGTCATGATCTCACGGTCATGGGTTCGAGCCCTGCGTTGGGCATCCTGCTGTCAGCATCGACCTGCTTCAGATCCTCTGTACCCCTCTCTGTCCCTCCCCTGCTTGTGCTCTCTCTCTGTCTCTCAAAACTAAATAAACATAAAAAAAACCCCGAACGTCCTGTTTTCAAACTGAAATTGTCAGATATTCAAAGAAGCATGAATACGCGGCCTACATGCTGAGGGAAGCATTCAGCAGAAGCTGTCTCTGAGGGGCCCTGAGACAATGTCTCTGAGACATTGGGTAACTCAACAAAGATTTAAAATATCAAGATGCAGTGCCTGGGTGGCTCGGTTGGTTGAGCATCCAGTTTTGGCTCAGGTCATGATACCACGGTTCGTGAGTTTGAGCCCCACGTTGGGCTCTCTGCTGACAGCTCAGAGCCTGCTTCAGATTCTGTGTCTCCCTCTCTCTCTGCCCCTCCCCCACTTGCTCTGTATCTCTCTCCCTTAAAAGTAAACGCTAAAAATTTTTTTAATGAATAAAATATGACTGAGAAACCCCAAAGAACTCTTGTCTAATAAGTTAAAGCGAAATATGAGAATAGTGTTTTACTAAACAGAGACTATGTAAAGAGAAAACATTTTTAAAAGACCCAAATGGAAATTCTGACATTGGAAAGTGCTATAAGTGACATGAAAAGTCAGCCGGTGGGGGTGAGAGCACATTGGACCCATAAGGAGAAAGAATGAATGAGCACAAAGGCAGGTAGTTGGGATTATCCTGCCTGAAGCACAGAAAGAGAAATAATAAAGACAGATGAATTGGTCCTCAGAGGCTGTGGGACAGAATCTTCGGTACAACGTGGGCATGAAGGGATCCCAGGGCAGAGGCGAGAGAAAGCACAGAGCAAGCATTTGAAGAAAGGATGGCTCAAAACTTACATAATTTGATGAAAAAAATCCACATTAGTCCACATGTCCAAGAAGCTACACAAATTCAAAGAATGACCCCAAAGAGACTCACACCCTAGACACATCATAGTCAATCCATCAAAAGTCAAAGGCAAACTTAAATTCTCATCCTAATGAAAAATGGCATCTCATTGTGATGTTTACTTGTGTTACCATGTGACTTAACAGGCTCAACATCTTCTCATGTGCTCACTGGCACTTGTCCGTTCTCCCTGGAGAAGGGTCTATTCCAAGCCTTTGCCACTTTGAAAGGGGTCATTTGTCTTTTTCTTGCTGACTTGTACTCCACGTCCCTTTGAGTCAGTTTGTAGATTGTGTGTTCGTGGGACTCCATTTCATCTAGATTATCCACCTTGTTGGTGAACAACTGTTCATAGCGTTCCCATAATTCCTTTATTCCTGGAGATCGGTTGTAATGTCCCTACTTGCATGTCTGGTTTTAGAAATCTGAGCCTTTTTTCTCCTTCGTGCATCTAGCTGAAGGTTTGTCAATTTTGTTGATCTTTTCAACAATCCACTTTGGGTTTTGTTGGCTTTCTTTCTTTCTTCTTTTTAATATTTATTTATTTTGGAGAGAGAGACAGAGCACAAGTGGGGCAGGGGCAGAGAGAGAGAGGGAGACACAGAATCTGAAGCAGACTCCAGACTCTGAGCTGTCAGCACAGAGCCCGACGCGGGGCTTGAACCCACGAACCATGAGATCATGACCGGAGCCAAATTCGGATGCTCAACCAACTGAGCTGCCCGGGTGCCCTGGTTTTGTTGATTTTCTTTATGCCTGCTCTAACCTTTACCATTTCCTTCCTTCTGCCAGCTTTCCTTTTCTTTTGCTCTTTTACCCCCTACTTTCTTAAGGTGAAAGGCCATGTATAGATCTGACATCCTTCTCCTCTGGAAGTAGTAGTCTCTGCCTACAGGAGTTCCCCCCAGAAGTTGCTCGTCCTGCCTCCCAAAATGTCTGTACATTTGGGTTTCATTTTCATGCATCTCAAAGTACTTTCTAGTCTATCTTGTGATTTATTACCCCGGATATGTTGTCTAACTTACACATTTGTGAATTTCCCTATTTATCTTCTGCTATAGAATTGTAATTATATTTCATTGTGGTCAGATAATATATTTTGTACAATTTCAATCCTTTGCATCTATGGAGAATTGTTTTATGACCTAATGTGTTCCAGCTGGAGAATATTTCATGTGCCCATAAGAACAATGTGTTTTCTTATGTTAAGTCTAGTAGGTGTGTACTTGTGAGAGGCTAGCCCAACAGTATCAGAATGGTCCCCCCATACGCCAAAACTTCTGATTCAAATGTTGAATGTGATGAGTCCACACATCCACCAAGAGGCTGGGCCAAGGTGTATCTCTCCCATAATGATGAATTATGGGGAGAATGGGGTGGTCCCCAGCAGGTCCAAAAATGGTTTGATAGAGCAGAGCAAGGAGGCTGCTCGAGATGTTTGCAGTGGCTTAGGGATTGGGTGGGGCATGACTTGGCACATATGTTTTTCTAACCCTTTCCACCATTCTGTCTTTTGATTGAGCATTTACCCATTTACATTTAATATGATCACTAAGGTAAGTGTGACTTGAAATTGCCAGTTTTTCTATGTGTACTATGTCTTATTTTCTTTTTTAAAAACGTTTTATTTTATTTTTTTGGAGAGACAGAGATTGACAGAGCATGAACAGGGGAGGGGCAGAGAGAGAAGGGGACACAGAATCCGAAGCAGGCTCCAGGCTCTGAGCTGTCAGCACAGAGCCTGATGTGGAGCTTGAACCCATGAATGTGAAATCATGACCTGAGATGAAGTCAGATGCTCAACAGACTGAGCCACCCAGGCGTCCTTGTGTCTTATTTTCTATTTTTCTTATTACTCAGTAATAGCCTTATTTGTTAATTTTTTTAAACATTTATTTATTTTTGAGAGACAAAGAGAGACAGAGCATGAGCAGGGGAGGGGCAGAGAGAGAGGGAGACACAGAATCCGAAGCAGGCTCCAGGCTCCGAGCTGTCAGCACAGAGCCCGACGTGGGGCTCAAACCCGTCAGTCATGAGATCATGACCTGAGCCGAAGTCGGACACTTAACCGACTGAGCAACCTAGGCGCCCCAGTAATAGCCTTATTTGTATAAAATAGATCATTTGTCTTTTAATTTCCTTTCCCCCACACTTTTTTTTTTTTACTATATTTTTTGCAAGTTACTTTCTTAGTGGTTGCTGTGGGGATTAATATTAGCATTTTAATTTATAATAAACTGGCTTGATAATCCCACTTAATTTCAATAATATCCAAAACTTTTACCCCCCTCCACCTGCATTCAGTCCTCCACCTTTTGTGACATTTTCATCACACACATGATATCTTTATTCATTGCATATAGTGTTATCTGATATAAACACCAGATTTATCATGTTTCTTTTCTTTTCTTTTTTCTTTTTTTAAAATTTACATCCAAATTAGTTAGCACATAGTGCAACAATGATTTCAGGAGTAGATTCCTTAGTGCCCCTTACACATTTAGCCCATCCCCCCTCCTACAACCCCTTCAGTAACCCTCAGTTTGTTCTCCATATTTATGAGTCTCTTCTGTTTTGTCCCCCTCCCTGTTTTGATATTCTTTTTGTTTCCCTTCCCTCATGTTCATCGGTTTTGTCTCTTAAAGTCCTCATATGAGTGAAGTCATATGATTTTTGTCTTTCTCTAATTTCACTTAGCATAATACCCTCCAGTTCCATCCACGTAGTTGCCAATGGCAAGATTTCATTCTTTTTGATTGCCGAGTAATACTCCATTGTCTATATACACCACATCTTCTTTATCCATTCATCTGTCGATGGACATTTGGGCTCTTTCCATACTTTGGCTATTGTCGATAGTGCTGCTATAAACATTGGGGTGCCTGTGTCCCTTCGAAACAGCACACCTGTATCCCTTGGATAAATGCCTAGTAGTGCAATTGCTGGGTCATAGGGTAGTTCTATTTTTAGTTTTTTGAGGAACCTCCATACTGTTTTCTAGAGTGGCTGCACCAGCCTGCATTCCCACCAACAATGCAAAAGAGATCCTCTTTCTCCGCATCCTTGTCAACATCTGTTGTTGCCTGAGTTGTTAATGCTGGCCATTCTGACAGGTGTGAGGTGGTATATCATTGTGGTTTTGATTTGTATTTCCCTGATGATGAGTGATGTTGAGCATGTTTTCATATGTCGGCTGGCCATCTGGATGTCTTCTTTGGAGAAGTGTCTATTCATGTCTTTTGCCCATTTCTTCACTGGATTATTTGTTTTTTGGGTGTTGAGTTTGATAAGTTATTTATAGATTTTGGATAGTAACCCTTTATCTGATATGTCATTTGCAAATATCTTCTCCCATTCTGTTGGTTACCTTTTTGTTTTGCTGATTGTTTCCTTGGCTGTGCAGAAGCTTTTTATTTTGATGAGGTCTCAGTAGTTCACTTTTGCTTTTGTTTCCCTTGCCTCCGGAGACGTGTTGAGTAAGAAGTTGCTGTGGCCAAGATCAAAGAGGTTTTTGCCTGCTTTCTCCCCTAGAATTTTGATGGCTTCCTGTCTTACATTTAGGTCTTTCATCCATTTTGAGTTTATTTTTGTGTATGGTGTAAGAAAGTGGTCCAGGTTCATTCTTCTGAATGTCGCTGTCCAGTTTTCCCAGCACCACTTGCTGAACAGACCATCTTTATTCCACCGGATATTCTTTCCTGCTTTGTTAAAGATTAGTTGGCCATATGTTTCTGGGTTCTGTATTGTGTTCCATTGACCTGAGTGTCTGTTCTTGTGCCAGTACCATACTGTCTTGATGATTACAGTGATGCCTCCTGGTTTGTTTTTCTTTTTCAAGATTGCTTTGGCTATTCGGGGTCTTTTCTGGTTCCATACAAATTTTAAGATTGTTTGTTCTAGCTGTGTGAAGAATGCTGGTGTTATTTTGATAGGGATTGCATTGAATATGTGGATTGCTTTGGGTGGTATTGACATTTTAGCAATATTTGTTCTTCCTATCCAGGAGCATGGAATCTTTTTCCATTTTTTTGTGTCTTCTTCAATTTCTTTCATAAGCTTTCTATAGTTTTCATTGTATAGATTTTTCACCTCTTTGGTTAGATTTATTCCTAGGTATTTTATGGTTTTTGGTGCAAATGTAAATGGGGTTGATTCCTTGATTTCTCTTTCTGTCGCTTCATTGTTGGTGTATAGGAATGCAACAGGTTTCTGGGCATTGATTTTATATCCTGCAACTTTGCTGAACCCATTAATCAATTCTAGCAGTTTTTTGGCGGAATCTTTTGGGTTTTCCATATAGAGTATAATGTTATCTGCGAAGAGTGAAAGTTTGACCTCCTCCTGGACGATTTGGATACCTTTTTATTTCTTTGTGTTGTCTGATTGCAGCGTCTAAGACTTCCAATACTATGTTGCATAACAGTGGTGAGAGTGGACATCCCTGTCTTGTTCCTGACCTTAGGGGGAAAGCCTTCAGTTTTTCCCCATTGAGGATGATATTAGCGTTGGGTCTTTCATATATGGCTTTTATGATCTCGAGGTATGCTCCTTCTATCCCTACTTTCTTAGGGTTTTTATAAAGAAAGGATGCTGTATTTTGTCAAATGCTTTCTCTGCATCTATTGAGAAGATCATGAGGTTTTTGTCCTTTCTTTTATTTATGTGATGAATCACGCTAATTGTTTTGTGGATATTGAACCATCCCTGCATTCCAAGGTATATATCCCACTTGGTTGTGGTGAATAATTTTTTTTAATGTATTGTTGGAACCGGTTGGCTAATATCTTGTTGAGGATTTTGCATCCATGTTCATTCAGGGAAATTGGTCTATAGTTCTCGTTTTTAGTGGGGTCTCTGTCTGGTTTTGGGATCAAGGTAATGCTGCCTTCATAGAAAGAGTTTGGAAGTTTTCCTTCCGTTTCTATTTTTGGGAACAGTTTCAAGAGAGTTGGTGTTAACTCTTCCTTAAATATTTGGTAGAATTCCCCTGGAAAGCCATCTCGCCCCAGGCTCTTGTTTTTTTGGCAGATTTTTGATTACTAATTTGATTTCCTTACTGGTTATGGGTCTGTTCAAATTTTCTATTTCTTCCTATTTCAGTTTTGGTAGTGTATATGTTTCTAGGAATTCGTCCATTTCTTCCAGATTGCCCATTTTATTGGCATATAATTGTTCATAATATTCCCTTATTATTGTTTTTATTTCTGCTCTGTTGGTTGTGATCTCTCTTCTTTCATTCTTGATTTTATTTATTTGGGTCCTTTCCTTTTTCTTTTTGATCAAACTGGCTAGTGGTTTATCAATTTTGTTAATTCTTTCAAAGAACCAGCTTCTGGTTTCATTGATCTGTTCTACTGTTTTTTTGGTTTCGATAGCATTAATTTCGGCTCTAATCTTTATTATTTCCTGTTTTCTGCTGGTTTGGGGTTTTATTTGCTGTTCTTTTTCCAGCTCCTCAAGGTGTAAGGTTAGGTTGTATATCTGAGATCTTTCTTCCTTCTTTAGAAAGGCTTGGATTGCTATATACTTTCCTCTTATGACCGCCTTTGCTGTGTCCCAGAGGTTATCATGTTTCTTAATGAAAGTGCCTTTTAAATCAGAAAAAAATATATAAACAAAAATACATTTATACCGTTTTTTTTACATTTCCAAATATAGTTACTTCTATGGATGCCTATACTTCTTCCTGTGAATTTGAGTTAGTGTCTACTGTTCTTTAATTTCAGCCTAAAGAACTCCTTTTAGTATTTTTGTAGGCCAGTTCTGCTAGCCTAGAATTCTTTCTGGTTTTGTTTATATGGAAATGTCTGAATTCTCCTTCACTTGTGTGGCTACTTTGGCTGGACATAGAATTCTTGATTGACTGTGATGCATCATGCCACTGCCTGCCGGTCCCTGTTGTTTGGGTGGGACATCACTTCTGGTCTTCCTGGGGATCCTTATACAGGATGGGTTACTTCTTTCTTGGGGCTTTCAAAATTCTCTGATTTTTCTCTCAGGAGTTGATTGTGTTGTGTCCAGGCCAGATTTCTTTGCACTTGCCCTTTGTGGGCTTGTTGCTCTTATTGGATATGTTTTTTTACTGCATTTGGTAAGTGTTCAGTCCTTACTTCTGCCTCTCTTCTATCACTCCTTTCCTTAGGGGATACCCTTATGCATGTGTTAGTATGCTTTACGGAGCCCTCCTCCTTCTCCTCCTCCCCATCTCCCTCCTCCTCCTCCTTCCCCCCATCCTCCCCTCTTCCTCTTTCTCCTTCTCCTCCCCGTCTCCCTCCTCCCCCTCCTCCTTCTACTCCTCTTCTTCCTTCTTCTCCTCCTCCTCCTCCCCATCTCTCTCCTCCTTCTTCTCCTCCTCCCACTCCTCCTCCTTCCCCTCCTCCTCCCTCCTCCTCCTTCTTCCCCTCCTCCCTCTCCTCCTTCTTCCCCTCCTCCCTCTCCTCCTCCTCTCTCTCCCCTCCTCCTGCCCTGTCCCCCTCTTCCCCTCCTCCTTCTCCTCCCCCTCCTCCTCCCTCCTCCCCTTTTTCTTCTCCTTCTCCTTCTCTTCTCCTTCTCCTTTTCCTTCTCTTTCTCCTTCCCTCCTTCTTCCTGTTTCTCAGGCTGGATAATCTCCATTGACTTACTTTCAAGTTCACTGACTCTTTGTCTACTGCCTCTATTATGCTGCTGACCTCTTCTGTGAAATTTTCATTTTGGAGGATACTTTTCCACTCCATAATTTCTATTTGTTTCTTTTTTGATGACTTGTATCTCTTTACTGATATTTTCTATTTGGTGAGAGTTCCTGCCCATACCTTACTTTGTTTGATATTGTTTCTTGTAGTTCTTTAAACAGATTTCAGATAGCTGACTTATAGTCTTTTTTTTAGTAATTACAATATGTGGAGTTCCTCAGAGACAGTTTCTTTCTTTTTTAAAATATTTTCTTTTAATTTTTTAAGTGTTTATTTTGAGAGAGAGACAGAGAGTGAGCAGTGGAGGGACAGAGAGAGGAGACACAGAGTCCAAAGCAGACTCCAGGCTCTGAGCTGTCAGCACAGAGCCCAACCCAGGGCTCGAAACCACAAACCGGGAGATCATGACCTGAGCCAAAGTCAGATGTTTAACCAACTGAGCTACTGAGGTGCCCCTAAATATTTTTTTAATGTTTATTTATTTTTGAGAGAGAGAGATAGCATGAGCAGGGGATGGGCAGAGAGATGGGGAGGCACAGAATCTGAAGCAAGCTCCAGGCTCTGAGTTGTCATCACAGAGCCTGATGTGGGGCTCAAACCCACAAACTGTGATATCATGACCTTATAGCCAAAGTCAGATGGTTAACTAACTGAGCCACCCAGGCACCCCGCTCAGAGACAGTTTCTATTGACTACTTTTTCCCCCTGTGTATCAGCCATAGTTTCTTGTTTATTTGCATTTATCGTGATGCTTTGGTTGAAAACTGGATTTTATTATTTCTTTTTCACAAAAATTGGACTTTTAAACTAATATAATGTGGTAACTTCAGAAACCAGATTCACCCCTTCCCCAGGGAGGCTATCTCCCCCTTTTTGTTGTTATTATTGCTGTTGGTACTATTGTCTGAAGCAATTCTGTTAAGTCTATTTGCTTTGTCCTCTATGACCACAGATGTCCCTGATGAAATCTGTGGTGAGGTAATGTTTGGACAGAGATTTCTCACACTTCTGGAGCCAGTAGGGCCCCTGTCTTTGTCAGGGGCCCTGGGAGCATGCTGGGGCCTGCCTGTCTCCACCTTCACTTCCTCCTTGAACACAGGTGAGAGTGCGGAACCCTGCCAGGTCTTTCTTGAACATGAACATAACCCTACCCATGTTCCTGGCTTCTAAAATCCTTGGAATATGTTGTAGATTTTGTTGATTTCTTTCTGTTTTTTTTCCCCATTGAGGTGAAATTCACATAACATACAATAACCTTTGAAAGTGAACAATCTAGCAGCATTTAGTGTATTCACAATGTTGTGTAACCACTACCTCTCTCTAGTTTCAAAACTTTTCATCAACTCCAGAAAAACATCTTATACCCATTAAGTATTCAGTATCCACTCCCCTTTTCTCCCATCCCCTGATAACCACTAACCTGCTCGAAAGGTCTCCATGGAGTTGCCTGTTCCAGAGACAGCACATAAAAGAAATCATACAATATGCAACCTTTTGTGTCGAGCATCATGTTTTTGAGGTCCATCCAAGTTGTAGTACGTGTCAGGATTTGTCCCTTTTTATGCTGAATAATATTCCAGTGGGTATATGTATCATGATTTGTTTATCCCTTCATCTGTTGTTGGGCATTTGGGTTGTTGTCTCCACCTTTAGGATAATGCTGCCATTGTCACGGGTGTATAAACTTCCTCTTGGGTAATTACCTAGGGCTGGAACTGCTGGGTCACATGGTGACTCTATGTTAGGGTTAATGGCAGGGGTACCACTTTACATTCCCACCCACAGGGCATGAAAGTTCTTGTTCTTTCACATCCTCATCAACACATGCTATTTTCAGTTTTACTGGTAAAAGTCATCCTAATGGGTATGAGGTGGTATCTCATTGTAGTTTTGATTTGGATTTCCTCAGTGAGCAGTGATGCTGAATATCTTTTCATGTGCTTGCTGGTCATTTGTTTATCTTCTGGGGAGAAGTGTTGGTTCAAGTTCTTTGCCCACTTTAGAATTGTTGGAAGTTTTCAAAAGATCTCCTATACACATCTCGTCCCCCAGCTTCTCCTCTGAAGCTCTCTGGTTACCTTACTGTCTGCCCCCTAATACTCTGTGCTGCCTCAAGCAGCCATGATGTTAAACAATTGATTGCTCCTGAAGTTTTTAAACAAATGTCCAGGGAGAAAATGTGTTCACACTGTGCAAACTCTGAGTTAGGCCAGAAGAGAAGACCACTGTGACTAGTGTATCCCGGGGCATCATCACAGTGCTCAAATAGTGCCAAGTCTCTGGAAAGAAACTCCAGACTTCTTTCCAGGTGCTATGGTCACCTGGGAGGTTTGGGGGCTGTTGGATTTTGTGAAACTGGGCAAAGGCAACCTCACTAACCTGGCCAGCAGGGGGAGCTCTCGCCACCACCCCCACTCTGGGCGGCCCTTGGCATTCCCAGAGGAAGAAGGGCACCTCGCTTGTGGTTTTGACATAACTAGCTGTCCTAGATTGCAATTCTCTGCTATTTTGCTGGTAAAATACTGCTAGTTTTATTTTTAGGGTCAGCAGTTTTAAGTTACCAAAGGGTTGGTAGGAGTGGTTGACGGGATTATGGAGAGTTAAAACACCACAAAATTCACTGTTCTTATAAAGATTCAGATTTTCTTTTATTTTTGTTTATTTATTTATTTTGAGAGGGAGAGGGAGAGTGCACTAGCATGGGAGGGGCAGAGAGAGAGGGAGAGAGAATCCCAAGCAGGCTCTGCCCTGTCAGCACAGAGCTCGATGTGGGGGCTTGAACCCACAAACTGTGAGATTGTGGCCTGAGCTGAAGTTGGACACCTAACCGACTGAGCCTCCCAGGTGCCCCAGATTCAGTTTTTTTCTTGATTAAATCATACCCAGATAGTGCAAACATTTTGCTAATTTCCAGAGTTCTAAAAAGTTTTATTCTTACAAGTTTTGCTTTTGCTCCTTCTTTTACGGCAGAGAGGATTTGGAGTGGAAAGTGTGTTTTAAGCCTTCTAGCTGAAAGCACCCTCTATACGTTTGCAACCGTGTCCACCTTCAAATAACAGGTACTACTTCACTGATGGTGCAGGGAACTCATACGATGTGTTCCTAACTCCTCCCTCCCATCCCTCAAAACATTGCCATCATTCATTTTGCCTTGTTATGCAATAATAACCAACTATTGTCACCATGGTCACCGTAACCTAGGAGCTACTCTTGGTTTTAAGTTTATTCATTTATTTTGAGAGAGAGCGTGCACGTGAGCAGGGGAAGGGTAGAGAGACGGGGAGAGAGAGAATCCCAAGCAGGCCTTACACCATCAGCACAGAGCCCCATGCGGGGCTCGAATTCACGAGCTGCAAGATCAAGAGCAGAGCCAAAACCAAGAGTCAGATGCTCAACCGACTGAGCCACCAGACGCCCCCCCCCCCCAACAGTAGCTACTCTCAATTTTCATTCAACTAAGAACAAGAATTAATGTTTTATTTTACCTTTGTTTATTCCTTCTCTGAGGTACTTTCTTCATGGAGATTAAAGTTTCTAACCTATATAGTTTTATTTCTGCCTGAAAATTTTCTTTTAACGTTTCTTACAGGGTCTGCTAACAAATTCTTTGTTTTTGTTTGAGAAAATACATTTCACCTTCACTTTCGAGGAATAATTTCACTATATGTGGAATACTCCAGGTAAACGGATTTTTTTTTCTTCTTTCAATGTTGTCTTTTCTATAGATAAGGTGTATTGGTTGTTTATCTGGCTGCTTTCAATACCTTTGCACTTTGAATATGATATGTCTTGGGCTGGGTTTTTTTTTTTTTTTTCCCATCCTAAAATATCCCCTTGTAATGCTTCTCCCCTTAAAGTCTATGTTGTCCAGTATTAGTATAATAATTTTTTTATTTTATTTTTTACATTTATTTATTTTTGAGAGGCAGAGAGAGACAGAGTACAAGTGGGGGAGGGACAGAGAGGGAGACACAGAGTCCGAAGCAGGCTCCAGGCTCCGAGCTGTCAGCACAGAGCCCGACGTGGGGCTCGAACCCACGAGCCGAGAGATCTTGACCTGAGCCCAAGTCGGATGCTCAACTGACTGAACCACCCAGGTGCCCCTCGACTTTTAAATGGAGTACTCCCTCAATTTACATTTAATATAATTATTATTATTTTGGGTTATGTTCCTTATGGTCTGCCTTTTCACATTATGTGTATTGTTTCATTTTAGCTTGTATTTTTAAATATGATTTTAGCTATTGCAAAATAATGCCACTTAACAAAAGCCTCAGTAGCGCAGGAAGACACATTCACTTCTGGTGTACCACACCGTAGGTCAGTAGTCATGGCTTTGCCTTAGGGTTGGTGCCGGCCGGGGGCAAGCCGCCTTCCTAAAGCATGTTTGTGGCCACAGCAGAGTTGCAAGAGGGCAAACCCCATACATAAACACTTTCAAAACACTGTTCACTTCACATCTTTTGATTTTTCATTGGCCAAAGCGTGCCCTGTAGCCAGGCCTAATGTCCGGGACAGAGCACCCAACTAGGTACCCCAGGCCATGAGGCTCGGGCCAGCTGGTTGGCAGCTCACTCGAGCCCCAAGGGTCCTCTGGCCTTTCTGTCCCACGGTCCTGCCATCACCATGTCTGGCAATTATGGAATGAACACCACTTTGTTGTATAAACCCTTATCGGCGTTTTCTCTCCCCAGAGTGGACTCCCATCAGGAAGGCCACCAGCCGAGGACTGAGGGGCACGTGGTCAGGCCTCTGTCCATGTGCTTCTGCCAGATGTGTCCTTGGGCCCCTGGTGGACCCTGAGCACCGACCGGGGTCCTGCGTGACGTGCTGCCTGCTCCTTGCTGGAGGCTCTCTGCTAATGTCATTTGCCACCTACCAGTGCAACCTCCAGGTCTACTTGGATAGGGTCAAGTCCACTCTGTCCCTCCTGTTTACTGAAGCTTAGTGGAGAATCAGTCAAAAATAACATCATGGGGGCTAAAGAGAAGGGTTTTCTAAAGACAAAGAATTGTATTATGCGACAGTTTAGACTTTGGCTTAGGAGCTGGTTTCAGTCATGTTTTTCCTTTTTCCCATCCTTCAGCCCTGACTAGTGCATAGATCGACTAATCCTACACCAATGGAAAAGCCACATGGTGAGTAGAGTTTCTGAGGTGCTTCCAGGTAGGAAGGCGGCTGTGGCCCACAGGACAACGTCTGAGGAGTGCCCATGTTAAGGGAGCAGTTTACTACACAGCACAGCGTGGGGCCACACTTAAGCCCCCCACTGGGGCTGGGGCAGGAGCGGCCGGGAGACCCTTCAAGCCTCAGACGGGACCGACATGGGCCTGAGAAAGGCCCCGGGGACAAGCATGGGAACAATCTGGGCACCAGAGCAACTCCCAGGCCCCGCTCTCATCCCCGCCCTCACACCTGCAGCGCCCAGCCCTGTGTGCCCAGACTGCGGGCCAGGGGACAGCACTTGTGGGCGTGGGGAGTCTGTGTCAGCAGCAGCGAGCAGGCTGCACGTAGCGCGGAAAGGGCTCAGGTGGTGTTTGTGGCCACAGTGGCTCCGGCCGGAGCTGAGAGAAACGAGGGTCCACACGGGAACTGATCCAGCTGTGAAGGGCTGAAGGAGCTTCAGCCTCCCTCCTGACGGGATCTGGACCCAATGTGAAGAAGGACCCACAGGAGCCATGACCCACGGGCGTCGAGCAGTCACTTGGAGAGGGAAGAGCTGGGCTTCCTCACATTTCCATCCACAAGGAGAGCACAGGCGTGTTTCACCTACATTTTCTCAGCGTGTGGAAGAGGCCTTGGACTGCTAAGATCTGAGGTGTTTCCCGTTTTGTTTGGGCCTTGACATGAAGCTGGCTCCTACATTCTCTCCTCTGTGCTCCAGATGAGCTGATGTAATTGAACCCGTGGAAGCATTTTAATCCTGCGTACCGTGTGGCCTTAGCATGAGGCGGCTCTACTCCCCGAGTTCCCAGAGCCGCCAGCTGGAAGCTCGCTCTGGTTCCTGGGTGGAGGTGAAGATCTCAGACTGCCACTGGGCACAGGGCGGGCTCCCGGAGCCCCAGCTTCCCCAAGCACCAATGAGTGGGAAGGAGAAAAATAGCGAAATCTCACAGAGTCTGTTTTTTGCCGATTCTGCTGGTACGCCTCCTCCCATGTTCACCTGCATTTTGGATAATTAGCCTGTAGGTAGAGACACTTAGCCGTATGCTTAACCAAAGTTAAAATTTTAAACGTAAATAAGGTACATTTTATGTTATATACACTTTACCACAATAAAAAAATTCAGTTGACTTTGGCAGTTTATCCATTGATTCAGTGGGGCGATAGATTTTGGAGTTCCTAACAATTTTCCCGCATGATTTAATTTTAACAACAACTGTGTTTCACAATTGGGACAAAAAAATCCCTTGATATTTAACAATCAGCTCTTACAAGTTGGTAGGAACTAAATGCAACACACTTCGCTACAGGACACTCATCAGACCATAGAAGACTCATATTCAGGGACCAACACATTGACATCTTTGTGCTTGCCCCTAGATCCCGGGCAGGAGCAGAAGGATGGGTGTCGGGCATCGGTGGGTAGATGACATGGGGTAGTGTAAACTGTTTGATCTGGAATGTTCCGCTCCATCCTCTAATGCATCGGTGCTGGGCCCACTCAGAGCTCTGACTTGGCAGGTCTTGTACAGCCCTGCTCACGTGGGCAACTCTGCCGCCAGGTGACCTGGTGGCCCACGTCCCCACCTGGCTGGCCCCACCACGTGATGGCTCTTACCCAGAAGGCCACTGATCCAGTGCAAGGATGAGCCAATCACCGTTTACTTCTATTCCCTTTCCTGGCCTGAGGAGTGGAAGCATCCTGTTGGGACGGCCTGGGGGCCCACTGAGAGTTTTGATTTGGGTCAAGACCCCTTTAGAACTTGGCTTCCATGTGCCCTCATGCAGTAACATTCTGCCAGTTTGTCATCTGTCATTCTTTTTGTCTTTTTTTTTTTGTCCTTCTTAGCCCCCATTTTGTTGCTTTTACGTGTTTTGGCTGGTGTTTACACTGACATGCACAAGTCTTAGCTGCTCAGTTTTTTTTTTAATTTTTAAATGTTTTTATTCACTTTTGAGAGAGCAAGAGAGAGAGACAAAGCACAAGTGGGGTAGAGGCAGAGAGAGAGGGAGACAGGGGATCTGAAGCAGGCTCTGCACTAAGATATAACTGATATATCCCTTATGACTATAGATGGAAAATACTCAATGAATTTCTAGCACTCTGAATCCAGCAACATATCAGAAAGAGTATACACTGAGACCAAATGGGATTTCTCCCAGAAACGTAATGATAGTTTAAGAAGTAAAAAGCGGGGCGCCTGGGTGGCGCAGTCGGTTAAGCGTCCGACTTCAGCCAGGTCACGATCTCGCGGTCCGTGAGTTCGAGCCCCGTGTCAGGCTCTGGGCTGATGGCTCAGAGCCTGGAGCCTGTTTCCAATTCTGTGTCTCCCTCTCTCTCTGCCCCTCCCCCATTCATGCTCTGTCTCTCTCTGTCCCAAAAATAAATAAATGTTGAAAAAAAAAAAAGAAGTAAAAAGCGATTATTATATTCCTCAAAACATTAAAACAGTAATAGCATGTGATCCAGTAAGTCCCCTGGGATCCCACTGGGTACTAACCCAAAGAAAATGAAAACACTAATTCAAAAAGATACATGCACCCCTACGTTCATTGCAGCATTATTTACAGTAGCCAAGTTACGGAAGTAGCCCAAGTGTCCATCTGTAGGTGAATGGATAAGGAAGACGTGGTGTGTATAGATGATGGAACATTCCACAGCCATAAGAAAAAAGAAATCTTGCCATCTGTGAACATGGGTGATCTAGAGGGCATTATACAAATGAAATAATCAGACAAAGACAAATAGCATCTGATTTCAATTTCACTTACATGTAGCAGCTGAAAAACAAAGGAGGGGCACCTGGGTGGCTCAGGTGGGTAAGCCTCTGACTCTCGATTTCAGCTCAGGTCATTATCTCACAGTTTGTGAGAGTTTGTGTCAAGCCCCGTACTGACAGAGCAGAGCCTGCTTGGGATTCTCTCTTTCCCTCTCTCTCTGCCCCTCCCCTGCTCTCTCTCTCAAAATAAATAAACATTTTAAAAAATAAATAAAAAAATATTTTTTTATTCATTTTTTGAGAGATAGAGCGTGAGCAGGGGAGGGGCAGAGAGAGAGGGAGACACAGAATCCGAAGCAGGCTCCAGGCTCTGAGCCGTCAGCACACAGCCCAACCCCAGACTCCAACTCATGAACCACCAGATCATGACCTGAGCCGAAGTGGGACACTTAACTGAGCGACCCAGGCACCCAAATAAAAGAAAATCTTTAAAGAAATAAAATAATAAAATAAGATAACATACAAATGAACAAATAAGCAAAGAGCAGAAACAGACTCATAAATACAGAGAAAAACTGATGATTGTCAGAGGGAAGGGAGGTGGGGGTGAGCAAGAAGAGGGAAGGGAGGTGGGGGGTACAGGCTTCCACTTATGGAATGAGTGAGTCACGAGGATGAAAAGCACAGGATAGGGGATACAGTCAATGACGTTGTCATATGTTGTGTGGTGACAGATGGCAGCTACACTTGTGCTGAGCCCAGCATAACGGACAGGCTTGTGGAATCACTATGTTGTACACCTGAAACCAGTTAACATTGCGTGTCAACTCTCCTTCAACTTAAAAAAATCAATCAGTATAATACTCCATATTAAAAGAATGAAGAAAAAACATCATGTGATCATCTCAGTTCCTGCAGAAAAAGTATTTGACAAAATCCAACAACCTTTCCTGATAACACACACACACACAAAACTAGGAATAGAAAGGAAATTCGTCAACCCGATAAAGGACGTCTATGGACAACTCACAGCTGACGTTACACCCCATGGTGAAAGACTGAAAGCTTTTCCCCTAAGATCCAGAACGAGGCCTCATCCTGGCTTCTTTTTCAGGTTGGGCACATCGGGTCCAAAGAATCATGGGGCTCCAGGCCCAAATCAAACTCTCAGGGGGGCCCCTGGAACTCCCCAGGATGGAGGCAGTTTCCACTCCTCAGACGAGTTACCGGAAAAGAAAGAAAGGGTGGTTGGCTCATCCTCACATTGGATCAGTGGCCCTCAGGGTCAGAGCCGTGGTGATGGGGCCAGCCAGGTGGAGACGTCTGCAATTGCCCCCCTGCCCCCCACCGGGAGAGAAAGAACAGTGTCTCATCCCGAAGGGCAGCAGAAATCAGTGCCACCCTCGAACCTAACGGGTGCAGTGGTGCTGGCCCCCACCAGAGCCCCATTTCATTCACCAGTCTGACCCCCGGACCCAGGACCTTGGCAGAGACAGTGGAGTGCTGCAGACCGGCCTGGCGGGAGCCCCGCGTCGTCAGCTGCTGTGCCAGATGTAGACCCAGTGGTCCTCAGGGCTGGGGTGTGTGGACAGTGACCTGCCCAGATCTCTAAAGACGGACACGGGCCACCAGGTGGCAGACCTGCCTACCACGAGCAGGGCTGTCTCAGCCCCGCCAAGTCAGCAGGGATGCGTGAGAGGGTGGAGGTGGAACGTTCCAGATCAAACGGGCAGTTTGCACCCCCGTGTCACCCACCACTGCTGGGCACGCCTGTCCCTCTGCTCCCACCAGGGCTGCGGGGAGAGCCCCTGCGAACCAGATGATGGAAAAGGAAGATTTCCCAGCCCGGTGCTCCAGGGGTCAGCTCGGTGTGAGCAGAGATCTGGACAGAGCTGGGGCTTGTACCCACACCCACCCAGGGTGTCCTGCGGTCTAATGCTCTACATACCCCCTCGCTCAAGGGTGTCCTGAGGATCCATGGGAAGGGAATGGTTCCGGGGAGCACAGCTGCAAGCCAGTTACTTTCTTTGGGCCCTTCGCTCAGAGGGTTCAACGTATTCCCGGTGTGGTTTCCTTCCCTGTTCTCAGTCTTCAGCTGGCACCTCCCGAGGTCTCAGAGTGTTGACCCCGATACAGGGTCCCATAATGTGCATCATACTCCACGTTGGGTATGCAGGCTTGGGTCTACCAGTAACACACCTCTCCCCAAGCTGCCCACTTGAGCAAGCAGAGTGGAGGTGATGATCCAGAAGGTAGCCACCAGATCAAAGAAGGGTATGAAGTGCTGTGTCGCCGTGGGTAGGATACAGGGCCCAAGGGCAGGCCTGGCGGTTCTGCCTTTCCACGCGTGCACAGCCTCCATTCTGCTACCGTGGCTCTGTGAGTTCAGAGCTTCCGTTTCCCAAAGTGGGAAAGCTTCCATCACGTGACCCAACCAGGTACCGTTGGCCTACTGGCTCTAGATGCCACATGGACACCGGCTTTCTCCCAGCAGGGCCACGGACAAGGTCCCGGAGACGAGGGAGGGCTGCTGCTCTACATGGGGGTGGGGAGCAGGCCCCCTCTTGCCCAGTTTTGATGGTAAATGGGCATGTGCAGCACTCCTGCCCCAGGAAGAGTGTGCTGACCAGGCCCCAGGTCTGCCAGAGAAGGGCTCACATCACACAGTCATCTGCTGGGCCTAGCAGAGGTGGTGGCCGAGGGTGAGGTGAACGTGGGATGGATTCCAGCGGAGAGAGACGATGGCTTCTGTGTGGCCCTGAGACCAGCGGCAGCAGCAGAAGACAGCCCTTTCCACTCACCTCCTTCTGAGTCCCCCCCCAGGATGAGGGGACTACTGAGACCCTGGAAAGACCGCCCCAGAGCCTGTACCAACACCATGATGCACATTCAGACCCACTATGGGGAAGGAAGGGCTCACTGCCCCAGCTTCTGGGGGGGGTCACACCTCCTCTGAGAGGTAACCTGCTTCCCATGTCCAATCAACACAGTGGTGTACACACGGGGCCCTTTGCCCTGCTCCGGACATCTCGCAAGGGCCACCCGAGCTCCAGAGAGCCTGAGGGTTAGCTCTGGGCTTCACTGTGGCTTGGCTTCCCCTTCTCCTTCTGCCCTACCCTGCTTCAGCCCCTCCCTTCCAAGGTCTCGACCCCAACAACGTTCCTGTGAAGCATCCTACACACAGATCTCCTTGGGGTCTGCCTGGAACAACCTCACAGGGCCTTAGCCATTAGCTATTAATCAGCCAATGGCCATTAGCCGTTGCAATGACTTCGGATCTCACTGGGAGTGAGGTGGGAGCCACTGTAGTGTTCTGAGCAGAGGGAGGATGTGACCTGTCTTCTGTTATAACAGGATCACTCTGGTTTCAGTACTGAGAAGAGGGGGGCGAGTGTGACCTGGTCTCAGAGGTCATTCATCACAGGGTGATGACACTCGGCCTGCCCTGGGAGACGGGCCACATGGACTTGGTGTGGGCGACAGAGGGAGACGGGGGGATGCTTTTTGCCTGAACAGCTGGCTAGGCAGAGCTCCCGTCACCTGTGCTGGGAGACTGGGCAGAGGGAGAGCAATGGACTGAGTGTGTCCCCCACAATTTATTTGCTGAAATTCCAGTGCCCAAAGTGATGATGTCACCAAGCCGGGGCTTTGGGAGGTAGTTGGGTCACGAGGGTGGGGCCTCACGATGGGATTGATGTTGTTATAAAAGAGACCCTACAGAGTCCCTAGCCCCTTCCAACACAGGAGCACACCGTGAGAAGTTGGCCATATTGTAACCGGGAGGGTGGTCTCCCCAGAATCTGTCCACACCGGCACCCTGATCTGACCTCCAGCCTCCAGAAGCATGAGGAACAAATCTGGTGTTTATGAGCCACTCAGTTGGTGGTACTTTGTTGTAAGGACTCCCACTGATGAAGACAGGAGGTTGGGGGACAGGAACCTGTGGTCTCTTGAGGAAAAGTTAGGTTGGAGACCTTTCTGAAAGCCCTGTTCCCAGGGTCGGCACTTAAGCATTGGAGTGGGGGGGGTGGGGTTCAGCAGTGAAGTCTGGTCCTGTGATGAAAATGCAGGTCATTGGTACACAGATGGCATTCGGGGGGCTGCTGGACCCTCTAGAGGGAGAGCAAAACAGTCCTCCAAACTTCTGAGGACTCATGAGGACACCAGCCGAGGAGGCTGAGAAGCAGCTGCGTGCCCACCAGGGGAGACGGTTCACTGTGGCACGTGACGCAACCATACGGCCGGTGCTGGGGCCTCCTGCATGCCTGACCCCCTAGCATGGCACAGCCCCTCTTCTGTCCCCCTGTGGCTCGTCTCCTCCCGCGGGTACAGGGGCAGCGACTTCTGTATCCCCCTCCCCCCCCCTCCCCCCCCCCCCCCCCCCCCCCCCCGCGCCGCTGGACGCTGGCGGCCCGAGGTGACAGGGCAGCGCCTGAGCTCTGGGTTCTGGGGATAGAGTCCAAGCCCGGGGGTCTCCAGCCCGGCTCTGCAGCTGAGGCGGCATCGCGCCCACCCACAGCCCCGAGGTGGCAGCAGCTCCGAGGGGTGGGGGGGGGGGGCGGTCTGCAGCCGGCGCTCGCCCCTTCCTTTCCGAAGCCCCGGGGGGCTCCCGGGGGCGGGGCAGGGCCGCGCTCCCGGCGGCGCCGGGCTGTAATTTGTCGTTATATTTAGCGGGCGGCGCCGGGCCCGGCCGCGGGAGGGCGGCGGCGGGGCTATAAGCGGCCCTGGGCGCCCACCCTCGAAGCGGGAGCCCGAGCGAGGAGGAGACGGCGCTGGAACCCATGGACACGTCGTACCCCCGCGAGGACCCCCGGGCCCCGACGCCCCGCAAGGACGGCGCCGCCCACACGGCCCTCACTGTGGGGGCGCCGCGACCCCCACCTCGAGACCACCTGATCTGGTCGGTGTTCAGCACCCTCTACCTGAACCTGTGCTGCCTCGGCTTCCTGGCGCTGGCCTACTCCATCAAGGTGGGCTGGCGGGGAGGGGTGGGGCTGGGGGGGCGCTCTCCGGAGGGCCTGAGGGGCTCGTGGGGGGAGGGGGTTGGCGGAGGGGGAGCCGCTTGTCAAAGGGCCACTCCATGAGCGAGGCGCTGGACAAGCCCTCCATCTCGTGAGGGCTTCTCCTTTGAGGTCCCTCAGTAAGAGTCTGTCCTGCAGGTTGGGGGGGGGGGGGAGGGTCTAGTCCACGCAAAAGAACACAGAGTGGGTGGGGGCTTCCCAAGGGCTTCTCTTTCATCAGTGCTTTCCCCACGCTGAGGGCTCCTGTGAGCAAAGACCCCCCCCCCCCCGGCTTTGCTGGGGGGGGGCGTTCTCGGCGTCCAGGGACTCCCCACCCACAGAGGGTCCTTGGAGCCCCACGCGGGCCTGGGATGCCTTCTGGGTCCACAGCTGCGGTGGGAGGGGCAGGAGGCAGGGCCCCCAGCGCGTGTAGAGACCCGGCCCTGCCACTCACTGGTCCGCAGGCCCGAGACCAGAAGGTGGCTGGAGACCTGGAGGCAGCCCGGCGTTTTGGCTCCAAGGCCAAGTGCTACAACATCCTGGCCACGATGTGGGCGTTGGTACCGCCTCTCCTGCTCCTGGCGCTGGTGGTGACCGGTGCCCTGCACCTGTCCCGGCTGGCCAAGGACTCTGCTGCCTTCTTTAGCACCAAGTTCGACGACTCGGACTATGACTGACAGGCTGGGCCTTGTCCTCCTGCTGACCCACGGATCCTGACACCAGGACCACCCCCCCGGGGGCTCCACCCTGACCCCCTGGAAACCTGACTCCGCCACAGGGCCTGATGCCCACTCCTCCCACCCCAGCCTGGGCACCTAATGCTGACCCTGAAGAGCCCTCATTTGGACCCCAGTGGCCTCACTCTAACCCCAGTGGTCCCCACCCCCCTGACTCCTTGCCCCCAGGCCGGAACCTCCTGCCCCACTCACCAGACTCAGCCTGGATTTCACAATTAAAGCGCCTGGTTCTGGACAGTGCCTCCTGGGTTTCTTGCAGGGGAGAGAGAGGGTTTCTTCCTGAGGGGAGCTACCCCAGGGACCACCCAAGCCACCCTCCGCCCTGGACTGACCCCAGCACGATGGCAGGGTGACCTGTTCTGTCTGCTGGGCCCCAACTGTCCCCTTCACTCAGGCACTGGGTGGCTTGTGGCTTCTGGGGTGGAGGCCCCAGAGTATTTTAGAATGAAGTTTGGGAACTCAGGCTTTTGATCTCTGCTGCCCTGCCGGGCACTGTGGTTTAGCGGCCCCCCTTCCAGAACACGTGTGCCCTTACCCACGTGTGTGCACGTGTGTTAAGTGGGAGTCCCTGGGAGGACATCTTGGGTACTCGCCCTGCATGTTTCTGTCAGTGGGTTGGGGGGAGTCACTCTGTCTGTCCCTGTGGCCCCTGCGCTGCTCCTCGCACTCTGAGAAAGCTTAGTCTCCACGGTGGGTTTCCTCCCTCCTGGGTCAGTGGGGCTCGACACAAAGACACACGAGCACACAGGCATGTCCTTGTCACCCATGCACACACTTAGCACACAGACACACACTTGCGTGAAGGGAGGAAACTGGGAGTGAGGACACTTTCTGGGCATCCTTGGTGTTCCCCCCTTCCCGGAAACCAGCGGAGCCTGGCAAGAGGAGGTTGCTAAGCACATGCACACACCCTGTGCGGCTGGGGATGAAGTCCCTTAGGCCTCACTGCGGCCGGTCCAATGACAGGGCAGGCTAATTGCAGGGGCCTTAACTGCCGGGCGGCTCAGGGTTTTGAGCACCCCACCCAGGGTTCCTTCCCCACCCAGGGAGCCCCCTTTGCCTACCCATCTGCCTGGGTTGGGGGTGGGGGTCTGTCTAGCTGCTGTACTTGGAGCCTCAGAGTCTCCTCTTCTCCCGTGATAGCCGACAACTTACCTAGCTGTCTCCACACTGTGCCCGTAGGGATGGTGTCCTGGCGGCAGGCCAACAGTAGCCCAGCTGTAAGCTGGAGCATGTGCTGCTCTGAGCCGGCCCCTGCAGTAGGGGTGTGAGCAACCTGGGGCCTGGCCCTCGCTGGGTGCCGGTCCCAGGTTGTGCCAAGGACAAGGGCAGTGCGCCAGTGATTGGACCGGGATGGAGAGAGCGTGCCGACCCTGAGTACCAGGTTTGGCCCAAGAAGGGAGTGACCTGTGCTGGGTGCACAGGTTGGGAGTTGGCATCAGCTTGCATGTGGCCAGGTTGACGTCCCTAAGCATGGGATGGTCTGCTGTCCCCTTTGGTCATGGGGGAAGGTCACCAGCAGCCCTCCCTATCCCCAGACTGTCTCCTGGCGAGGCTGAGGGACCCTGACCAAGTTTAGGCGGTTGGCTGCCCCGGCCACCCTTGACCAGCCATGCCAGCACATGGGTACTGTCACCCTACCGTGGCCCCCTCAGAGGGTCACCTCACTATGTGTACAGGGGACTGCATACATACATGGCTTATACACACAGGGCCACCTACCGCCCCACCTGATGTCTGCGCCCACATCTGGCTCCAGGGCCGCAAAGATAAGCATCTGCTCTGCTGGGACAGTCCCCAGCCACTCGACATCAGCAGATCCACTCTGGCCTTTGCCACACAGCCAGCAGTTGAGGGGGAGCCCGTGGGCAGCCAAGCGAGCCCCACCAAGGTGCTGGCTCTGTTCTCTGAGGTCACGTACCCTTGGGAATCAGCACTGCCGTGCGTGCGGCTCTACAGCTTGGAGGCCATGCTTCTTCCCGTGTGCTGCTCCCTGCAGTAACCCAGAGATGAGCCTCGGGATCTCCGACGCCTCCAGCCACCCGCCTTCCCCCCCTCTCCCTCACGTGGCTCTGTCCCTCACAGCTCGTCTGTCCGGTGTCTGCTTCTTGGAGAACCTGCACTAACTCTCCACCGAGAACAGAGAGCGCACAGGGGTTTGCCAGAGCGAAGTGAGCGTGAAGGGAAGTGGCTGGCCCAACTGCTTGCTCTAAGTGAGCAGGTCCCTGCGCCTCTCGATCCGACCCATCCATCATGCCGCCCTTGCCTCCAGAAGGAAGGAGAGTACCAGCTTCTGAGGGCAAACTTTTCTCAGCACACAACTTTAATTCCTCGGGCTCTCACCAAGACTGTGGTGGCCGATCTCATCTCACTCTTGAGACATTCCCAAGGACCCAACGTGGGAGTGCCAGCTGGGGGGCTGAGGCCCCAGGGGGAGAGGCTGAACAGAGCCTCGGGCCATGGGCGGCCCTTCAGCACAGATGGGCACAGGCCTGTGGCCTTGAAGCCATGCACACTTGGCCGCAGCTCTTCTGGCTGGTCAGAGGGAAGATGTAAGGTCTCGCTCTGCAGCCCATCCCCCTCTCTTCTTGGCTGAGGAAAGGCCTGTGATGGAGGCCATCCAACCTCACCGAAGTGGCCCAGGGGCTGGAGCAGCCAAGGACTGAGGATGCGGAAGGTCCACGAGAGCCTGAGAGCACCTCGACCCCACGGTGCCCGACCCCATCTGTCAGACACACCAGGTTCCTTTTTGGTCTGCAAATGAGAATCCTGAGGGATTCTGCAGGGGACTGTGCAATTCTGCCTCATGCCCCACCCCTGCCATCCCGCACACCGAGGCCTGCACCCGTCTCTGCCTCCTCCTCGGCAGAGAGGAAGCCACACCCCCAACCCACCCTGAGGCATCCTGGGGAAGGGACAGGTGCGGCAGGTGTCAGCCACAAAGGCAGGCACAGTAGTGGCTGAGGAGGCCATTGGGGGAGGGGCTCAGGCTGGAGGCAGACCTTCTGAAACTTTGGACCAACGAATTCAGACTTTCCCTGGAGCCCGTGAGCCTGACTGCTGGTTGGAGAATGGGCAGGAGGGAGGGACTCAGCCGACCAGGAGGGTGTCGATGAGGGTGCAGCCAGCTGGGGGCGCCCACAGAGGGAGCGGGCAGATGGGAGGACCCGAGACATCCCTGAAGCCCTGATCAGTCAGGTGCAGTGGCCAAGACAGCGCCAGGGCAAGGGAACTGGTGGGGGTTGGAGGACCCAATGGTGTCCCACAGGGGGTCCTGTGGGTTCTGGGGCAGGTGTCTAACGTCTTCCAAAAATTCTCCTAGGAAACTCTTGGAGAACAACTTGCTGCCTCTGCTTCCTACGAGAGTGACCTCTGTATCCGTCCAGCTGAGGAGGGAAAGGAGACTCTGTACCCTGCCGGGGGAGGAGGGCATTTTGAGTGGGGGGTTACCCTGGGGAGGTGACGTGCTCTGCACCCTTGGGTGAGTCTGGGGGTGGCGGCCTACCTGGGAGCAGGGGGAGTCGAGTGTGTGATGGCCACAGCTCAGCCTCCAGCAGGGGGGCCCAGGGCCCTGCCCGGGTTTTAACCTCGATCGTCACTGAGTCCTCGGAGAAGGAGAAGTCAAGCTTGTTCCCTTGGTAAGAGATGCCGTAGATGCGTACCCCAGAGACCTCTGCCAGACACATGGGGTCGAAGGTCATGCCAGCCCCTGTGATCCTGGGGGGAGGGAAGAGTTTCATGAGGAGCGGGAAGGTAGGGGGCTTGCGAATGTCCTGTCAGAGCCGCACTCACCTGAACCCCGTGAATCCGAACAGTGCTGCCTGCAGGAAGCCCCCCATGCCCGTCAGGAAGTTCACAGCGCCGGACCCATCTGCATTCTCTGTCCACACCTGTCCGTGGAAGGCAGTTAGTGCACTGACTCCCGGGACACGGGTGCCACGAGGCTGCTGCCCCCGTTCCAGAAGGGTCCTGACCCTGCGGTGACTCCCCCATCCCAAGGCTGGGCTCCCACTCCTACCGCCAAGGGGCCCGGGTGGGAGGCAAGTGGGGTCAGCTTGTGAATTGACCTTGAAGGGCTCCGTGATGTTGGCAAAGCTCCTCTCCAGGAGGTCCTGCGCCCGCCGTGGCTCCTTCAGCTCCATCCAGCCCACTGCAAACATGCTCTGGGGCCAGAGGTCAGAGGTCAGAGAACACGCTGGGTTGAAGCCCACTGCGTGGGGAGGGAAGACAGAAGCTAGTGAGGACCGCCCCTCCCCCACACCCTGCAGTCTTCTTACCCAGGTCATGGCAGGGCCCTTTGGGGACGTCACGGCCTCATAAATCTCTAGGTTTTTCCTGCGGGTATGAGGACTCAAGTGGAAAGGGATGGGGTATCCCAGGAGCACGACATCTGCCTGCTTCACCTCTTCTCCTGTGGAGGGACAGGTGCTGCTCACGGGGAGACAAGCTGGTGGGGGCTGCTCAGTCAGGTTGGGGGCATCCAGTCCTGTGGAGGGGGTGGGGAAGGGGCCCCAAGGCAGCTCCAAGTACACTCACCAGGCTGGTACCCGTCAAACTCAGGGTGGAAGTTCCGCCTTGGGTCGAAGGGCACCTTGATCTTATCGGCCACCGCCAGCCATTCACTGGGGACAGGCTGAGCCAGGTCCTGGGCCAGGGCAGCCGCAAAGCGCAGGCTAGGGGTAGACGTAGGAAGTGGGGGGGGGCTCTCCTTAGCCCTCCGGGCTGGCTCCCTGCACGTGGAACTTGGGCAGGGGTCTTGGGTCTGACCTGTTCTGGACCAGGACGTTGGTGTACGCCGAGTTGTCGACCCCCGGATGGTACTCGTCGGGGGGCATGACTCCTGGGCACACGAGTGCAAGGAGGTGCTCAGCGCAGGGTCTCGGGGATCTGCCCCCGATGCCGGTGGCCAGGGTGCGGTTGGCACCATCGGCCGCCAGAGATCACACGCTGAACTGAAGAGCATCCCCCTGGCCCACCGGTCTGTGGCCACCCACTCTCCCTGCCGTGGACATCCACGCCTCCCCTCCCCCATAAGCAACCCCTCCCCGTGACCGTCCCCCCCCACCCCCGCCGTGCCCTCACCCTTCAGGTGGTACTTCTCCTCCTCAGGGCTCCACTCCACACGGCTACACCAAAACTCAGCCACAGCCCTGACAACGTCCCAGCCGCCGGCCTCTCGGAAGAGCTGCAAGTCCTGGGAGAGCGGGAGAGGGTGGGACAGAGGCCACGCCATCCACGACTGTGGTCCTCACTGGTCCCTGCATGTCTTGTCAGTGCCCACCCTTCTGAGTGCCCAGCAGTGAAGGCCCGGCTCCAGGCAGGAAGTCATGGCCACGTCGGGGGGCTGGTCATACGTGCTGACGCCTCACCTGGGTGGCGTGGTAGTAAAGCTGGAAAGCCAACACCACAGCTCCGTTTATGTGAATTTCCTGGGTCCCATAGATGTCCTCCGGACACACCTCCAGACCAGAGCCCGCACTCTCCCAGGCAAACTTGGCTCCCTGAGGAGGTGGGGGGATGGAACAGGCTTGACTGTTCTGGGCGTGGGGGCACAGGGGTAGTCCACCATTCCCAATACTCAGCCTTCAGCC
This sequence comes from Prionailurus bengalensis, assembly GCF_016509475.1. NCBI lineage: Eukaryota > Metazoa > Chordata > Mammalia > Carnivora > Felidae > Prionailurus > Prionailurus bengalensis. Next base: position 115,956,057 of record NC_057346.1, read on the forward strand.
AAGGAGAACGGGGGGGCACTGACTGTCCGGGTGCCCTCATGGGGGCCTGCAGGCTCTGAGTGCCCAGTGTGTGCCCCTATCACAGGCCAGGTGGCTTTGCCCAGTTTCCCTTTGTGCTGACCCTGGGCCAGGGCAGTCAGGGGACTCTAGGTGAGCCCCGGCCAGGCTGTTCTTGCTGCCTCTACGGCACAGGCTGAGGGGTGCCGTGAGCCTGTGTAAGAATCTGGGAAACCCAGCCCCACCCAGAGAGGAACCTGAGGTGAGGGGTGCAGGCCTAGGAGGGATGCGGGGACATCAGGCCCTTCAGGGGGCCCTGTAGGGTGGGCACCCAGGTCCCCCTCACCTGGTAGCCCAGCCTCCGGGCATTGTCTAGGGCCCCACCCAGCGTCCGGATGCGGTACTCCAGGAGGGCCCTGGCGGCCTCTGGGTGGAACATCAGGATATTTGGGAACATCCAGAGATCCTAAGAGCACAGCCAAGGGCCCCTGGTTCAGGAGCTCTCGCTCCCTTCTCTCTCCCGTCTGCCCACACTCTGCCCTGGCCAGAGTCAGCACTGCTCCCCGCCGCCTCCCCAGCAGCCCCTCTGTCTCCTTCCAGCTTCTTCCTCTGCTGCCCACCCTGGCTCCATCCTGGGCCACCCACACCTGCCCATCCCACGGCCCAGTCTCCAGGCCGAACGCTCCCCGGGCCCGGTCCCCGGCACAGCACTTCCCCTCCCCAGCAGGCCTCTGGGTCTGCCCCGGAGCTCAGGCCAGAATCTGGGCATGGGCAGCCTGGACGGGAGCCTGCTCTGTGGCTCACTAGCTGCCTGACCTAGTGAGTGACTCAGCTTCTCTAAGCCTCACCAGAGTGGGCCACAGCATTGGCTGCTGAGGGGTTAGCACCCTGGGTCCCTCCCGTCCCCAACGTCCGCCAAGTCCCAGCCTCTCCGGGCTCCCACTCCTGTCTGAGGCCTCACCCTCTTCTACCCATGCTCCACTCAGCAGCTAGACTACACCTCTGTCAGTGTGACTCCCAAGTTAAAGTCTCCATGGCTAACCCTAACCCACCCCCCCACCCCCCGCCCTGCAGCTGCTCCTCTTGCCGTGGTGAGAGCCCCTGTTGCCCTGGCCAGATGGCACACACCCTCTGAGCTCTGGTGTTTGTACCTTCTGGTCCCTCTGCCCGAGTCACTCTTTTCCACCAAAGTCCTGTACGTCCCACCTCCTCCAGGAAGGCTCCCCTTCTGCCCTGGCCTCTGTGCCTCTCCAGTCACAGTCCCCATCCCAGGTAGGGCAGAGACAGCAGCCACACCCGTGCCCGCAGCCACGGGATCCCCCGCACCCGTGTGCATGCTGTGTGTTGGGAGGTAGAACAGTACATACCTGGTCCCAGAAGACATGGCCCCAGTAGCATTCCTCTCGGCTCCCATTGGACAGGCCCCCAGGGCTGAGGCCATGGCTGGCGTACCCTGGGGCCCCCGGCTGGGGCAGCGCACTGAGCAGGTAATAGAGGGCACCACGCAGGGCCTGGCGCAGAGGTAGGGGCCCCACCACGTCCAGGCCACAGCCAGCCCAGAGCTGGGCCCAGGCCTGGGCGTGGGCAGGGTACAGAGCACCCCCCGCCTGCAGCTGCAGGGCCTCCGTGAGGCAGGCTTGGGCCTCCGCCTGGCTGCCGCCCACCACGGTCAGGAACTCCCAGGTCCGGTCTTCTTCGCTTTCCCCGAGGGTCAGGGCTGGGGGCACTGGTGTCCATAGCATGTGTACCTCCTGCTGCGGCCCCCCAGGTTGCTCTGGGGTGAGTGTGTGGCCGCAAAGGTACCTGCAAGAGTGCGGCCATGTCTAAGGGACCAGCTCCCTCCTCGGTCTACCTGGCCAGCCCTGACGGCCTCCTCACCGGGCTCCCTGGAAGTCAGGACCCAGATGCAGGTGAAGGTCCGGGCTTTCTGGGAGAAGGTCGACTGCAGCAGCACCGTAATGGGTCGGCTCTCCCCGGCCATGCGGGTGATGGACACACTGAAAGCCAGGACGTGAGGCAGCGTGCGGTGGGCGTAGAGGCGCTGGGAGGCCCGGAAGCTGGGGCCCTCTAGAGTGTGCAGAAAGGAGCCTGGGGAGGGCCAGAGGGGGTCAGGGCAACTCACACGCCCCACTTGGGACCCCCGAGGACAGTTACCAAGCTACCAGCCCCTCGGCAAGGTGGACCCGCCCTCTGAGCCCCAGCTGCCCCATCTGGGAAGCTAGAGCTGCACAGACGGCCCCACGCGCCAGTGCCAGCCAGGTCGGGAGGCCAGCAGGGCTGAAGCCCTCGTCTTCCCTGGGAGCCAGCATCCTGAGTTAGGAGGTGCTGGGATGGGACTGCTGTCGGTTGCCGCACTCACCTCGGGTGTGGGGGAGCGGGACAGTGGTGGCTACCTGTATTAGTGTCCAGGGCAAAGGTCTTGGTCAGCTGATTTCCGGTCTCTGCAGGGGCCTCCAGCTGGACGTTGAGGGGACTAGGCAGAATGGCCCGGTGTGTGTCCCCACAAGCCCCATTGTACACGCCGCTCACATGCAGCGTGTCATGGTACACACGCGTGCCCAAGTATGTGTTGGTCACGGTGGCCAAGAGCCGGGGGTCACCGGGCAGAGAATGGGCACTGAATATGGTGGGGTCCTCGCTGGCATCCTCCATGGAAAGGCTTGCTCAGCAGATTGGCCTGGAAAAGGGGGAGTCAGGGGCCCCCACAATTGGCCGGCCTTGTTCCCTCTTCTGACTGTAAACCCCCAGGCACCCGCTGGAACTTGGCGGATGCCTCCGAGAGCTGGTGGGAGGGGTGTGGGCCACCCGCACTCAGCCCTGATTTTCCATAGCCCTTACTTTTGAGCCACCCCTGGAAACACCTCCAACCCTGAGAGACGCCCAAATCCCTGATGCTGATCTCCAGAGACCCAGTGAGTCCCCAGATTCCCACCTTCAGACTTCAATTCGAACCCTGCCAGCTCTCTCCAAGCCGCGCCCCCACAAGCCCAGACCTGTTAGTGGGGAGCTTGGAGGCCTCAGTCTTCCGGACCTGGGGGAGGGGCGCCGTCGCCGGGCGGGGAAGCGGCCAGAGCTCTGCGGAGCGGGGTCTCTGGGCCACACCGCAGCCGGTGTATCCCCAGGCCCAGCTCGCTCGGCGCCGCCCCTTCCAGGACGGAGGGAGAAGTCGCGGGCGCCGCCGTCTCTCGGCCGGAAGGCCCGCGATCCCCGCCCCCGGGCCCCAGGGCGGAGCAGCCCGTGTGCCGACCCGGTGCCCCCCGCGCGCCGGCGGGCCTCCCGGGGAAGCCGCACGGGCCCGCACAGTTTGAACCCTGACCTCAAGGACGCGTGGAGGGACGGCTGTGAGAGGGGCAGGGGCCTCTGGTGTGCGATCGCCCCTCGCGGCCGCGGCTTCCTCCCTCCCGGGTCTCCCCTTCCGGGGAGTGGCGCGGGTGGTCCTCCTCCTGCAGAAGTCCTTCTCTTCGCTCTCTCCGGCTCTTCCACATGCCCTGCCCAGCCCGTCGTACCCCCGGTCTGCATCCCCCGCCTGGGCCCTCTAAGGCGGCTAGGCCACGGGTCTGTCTCCTAGCCTCTCTGGCCCCGCGCCTGACCCAGATGTCTGTGCTCCACCCCTGGGCCCAGCAGGAGACACTCAGAGCCAACTTGTGCCCGGAAGTCTCCTCTTCCTGTGGCCTCCCCTAGTGTTGGCGATGGGGACTCCACCTGTCCAGGTGCTCAGGCCCCCGTGGTCCACCCCCTCCACTTCTGTCCACAAATCCTGTTGTTCTCCACTTTCACGGCTTGTCAGCTCCATCATCCCCACTGCCACCCGGCCACCTCTGAGAGCAAGCCCTCCTCTTGGATGGACAGTCCACATGCCCTACTTACGCTCCGCCCTATATGGCCCTTGTTAACACAGCCACAGCCACCCTGAGAGTGCCTTCTGCTCAGAAGCCTGCAATGGTGCCCGCCCCCACCCAGAGGGCAGGCCAGCTAGCATCCCTGACCACCTGCTCCCCACCGGCCCCCCTCACACCTCTGCTAGGCCACTGCTGCCACTGTGGCTTCCTTGCTGCCTCTGCAACAGTCCAAGCATGTGCCCTGTTATGGACTGAATGTTTATGTGCCCCCAGATCATCCATTGAAATCTAATTCCCAGTGCGACCATTTTGGAAATGGGGCCTTGGGGAGGTTATTAGATCAAGAGCTGTCAAGAGTGGGATTAGAGCCCTTACGGGCAAAGGCCTGAGACCTAGCCCGCTCTTTCCACCATGTGGGGACACAGCAAGAGGAGAGCGCTCTGCAGACGGGAGGAGGGTCCTTGTCAGACACTGGGTTGACTCGCACCTTGGCCTTGGACATCCCAGCCTCCGGAGAAATGAATTTCTGTGTTTGGGGGGCCCCCCGGTTTGTGGTGTTCTCTTCCAGCAGCCTGAGTTGGCCAAGACACTCCTCTTCATGGCTTTTGTACTGTTCCTTTGCCAGGAACACTTTCCTTCGAGGTACCCTCAGGGCTTGATGCCTCACTTCCGTCCTGTCCTGTCCTGTCCATAAGAGATCCCTCCCTTGTAACGGGAAACCCTTGGCTCCACGGTCTCCTCCCACTTTGCCCTGCTTTGCTTTCCTCCAAGCATTTGTTGGTGGCCGTCTATACCTGTTTACCATCTGTCTTCCTGCCCAGTTTCAGGAAGGCAGGGATTTTTGTCTGTTTTGTGGAATGAATGACTGGACTTGAACTATGATTATGGAAGGAAATTTCCCCCTAGAAGTGAAGGGGCTGACTCCCATGCTTCTTTCCCACCTGGACTGGGGTCCCAGGAGCTGGCTAAGCCCTGCAGTGTTGAGCAGAGAAGACCTGAAGATTCAGGGCCTGTCTGCTTCTCGCCCTGTCCATCAAAGACAGGCCTCACCTCAGAGCTCCCTGTAGTAGGCTGTAGCCCTGAGTCTCAGTTTCCTCATCTGGGAAATGGGGAACACAACCGCACCCCACACAGATGGATTGGGGACCAAAGGAAAGATTGTGAGCACCCGTTAGGATGCTTGGCCGCATGCAACACAAATCAACACCAAAGAATCCAAAGGAGAATGTATTATCGGCACATGGACGTGGGGACAGGCTGCTTGCTGCCCCTCCCACCACAGCGCCTACCTGGAGTCCAGTCTGCTGTGGTCTCCCCCCTCCCCTGGTCTCCATCTCTGAAGACCTAGGCAGTGAACGGACACCACTGGGCTGGCACCACACAGCCTCGGGGATGGCTTCACTTCCGGTGCCAAGACCCAACTTCCTGGGGAGGAATAGTGACCTGCCTGCCTTTGGTCAGGGGTCAGCCTCTGCTTGATCCCTTGTGGCCAAGGGCAGAGTTGTGGGGCTGTGAGGCCCACAGTGCAGATGGCGATGGGATCAGTGAAGGAGTTGCTCTGCACTGAGCACACCAGGTCAAGGCCAATACGTGGCAGAGACTTGATGACTGGGAGCTGTCAGCATTATTGTTGCCGGGGGTATCTGCAGGGTGATGGCTAGGGGGCCCCAGGAGAGGTAGGTGGGTGGAGCAGTTGGTGGGGGGGTTGGGGCAAGAGGGCTCCCTGGGTGTAGAGAACAGAGACAGAACCTGTGCCCAGGGTATGGGGGGAGAGGCATGTTCTGGGACACCTGTCCCCGACCAGGTAAGGGACCATGTGTGTCCTTGCCTCTCACCTGCCTGCCCAGGGCCCCTCAGGCTCAAAAGGGCAGCCCGGAGCAGAGAGCAACATCCTCCTGCCCTTGGGATGAGGACATCTATTCCACAGGGCTGACCAGAGTCCTCCCCCTGGCATTCAGGGCCTCCGAGGACACAGCCGAATCCCGTGGGAGGCTTAGGGGTGACTTTCCAGCAGTGGGTGTGTGATGACCAGACCCGGCTTTGCCTTCTTCACCTCCCGCAGCTCCTGCAGCGACTGCGCACTCAGCTTCACAGAGGTCAGACTGCGGCCACGTGTATGGACAGAAGTGGGAGTCGGTTGGGGAAGCTGAGGTCAGGGCTGGGGGGACAGTGACAGGAGAGCAGTGTGGGGCAGCGGTGGGGCTGTCAGCCTGGGCTGTGCCAAAGGCACACAGTGACAGAGGTGGTTAGTCAGGGGCGTCAGAGGTTGGGGAAAGAGGTTAGGCGGTGGGGGCCGGAGCCCTTGGGGGAGTAAAAAGGCGTTGGGATCATTGGCCCAGACTTGCCATGGCCCCGGATGACAGATGGACGTTTGGTCTGGCAAAATGGTTGAAGCCGAGGGCCGGGGCTAGGACTTTTTGGAGCATGGGTCTCCAGGGGCTGGGTTTGAGTGTGGGCACTCGGGGAGCCCCGGGAGGAGTTACTCTTCAGGGCCTAGGGGAAGTCCCCAGGCACCCAGCCCAGTCGTTGAGAGGCCGAGTCCCCATGCCCCTTTCCGCCCCTGTGTCTACCTGAGGGTCTGTAGGCGGCATCCTGACTGCTGTAGGACTCTACACAGGTAGGTCACCACGGGTTCCGGCAGCTGGCAGTCACTTAGATCCAGGGCGGTCAACGCGGAGCTCTGGCTGAGCGCGCCGATGAGGTAATGAAGCGCCTCCTGGAGGGTGGGCTGCTGCACCCTGGGGGGGACGGCCACCCTCAGAGGCTGCTGCCAACCGCCCCCCTACCCTACCATGTCCCTCCCCCCCCCCCCCCCCCCCCCCGACCAGGCCGGGCCCTCACCTGAGCTTCCGCACCCGGCACTGGGGCCAGGCCAGGCCCTCACTCAGCACACGCAGGCCGGCCTCACTGAGCCCGTTTTGCAGGAGGCCCAGCTCAGTCAGGGCGGGGGCCGCCCGCAGGGCCTCAGAGAGGTCTCGGCAGACAGAGTCAGACAGTTTGCAGCGGCACAGCCTGTGGTCAAGAGCACATGTGTCTGTCTTCAGTCCCCTTGGCCGCTTTACTGTCCCCGCCTCTGCAAACTGCCCGCTCCTCGGGCGGCTGAGGCTCTGTCTGGAGAGGCGCTGGCTCGACAGGAAGTTTCCCCTGTCCTTTGTTACCCACCACACGTGTCCCTGGGGAGCCTTGGCCACATGTGCCTGTGCGTGCTGGACTGCACTCCACTTTTCCTTAGGGCACTATTCTCTACCAGCCGTTGGATGAGCCAGTGCGGATCTTACTGTCAGCGTGTTTAACTGCATGTAGCTGAGCATCGGGTTAAGGTGGCCATGGTTTATTCATGCAGCGGGTCCCTGGCGATGGGGAAGTGGGTGTTGTTTCCACCTTTGTTGCCATTATAAATACTGCTGTGATGAACACCACGCATTCAGTTTAGTGGCAGCATTGATGGGCCAAACGCGCTGATCACCTTCTTGGCTCCCAATGTTTATCTCCAGGTTGCTGGAACGTCATACCAAGCGAGGTGACCGTGTCACCGTGGCCATAGGCTGTGCCCATCTCACTGTGCCCCACCAGCACTAGCTCCTACAATTTCTCTTACCTTCTGCTTACTTGGTGATAAGGTCACACACTCAGTGTTGTGCACCCACTGCTACGTTAACTCTCATACCAACCCTCTGAGGCGGAACCTTCCATTCCATAGAGGAGGAAACGAGTTCAGACAGACTGACTCGCCCAAGGGCTCGGAGGCAGGCAGCCTGGACTTCAGAGCCTGTGCCCTCAACACCTCCCTCCACTGCTTGTAAGAGCCCAGAGGGACTGCCCATCACTTTCCAGTAGCAACTAGTAGCCTTCCTTCGGAAGGAAAATTTATTCTGGTCTTCTTTACCTCCCCACCCCCAGAACACTCAGCAGCACCATGCTTGGCACTCTAACGGGGCCAAACCCTCCTTCCTAGCCCCGGGCCACACCGCCTCCTCGCTCCTCCGCGCTACGTGGGCAGAGCCCATTGGCCCCGGCACAGGACGCCAGAGGCCACAGGCTCTCAGCCTGTCCCCTCTGCCATGTCCAGACAGGGCTACCCCTCTGCCCCTGCCCAGAGTACCCTGCTCTGCATCCCTCCAGGGGGGCCGTGGGGGCCTGGTCACTCACGTCAGGCTGCTCAGACCGCAGTGTTGGTCAGTCATGGCCTCAAAGAGCGAACGCAGTGGAGAGGCCTGGGTTTTTTTCATGGTGGCTTGTGAACTGCCAGGAGAGACAGCAAGGTGAAGCCCACTCGTCCCCTCCCAGTCCCCACCTCTTTCCTGTGGCCCTGAGTGTTAGAGCTGCCTCCGCTCTCCACCTCAAGCTGAGCCAGGACCCCTCCACCCTCTTTGCTCCAAACCCAGAGTGAAACCACTCATCTGTGGCCCCATGCAGCTCCCCGCTGAAGCAGTCTGCCTGAGTCCAGTGGGGGGCATGTCACCCACATCCCACGTGGGTCTGTATTGCGCCTGCAGTGGGCTGCCGCGGCCCGTCAGCATCCTGACATTCATTATTTCAACAGATGCTGAGCTCTGGGTCAAGTGCTGGGTTGGAGTTAAGTACACAGAAGACTTAGCCCTGAAGGAGCTCAGGATCTGGCGAAGGGTAGACATCATGGCATACAGTGGTTAGTGGGGCACGTCTGGGGCCAAAGGGGTCCCAGGCCAGCTGAGGGAGGCTGGGAAAGCATTGAGGATAGGCAGCAGACAGAGTGTTCTGGGTGCACGACACAGCAGGCGCAAAAGCTCAGGGCACAGCCGGCGTGGTGTATTCCATGCTAGGAATGGATGTGGATGGCTGGGGGTTGGCATGGCAGGACAGGCGGGGGAAGATGGACATAAGGAGCCGCCTTGCAAGGGGGTGGGCGTAACCAGCCCCGAAGTCCTGCTCTCCTCTGGGCAGGCTTCCCCTGCTCAGACGGAGACTCGGGTGCACTGGCACACGCGCCTCCCCTGCCCGCGCCCCGCCCCCTCCCCCAGGGCCTGGGAACCGGGACAGTCTTGCCCTGTAGACTCACGAGCTTCCGCCCAGGCTGCCATGCAGTCGTTTCATCAGGTTCTTCTTCTTTTTCTTCTCGTGTGCGGGGGCCAGTCCACAGCTAACCAGCCGCAGGGCCTGCCCCTCGGGGCAGCACCTTATGCAGTAGCTCAGGACCACCACATCCATGCGGCTTAAGCACACCCGCTCCAGCGCCAGCTCAGGGAGGCCACGCAGGGCCTGGCTCACAAAGGCGCCCTCCTGGGTCTCGTACAGGCAGTACAGCAGCTCCAGCACGTAGTTGAGCTCGCCCTCGTCCTCTTCCAGCTCCTCCCTGCCCTCCGGCGCTTCCGTCTCTTGGGTCCCCTCCGGTGCCGCCCTCTGGTGGCCCTGGTCCTGCACCCACCGCAGGACGTCCTGCTTCACGCGCTCTGAAACCACGCAGCCGAAGTGGCGCTCGACGTCGCGCATCCGCTCTGTGTTCAGCAGCCCGAAGAGGAAGCGCGTGGTGAGCGCGAGGTGGCCGCGCAGCTCGGCGTTGCCCCGCAGAAGCGCCCCGACGCCGTCAGCCGGTGCCCGGTCTCCCTTGTCATCCAGCAGGTAGGACAGCGCGGCGAAGAATTCCTGGAAGCTCTGGTCCATGAACTGGTAGGTGACCTCGGTCTCCAGCACGCCCGGCAGCTCTTTCTTGCTGAGAAACAGCCTCTGGATTTTAGAGCCGCGAAGTTGAAGTCTTTCCAGGTCCTTCTCCGCGAACTGCGCCCTGTGCCCGAGGAGGCCTTCGCGGGCCAGGCGGCACAGCTTCCGCAGCTCGCCCTGCACCTGGGGCCCGTCGGCGGCGGGCGCCGAGCTCAGGAAGCTGGCGACGAAGAACAGGTACACGGACGTGGTGGTCTTGGAGGTGCGCGACAGGTCCTGGCCGAGGTCGAGCTGCTGGCGCAGAACCGTGCACACGATCCAGCACACGAAGGGCACGAAGCACAGCGCGAACAGCGTCTCGTTCTCCTTCACCGAGCGGTAGGCCTGCTCCGCCAGCCACTCCTCCCGGAAGAACTTGTGGAAGTACTTCTTCTTGTCTTTGTCGGAGAAGCCGCACACCTCGGCGCACTGCGGCGAGCACAGGCGGCTCTGCAGCCTCCCGGGGGCCGTGGCGCGGGCGGTCACCAGCAGGCGGGCCCCGGGCAGCAGCGTCTTGCCCATCAGCCCGCTCAGCACGCGCGCGCCCTCCGCCTCCTCGAAGGGGTCGGTGCAGGGCGCCGCGTCGGCGGGCGCGGGCGGGGGCAGCTCGTCCGCGCCGTCCAGGATGAAGAGCAGGCGCTCGGCGCGGGCGAGCAGGAGCCGCACGGGGGCGCTGCGACCCGGGCACTGGTCGAGGATCAGGCCGGCCAGGCTGCACGTGCCCGGGCGCTCCAGCAGCTCGCGGCAGGGCAGGAAGAAGGCGAAGTCCACCTGGCCGTGGTACAGCTTGCCCGCCGCCCAGTCGTACAGGATTTTCTTGGCCGCCATGGTCTTGCCGATGCCCGCCGGGCCCTGCAGCAGCACCGTCAGAGGCCGCTGGCCCTCTCCGTCGCGGCCGAACAGGCGGTTGAAGGTGTGCGTGTCGGAGCGCCGCGCGCGCTGCGTCTCCCGCTCGTCCGCGGGCCCCAGCGCCCCGTCCACCGACGCGGCGCCTTCGCGCGCGATGAGCAGTTTGGTGAAGCGCTTGTTGATCTTCACGGAGCGCGCGTTCCTCTCCTTCACCTTGGCATGCTGCTGCAGGACGTGCTCTCTGTACTTCTTCTTGTACTCTGGCGCGGGGGGGGGGGGGGCGTGTCAGCTGACCCTCGCCCACCGCCCCAACCCCCTGGGCTCAGGTCTCAGCCCCCACCCCCGCCAGCCTTGCCACACAACTCTCCCCCGGGACCGGCTGTCGGGAATCTCTGATTGGTGTAAAACACCCTCGTGCTGCAAACCTGGGGGTCACCCCCCACCCCCACCCCCGCCCCCGCCCGCCGACAGCTTGGGTCTTGTGCTTCCCGCCGACAGAGACCTACCGGACACGGAGAGCAGCGAGGAGGAGCTGGGGCCGAGCCCTGGAAGGGAGAGCTGTGGTGAGGCCCTGCCGAATGTGCAGGGGGCTGGGGGGGGGGGTGGTGGTGGGGCGCAGTAGGCAGTTGGGGCTACCCCTCAAGAGCGCCCGGATCCGAGCCCTGGGGCCCCTGGATGTGTGGGTGGCGTGCTCTCGGGCGCGGGGGAGGGGGGCGCGCCGGGACTTTTCTGGGGAAGCGGGAAGGATGGCGGCCGAGGCCCAGACTCTGCCTCCGGCGGGAGCGAACGGAGGCGCGGGGACCCTGGCGACCCTCCGCCCCGCGCTCACACTTCAGCCGGTCCTCCTTGAGCTGCTCCGCCACGTCGCGGATGTCAGCCCTCTTCAGAGTCTTTCGGGTCACGTCCAGCGCAGGCTCCGGCCCGTAGAATTGGATCAGCTCCTCCACGAGGTTCAACGCGTCCGCGCCCTGCAGCCGCCCCCACGGGATGCTGCGGCCATCCTGCGGCGCGTCCCGCAGCTTGTGGCGGAAGCGCTTCAGGTGCTCCTGGCTCAGGTTCTCCAGCGCGCGCTGGAGCAGCTCTCGGGCTGTGGCGGCACGGAACTCCGCGCTGGGCGCGGTCGGGCGGGGTCAGCACATCTGCGGCGACGGTGACCCCGGCCTTGCCCCGCCGCCCCCCACAGCCTCGGCCCGGGGGGCCGGGGCACCCACGACGGGCAAAGGCTCAGATGAGCCCCCATCTCCCCAGCTGACTCCAGGCCAACGTTTGGTGGCACCCAGCCGGGAGAGAAGTTCTTCCCTCCCAGGACCTCGGTCGGGGGTTGGGGGGGGGGGCAGTGTGGGGGGCGGGCGGTGCTCTGCCCCAAGGCTTTGCCCCTGACGGCGCTGCCCCTGGTTGTGATAGAGGTCACTGGGGGCAGGCGCTGGCCACCGCTGACCCAAGCGCTGGGGGACCGCCTTCCCGCCCTGCACCCTCCTTCCTGTGTTCTTCCACACACCCGGCCAGGCCGGCTCAAAAGCCTAAGATGAGGGTGCCTACGAGGGCCTGTGCTCTGCCCTTTCCTCCCTTCTTTCCCTTCCCCTCCTTGGGAGCCTGGGCGGAGAGCCACACTCACCACCCACACCGCCCCCTCTGCGTGCCTGAGTTCCCCATCACACCCATCTCACTGCACCCTTTGGTGGCCCAGGCTGGGCGCCTTGCACCAGGGGCTGAGTCGGAGTCCCTGGTGGGGAACAGACACCAAGGGTGCCTTCTGTGCGAATAGAGTCCCTAGAATCCTGAGCCTGGGAGATACTGGGGGACAGCTGTGGATCAGCTGTGTGAAGCCCCAGGGAGGGGGCAGAATGAGGTGAGGCCCCCACAGGCTGGGGCCAGCCGCTTCCCGTGTGACCACCCTGAAAGCCAGCACTCACCCGGACTGGAAGTCCTCTGGCTGGTCCATGGAGTCTGGCCCTTAGGACTGGCACTGAGGGGCAGGTGTGGGGATCAGAGAGGTTATTTATCTCTCCCTAGGTTGATCAGAGCCGTGTTCTAGGGGAGCTGTCCAGCCCCACCCATGCCCCAGACCCGAGTGGCCTAGCTCAGCCAGCGCCCAGATGTCAGTCCACCAGTCACCAAGCTCCCAGACTCGGGCACTGGACGCACTCCCCCTTTAAGAGTTCTGCGTGCTGACCTTTGATTTTCCTCTAATCCTTGTTTCAGTTGGTGTTCTCTGAGAACCCATAGGGCGTGGCAGTGAGGCACAGCTGTGAGCAGGTACCTGCAGAGTAGGGTGGATGGTGTGAAGAAAGAGGCTGGCTCAGAACTAGGCCTTCAGCTTGGAGGCCTCAAGGTAGGTTAGATTCTGAAGGCAGGAGTGAGGAAGGGCTTCTTAGATAGAAGGGACACTGGGAACGAGGGAGGGACTTGCACAATGTTATCGGAAAGGAAGCTGTCATGGGGGAAAGGGAAGAGTTGTGTGGCTTCCCAAACCTGGCTTGAGCAGGCTGATGGGAAGAGGTTTGGAGGTGAGGAGTGTGTGTGTGTGTGTCTGGGTCTGTCTCTGTGGCCACTTTATACTGTGTTTGAGTGAATGTATCTGTGGTCAGCTGAATAATAGGCCCCAAAGATATCAGGCCGTAACCCCCGGAATCTGTGAAGGTCCCCTCACGTGCCAAAAGCAGCTTTGCAGATTGAACTCGGGGGCTAGAGATGGGAAGATCGTCCTGGGTTACCCAGGTGGGCTGTAAATGTCATCTCAGGTGTCACACGATAGAGGCGGAGGGAGATTTGGCCCAGGAGAAGGCAATGTGACTGTGAACCGAGATGCTGGACTGCTGGCTTGGAAGTTGGAGGAAGACGCCATGAGCCTAGGAGCACCAGGAACAGAGCACTGGAGGCTGGAAATGCGAGGTGAGGACACACCCTCTAGAGCCTCCACAGGGAGTGTGGCTGAACCAACACGGGGAACTCAGCCCAGTGACACTGATTTTGGACTTCTGAACTCTGGAGCTGTGAGAGAATAAATGTGTGTTGTTTTAAGCCACCAACTTTGTAGTATCTTGTTAGAGCAGTCATAGAAAATGAACACAGTATCTCTCTGAGCATTTCTGTGAAACTGTCTGCAAGAACAGGTGTTCTGGAATATTCACTGCCTTCCACCCATTGTTTTTAATTAAAAAAAATTTTTAATGTTTATTTATTTCTGGCGGGGGGTGGGGGGGAGAGAGAGAGAGAGAGAGGCAGAGGGCAAGTGGAGGGGGGTAGAGAGAGAGACAGAAACTGAAACAGGCTCCAGGCTCTGAGCTGTCAGCACAGAGCCTGACGCAGGGCTCGAACACAAGAACCACAAGATCACGACCTGAGTCGAAGTCAGACACGTAACCAACCAAGCCACGCTTTGAAATTTTTTTTTAATGTTTATTTGCCATAAGCCATCCCTGTGTTCAGTCCTGCTTCCACAAGAGCCTTGAGAGCTGCTCCCTGGGGAGAGAGCCCAGAGTCCTGGGAACCTCTATTGCCCTGCCCCCTCCACCAGGAGGGGACCCACAGAGGCGCCCATTTAGCCCTAACTTTTTTTTTTTTTTTTTTGTCTGTTTAAGACAAATAGATCCCACGTCTCCATGAGGAGGGCTCAGGCTTTCAGAGGTATGGATCTGTTTAGCCACACTCACATCTACCCTAGGTAACCCCCTGCCTCTCTTCTACTCCCTGAATCCCCCCTTTGACTGCCCTCCACACCAGGCAGCTGCCTGGACAGGGCGAGGTTGGCAGCAGAGAGGCTGGAGGGGCTGCCGCCAGCACGCGAGGGTGGCACTTTGTGCTTTTAAAGGATGTTTGTGAACATGAATACATCTCACTGTTCCCACAGAGCCAGAGAGGCGGGGCCGGTGTCCAGGCCTTCTGTGTTGAAGCAGCCTCAACCGGGTCCAGCCCAAAGCAGGGACAAGACCCTCACTCCGGACCATGGTGTGGGTAACACCCAGCAAAGCAGAGGAGTGGACTGGGTCTCCTGGGGGTCAGGGTCTGGGAACCTGGGAACAAGCCCTTAGCAGAGTTCGGCCTCAGCTCTGGGAGAGGTTCGGGTGTGCGCGTGTGTGTGTGTGACTGTCGTGAGTTCTGTATGGGGTCCCAACTCCCTTGACCTGCGGGCTCCTGACTTAGCTTCTCAGTGTGCTGGGATTCTGCACAGGCAAAACAGCAGCAGATGTGGGCGTGTCCCGGCCTGTGGACAGACTGCGGGCCCCGCACAGCTCGGTGAGCATTGCAGGGCCCTGGGTTGCAGCCTCACCGGCAAAGACCCCAGTGTGCCCCCCGTGGACGCCTCACTGAGCCCCACTCCAACGCTGAGGCACTGCATACACGTTCCTCCAGGCAGAGAGAGATGTCCCACATCGGCCCATGCTGTGTTTCCCCTAAATGCACATTCATTTTCCCTCTTCACAGTATAATTTCTCAAAAGCAAGTTCTCTACAACTGCACTATCTCCTTTTCATTATTACTTCAGACAGAAAGTGTCACCATCAAGAGCACAATCTCCTAGCCAGACTGTCGGGATCAAATCCTGCTTCCACCATCCCATAGCCGGGTGACCTTGGACACTACGTAACCTCTCTGTGCTTCCGTTTCCTCATCTGTAGAATGGCATGGTAAAGGCACGTCAGTGCTGAGGGCAGAGAGGAGAAAGCTGTAAGGCAGGTGCCTAGCCCATTCTAGGCACTGGCTATCACCACCTCTCAAGTTCTGTGGAAGGCCCCTCACAGTTTTCTGTGTCACCAAGAGCATCCCAATTTCTAAATCCACTCCAGTTCTGACCGTGAACTCTTCCTTGAAAGGCATGCTCTTTTCCTTTTGTCAGAGGAACTGAGGGGGCATGTCAGACAGAGGGAGGGTGTGCATCTGCCATAACCAGCATGGGAAGGGCCCCGAGGCCGCTGATTTGGGGATGTCAAGGTCATCCCCATACCCTAAGATGGACCCTCCGTGAGTGCACTCTGTACCCCATAAACTCTCAGCCGCTGCTGATAACAGCCCTGGAAAAAGCTTTGATGATGGGAGCCGGTATCAGGGAGCCTTGCCACGAACTGAGCCACGGAAGTATGGGGATGAGGAGGGGACATTGGGAGCAGGTGTACGGGTGCAGATGGGGGGTGGAGAAGGCCAAGAGAGAAAGGGAGAAGCAGGTGAGAAAAGGAGATACAGGTGGCAGCGTGGCCAGCAGTGATACTGGACTTGTGTCACCCCAGCTTCAGCTGCTGAGCAGGGCCACTCCCAAGGGCACAAGTTTTGAAATCTTGAACAAGTAATTAAGACTGCATTGTGAAATTCCTCAAAGGTCTCTCGCACAGGGATTTTGCCACCCAGGAAACCTTTGATCATTTCTTCCTCACTCCCACATTTTGTCCTCACGGCAGCTGCGAACGAGGTCTCTCAGGAGTTGCCCACACTGCCCACTCCTTCTTCGGGGCCTCCTGTCCCCTTCGTTCTCCTGCCTTTGAAAAGCCTCGCTCTAGAGCACTGGTGCCCTCAGCAGAATGCTTCCTCCTTCCCTGTTCTCAGCACTCCCCTTCATATCTTGACCTCAGAGAAAGAACCATTTCTGGAGGAATGGGCAAGATGAGGAAAAAATGAACCTATAGCTGACCCCCTCCTCTTGTGCCAACAAATTAGATAACTTGGATGAAATGGACAGATTTTTAGAAAGTCACAAACACACTGACTCAAAAGAAACAATCTGAATAGATCTATAAGAAGTAAAGAGATTGAATTAACAATATAGAAAAATTCCCACGAAGAGAAGGCCAGGCCCAGATGGCATCACTAACGATTCTGTCAAATATTTAAAGCATTACTAACACTCCTTCACAAACCCTAACAAAACATGTAAATGAAAAGAATATCCCTCCCCCCCAATAAATAAAATAAGGAAAAGAGAAGAATACCTCTCAATCCATCCTGTGAGGCCATACTACTCTGATACCAAACCAGGCAAACACATCGCAAGAAAACTAAAAGACCAATATCCCTGATAAATATAGACACAAAAAAACTCCAACAAACTCCTAGCAAATAGAACCATCAATGTATAAAAATAATTATAAACCATGGCCAAGCGGAACTTATCCCAGTAGTGTAAGGTTGTCTTGACATTCCAAAGTCAATTGGTGTAACAGGGGAGTCCTCTGTGTACCCACCCAATAGGAGCTGGCCAGGCAGCCTGGATGGTTCTCACTCCCCTTTTGTCTGATGAGGGTTCTCATTGCAGTGAGTCTGTTCCTTTTATACCCTTGGATGCTGGGGGTTCTGGCGGTGGATGTCCTGTCTCTTAGCCTTCAGAAGGTCTGGTGGCTACGAGCTCAAGACCAAGGAGTCAGCAGGGCTGGTTTCTTCTAAGGCATTTCTCTCAGACTTGTAGGTGGTTGTAGGTGGTAGTCTTCTTCCAGGGTGTTCACATGGTCTCCCATGTGCAAAATCCAATACAGATTTTAATACATCCTCACCTACTGAGGGAAGGAAGATATCCAGCCCCAGCCCTCTCTAGCCTTCCTGTCTCACTCAAAGAAGAATTTTGAAAGAAGGCAGAGGGGAAGAAAACACTCACCTTACCAAAAGAAGAACAAAGGTACGAATTACATCAGATCTCTCTTAGAAATCATGCAAGCAAGAGGAGAGTGGAATGAAATATTTAAATTGTTGAAAGAAAAAAAAAATCCACCTACCTAGAATTCTGTATCCAGTGACATTATATTTCAAAAGTGAGGGAGAAATAAAGACTTTCTCATATAAACAAAAATTGTGGAAATTTGTCACCAGAAGACCAGCCTTGAAAGAAATGTTAATAGAAGTTCTTTAGAGAGAAGAAAAAGGACATGGGTCACAATTCAGCTCTACATAAAGAAATGAAGACGATTAGTGAAGGGACAAATGAAGGCAAAATAAAATATTTTATTTTTCTTATACTTAACTGATGTATCAGTTTATTCAGGATAACAATAGCAATATATTGGATGAATATAGCTCTCGAGTAAGGGAAATGTGTGATGGCAATGCTATAGGGGATGGGGGTGGGTCGGAATTAGGGATACCCTGTTGTAAGATACTTGCACTACTGAAGTGGTATTGTGAAAATATATGAAAGCAGATTTAGATTAATTGTAAAGGTAAATTGCAAAATCTAGGGCCACCACAAAAGCATTTTAAAAGAGTATAATTGATATGCTAAAGGAAGAGAAAAATCAGAATAAAATAAAAATACTCAAAACCTGAGGAGCCAGAAAGAGAGTGGAAGGAAAAAAGAACAAGAAAGAGAGACAAAGGCATCAAAATAGCAGACAGTCACAAATATGGTAAATACGAATTCAACTATATCAATAATCAGTTTAAATGTAAATTACCTAAATGCCTATTAAAAGAGAGACTATCAGAGTAGATAAAAAACATGACCCAACCCTGTGTTGTCCACAAAAAGCCCACATTAAATATAAAGACACAGATAGGTTAAAAGTAAAGGGAAAGAGAAAGACACACCAGGCTAACACTAATCAAAAGAAAACTGGGTGGGTGAAGGTGGCCAAAGGTACAAATTTCCAGTTATGAGATAAACAAGCACTAGGGGTATAATGTACAACATGGTGACTGCCATGAACACTTCTGGATGGCATATATAAAAATGGTGAGAATAAATCCCTAAGAGATCTCATCACAAAGAAAAAGGTTTCTTTTCTTTTCTTTTTTCTTTTCTTTTCTTTTCCTTTTTTCTTTTCTCTTTTCTTTCTTTCCTTTTTTCCCCCTTATTTTGTATGTACGTGAGATGATGGATCTTAACTAAACTTATGTGGTGATCATTTCACAATATATGTAAATCAAATGATTATGCTGTACACCTTAAACATACAGTTTGCAAGTGTGTCAGTTATATCTCAATAAAACTGAGAGAAAACTGGAGTAGTTTTATTAACTTAAGACAAAGCAGATTTTAGGACAAGGAAAATCATCAGAGATAAAGAGGGACATACATAATGATTAAAGGGTTAATTCTCCAAGTAAACATAGCAATCCTTGATGGGTAGGCACCTAACAAGAGTGTCAGATACCTGAGGAAGAAACTAATGAATTTCAGGAGAAATAGATGAATCCAGTTTACATTTGGAAACTTCAACACCCCTCTCTCAGAAATGGACAGACCCACAGTTGGACTCAACACCATCAATCAACTGGATATAGTAGACATCTATTGACTACTTCCACCACCACCAACAGAACACACATTCTCCTCAAGCTCATGTGAAACATTCATCAAGATAGACCACATTCTGGGCCATAAAACATACCTTAACGGAATTAAAATAGCAATCAATAACAGAAAGTTATCCATAAAATCTCCAA
This sequence comes from Prionailurus bengalensis, assembly GCF_016509475.1. Taxonomy (NCBI): domain Eukaryota; kingdom Metazoa; phylum Chordata; class Mammalia; order Carnivora; family Felidae; genus Prionailurus; species Prionailurus bengalensis. Next base: position 115,974,782 of record NC_057346.1, read on the forward strand.
ATATTTGGAAATTAAACAACACACTGCCCAATAACACAGTGGTCAAACAAGAAGTCTTAAGAGAGTGTTTAAAATATTGCTGCCTAAATGAAAATGAAAAAAAAAAACTTATTAAAATTTGCAAGATTCATCTAAATCCATGCTTAGAGGAAAATTTATAGCATTGCATGCATATATTAGAAAAGAAAAATGTTCCAAAATCAATAATATAAGCTGCTACCCTGAGAAAACAGAAAAAGAAAAGCAAATTAGATGCAAGGTAAGCAGAAAAAAAAAAAGAAATAGTAAAAATTAGAGCAGAAATCAATGAAACTGAAAGCAGGAAGTTAGTAGGAAAAAAAATCAAAGAGTGAAAAGCTATTTCTTAGAAAAGGTCAATAAAACTCATAAGCCTCTAGTAAGACTAACCAGGAAGAAAAAGAGAGATAATGTACAAATTATTAATATCAGAAATAAAAAAGGGCCATCACTACAGATCCTATGGACATTAAAAGGATAATAAAGGAATATTATGAACAACTCCATGCTCACAAATTTGCCATTTTAGATAAAATGGATCAATTCCTTGAAAGACACAATATACCAGAACTCACACAAGGAGAAGTAGATAGTATGACTATGTGTGTATCTACTAAAAAAGTTGAATCAGAAATTAATAATGTTCCAAAACAGAAAGTGCAAGGCCCAGATGTGTTCACTGGTGATCTATTAAACATTTAAAGAGGAAATGATAACAGGTCTACAATCTCTTCCAGATAATACAAGCAGAGGGAATACTTCCTAGCTCATACTATGAAGCCAGCATTGTTTTAATACCAAGACCAAAGACATTACAAAAAATATTTTTTTGAACAAATCTCTCATGGACATAGATGCAAAAATCTTCAACTAAATATTATCAAATTTAATTCAACATGTGTAAAATTAATTATACACCACAACCAAGTAAGATTTATCCACATACACAAGGATGATTTAATATTAAAAAATCAATTAGTGTAATCTATTACATCAACAGGCTAAGAAAGAAAAATCACATCATCATGTCACATCATCAAATACGGAAAAAATATCTGATAAAACCCAACACCAATTCATGAGAAAAAGTTTCAGCAAACTAGGAATACAGGGGAACTTCCTCACTTAATAAAAAAAGATCTGCCAAAAACCCTACCACTGATATCATACTTAATGGTAAGAAAGCAGATGCTTTCCCTCTAAGACTGGGAATGAGACAAGGAAACTCTGTTTCACCACTCCTAATCAACCAAGGAGGTCTTAGCTTATGCAATAAGACCACAAAAGAAAATAAGGGTATACAGATTGGGAAGGAAGAAATATACTCTTTTTTCCCCCCCACACATGACATTATTACGTAGAAAATTCCAAAGGTTAAAAAAACTCCTGGACCTAGTAAGCAATTATTGTGAGGTTTCAGGATGCAAGGCTAATATATACGAGTCACTTGCTTTCCTATACACAGGCAATGAACAATTGGAATTTGAAATTAAAACATAACATTTACATTAGTACCAAAAAAGGTAAACTACTTAGGTATAAATCTAACAAAATATGTACAAGATCTGTATGAGTTGAAAGATTATGTGCACACAAAAGCTGCACACAGATGTTTATAGCATCTTTATTCATAATTGCCCAAACTTGGAAGTATTTGTTCTTCAATAGGCTAATGAATAAACAAACACTGGGACATCCACACAATCGAGTGTTAATCAGTGATAAAAAGAAACAAGATATCAAGCCATAAAAAGACATGGGGGAACCTTCAAGGGTATTTCTAAGTGAAAAAAGTCAGTCTGAAAAGGCTACATAGTATGACTTCAACTCTATGACATTCTAGGAAAGGCAAAGCTATGGAGACAGTAAAAAGACCAGTGGTTGCCAGGAGTTGGGGGGAGGGAGGGATGAATAGGAGGGAACAGATTTTTATGGTGCGTGACACTATCGTGGTAGACACATGACATTATGCATTTATCCAAACCCACAGAATCTTCAGCCAAGAGTGAACCATAGGGGCACCTGGGTGGCTCAGTCAGTTAAGCATCCGACTCTTGATTTTGGCTCAGGTCATGATCTCATGTTACAACATGGAGGTGCCTTGAAAACATGTTGCTCAGTGAAAGAATCCAGACACAGAATGACAAGTATTGTATGATTCTACTTGTACGAAGTGTCCAGAACAGGCAAACCCACAGAGATAAGAAGTAGATTAGAGGTGGCCAGGGGTTAGGGGAGACTGGGAGTGACTGCTAATGGGTAAGGGGTTTCTTTTTGGAGCAACAGAATGTTCTAGAATGGACTGTGGTGATGCTTGCACAACTCTATGAATATACTAAAGACCACTGGATTATATACACATTAAATGGGTGGATTTTATGGTATATAAATTATATGTCACTGAAGAAGTTTTAAAAACATTAATTCCAGTTTGCAACCTCATAAGGGGTCTTCTAAGCAGCCTTAGTTTGGTGAGCACATGTGGTGTGGGTGAGCCTGGCTCTGTCTGGACCCCGTCAGCTTGTTGGATCCCAACAAGGCCTGAGCAGTGAGTGGCAGGGCTGCCCCCTCCCACAGCCACCTTAAAAGACCATGTCACCACAAGCCCATGGGAAGTGAGAAACATGAGGGCACGTCCCCTCCCTCCAAGGGGGAGGCCAGGGTTTGTACGTGTCACTGCCACTCACTCTCTGGGCCACTTTCTCGTGGGGCCACACTCAGCTATAGGGGAGTTTGGGCCATGTGCCCCGCCTAAATCTCATGACTGAAGACACTCCATCCTAAGTTTGTTCTCCCAAAAAGTTATGATTCCAACCCACTATTCCCCTCAACCTTGAGTGTAATCCAGGGACCGGTATGGCTCACGCTGGGTGAATTGCCTCCATATCCAGCAGCTGGTCGTGCTGGTGCCGTGTTCCCTTGCTCAGGTGCAGGACGATTTCAGGTCGAGGTACCTCGGGTTATCTAAGTTAGGTTCAATTCTCCAAGAATCCCCTAACAAGACCCACATTCATCTGAATAGCCTCATGATTCAGGGCTCACATCCAGTCCAGAAACAAACCATCAGTTCAGCCTGGAAGCCTCCAAGAAACAGTGTTGTTCCGTGTTTCAGCTTCTCCGGGGGAGCAACACAAGGGTTTATGCCCATCACCGAGCAACCTTTTTCTTGAAGAAACTCTTTGGGTAATTTCTCTCTCTGCCTGAAGTTCTAAGCTCAGGGCAGTAGCTGAAAATTCCCCTCTGGTCCTCTCTCCTCCGCTCTCCTGTCCGAGGCCCCCAGAACCCGTTCTGTCCCGTTCACTTCTGCAGCCCCTCCCTCCCTCCTCTCACTGCCCCCTCCCCTGCATGCTGATACCCACACTCCTTCCCTGCTAGGTCTCTCTGTCCTTGGACTACATTTCTCTTGAGGAGCGGCACAGAAGCCCCAGCATCACCACACCTCCAGACGCCCCTCCCAGTAACCTTTCCGACACAATTGACCTCCTGGAGCCCCAAAGGGAGTCAGATGTGGCAGGCCCTGCCAGCTGCTGGCTCAAGACCCATTCTGCCCTTCTTCCCCACCAACAGAGCCCCACTTTGTGTGGGTGAGTCACAACAGTGTGAATGTGCTTAGTGCCACTGAGCTGGGTGCCTGGAGTCGGTGAAGACGGTACTTTTTATGTTGTGTGTATTTTATCACAGTTTAGTAAGACAAAGAAAGTGAATGTATCTATAATCCGATTAATTATTAGCACATTCTCCCAGATGGGTCAGGAAACATGGTCTCTGTTGATCTGGGAAGGGCTGTTAGCAGGTCCTTGAGAATAGCAATGCTATCTCTCCTTGGCAGAATAGGGCCCATAAAATGTTATCAGGTTTTTCATGCACTGACCCTTACCACCTTCAGAGAGCAGGTGTCTGCCAGGTGCCTGCCCCAGACCCACCCCGTGCCCACAACCCACCCACCCCCCCCATCAGAGCCTGGGCTGGTCAGAACCCTGGAATCCTCCCCAGGCCTAATTAATCATTGCCTTGCTGACAGCTAGTGGGGCGCCTTCCACCAGCCTGGGGCTCCCAACCTTTGGCCACAGCACCCCCCTCGGGGAGGGAAAGGCAGCTTTCTACTCTTGCCTGGCTCCCAGTTTCCTGCTGATCTCTGCTGGTGGAGAGGTCTTGCCCTGGGGCCTTCTGTGGGCAGGGTTTGGTGGAGTGTGGAGGGTTATGGATGGGGTACAGCTTTCTTATGAAAGGTGGCCTGGACCCACAGTTCTAGGGGACAGACCCCACTTCGTTGCCTCACCAGAGGGATGAGAGGGGGTGCCCACATTTGCCAAGAGAACAGGAGGCCTGGCAGAAGCAAAGAGCTGGGTGACCCCTGAAACATAGAGGCAAGAACCCCTTCCTTGAGAGCTTTCATGGCTGCTCAGGCCATGGAGGGGGTAGACACAGGGAAGTTCCTGGGGCTTAGCTGCTGCACGTGGGGAGCCCACCCAAGGCCTAGCTCTTGGCCTCCTCCTATCGCAGACCTGTGAGGGGCCCCTGCCCCCACCTAAGGATTACATGCTGCCTGCGGTGAAGGGCGGATGGCTCACCCTCTCCTCTCCCACGACAAGACCCACGATGTGACTCGCGCAAACACACAGCAGACAGAGGTACAGCACTCCCTGCCTCCTCTGCTCAAATGACACTCCCCAGAGGCCACAGGCCCCTCCCAGCTACCACCCCCTGCCAGGAGGGTCTGGCTCTCCCAAGTCAGGGTCAGAATCTCAGGGAAAGGGGACATGTGCAGTTTGAAGAAGCTATGTCAACATTTCACCATGCTATTCATAACAGGGGAAAACCACCCATCTGGCAAACCCCAGAAAGTGAAGCTTGACATAACACTTGTGGCTTGTGGGGGCGAATGGTAGGGTCCTAGCTCCCCAGGAGCTGTCACTGCTCCCAGTTGACACCTGCCATGCATGACAGGGGCATGACAGGGGCATGTCTTCTCCTCAGGAGCTTGGTGGAGGTGGGGGACAGTCCCCAGAAGCCCTCCCCGAACCCTCAGCAGCCACCCTATAGCACAGCTGGGCCTGTCTGCTGTCCCACACCCACCTCCTTGCTTCTCTCTTCTCCCAAATAGCCCAGCTCTGAACTTGCGCATCACAGCACATCACCTGCCACCCTATTTCCAGGGTCCACTAATCTCAGGCCCTTCTCCTTTGCTTCTTTGACGTTTTAACTGCTGGATCACTGTCTTCTCAAATTCACTCCTGTGTAGCTTTTGTTTCAAAGTCAATGCACACCATCTATCTTTCCAGTGCCTTTTCCTCCACCATTTGACCTCTCTTCCCACGGTCCCATCTTTGGCCCTCAGCCCTCAGGTCCCTGGTAACCTTCAGACGGAACCCACAGCTGCTCCCACAGTCCCTCCCCCACCCCCCACCCCTCACAATGCACCCCTCACCCCCCCCCCACCTTTTCACAACCCTCACAATACCCCCTATCACCACGGCCCTCACACTGCCCTCCCCCCATCCCCAGGTGGCTCCTCCCAGCCCTGTCCCCACTGCCAGTTCACTCCCCACGGACTACTTCACCTACCAGGACCTCCGTGCCATGAATCCTATGCCACTGGCCCTTGCCCCTCGTGTTCCCCGCCCCCCACGCTCACACCCCACGACAGTCCTGGACCTCTTCTCCCATGGTTCTCATTCGGCAAAACTGTAACTGACCCCACGTCTGGCCAGTGCCACTGAGCACTGAGCAATTATTGAAAAGTAATCTAGTTTAAAGCTCTGATAGACCCACTCACTGTAGTGACCAGGAGCCTTGAGGGCCACAAAGCTCACTGGCCCCTGGCTCCTCACCTGTGCTGACCCTGTGCACCTGCGACCCTCACCCGCTGCGGTGGTCACATCCCCACCTGCCCCAGGGCTGGGCTCCCGCAGCCTTTCTGACCCCCTTGCTCTTCTGGGCCACCCACTAGCAGGCAGATGCTCTGCTGATTCGCTCCTCCCCCTGCTGTAAACACCCCCCGCACCCCACCTGCACCCCAGTCTCTAGGCGGAGCTTCTGTGTACCTCCCGGCCACCTCCCCAGGCTCACCCCCCTCCCGCTTTGTGCCCTCTCCCCTGGCTGCCCCTCCCCACTTTCACTCCTCAGACCCCCACTCAGACTCGTGCCTTTAAACCACCTCCCCCCCCCCCCCGTGAGTTTCCGCCCAAACTCCACCCTCTCTCCTAAACTTCAACCTCAGCCCACCCCCGCGTCCCGCAATTTCAGTCGTGTCCCAAAGCGAATTCTGAGTCTTCCTCCCAAAGTGTGCTTCACCTGTAACCCTAGCCATCTCAGATGTTCTGGTCGCTGGGCCAGAGCCCCGGCTTCGCCCTGGACCCCTCTCAGTGTCCAACCCATCGTGACGTTCTGTCGGTTCCAGGACCACCCCCCCCCCCCGCCCGACCCCCACGCTGCCCTTCCTAACTCCAGCGGCCTGTTTGCCGGAGCCCCCGCACACCAGCCACAGTGGGCTCGTGAAAGCCCACGTGAGGTCACACCCTTCGGCGTGGTCCCCCACGTGCCCCAGAATGGAATCTACGGGCGCCTCCGCGGACCTGCGCGCTGCAGTCCCACCCGAGCGGGCCTCTCAGACGGGTACGCGCCCTCGCCTCTCCCCCCCCGCTTCCTTCCGCCTTTGGGACGGTTCGCCCCGCGTTGGGACGGTCCGTCCCGCGCACGCGTGCTGAGCGTTTGGCACGGGGCCCGACACGCAGTAGGCGCGCACGCCGCGTGTCCGAGCGCGGGAGCGCGCACGCCGTGGCTTCTAGCGGGCGGAAGCCGCGGGGGGGGTGGGGGGAGGGCTGTGGTCTACCGAGTTGGCGGCTGTCGCTTTCGCTTTCGCGGCTCGTCCGCGTGTGTCTGTGACCTGCAGCTCGGTCCTTCTCAGAGCTGATTAGTCCTCCATTGCTGGTTGTGACTTGCTGGTATTTTCCCGAGAATTTTCGTGTCTGTGTTCATGGGAGAGGTTTGCCTGTGCTTTTTAAGTTTTAAATCAATGTCCTTGTCGAGTTTGATGAACAAGGATGTGTTTGCTTCACTAAAAAAAAAAAATGGTTTTTGCATTCCCTGGGAAAGTTTGTGCAAGGTTAGTACTATTTCTTTCCCAGAAGTTTGGCAAAATTCACCAGTGAATTGGACTGGGGCTTGAGTTTTCCTTGCGCGAAGGTTTAGGTAGAATTCACTGGTGAAGCCATTGGAACCTTAAAATTGTTCTTATTTTTCTTCTGTTGGTATGTTTCCTCGCTACTCACTGTGTTGAGAATTTTTATCTCAAGTGGGTGTTAAATTTTGTCAAGTGCTTTTTCTGCATTTGTTGAGATAATCATGTAACTTTTATCTTTCATTTTGTTAAAGTGGTGTACCATACTGCTTATTTTGGATGGTGAACCACCATGGCAGCCCTGGAATAAATAAATCCCACTTGGTCGTGGTGTGTGGCCCTTTTAATGTATTGTTGACTTTGGTTTGCTAATATTTTCTTGGCATTTATGTTTTGAAGGATTTAGGCTTCTGTGTTCATCATTTTTCATTATGGAAATTGATTATTTGTGTCTTCTTTTGTCTTGAATAGTTATACCTGAATTGTTTTTGGCTTTGTTAACCCTCTCTTGTCCATTTATTTTTTTAGTCTTATATATTTCTTTATCCCTTTTACTTTCTTGGAGCTTAATTTGCTATTTTTCCACCTAAATTGTTGAGAGGAATTCTTAGATCATTGGTTTTCAGTTTTTCTCCTTTTCTTTTTTTATTTAAAAGTTTTTTTTTAATGTTTACTTATTTTAGAGACAGTGAGACAGAGCACAAGTGGGGGAGGGGCAGAGAGAGCCGGAGACAGAACTGGAAGCCGGCTGCAGGCTCTGAATTTTCAGCACAGAGCCTGACGTGGGGCTCGAACCCACGAACCATGAGATCGTGACCTGAGCTGAAGTTGGACACTCAACCAGCTGAGCCACCCAGGCGCCCCAGTTTTTCTCCCTTTCTAATGTATATATTTAAAACCATAAATTTCCTTCAAGGCATGAGTTAGCTACATCTCACAAGTTTTCATATACTCTATTTTCATTATATTTTATTTTTCATTATTTTTTATTTATTTTTTTTTTTATTTATTTTTTTCAACGTTTACTTATTTTTGGGACAGAGAGAGACAGAGCATGAACGGGGGAGGGGCAGAGAGACAGGGAGACACAGAATCGGAAACAGGCTCCAGGCTCTGAGCCATCAGCCCAGAGCCTGACGCGGGGCTCGAACTCCCGGACCGCGAGATCGTGACCTGGCTGAAGTCGGACGCTTAACCGACTGCGCCACCCGGGCGCCCCCATTATTTTTTATTTTTAAATGTGTTTTTCATATATCCTTTTTCTTTTCTTTATGTTCACTTTTTTATTTTTGACAGAGAGAGAGACAGAGCATGAGTGTGGGAGGGGCAGAGAGAGAGAGAGGGAGACCCAGAATTCAAAGCAGGCTCCAGGCTCCAAGCTGTCAGCACAGAGCCCGACGCAGGACTCGAACTCACGGACCGTGAGATCATGACCTGAGCTAAAGTCGGAGGCTTAACTAACTGAGCCACCAAGGTGTCCCTCTTTTCCCCTCCCCTCCCCTCCCCTCCCTTTTCCCTTTTCCGTCTTCCCTTTTCCCTTTTCCCTTTCCTTTCAACCATTTAAAAATGTAAATAAACATTCTTTACTCACAGGAGATACCAGAATAAGATGTGGGCTGAGTTTTCTCAGGCCGTACATTGTTTGTCAGCCCTTGAGATGGCATGCAGTTTATGGCGCCCAGCTGGGCTCCTTTCCTCAGTGCGTGAGACTCGTCCATGCGGTAATGCGGCTTGGTAGTTTGTTCCTTTTCTGTTGCTGAGTAGTATCCCATTGTGATGTGATATGGTGTATGCTTTTTAACTTGCTTTGTTCATTTAATAACCAATGTGTTTTGGACATCTTTCCATGCTGGTGTATGTAAATATAGTTCATTCTTTTCACTGTCATCATTGTAGAGATGACCACAAGTTATCTAACCAGTGCCCTGCTAATGAAAACTGGATTATTCCCATCTTCCCCTACTATGACATTGCTCTACGAAACAACCCGATGCATGAAAATGTGTACAGTCAGGTCAAGAGCTTATTCATGTCACTTCCACTCAGAATCCTGTGGCCAACCCTAACAGCAGGAAGGGGTGGGAAATGTGCCGGGAGCCGATCCATCCAGCCTTCCTGATGGCACAGCCCGGGCAGCCGGCAGAAGGGCAACGCACAGCGACCCTCCGAATGGGAAGCTACTGGTATCCCTCCTCTTACTCATCATGGCCATCCCCATGGTCCAATTGGCACTGATGATTCAAAAGAAACCCGTGGGGGCAAACTCGGGGATATTTTCTGGGGATGACCCCCAGGACAAAAAAGAAACCTTATATCCAGCCGGTGCCACCCCCGCCTGCCCGTCCCCTACCCAAAGGAAGGATAGCCCCATATGTTTCCCAGCCAGGGAGGGGGGCAAACGGGTTCGAAAGCCCCACTCCGGCAACAAAGCAATGTCTCTATGGCTACGAGTTGCTCCAACCCCTAGGCCCACTTGGCCCCCAGGAGGCATTCCAGATGGTAACTGGACCCGGTGGGTTAAGGTACAGAATGGTTCATTAGTTCCCAGGTATACGTTGTCTCTCTGGGAGCGCATAAGGCGTGGGTTCCCAGCCCTCTTGGCTCCCTCCAGGCACCCCAGACCAAAGCGAATACTTTTGTTCCTTCTACCGCAAACAGTTCAAAGGAACAATTAAGAAGTCATGTCCCTGTAAACGTTCCACTCGTTCCACTCGAGGTGCTGAGAGCTAGATGACCTTTCACGAAAATAGCAAAGCAAATGCTTTATAGACTATAAATAAACGTAGATACATAATGAAAATAATATGAAGAAATTACTCGATAAGCAAAGGCCAGGAGGGAACGTTACAAGAAAATAACCATGAGGTTCCTTGATGGGCGATTACACAAAGGAACGTTTTTAGAATTAGATAAAGCCGAGAAGCGTAGGTGACGCACGCTACAAGGAAATCGCTAACAAATATAATGCCAGGCTTGCCACAGTAAAGCGGCCAGTCGGACACACTGCTGTCGTGTCCATTTGTTATTCTCGCCGATGCCGTTCATCCTTCGGGAACCCCTGGACCTGCTGGGGCTGGACTCCGGCAGAAATGCAGTCCAGCCGCGTACCCAGGAAGGCAGTTTGCTACGTTACTCATTAGAATTTTCTGTTGAGTTGGCTTTCTATTGCTATATACTTTGGGGATATACATCTGTCTCCCATGCACCCCTCTGAGGAACTACTTTTCCAGCTAGAGCACCATGCTGTTTGCAGTTTCTTTGCCTTTATTCTTACAGACTCTACTGGGGTCAGTGCCTTTTCCACACTCCCTTCAGTGAGATTGTTTCATATATGTAGAATATGATTAGATTCTTCTGTCACATACTGCATTCCGTCCTGGGAGTCCCTGACATCCTAATGATACTTTAAAATTTGCGTACGTTAGGGGCACCTGGGTGGCTCAGTTAGTTAAGCATCCGACTCTTAATCTCTGCTCAGGTCATGATCTCATGGTTCGTGAGTTTGAGCCCTGTGTCAGGCTCTGCACTGACCTGCGTAGAATTCTCTCTCCCTCTCTCTCTGCCTCTACCCTACTCATGCTCTCTCCCTGAAAATAAATAAATAAATAAGCTTAAAAAAATAAAATTTGCATACATTAATGTTCACTCTGTACTGTGAAGTTCTGTGAATTTTGACAAGTACATGTCATGTGTCCACTGACTGCCCAGGTCTTGGTTTCCAGTGCTAGTCAACCAATAAAAGGGATCAGGGCTCTCGGCTTATTTCAGGACTGGGGCAGAAAGTATGCAAGATGAGCCTGGAGCATTTTATCATGCGAGCAAGTAAGGAAGTATCCAGAACAAACAAATTGAAAAAAAACGAGCAAGCGCCATACTGATAAGGCTATGTATGCTAAAAGGACACAGGAGCCAAAAGAAGGAACTCTCAATGCCAAACCTGGAAAAATTTGAGCAACATAATAAAGTAGTATTGATTATAATCCAACACATAAAACAAAGCCCATGAGTTCATACTGATATAAATAACCGAATAAACAATAACAAGTGAATAAAAATAAAAAGTAATAATAAGTGGGAGACAATATCCCAGGCAAAAGAATTTAAAATAACTTCTGCAGATACTCCACCCTCAGGAGGTGGCGCTCTTTACGTGCAGGCTGTGCAGAGGGACCTCCTTCCAAAGAAAGCACAGGATGGGAGGGGGACACTGAGCAAACCGCGGTAGAGAAACCGACAAGCACACTGCAGCCCAGCACTCCGGGTCAGCATCACGGTGGCAAGTCAGGTGGATCTTGTGTACCTCTGACATGATGTGATGAAAATGGAACTTTGCCTCTGTGGTCATCCTCCCAGACCCCGTAGCCCCAGCCTAACCACGAGGAAAACAGACAAATTCCAATACTGGGGCATCCTACAATATGCCTGACCAGTCCTCCAATCTGTCAAGGTCATCAAAAACAAAGAAAGTCTGAGAAGATGTCACAGCCCCGAGGGGCCACAGGAGACATGACGACTGAATGTCATGGGGGTCCTGGGTAGGGTCCAGGGTGAAGTCCTGGAACAGGAAAAGGACATTAGAGGGAAACTGAGTAGATCTGAATAAAGTGTGGACTTTACTTAGTTTCTGATGATGCACCAATCGTGTCAGGGTTCTCCAGGGAAACAGAATTAACAGGGTATAGATGGTTATAGATATAGATTTATTATAAAGAACCGGCTCACATGATTGTGGAAACAGAATCCCCAAGATCTGTAGCCGACAAGCGGGAGACCCAGGAGACCTGGTGGTGAAGTTCCATTCTGAAAGCGGCAGGCTTGTAACCCTAAGAGAGCTGATGTTTCAGTTTGTATCTGAAGGCAAGAAAAGACCCATGTCCCAGATCAAACAGTCAGGCAGGAGGAGGGAAGGGACAGCATTAATAAGAAACCCACAGGGGGCCCTGGGTGGCTCAGTCGGTGAAGTGTTCTGGGCTCTGTGCTGACAGCTCAGAGCCTGGAGCCTGCTTTGTATTCTGTGTCTCCCTCTCTCTTGGCTTCCGCTGCTCACCTGCTCGCGCGCTCTCTCTCTGTCTCTCAAAAAAGAAAACAAAACAAACAAACCGGCACAAACAGCAAAACAAGGCTTCAACTGATTGGATGAGGCCCACCCACACTGGGAAGAGTTATCTTCATTCAGTCCACTGATTCACATGTCAATCTCATCTAGAAACACCCTCAGAGACACATTTGGAAAAACCTTTGATTGAATGTCTGGTCACTGTACTGCTCATTCAAGTTGAGACATAAAAGTAACCATCATGTAAGATGTTAATAATAGGGGGACTTGGATGTGGGTTATATGGGAACTCTGTACTATCTTCAGAATTTTTCTGTAAATCTAAAACTGTTCTTAAAAAATTACTTTTAAAACGCCAGAACAATTTGAGGGGTTCCTGGGTGGCTCAGCCAGGTAAGCATCTGACTCTTGATTTCGGCCCAGGTCATGATCTCACGGTTCTTGAGTTTGAGCCCCACTTGGGCTCTGTGCTGACAGTGTGGAGCCTGCTTGGGACTCAATCTCTCTCTCTCTCTCTCTCTCTCTGCCTCTCATCCACTTGTTCTCTCTTTCTCAAAAGTAAATAAATATTTTAAAAAAATAAATAAAATGCCAGAAAATTTTGAAATGAGAGATTCTCTTGCTGACCTTGAAGTAGCAAACAGGATGTTGTGAAGTACTTACAGAGGGAGTCATGTGGCAAGGATCTGAGGGAGGCCTCTAGGCGGTGAGGACAGTCTCCGGCCGGCAGCCGGCCAGCAGTCAGGACCTCAGCCCTACCCCGGCAAGGATCTGGATGCTGCCAACAAGCGGTGACCCCGGCGGAGGACCCTGGGCCTCAGACGGGAATTGTGGCCCTGTGACCCCTTGATGTCAGCTGGTGAGACCTGCACGAAGGACCAGCAACCCACACCTGGACAGCTGGCCCCGCAAACACGGAGACAGTGAGCGCCCTGTCCTGAGCTGCCAGGTTGGTGACGATTCGTTACACGGCAAGAGAAACTTACATGTCAGGGAACGATGGTATGAAATGTTCCTGCTGTTATCATCAATGACGTGTCTGGGCTGCATTAGGCATCGCTTAATATGGTGTGCATTAGAGAAAAGAAAGTGTAATAAAGTTTTATTTTCGCTGCCAAAGGTGAAAGGACAAAACACCTAAAGGGCTTCTCTTCTGGCACAGTTTTGCCCACTGTGTTAGTCAGGGTTCTACCTGAGAATCAGGACCAACAGGGTTTGTGTGTGTGTAGGGGGAGAGATGGGGTGGGGAGGATTTACTTTAAGAAATTGGCTCCTGTGATTGTGGAGACTTGGTAAGTCCAAACGGTGCAGGTGGGCTGGCAGTTTGAGTCCAAAGGCCATCTGCTGGCAGTTCCTTCTTGCTTGGGAAGGTCAGTTTTTGTTGTTATGGCCTTAAGTTGATTGGATGAGGCCCACCCACACCACGGAGAGTAATCTGCTTTACGTAAAGTCCACCCATTTAAATGTTAATCTCGCCCAAAAATCACCTTCACGGGGACATCCGGAATAATGTTGGACCAGGTATCTGGGCGTCATGGCCCACTTGAGCTGACACATAAAATGAGCGATCACACCAAGGACTGTGGGGGTGTGAGCTGCTGACTGCTGAGCACCAGTGTCTCTGTGCGTGTATCCCGCATTGGGTGGGCCTGAGAGCTGAGCTTCCGGGGAGTGAGTGCAAGAGTGGGATGTAGGAAGAGGCAGCTGCCCCCCCCCCCCCCCCCCCCCGGCAAGATTCTCTACCCCTGAACTACAAGTTTTCAGCAAATCCTGCTCTACTTAGTGGAAGTGTGTTTTTGTAGATAAAAGGAAAGGGCTGAGTTTTGCAGCCTGGGTGAGATTTATTTTAAAAAGTCTTTAATGTTTGTTTATTTTTGAGAGACAGAGCATGAGCAGGGGAGGGGCAGAGAGAGAGGGAGACACAGAATCTGAAGCAGGCTCCAGGCTCCGAGCTGTCAGCACAGAGCCCGACGCGGGGCTGGAACTCACAGACTGTGAGATCATGACCTGAGCCAAAGTCGAATGGTTATCCCACTGAGCCCTCTCAGGCGGCGGGGTGTACATTTAGTTTCGAATGAATAGCATGAAGCGTCCAGTTTTTATATAACATAAAATGGTTCTCAAACTTGTCTGTGCATCAGAATTTCCTGGGAAGATTATTGTAACAGGCCACTGGGACCATCACAGAATTTTTTTTTTTTTATGTTTATTTTTGAAAGAGACACAGAGAGAGAGAGAGCAAGTGGGGGAGAGGCAGAGAGAGAGGGGGGGACACTGAATCGGAAGCGGGCTCCAGGCTCTGAGCTGTCAGCACAGAGCCTGACAGGGGGCCTGAACCCATGAATCGTGAGATCGTGACCTGAGCCGAAGTCGGACGCTCAACCAACTGAGCCACCCAGGTGCCCCTAGAATTTCTAACAAGTTCCCAGGTGATGCTGCTGCTGCTGGTCCAGGGACCTTACTTTGAGAACCACTGTTTTATGTGATGAAATAGATTTCCAATGCAAGAAAAACAATATGCAAATGTTTGCGTGCATGTGCATTTTTTTTCTGGGTCCCTGAGGCTAAGAACCTTTGTCTCGCTGTCAGTGCCTCTCTGGTTTCTCCAGCAGCTGCTGTGGTTCCGAGTATGGACACAGGGTGGTGCCATGCGCCCACAGTGTCTACCCCAGACCTTGCAGGTGGCCTGGCAGCTTTGAGAGGGAGGGTGTGCACGGGTGTCCCCGGGGCAGCAGGGACAGGTGGAGGGCAGAGATAGGTACATGCTGGATGTGGCTGGATGAAGGACACGAGGCTGAGGATTCGGGAGACAGAGGTACTTCTGTGTTGCCTTCGGGAGCTCTTCCTGATGCTACTTCTGTCCAGGACAGGCCAGGGACAGGCCTGGCTTGTCCCGAACCCTGGGCCCGCTCCCTCTTCAAGCCATGGTTTCTCCTGCTGTTACAGGGGATTCATCCAACCCTCCAGCCCTCAGAGCCTTTTACTTTGTTGTTCAATACGACCCCCAACTTGGCCACCACGCCCTTCTCCACGGGTTGTCTCATTTCCTTCCAGGTGGAAGAAGGCAGCCCAGGACACAGGGCAGTGCTCTGCAGAAGCACTGTGGCCACAGAGCAATGAAGGTAGAGGCCATGCCAGGCTCCCCACCTCTGGTAGCATCTGTGTGGGGTCGGGGCGGCAGGGATCTGTGCAGGGTTTGTTTTGAACAGGTGGTTCTTGGGACTAAAAACCCAGTAAGGTTGAGGCCTGAAGCCCACCACTGCAGGTGGCGGAATCCCCGGAAGCTGTGTGAACACAGAAGCGAGGGAGGCAGGTTTGTGCTCCGGAAGGCTGGGAAGGTTAGGCATGGAGGGTATGGATGGAAAGGAGCTGAAGGCGAAAGCTGGCGTAGCATAAAAGTTTGAGGACATCTCTCTCCCTTGGAGGGCAGCCCCAGCTCCCCTGTCCCAGCCCTCACCAGGGCCTTTCTCATCTGGTGCTGGGCTGCCGTCCTGCAGCACAGTAGCACACGCCCCACCCCCCCACCCCCCCACCCCCGCCCTTACACCCCTGCCTCCTGAGCTGGGAAGGACGGAGAAGGCCTTCCTTACAACCACGCCTGGATGGTTGGGGACAGCAGGTCTTTTCTGTGAAAAAAGAAACACCGTAGGCTGGATGATTGATCATCTGACCCGCAGCCTTATTCCTGACTGGACCTATAATTAAAGGTTTAGGTGGAAGGGATTACTCTAGAGGAGGGGCAGAGCCCCCCACGGCCTAAGGCTGACATCGGGACCCAGCTGCTGGAGATAACATTCAGGACACACGCCCGCCTCCGGCTTCCAGGGACTTGGCTCCTCACTGGAAACCAAGGCACAGGGAGACAGTGGGAGGCGGGGTGGGGCGCCCAGAAAAGAGCCCCACAGTTGGAACGAGGGTGGTTTCCAGGGAAGGACAAAAGCGAAACTAGGATCCTCATGCGATGTATTCGGATCATCAACCCACCGCTTGTAGACAAGCGGATTGGGGTGTCATCATACCTGGTGAGGACGGTGACCGCAGCCGAGTCTGGGGGCTGAGGGACCGATGTGGTCAGATGGCCTGCTGCTTCTCGGCGACTGGCCTGTGCCCACACTGATCAGGTCTGGGCTGTGACCTTTACTGCCGTCCACAGTAATCAAGGTCCTGCTGACAGTAGAGTAAAGCCCTGCAGTTTCCTCTCTCAATCCAAGCTGATGCCGGCTGTGACATGAGAACTACACCTGTCCTCCCGACCCCATCCATCCAGGCCCCGCTCCCATCCCTCCTTTCCACACCCCAACCTATCCTTCCAACATTGACTGGAAATCTGCCAGGCCCCAACAGTTCTGTGATGAGCCCAACAATAGTCCTTGCCCTTATCGGGCTTGTATTCCAGCTACATAAGCAGACCACCAACCAATAAGATGTGTCTGAGGAGAGGTCGTTTGAACAGGGCCTGACTAATTTGGAAACATGAGGCTGAGGCACCAGTGTGGGTGGGAGTGAGGTGTGGCTGGGACCAGGCAGGCAGTGGTCAGACCCTTTAGGCCTTGGAGGCCATGAGAAGGAAGTGGGTAGAGTCTCTGGGGGGGGGGGGGGCTGCGCTGAGCAGTGACAGTGGCAGGCCCTGGTTGTTCCTGAAGGGCTGTCCTGGCCACTGTGTGGGACAGTCTCAGAGGACACATTCAAGGTTGTACGGGGGGAGGGTGGGGTGTGGTGATGTTGGTGACCTGGTGGAAGCGTGAGCACCCGAGGGAAACAAGGGTGGTGCTCAGACATTTGGGCTGAGCAGCTGGGAAGGGACAGGGTGGGGCACTCACTGTAGAGCCTCAGGAACCCCACCAAAGAGGGGGTAAGGGTTGGCGTCGGTACATCCTAAATATCGTGACTGATAAGCCGCCGGGGTACAAGGCCAGATGAGGCGTGAAGGTGGGTGAAGAGACAGTGAAAGTCCTGGGGCTGTCAGGGGTCACGCAAGATCCGGACAAGGCGGAAGGAAGAGCAGAGGCTCAGCATCCAGCAACCTAGGAGAGAAGGGCTGGAGAGGCCGCTGGGGACTTGACCTTGGCATGTGACCCCCTGGGGCTCAGGGCCACGGCACTCCTGGGCAACGGGAAGTGGGGTTGAGCAGCGGGTCGTATCTGGTCACTTCTGTTCTCTCGGAATCAGCAGCAGGGTCTCCAGTGAGGCGGAAGGGTTTGTACAGAGAGGAGGTGTGAAACAATCTCTCAGTAGAACAGATTTGCCAGGAGATGTTTGCTGTGGGAAGAAACGAGTGACCCATTCTCTGTAGAAGGGAAGAGAGGCAGGGAGGCTCTGAGCTCACACAGGGCTTGTGGGTGGGTTACAGGCCCACTACCCCAGGGTTGGTGGGCAGCGCGGACCCAGGACATTTGGCCCTGGGAGCCTTTACCTGCATGTGGGCCAGGAGGCAAGGGCCTGAGTGTTGCCCACCCCCCACCCCCACGCCACCTCCCTGTCCCCGAACTGGCGTGCACAAAGTATCTGCTGATCTACCGTGTGCCACGACTAGTGCAACGATGGTGCAATGGTGACTGTCTAGTCTCGGGACAAAGCTGTCAGCATTAGTGACAACGCCACTGAAATCAGCAGCCAGGCTGCTCTGACCCACCAGTGCCGCGCGCAGGTGGAGTGGGGCTGCATCGGTCACGGACGAGGAGGCTGGGCAGCTCCGCCGGGAACTCCCAAGTTAAGAGAACTTAAAAATAGCTCTATGCACCGTCCTGCCAGCTGACACCCCAGATATTTAAGGCTCACTCTGAAATGATGTCACTTTTCCATTCTTGCGCTCCCAAATTCCCTGACTTCCCTGGCCCTGCTTCTCCGAGCGCCTTTCTCAGAGGAATGAAGGCCTTCTCCAGGTGATGTCTGCCTGCGCTACACAGGGCCCGAAGACCTCGGGGGCCACGGCAGGGGCAGTGCTGGCAGCTGCCGGTCTGCGCGCTGGCTCTCCCCACTTCTGAGCGGGCGTGCTTTCTGCCAAAGCACCACGACGGGAGGGGACAGCTGCAGTGCTCCCTGCCCCCTCCCCCGGAGCTATAAAAAGCCCCAACACCCAAGTGAGCAGAGGACACGCCGAGCAGAAGTGCAGAACTTTGCTGGGCACGAGGAGCTCGGCTCAACGGCCATGCTGAGGTTAGCCTCCGCCAGCAGGCTGCTGCCAGCCCCCCGGAGCGGCTGGGTGCTTCCCAAGGCACACGTCTCCGCCAAGCCAGCCAGAACACCCACTTCTCCCATGGTAAGAACCTCCAGGGCAGCAGGGGGGCTGACCCGAGCAGGTGGAGTGGGCAGTCCTGCGCTGTTGTGAAAATGAGATAGGTTTGGGGGCAGGGCACAGAAGGCCAGGCTGGTAAAGGAGAGGGGGAATGTCCTCTCAGGGGTGCAGCTTCTGGAGGTAATCCTGGTGCTAGAACTCAGTCCGTGTCTGGGACAGTGTCCCCACTCCAGGAAGGGTCCTTGCGGTCACTACCTGAAGGCCAGGCTCCCAAAGCAGTCGGCGGAGTTAGTTAGGGGAGGGTTTGTTCTCAGGCCCCGACTCGCCTCCTGTCAAATGAGGGGTGCTAACCGCTGAGCTTGAAGGGCGCTCAGTGTCTACTCTGGCTTCACCACTACTGAAGGGGAAGAGTGGGCTGCCTGGAGGGTCAGGAAGCACAAGGGGAAACATGCACCCCAGTCACCCTGGGGCTGCAGGAGAGCAGACAACGACCTGTTTTCAGCGTCAATAAACCAAGGTCTAGAAGGTCATCTGCCCAAGGTCAGACCGTGGGTGTAGCCTAAGGGCCCAGCTCTGGGCTAGCGTCGCTGAGGCTGCTGGGAGTGAAGCGAAGAGGAAGAGTCCAGCCCGGCATCTGACTCTGTTTTAGGAACAGGGAGTGATGACTGGACCCAGGCTCTCCTTCCGGAGGAAACCAAGTGAAGGGGACCTATGGTTCTCCAGAACCTGGCTCCAGGTGTCCGTGCACACACCTGCACACAGAGCGGAAGGGGTCCCCTCTCCTCCATCCAGGCTTCTGAGCAGGACCACCATTTAGGGAAAAGGGCCCTGCAGTTGTTTACACAATCCGAACCTCTTCCATCCTGCACAGCACCGGACATGCTCTTGTCTCCTGGTAACTGGAAGTGAGGGTGCTTGTCACGCAAGGTCAGAAGGAGTTCAAGGTCGAGGGACACATGGCCTGGCCAGGGAGGCTCTTGGTGGGGGGGAAGGGGGCTAAGATGAGAGGTCCCGCTCCAGAGACTGGAGCCCAGGGCTGCTAGCCTGGTCTCCGCAGCAGCTGTCCAAACTGATGACTACGGTGGTCACTGCTGGCACCCGGCAGGCTTTTTCCATCTGACGCACAGGAAGTCTGGGGCTGGGCCAAGGGTCCCACCGGAGCAGAGGGGGTGGGGCAGGATGCCTGTAACTCTGGACCTGCTGCTCTGGTTAGGACCCGGGCACAGAGGGGCAGGTAATGGCCTTCCTCGATGCCCTGGGAACGACCCTGGTAACGGCCCAGTGCACTCACCCGTGCTTCCCTCACCCAGGAGCAAGCCATCGGGCTCTCGGTGATGTTCCTCAGCTTCCTGATTCCTGCAGGCTGGGTCTTACACCACCTGGAGAGCTACAAGAGAAGCTCGGCAGCATGAAGGCTCTGTGGTTCCAGCTCCAGGCACAGGATGATAGATCGCATTAAACCCTTCCCTTCACCTAGTGGCCACTGGTGATTCTTCTTTGTGAACGAGCACCCCCGCCCCCCGCACACTCAGCACGGGGCTGAGGGCTGGCTGGGTGGGCATCCAGCCCTGGCTGGGTGGGCATCGGGTGAACACCATGTCTGAGCCACAGCAGACAGGACTTGCTCTCTTGGCCACGGGGCCCACGGCCCTCTGCACCTGGCTCTGCCCTGTGCCCTGTGTGTGCAGAGACGCCCCTTGCCCAGGGCAGGAGTGGGGGGGCCGAGGCCCACTCCCCACCGAGCCCTATCTCCCATCTCCCGCGTTTTAATCTCTCCAGGCCCAGGCTTGACATCAAAGCTAAGACCGAGGAAAAGAGAACCACAAAAAGGACAAAACAAGTGCGTTTATTACAGGAACATTCTCAAACGACACCAGAGATATTCACACAGGTGGATGGGATGGAGACGAACTTCTGAGTGGTGTCCCCACGCACTCAGGGTGGCGCCTTCTCGCTCCTCGGGGCACGTGCAGGCTCGCGCCTGCCTGGTCACCAGAGACTGGTGACCCCTCCCCACTGCGGGCTACAGGAGACCTCTACAAAGGAGGCTTCTATCTGTGGCCGTGCACCCCATCGGTGACAGTCCTGTTCTCACGGCAGGAAGAACAGTTCCCGTTCCACAAACACAACCCCACCCCCCCACCCCCATTAAATGCAGATGGCCTCAGCTGCCACACACGGGCCAGGTGGGGGCGCTAGGTGAGGATGTCGTGGGCCTGGTGCTCCACCAGCATCTCCATGCTCCTGACGTCGGTGCACCAGAACTCCAGGCGGTCCTTCATGCCCGCGATCTGAGGCAAACCAGGACCACAGGGTGTTAGGACACTTGGGAATCACAGCACCCGACGGGGCGGCTGTACGTTTCCAGCCAGTTCTTTAGGGCAGCACTAATAAACAGGGCATCGGAGCTGGGGGAGTGGGCTACGTGAGACGGGCTTATCCCAGTCAATTCTTATCACCAGGACATTAAAAAAAACTTGCATGAAAGAAAACAGGCAAGAATAGAGGAAATCCACAGGATTAAATTTAAAGCAAATACGAACAAGATGGATCTGAGCTCAAACCACAGAACTAGGAACGCATTTGATCAGAGCACCAATTTGAGGATTAAAAGGCAGCACCAGCACAACCAGCCCTGTTATTATGATAAGCTTTTAAGTGCAGGGTTCAAACCCCAGGCTTGCACTAAATTAGGTTCTTTGAAAAACCCTCAGTCCCTACAGCAGTAAGATATTCTCTGAAATCCCTTTGTCAATACCGCTTTCTTCCTAAATGGCTGCCATCCAAGCGAAACTAAGACAGCACAGACACAATCCAAAACACCCACAAAGGTGAACTATGTATTCCAGTCACATTACCTGTTGCAAATCCAACACGCGGGGCTGCACCCAGGTCATGTGAACCCGCTTATCCACTTCATCAATACTGCCTTTCACCAGCCCCACCGAGAGCGCCTTCATCACCAGCAACTCCACCTGTGCAGAGAGGGGCTCGTGTAAGACACCCCGAGGCCTGCGAGTACACACCAGCTGGCCCTGAAATATGGGGGAACAAGACACTGTCTTTTGTGGTCTGGAGTCTAGGGAGCCGTGCTCACAGGAGCCCTGACCCGTCCAGGTAGCAGCTGTACCACTGGACCATCCTGAGTCCAACAACCTGTACCTCGTTCACGGTGATTTTAGCACTTTTGGCAATTTCTTCAAAAGTGAGTTGTCTGTGATTGGCAGGTCGTGTGAAAGTCATCTGAAAAAAAATTTTTGCTTGTTAACTACTTTTCCAAATAGAAATTGTCAGAGAACTGACTGATAGGAACGTTTTTGTCAATACTTGCTCTGAAAACCTAGATCTTATTAGTGAACCACACACTAAACTCTTCCTTTATGTAAGTCGTGTATCTCATTAAGAACACGCTTTCCACACTTAGCTTACGGCAGTCGTTCACACAGCCTGCTTACCTCCATGAGGCACAACAGCTGAATTTTCCTCAGAAGCTGGGCTTCATTGGCTGCCAAGTCAGGCTGTAAAGTAGAAAGCATCAGTTACCCAACCTGGGCTTTGAAATTCTACAACAGAGCGAACACAAAGAATCTTTGCAGGTCCAAACACCTTACGCTGAAGATCACGGAGGGTCACTTTTCTTAGGAAACCATTAGAAGGTGCACCCCGGAAATGTCATGCTCCCACACAAGGCATTTACGAGGTTTACAGACACCAGGGGGCACCTGGTTTACAGACACCAGGTGACTTGGCACAAAGAAAGGCAGGGAAGGACCCATCCTGTGCCTGAGCAAGTCCAAGTGTACTGCCTGCTCCGTCAGCTCTGTGTAAGGGGAGCCTCTGAGGAACACACTCCTTACGCTCCAGGGGCTTGTTCTGAACTGAAAGAGCAGGTTATTAATTTATAATGAAAACCGGCCTTATCATGAGAACCATGCCCTCTGCATGACCTGTAGTCACCCTACAGGTAGGTCACAGGTCACTGCTGAGCACAGAGACAAGAAAGGAGAAGGGGTTACCGGATTCAAACATTTAGGAACTCACACCCCAACACAGGCAGAGCCAGCAGGGAACTGGACAGGTCAGGCTCTTCAGAAAGAGCCCACTCGCCCCAGATGGGCTCTTGCTGCCTAGACAGGTGCCGCAGGCACACGGCTCTAGTTTTCTTAACTTTCTACGGCTAGCCATCTTTCTTTCCAAGCGGCACAATTTTTTCTTTCAGAGATCAAAATACAGACTACAGTTAGGATCGACTGGACTTGCTTTCTGCCTCTTCACAGTCCGTTTGTATCTACTCGGCTCTGTTATGTGTGAATTCTACAAGTTTATTTTGAACTTTGAGAAAACTGAAGCTTTAGAAAAGTACGAAACAGTAATACAACCATGATCCCTATCACTATGAACATTTTAGTGATTTTGCTTCTCACAGTTTCATTTGAAAAAGAATAAACTTACTATTAAAGCTCAGGTCCTTGTTAAACACCTCTCCTCCCTAATTCACACCTCCCAGAGGCTCCACTCCTTGCCCGGCGCCCTCTCCCCTGCTACCTCTTTTCCTCTGCATTGACTGCCCCGCCATCCCCTGCACTGACCCCTTCCTCCCGTCAACTGCTTCTGCCCTGCGCAGACCGTCCTGCCTTCCCTCACCCTGGGCTCTCCCCGACTCTCATCATTCACTCACTTGAGCCTCACATACCCTACTGCAATTCAGCAACATGCTAAAAGCTTCCTTTTCCTCTGCTGAATATACTCTTCTCATATTCTTCCCTTGGCTAAATTCCACTCACACCTA
The DNA here is from genome assembly GCF_016509475.1 of Prionailurus bengalensis. NCBI lineage: Eukaryota > Metazoa > Chordata > Mammalia > Carnivora > Felidae > Prionailurus > Prionailurus bengalensis. The sequence goes on from NC_057346.1 coordinate 115,998,000, forward strand.
AGGTCAGAGACACTCCCCTATTCTATCAGAGTAGCTGAGTTACTACTCTAATTAGCCACTTAACCATCTGCTTAATCATCTGGCTCGTCTTAGTCTCCTGTCTCCCCAGCAGCTGGCGTGTAGAAGGTGCAAGTCAACATCTGTTAAATAAACAGACGCAAGGAAGGAGAGCCAGGAGCATGTAGGAGTGCTCAGCCGTCTTTCCCATGGCTGACCTGCTGGCCCCAGGAGGTCTTCAGGGTCTGGAATCTCTCTACGTTGCCACTGTTAAAGGCATAAAGGGTGTCAATCAGCCACTGGCGGTCGGTGTTCCTCAGTGATTCCAGCACGGGGTGCATGAGCTGTGAGGACGAGACAGTTAGCTGGCAAAGAAATCAGTCTCCCCCTTGTTAAGAAATCTGTGACCAGGGTCCACTTACGAGTTCTCCAAAGTTAAAAACTCCCTCGCCAAGAAGTCCTGCTAGTCCCAGCGTGAAAGCTCTCTCCTGCTGCTCAGACACTACGGCAACAACACATCTCCAGTGACACCCCAGTTACAAGAATCAGTCCTGCTTGGCTTTAAAACTCTCATGAAAAAGTAAAGAAACCATTCCCTGTAATGGTTATATCACAAAGCCTTAACGTTAGTCGTCTCTTTTAAAGTACCATATCAACTCAAGTTATACCTGGAACCGCATACACAGGTTTTGTGGGAAAGACATTCATTCACTTATTTCTACCTAAATAAGTGAATCGATTTACATTTTCAGCTCATCTACTTCCCGGAGTAGCAGGTTCCTTATGCCTCTGGTTTCCTATGGAAGTGATACCTCTCATTTATCTTAAAGTCCCCTCATTCAGCCTCTTTTCAGACTACAATCTTCCTTTCCCATACAACAACTCCCTATTCTCTTGACCACATTAGCTGTGCTTTCCAATATATTTTTCTTGAGCTGCAGGAACTGCATCTAAAAACTGCACTAACATCTTTAGGCGTCGCTGGTCTCCACGGCTTCAATGGTGTACTGTGAGAAACACCCAATGGTGTACTGTGAGAAACACCCAAGAGGCTCAAATTTCTTCTTTAAACACATACTCCTCGCACTTTCCCCAAAACTCATTGTTCATTTTGCTTTGAGAGTGATTTTCGTAAGTAAGTTATTCCCCTGGGTCTTGTGCGGTTTTTGGAACACGACTCTCAGGTATAGGGTGGCGGCGCGCCCTTCGTGCTGTAGGGGTCGAGGGACTTGCATTGCTGCGCTTCTCACCAAGGCCTCTGACTCAGAGAGCCGGGAAGACTGGGGAAGGGACGGTGAAGGGCTATAGGGTGCAGGCTCATCTCAACTCAACGCTGAAGGCAGACACCTGTAAAAACTAAGGCTCTCATGGCTCTTTCCAGCCTATCACCACGTGGGCTTTCCTCAACGAGGGATAGATACACTGGAGGAATTTCTGAGGCCTGCTACCACGCCCCGAGAGTGAGCTCCCACGACACGGACCCTAACGGCCCCATGTTACCTGGAAGATCCTTGATGTCGACACAGCCTAGAAACCGCAGAGCATCTTTGTAGTAGGATGCGTGGTTTCCGATTGTTTGATAGTATTTACTAGAGAGATCGTAGAAACGACTGTGAACTGATGTCACGCCAGGGAGGTTGTTGAGCATCTCTTCAACGTCTTCAATTGTCTCCTACGTGCAGGAAACAAGATCACCTTTCTTTGTAACTTAAGACATTTTTAAAGAAATGTATGACGAGATGAAAAGCATAAGCCACAAAGATTGATAGATTTGAGTACATTAAAATGGAAAACTTCAGTTCACCTAAAACACAGAAAAAAGAACGAAGACAAGCTATAGACTGGGAAAAGATATTTACTGCACGTGAAACCCACGAGGGCATATGGCCAAAGTTATATAAAGAACTCTTACGAAACAACAAGTGGCAAGCAACACAGAAAAAATGAGCAAAAGAAAAGATGTTAATGGCAATTTACAGAAGTGGAGACATGAATGGAGTGGTCAATAAACTACCAGCAATCAAGAAATGCAAATTAAACCCCCAATGAGATGGCATTTCACCTCCATCAGATCGCCAAGAATTAAGTGGTCTGAAAATACCAAGTGTCGAAGATACGGAGCTCTGCAAGTGCTCGTACGGTGCTAGGGGAGTGCGAGCTATCTTGGAGAAAAGTTTGGCAACATCTAGTAAAAGTGGAGGGTATACACCTTATACCTGTAGCCTCACCTCCAGGCATATGTCCCGGTGAGATTCTGCCCATGTACACAAGGAACCAGGCATAGAAATGCTGATAATTAACATCACTATTCGCAGTAGAAAAGAGAACCTTGAATCCCTTCCATAGGAAGGAGACTGGATATGCAGGCTATGAGACAGTTACACAGTGAGATACCAAACAGTAAAAACGAATTGGTCCCAGGCACCAACACGATGACTCAAACCTCACACTGAGCCACCAACTGGAAACAATACTACACATCACTTAGACCTGCACATCCCCATCTAGTGAGCATCAGGAAACACACAAGTACGAGGAACACCAAGCACGTGTGCGGGAGCACTGCTGGTGCAGGAGCGTGCACGGGGGCCCAGCAGCTCCATTCCCAGGTTGCTTCACTCCCTGGCTGGGCAGGGCACGTGGATGCCCACGACAGCATTCTTTATAGTACTTTATGGATTTCAACACGCCTTAAATATTTCCAAGCAAAATGTAGTAAGTATGAATGCAGGCTAGGACTGGGCAGGAATAAGAAAAAGTACAGGGACATCTGGGTGGCTCAGTCGGTTAAGCCTCCGACTTCGGCTCAGGTCACAATCAGGCTCGTGGGTTCAAGCCCTGCATCAGGCTCTGTGCTGACAGCTCAGAGCCTGGAACCTGCTTCAGATTCTGTGTCTCTCTCTCTCTCTGCCCCTCCCCTGCTCACTCTCTGTCTCTCAATAATAAATAAACATTGAAAAAAAATTAAAAAAAAAAAAAAAGAAACAATAAGTAGTATTATTTTAGGGCAATGAGAACATTAACACTTACCCTGATATTTTCTTTAATATTATGGTTACCAAAAAACCCCAAACCAAGACCAAAATAAACACATGTAGTCTCTGGTTCAACAAAGAGGACTGACAGCATAAGTTGGTCTCACTGCCACTCCTATCCACATCTGTCTCCCAAATTGCACTAAAATTAAAATAAAAAAGAGACGGGAAACTTAACAATGATGAGGAGGCAGAGAGGGCGGAGGAGCAGCGTACGATATGACCTGTCATGGTAAGTGGGCCGACACCCGGATAGTGAGAACCTGGGTGCCGGGGACAGTCTGAGGCTGTCTGGATGCGTCCTGCTGACGGCTGTGCTCACCCAGGACAGTGCTCTTTCAAGGGGAACAGGCCTCGTACCAGCAAGTTACCCTCAATAGTTTTGAAAAACAAAAACTACACACACAGAGTAATAGGGCAAAGAAGTGAAATGTCCACAATGGGAGTGTGAGGGAGGGGTATAGGAAAGTTCTTTGTGCTATTTTTGCAACTTTTCTAGAATTTAAAGTTACTTTAAAAGTTAAAATGGAAAAAAAGGATTTTTCTCCTACAGCTCCAAACAACTTTTTATTTATTTATTTTAAATGTTTATTAATTTTTGAGAGAAGGTGAGCACAGCAGGGACAGAAAGAGAGGGAGACAGAGGATCCAAAGCAGGCTCCGTGCTTTTAGCAGACAGCCCGATGCGGGGCTCAGACTCACGAACCATGAGACCTGAGCCCAAGTCGGACGCTCAACCGACTGAGCCACCCTGGTGCCCTTCTAAACAACTTTTTAAACCCAAGGGAATCTCTTATGGCAACCTTACCTTTGTAACCTGTAGGTCCCCGATGTTTAATTTCAGAGCTCCGATTGCGGTTTTACACAGGATCACTGCCTCATCACTGCTTTTCACCTGAAGACGTCAGAAACAAAAGAACCTGAGAAGTGTGGGCAGGAGACTAACAAAGCAAGGCCATCTGCGTACTGGCTTAACTGACATGATCAGAGACACAGTAGTCTCTAAAAGGTGTGCACAGCGACCACAGACACAAGCTGTAAGTCACACGTATTCTAAAAGTCTTGGCCCAGGCTTCACATTTACCTTTTCACGAGTCTTTTCCAGAAAAGTAAGAGCCACGTTGGGATCTAGAAAAGGCAGAACAATGTCAGAAGAACCACCATCATAGTATCTTTAGAGACCGGTTCCTACCAGTGAGGACACTTAGGTAGGATAACCTTTAGGGTTAGACCATAAATATAATAAAAACCTAACTTAGAATCTGGTATTTTCTATCAAAATGTAAAAGTTCAATTAACTTACATTTCAAAATAATTTGAATTACCACTTGGATCTGCTTCTTTATGAAATAAAGTCAGACTCACCAGTCATCTGTCTAACTACATGAAGAATGATTTCTACCAGGGACAAAGGATTCACCCTGAAATAAAAACCACCGGTTTTTTGAGTGTCAGTAGTATCAATGTTTCCATGTTCAAAGTCAAAAACTGACAAAGGTATTTTACCTGTGTTCAAATTCACTGATGAAGTTTTCATAAAGCTGTGGAACCAAAACATGCAAAGTAATTACAGGATGTCTTTCATTCTGCAAAATCAAACAACCAAAATGCCCACCATATAGCAGGTGTTGAAGAAATGTTTGCGAGTTGATAGGAGACCCATATTTGGGCTTATTAATTACGAATGGATTACTGAAGACAGCTGTGCTTTTTTTTTGGAATTAGATACCTGACCTATAAGGATCTCATAAAGACCAATTCCTATATTCTTTCTCCAAAGTACTCTAAGCAAAACTATCTGTTTAAAAGATTCACTAACTTTCAGATTTTAGAAGATTTTAGGCTATATTGCCAAATTTACAAGCCATTCAGCAAACACTTGATCACTTACTCAGACCTTTTGCCAGGTACTGCAGACACAGAATATGTAAAATAAAAGACAGGCTTTCAAGGATTTCTGGCTGAGGAGAGCAGACTCGTAAACAAAGAACTGGCAATATTGTGAGTTTACAAGCGAGGAAAAAAACAGCACACAGGTGGACCAACCCAAAGGAGAGGTTCCAAAAGTTATTCCAGAAATGGTGATAACTGAGTTTTAGGGAAGGAAGAGCAGTTAGACAGGCGAACAGATTTGGTACGGGGGAGGAGGCAGTTGGGAGAACATTCCAGCAGGAACAAACGTGTAGAAGCACTGAAGAAAACACTGCGCATGTGTTAGCAGCACTCTGATGGACACAGAATGGAAGGCACTGGGGCTTGTCCTTGCCCTGAGGTCAAACCTGAACCAGTGGAAACACATGATCACATTTCTGCTTTATAACAAGACTGGGGGGAAGGCGGGGGGAGGGAGGGAACAGAGTGAGGGAGCAACGGCAGTTAGGGTGGACAGAGGGTCTGAGAGGTTTGCTGGTCACAGGGAAGGGGAGCTAAATGACTTCTGAGCTATCTATGGCTGGGTAACTGGGCAAACGGAGCACCCCATGTGGGCAAAGTGGGAAGAGGGAGCCTCAAGATGAGGTCAACTTGGATAAGTAGAGTCCACAGTTCCTCTGGGTTATGAAGACAGAAAGATGGAAATGTCCCCGTGAAAGAAAATGTGGGTATATGCCCACACACTGTGGGATATTATTCAGCCATAAAAAGAAGGAAATCCTGCCATTTGTGACAACATGAATGAAACTGGAGGGTGTTTTGCTTAGTGAAATAAATTAGAGACAAATACTGTATGACCCACTTCTAAGTGGAATATTAAAAAAACTGACCTCATAGATAAAGAGAACAGATTGGTGGTTGACAGAGGCAGGGGGTCGGGGGGTGCAAGAAATGGGTGTGAAGGTGGTGAAAAGGTACAAACTTCCAGTCATAAGAGAATTCCTGGGGATGTAACTTATAGTATTGTAACTATAGTTAACAACACTGTGTTGTACGTTTGAAAGTTACTAAGAAAAGCAGATCGTAACAGTAGCCCTCACATGGGGTGCCTGGGTGGCTCAGCAGGTTGAGCATCTAACTCTCGATTTTGGCTTAGGTCTTGATCTCACAGTTTGTGGAATCGAGCCCCGTGTCAGGCTGTGTGCTGATAGCATGCAGCCTGCATGGGGTTCTCTCCCTCTTTCTGCCCCTTCCTCGCTTGTGCTCTCTCACTCTCAAAGTAAATAAACTTAAAAAAATGTCATCACAAGGAGAAAAAAAGTGTGAGATGGATGTTTAGTAGACTCACTGTGGTTATTTTCCATATAAACATATACCAAATCATTACGTTCTATACCTTAATAATAAAGAGAAATATGCCAATTATTTCTCAATAAAACCTGGTGCGGGGGGTATGTGTGTGTGGGTGGGAAATGTCCCTGAAGCAGCCAGTGAGTTATTTAAATCTGGCACCCAGCAAAGAGCCATCTAAATAAAATGGCTTTTTCATTACAAAGGACTATTTTAAAGATATCTTCTCCAATAAGAGAGTATTTTCAACTTTTCTGATACCCATTTTAATTTATGGAATTACCTAAACCACAAACCCCTCCAAAGAAAAAAGAAACTCAAAATTACTACTGGTGACTGCAAATTCATGAATACTATCTCTCTGAAAGTTAGCTGGGCTGGGTCCCAACAATTTTTAAAGGTTTACTTGCCCACTGAAATAGTAAACTCAAATCTGCTGACCTAAGTGCTACGTTACCATGGGGTTGAGGAAATATTTTGCTCCGGGTAGAAAGTGATTTAAAGACAAGAAAGCAAAGGTTGGAGAGGAATAATCATGAATGTCCATTGCTATGATATAGAACCTTAGGAAACAAATTGTAAGATAGCTCTAATTTATCATTTTTTCCACATAATCCAGAAGACAGAATGCCAAGCAAAATCTAGGTTTGCAGATGAATATAAGTTCCTTTGAGTAGTAAAATGTCCAATTGGCAGACATAAAACACAGGAAAATCTTTAGATCCCCAGTCGTGGAGTAAGAAGGTGGTAAGCTTCACTGTAAACACATATAAAGTAATGTATCCAGGGCCAATAACTCAAGTTATCACGAACTACCTTTTGGTTTCCATGCGGGCATAAATCTCGGATTCTTTCAGAATCCAAGAGAAAGGCATCAAAGAGAAAGATGTCAGCGAGAGATTTCCAAGAGGAAGAAACTACCAGTGAACAACTGGTGGGGGTTTGTCAGGGAGTGTGGGGAAGGCTGGGGCAGAGAATATTTTTCTTTCCTTTTTCTGTTGTCAAATGCTAAAAGTGCTACACTACAGAGGATTCCCCCCAAACCTCCCCACCTCCAAGTGAAGCAGGAAAGGGGCTCGATCTTCCACACTACCCAAGAGAAAGCCTCTGGGCAAGCAAGCAGAATCAGTGGGAGTGGAGGAAGAGGTGCGATCAACCGTTACCCGTAAGATTCCTGTGGTTATCTTCCACTACGTCCTACCCTACCCCCCAAACGATTCTGAACTTTCTATTTCTGAATAAGTTTCCAAAAGCACAGTAAGATACAGGGCATGCTATGCTATAAGACGGCATTTTAAGCTGGGATTTCAGAAGAAGTGAGACTGCGTTTGAAGCCTCTTCTACCACTTGTTAGCTGTGATATCTGGCAAATTACTCAATCCCTTAGTGTTAGCTTCTACATCAAGTAAGTAGGATTATCTCCCAAGTTGTCACGAGGAATAAACGAGTAAACGTACAAAGTCCTTATGAGACTACCCGACGTACAGTGACTGCTGAATAGTTACAGTGTGTTATTACTACAAAGCCCACCTATTATTTTTAAAAGTCCTTGAGCAAGTTTATATAGTCTGACCTAGCATGGCAGATCATTTACCTTAATGAGGCCATCTCCTTGGGCAAAGCATGGGTCCTGCACAAAATCAAGCACCTGAAGTGTCAGTTGATGCCACAACCTGAAAAACATAAGGCTCTTAAGACCTATGAACCAATATCCAGTCACAGACACCTTCAGCCTTGATGGTCCTATCACATAACACATATTAACTGGTTTCTATTTGAAACAGGAAGACAGCTAACACAGATGCTACTAAACCTGAGTTCCTCTCTTGGTTCTGCTGTTCAATGGTGATGTCACCCTGGAGAATATCTTAGATTACCTCAAAGAGTTATTGTGAGCTTTGACTGAAAACAAGAATTTGGGATCACACATATATAAGCTGAAATCCTGGCTCTTCTACTAAGTAGTTGAGCATCTCAGGGAAGGAGTTTAGGTGAAATTGTTTCCTCCCCTGTAAATGGGATGAATGAAGGATTAAATGGGCAACTGAAGGGCACCTGGGTGGCTCAGCTGATTAAGCATCCGACTCTGGATTTCGGCTCAGGTCATGATCTCAGGGTTCGTGAGTTCAAGCATCACATTGGGCTCTGTGCTGACAATGCAGAGCCTGCTGGGGATTCTCTCTCTTTCCTTCTCCCTCTGTTCCTCCCCCGCTTGTGTTCTCTCTCTCTCTCAAAATAAATAAACTTAAAAAAAATTAAAAAAGCAAATGGGAAAATCAATAAACCCTCTGGAAAAACGACAGTACATTCGAAACCAAACTCTAATTTAAAAAAAAAAATTTTTTTTTTTTTTACATTTATTTATTTTTGAGACAGAGAGGGACAGAGCATGAACGGGGGAGGGTCAGAGAGAGGGAGACACAGAATCTGAAACAGGCTCCAGGCTCTGAGCTGTCAGCACAGAGCCCGATGCGGGGCTCGAACTCACGGACCGTGAGATCATGACCTGAGCCGAAGTCGGTTGCCCAACCGACTGAGCCACCCAGGCGCCCCCCAAACTCTAATTTTTAAGAATGCACAAAAAAAAGAAAAAAGGAAAAAAAAAAAAGCTTTGAAAAATACAAAGTGCAATTATTTGCCAAACACTAAGAATTTTCTCTCAAAAACGCTAATAGCAGAAGGCCACTGAACATCATGCAAACATGTATTCATTTTCTTTTTTTTTTAATTTTTTTTAACATTTATTTATTTTTGAGACAGAGAGACACAGAGCATGAGCAGGGGAGGGTCAGAGAGAGAGGGAGACACAGAATCCGAAACAGGCTCCAGGCTCTGAGCTGTCAGCCCAGTGCCCGACGCGGGGCTCGAACTCATGGACTGCGAGATCATGACCTGAGCCGAAGTCGGATGCCCAACCAAGTGAGCCACCCAGGCGCCCCATGTATTCATTTTCTACGTAAAAGGCATTATGCTCAACGCTAGGGTTCTTAACAGGGAAGTTACCACAGCAAGTGTGCTCTCCTGTGGAACAATGCTAGCAAATTATTCTAGCCACTTAACAGGTCAGTGCTGAGCAACAGAGAATTTGTCATAAAACTCATCTCGTTATAAAACTCAAACTCAGAGCTCTTCTTAGGGCACAAAGCCCAAGATGAAGTGCAATGGCAAGTAGGAACCCGGAGTGGGGAGAAGCGGCTGAAAGCAGAGTGTAACCACTTGCAGAATCAAAAGGGGAAAAAACTAAAAGTGCACTTGTTTCTGGTTTATCCGCTGCAGACCGCTGAGAAACGGCACGGACGCCGTCGACTATACGGGCCAAGTGCAAGACACCAGGATCTGTTATTCGGCACGGATGGCAGCCTGACCCTGAAACGGTGTTTGCTTGTTTGACTGGAATCAAGGGCGGAAAGCCTTCAAAGCCCTGAACCCTTTTCATAAGAGCAGGGGAAGGGAGTTCAGAAACCCAAGTCCCAGCCCCTGGGTCAGGAAGGCAGGGAACCCTAGGCCCCAACACTGTGCCTATGGCTCTGCTCCTCAGTCCTCGGGGGCTGTCACCCCGTCTTCCTCCACAGCCTTGCCGCCCCGGGCTCCTCGGCGCACCTCCCCGGCCTAGCCTGCCCCCACTCTCCCCACACGGGTCTGGGCACCCTCAGTCCACAAGGTCCCGCCCCTCCCCGGCAGCCCCTCGCTCTCCCAGCACTGGGGCCCGGGGCCCCTCGGCTGGGCGCTCACTTCTTCGTGTAGAGCTCCTCCAGACGGTGCCACACGGCGGCCTGGCCGGGCCCGGAGCTCTGGCTCTGCTGCAGAAAGCCAGGTACGTCCTTCATGACGGCAGGAAGACCCTGGGACAGCCGCACTTCGGAGGTGTCAGCGCCGCGGGGATGGCCACCGGAAATGCTCACTCACTTCCGGCGCCGCGTCGCGCGAGGCAGGCCGGGAGCGTCCCCGCGGCCTGCGGCGCCCGCTGGTTGTCAGGGTAACCGCGCCCTTGCTTTGGAAGAAATTCTCTGCAGGGTTTATACCGGATTTCCCGCGCAGCTGGCTGTGCCCTTGAGTACGAGGGCCTGGTGGCTCTGTGATGGAGGGCCATCGACAGGCTTTGTGGCCTCGGCCTTTGTGACCAGCAGTTTCTCGTCCCAAACGGGGACCATAATAACAGTAACTTCCTGGACTAAGTGTAAATGTAACTCCTGGCGGTAGTAAGCGCTCGCCAAGTGTTACCATCACTCTCCTGATTGAAAACGGCGGGACAGCAGGTTAGAGAAATGCAGGCTCCTGGTTCGGTGTCCTGGGCCAGAGGCGGGAGCTCAGCAGGCTAGGAAGCCGCCCCCACCTGGCGTCCATCCCAACCGGGGCTCGCGGGGAGGGGCGCGCGGCGGAGGCGGACACGTGGCCCTCGGGGACAAGGTCGCGAGCGGGCGGCGGAGCAGCTGGGACATGGCACGGTGGGTTCGGCCTGCTCTTTGCGCGCTCAGGCTCTGGGGCCCGGCAGGTGAGTGGGCCTCGGTCGGTGGGCGCGGGCCGGCAGCCTCTGGGGTGGGGCGCGGCGGGCAGGGCCCAGGGTGGGGACGAGCACCTCCGCGCAGGCGAGTGGCTGCGGTTCAGTGCCCGGCGAGCGCGGGCGTCGTGCTTTCCTTGCGTGCGCGGCGGGGCACTGCAGAACCTGAAATGTCAAGTGTCTGTTCACGCAGCTCAGTGGATATTCCAGAGGCCGCCGTGGCATGTTTCTTGTTTCTTCTCACGGGATTAAAAAAATTTTTTAATGTTTATTTTTGAGAGAGGGAGAGAGAGAGAGAGAGAGAGAGAGAGCGAGAGAGAGAGCGCGCGAGCGCGTGCGATTAGGGGAGGGGCAGAGATAGAGACACAGAATCCGAAGCAGACGCCAGGCTCGGAGCTGTCAGCACAGAGCCTGATGCCGGGCTCGAACTCACCAATGGCAAGACCATGACCTGAGCCAAAGTCAGATGCTTAACCAACTGAACCACCCAGGCGCCCCTTCTCCTGGGTAGTTTTGATGTGTATAAGCAACACTTGTATGTTCATAGTTGACACTTTGTACCTTGCCTTTTATATTTAGCAATATGTCTTGGGAGTTACTTTCATCTCACACATAAACGCTTTCTCAGTCTTTTGTACTGATCTGTAGAATTCCTTTTTTTAATTTGTTTTTGTTTCTGTTTTTTTGTATGACTTTTTATTGGAACCACCAGATCTGCCCCAACGAAGAGCTCCCCAGGCCCTGTCGCGCCTTACAAGAAAGGGCTTTAGGGTCAAGGAGGAGGGAACTGTTGCTCCTGTCCCCACAGAGGGAGGTCAAGATCTAGCCTCCGCTTCTTGGTGACCATTCAGATTCCTCCCACTGCCTGTCCCTGCTGGGGAAACTGAGGATGCACCGCCCTGCCCTAGGTTGGGGGTGGGATCTGTAGAATTCCATTCTATTGATGCTTCATAATGTATTTAATAATTTTCTTATTTAAGTAGTTTGTAATATTTAGTTATTAGGAATAATGCCGAGGTTCATTGTACTCACTTTTTGGATAAACTCCTAGTAGTGGAAATCCGTCTAAAGATATATACATTTTTATTGTTCCCCATGCAGTAATTGTACATTTTGGGATCTTTGCTGTTAACCTTAAAAATAAAATGTTAGTTATTGCCAGCAAAATGGATTTATTCAGGAATAGCAGAGAACTCCAAATGAAGACTAGAAAGCTATGGCAAAACCATAGGCAAGTCCTAGGCACAGAGGAGAGAAATGGTGTTTTACAGAGGAAGGGGGATGGGGCTTGGGAAGTCCGTTACAAGCAAAAAGTCCTCCGAAATAAACTGGGGGGGGGGGGGGGCTGGAGTGTAGTGCTTCTCATTGGCTGGGCTGGGTTGGCCTCTCATTGGCTGGGTTGTTGGGGGAGAGGGAGGGGAGAAAACCCTCCTTCCTCACCCGGGGCTGTGAAGCCCAGGTTTTTTTCCCCATTGGGAATGCAAAGGGCTGCGGGGAGTGAGGGGGTGGGGTGGGGTGGGGGGAGTGAGGGGGTGGGGAGGGGGGAAGTGAGGGGTGCGTGTGAGAGCTCCTCCTGTTGGTCTCCACCGCGTGTCAGTCAGGTTTCCTTTACATCATTGCCTAGAAATTGAATATACATATGGGAATGTCTTAAAGGCCCACAGTTGTTAAGAAACTAACTTAAATGCCCAATAATGAATTAATACTTAAGTAATGGTACATCTACTTGATGCAACCTTACACAGCTACTAAATGTTGGTGAGGAGTTTAATAGATACCCAGGGGTTTTTAATTTATCCAAGAAACCTTTATTGTACTGGCCAGGTGTCCCACCAAAGTAACTCAGTTCTGACTCTACCTGCCTGAAGGAAGCACCACAGGTGAAGGACTCAGTCCCACAAGCCCGCCCCCAGTTCAGACGCCAATCCAGGTTGTCTCCTGTGCTTCTGACTCACCAGCTATTAATTGGTTTCCTTGACCCCCTCCTCTGGTTCTGTTAATTTGCTAGAGCAGCTCACAGAACTTGGAAGACAAGTTGACTTACTAGATTGCAGGTCTATTACAAAGAATATTAAAGGATATGAATGAACGGCCAGATGTAGAGATATATAGGGTGAGGTGTGCAAGGGTCCCTGGACCCTTCTGCACGTGAGTCACCAACCTGGAAGCCCTCAGGACCCCCTCCTTTTGCGTTTTGACGGAGGCTCCAAACCCTCTAATCATAGTTGGCTCCCCCTGGCACCCAGCCCCCATCCTTAGGGCTCTTCCAAAAGTCTCCTCATGGACACAAACCCAGTTGTGTAAAGGGGCTGTTTATGCGGAACAAGACACCCACTTCACCCTCATGGCTCCGAAGGGACTTCAGGAACTGAGGATGGGAGACCAACTGTTGTAACAAAAGATGTTCCCTTTTCTCTTAGAGACTCCAAGGGTTTGGGGATGAAGACCAAAAACATATTTATTATAAATCACAATGTTACAACTTTAAAAAAATTTTTTTAACGTTTATTTATTATTGAGAGACAGAGAGAGACAGAGCACGAGCATGGGAGGGGCAGAGAGAGGAGGAGACACAGAACCTGAAGGAGGCTCCAGGCTCTGAGCTGTTAGCACAGAGCCCGACGTGGGTCTCGAAGCTACAAACCCAGCGAGATCATGACCTGAGCCAAAGTCAGATGCCCAACTGACTGAGCCACCCAGGCGCCCCATATTACAACTTTTTAAATTCCTTTTGTATTTCTTATAATAAGCTGCATTTGGGAGGAATGTAGTAAATTTTTTGAAGGAAGACTGTAGGGGAAGAATTGTTTTAGATGCTGTGTAAAGTGGGGTGTTTAATAGGTAGAGCTTGAGCCAGATGATTTTCTTTTCTTCCCGACCATCTGGCCAGTTTTCTTTAGAAAATTTCCTTTGGAAACCTCCTCAACTTGCACTCAGAAGAACTGCTTGACAGGTGCTTTCATGCAAGTCTCCGATGCAGCAGACCGTCCTTTAGGGTCTGTGGGCATCTCTGCAGGAGTGTGGGGAGGAGGGGAAGCACTGTTCTCTACTGTATTTTCTGTACTTTCTGCTGGGAAAGATCTGCTATAGATCTTCTTAATAAGCAAGATTGTAAAGAATCATTTCCTGCTCTTGACTTGAGCCTCTGAGGCTCAGGGTGTTTGAGTGATGATGGGACATCAGAGCCAGGGCTCTGATTCTCCTTTGGGTGCCCTCAGCTCTGCACGCTTTCCTTTGTCATGTTCCTCGTTCCCTTTACTTACCTTTTAGAAATCTGTTCTTTTGAAAACCAAGATGATGCTTTGTATGCTGGGAGAGGCAACGACACAGAGGCAAGTGGACCGTGAGCAGCAAGCAAACCCCTGACCCCAGAGTGGAGTGTGCAAGGCAGCACAGGGTCACTGCAGGAGAGGAAGGGGTGTCAGTCTCCCTAAAAGGAGCAGGAGCCCGACGAGGGCAAAGTGATTGCTCACTGGGGTTCAGCAGTGGCTTCATGAAGGAGCCTGACATTTGGTCCTGGCCTTGCTGTGGGAGATTTGAACATGCTGAGGTGGAGAAAGGTCATTCAGGCAGGAGCTGATTTTAGGGCATATACAAGAGCTAGGGAGTCGGTTGTTTGGCTGAAACGGGGGGGGGGGGGTGGTATATAAGAGGGCATAGTGGGGGCTGAAAGTGTCACTGGGGTGGGTATGCTGTGCTAGGGTGGGGAACAGCTTCAGGGGAGACCTGAACTGGTTTCGTAAGGGGCAAAAGAACACAAAGACAACATGCAGGAGAGTAAGTTAGGGCCACACTCCTAGAAGATACACTCTGCATTGTCCTGATGTGTATCTGAGATGTGCTTTTAGGGTGCTTATTTCTTGCCTGTATCACAAAAGAGTAAAAGAAACACTCTCAGTTTCCTGTTTTTATGTCTGTATTCACTTTAGACTCATCACTCGTTTGGGGAGGGTTGTCGGTTCCATCTGTTGAATCTCTTTTCCCATCAGGGTGGAGGAGTCTCTATACGGAAGTCAGAGATGTCCCGGGGAAGGGTCATCAAGGGCCTTCCCCTGGAAGAACAGACGCGGTGGCCGCCAGCCTTTGGGGTGTGAGAAAGGCGTCCTGTGCAGTGGGGCTGGCAGCCCTGAACTCTGGGTGAGTTGCCAGGAGATGTAGGAGTCATGCAGCTCGGTTAGACGCCAAGCAGGGGCCTGAGCGGCAGATCAGTAAACCCGGGAGGCCTTACCAGGCCCATGTGAGGTGCGGCTCTGGTGCCCCATATTTCCCACAGCTGCAGCCTCGCCTCAGTGGGATGTGTTCAGACCGTGCTACCGGCTTTGTGTTAGTTGTATTGCTTTTTTTTTTCCTTCCTGTTGCTTTCTGAGCGTCCAAGTCCTGAGGCCTCGCTGGAGCCTGTGATTTGTTTATTGTGTCTGGCTCTTTTTTCCTATGGCAGACCATCTCCTATTCCTGATACTTAGCCCTGTGGGTGTTTTGGCTCCTGGCTTCTGCGGGTGACTTGAGAAGTCTTCCGGTGCTTTGCAGAGAGAGCCTGGGCTGAGTGTGCCCACCCCCTTACCTTGGTTGTGGGGTTCCTTTGGCAGCTGCATAATATGAGCAGCTTCCTGAACAGCTGCAGACGTTGAAGATCAAGTCTCTGTGGCAGTGTGAATCCCTAGCTGCCAGGGCATGTTTCTTTCTGGAATGGTCTCTAGAACCACTTTTCCTCCTGATAAGATTCGTTGTAAAGCCTGGGACATTTAGCTTTCTTTAAAGGTCACTGCCTGTTTGTCACATCTCGGGTATGCTACAGTGTATGGCTCTGCAGAGAGCATGTCCAGAGCCCCCCCCAGAGCCCCCACACCTCTGGTGAGCAACCCTCTTCTTTTCGCACTGGCATTGGGTAACAGGAGTTAAGACGTGACGCATTCCTTGTTTGCACAGGTCTGACCTGATTTTTTTTGCTCCCAAAGAAGTTTTGATTTTTTTTTTTTTTTTTTTGTTTTTTTTTTTTTTTTCAACGTTTATTTATTTTGGGGACAGAGAGAGACAGAGCATGAACGGGGGAGGGGCAGAGAGAGAGGGAGACACAGAATCGGAAGCAGGCTCCAGGCTCTGAGCCATCAGCCCAGAGCCTGACGCGGGGCTCGAACTCACGGAGCGCGAGATCGTGACCTGGCTGAAGTCGGACGCTTAACCGACTGCGCCACCCAGGCGCCCCAGAAGTTTTGATTTTTAAGTTGAGACTTCTTTCTCTTTCAGCCCAGTAGTCCTCGATGATGAGGAAGTGATCATCTGGGGGGACAGGAGGGAAGTGTATGGTCATTCTCCATGGTGGGGGTCATGGCAGGGCTAGCATGAGCTTGACTGTCACAGTCACCTGGCCACTCTCCTTTTCTGTCAGCATTACAGGTGGAAGAAGACCTATATCTTCTTCTGCTAGTGCCTCAAGCATCTTTGGAAGCGGAGGCAACGGCAAGGAGAAGCTTTTTCTCCAGGACATAGCTGAGCTGATTCGAGCCGGAGCCTGCCAGAAGGCAGTGGTCATGGTGGGGGCCGGCGTCAGCACGCCCAGCGGCATTCCGGACTTCAGGTGCCCTGCAGTGCCTAGCTAGATCCTCCCTCACCACCCTGGTCTGCTGCACGGCCCGCCTCACGGGGCTCAGGGCGTCTTGCCCCTCCTTGCAGGTCTCCAAGGAGCGGCCTGTACAGCAACCTGCAGCGGTACGACCTCCCATACCCTGAGGCCATTTTCGAGCTCACTTTCTTCCATCACAACCCCAAGCCCTTTTTCGCTCTGGCCAAGGAGCTGCACCCCGGGAGCTACAGGCCCAATGTCATACACTATTTCCTCCGCCTGCTCCACGACAAGGGGCTGCTTCTGCGGCTCTACACACAGAACATCGATGGGCTCGAGAGAGGTGAGCTCTCCACCTGTCCACGCCTCTTCTGCAGGGACCGCTTCTCCCCTCCCCTGTGACTCATTTCAAGCCGGCTTGTTTTGCTTCATCCCTGACAGAAATGTCCACTGTGTGTTTAAGGGCCACTGTCGGGACCTCGTTGGTGGACCTGATGTCTTGGCATACTTGTTGGGCTATGAGTTTTGGACAGAGCTAAAGGTGACAATTGAGAGCTTTAGTTTGCTAATCTGATATGACGATTTCTTTTTTTTTTAATTAAAAAATTTTTGTTAATGTTTATTTATTTTTGAGACAGAGACAGAGCGTGAGTGGGGGAGGGGGAGAGAGAGAGGGAGACACAGAATCCGAAGTGAGCTCCAGGCTCCGAGCTGGCAGCACAGAGCCCGACGCGGGGCTCGAACTCACGAGCCCCGAGATCGTGACCTGAGCCGAAGTCGGACGCTCAACCGACTGAGCCACCCAGGAGCTCCAGTGATGATTTATTTTTCAAGAAATTTATTGTGAAATGTTTTGAGCACAGAAAAGTAGAGAGAACGTAACGAGCCCTCACGTCCTCCTCACAGCCAGTCCTCACTTCATCTGTGTCTTCTTTCCCCCACCTTTTCTCTCACCCCGTTATTTTGAGCAGATCCCTCACATCATAAACTTAATCTGTAAACAATCTGTAAGTACTTCAGTGGGTAACTCTAGAAAATAAAGATTTAAAAATCATAACTACAATATCAAAGAAATCACTATTCATGCCTTAGAATTACCAAACTCTGTGTGTAATGATTTCCTGACTGTCCCGAGGGCGGCCACAACCAGTGATTCACAGATCGTACTGGCTGCTGACCGCATCTTAGAGAAGCATGGCTGAGCCTTTCTCTTATGGGCAGATTCCAACGAGTGCTGACTCTTAGTGAGCCAGCATCCGCTCAGCCAGGCTGCAGACATCTGGTGATTTGAAGAAAGTAGTCTCCTCAGCTCCAGGAAAATAATTCCTTGCCAGAAGGATTCTGCAGCTTGCAGCCCCATAGGCAGCAGTGGAACCCCTGTGGGGGCGACCTCTTCTTCTGGAGTTGCAGCAGGCAGGCCCGTGCGAAGGCGCGAGCTCTGGCTTGTGGGCTGTAGCGTATGGAGATTTATGACCATGGCGGGGATAGCGGAAGCCACTTGCAGCTGGGACTGTCTGTCCACCCACAGCCCAGAAGCTGACAGTGGGAACAGACAACTGTCATAATAAGTTACCTCTGTTTTTCTATAGTTTTTTGGAAACTGTCTTTGTACTGTTTTTTCACTTTTACTGGGTATCTGTAGAATAGAAAATGTTTTCCTAGTTATTAAATATAATTTTATCTGAACTTACATCAAACTTGTTGACAGGCCTCATTTTCACCTTGGTTTGGCTCCACCGGTGCTCATTCTGGTCAGTGGGGCGTCATCTGGAGGTGGTGGAGGCAGGGACACCAGGCTTGCACGAGGGCTGTGACTGCCTCTGGGGACCTGCCAGGCTCGGAGCCATGCTTGGGGGCCTGTGCACCCACCCCAGAGCCAGCAGCACTTTGCTTTGGCTTGAATTTCAGTGGCTGGCATCCCTGCCTCCAAGCTGGTTGAAGCTCACGGATCCTTTGCCTCTGCCACGTGCACTGTCTGCCGAAGGCCCTTCCCAGGGAAGGACGTTTGGGTGAGTTGTCATGCTGGCAGTTCTCTCCCTTCTGCACTCTGCGGTGGGAGTGATCTGGAGAAGTGACGTTTTATAAGCATTGTATTAGAAGAACAACAGAACAGTAATGGTGTGAAATGTTTTTCTTTATTTTTAAACTGGAAAAGTAATATATGCCTGTCAAAAATTAAGAGATATGTGGGGAGATAAGGCATATGTAGGGAAATGGGGAAAATGTATTTCCCTTCAGCCGATTCCTATAGCCCACTTTAACAGTTTGGTATGTAATGTTACAAGCCTTTAAAAAAAAGGGGAGGGGCGTGGCACCTGGGTGGCTCAGTCGATGAAGAGACTGACTCTTGATTTGGGCTTAGGCCATGATCTCATGGTTCATGAGTTCAAGCCCCTTGTCAGGCTCCGTGTGGAGCCTCCTTGGGATTCTCTCTCCCCCTTTCTCTCTGCCCCTCCCCCACTCCTCTCTCTCCCTCTTTCTCTCTCACAAAATAAATAAATAAGCTTTAAAAAAATAAAAAAAAAGGTATATATAAACATACATGACCATATCTATGTACCTACAACACACAGTGACAATTTTTTTTTTTTTTTTAGCTACAGGATTATTAACCTTAATCTACAACCTGCTCTGTTACAGAACAAAATTTCATGGGTTTATCGTGTCAATAACCACAGCTCCGCTTACTGTTTTTAGTAACTAGAGTAATACATTTAGCCATTCACCTACTGTGGGACATTTTTTGATGTTTGTGATTTTTACTATTAAAAATAATGCATCAGTGACACTGATGCTTATACCCTTGTGTACTTCTGGCAATATTTCTGTAGGATGGGTTTCTCAAAGTGCAATAGGACAAGCTGGAAAATTTTAAATAAAGATGAAGGTCTGAAATATTGATAAGGTATAGGGCCTTGTCTTTTCAATGATGTGAAATTCACATAACCGTAAAATTAAACATTTTTAAACCTGTTTTTTTTTTTAAGTTTATTTCTTTTTAAGAGAGAGAGAGAGAGAGAGAGCAAGAACAGGGGAGGGGCAGAGGGAGAGGGAGACACAGAATCCAAAGCAGGCTCCAGGCTCTGAGTTGTGTGCACAGAACCTGATGTGGGGCTCGAACTCACAAACTGTGAGATCATGACCTGAGCTGAAGTTGGATGTTTAACCAACTGAGCCACCCAGGCGCCCCCGTAAAATTAAACATTTTAAAGTATGTAATTCATTGGCATTTAATATATTCACAGTGTCGTGCAGACACCACCTCTGATTCCAGAACATTTTCATCACCGTAAAGGAAAACCCTTTACCCACTACTCAGTCAATGCTTCCCAGCACAATCCCTGGCAACCACTGATCCGTTTATCGTCTCCATGGTTTTGCCTTTTCCAGAATGTCAGAGTTGGACTCATACAGTGAGCAGCCTTTTCAGACTGACTTCCTGCACTTACTAAGATGCATTTACATTTCCTCCTTGTCTTTTCATGGCTTCATAGCTCATTTCTTTTTAGTGCTGAATAATATTCCCTTGTCTAGATGGACCACAGTTTATCCATTTATGTACTGAAGGGCACTTTGGTTGTTCCTAGGTTTTGGCATTTATTAATAAAGCTGCTATAAACATCTGTGTGCAGGTTTTTGTGTGGATATAAGTTTTTCAACTCATGTGGGTAAATACCAAGGAATCTGATTGCTGGCTTGTATTGTAAGAGCATGTTAGCTTAGTGCCTTCCAGTGTGGCTGTACCATTTTGCATTTCCACCAGCAATGATGAGAGCAGCATCTGGTGTTGTCAGAGTTCTAGAGTTTAGCTGTTGAGATAGGTGTGCGATGATATCATCTTATGCAATTCCATGATGACGTAAGTAATGGAATATCTTCTTTAAAAAAAAATTGTTTTTGTTTTGGAGAGAGAGCATGAAGTGAGGAGAGGGGCAGAGCGAATGTTAAGCAGACTGCGTGCTCAGCAGTGTGGAGCTTGATGTGGGGCTTGATCCCACGACCCTGGGATCATGACCTGAGCCGAAATCAAGAGTCTGATGCTCAATCGACTGAGTCACGTAGGCGCCCCATGGAATATTTTTTCAAATGCTCATTTGCTACCTGTATATCGTCTTTGGCGAGCTGTGTATTTAGTTCTTTGGCCCATGTTTTAATTAGGTTGCTGATTTTCTTATTGTTGAGTTTTAAGAATTTTTTGTGTATTTTGTATAGCAGTCCTTTATCAGAGAAGGATATCTGTGGAGGACAGGGAGAGACCAAAGAGGTGGCCACTCTAGGTGGCAGTTTAGTAAGTAAGAGAACTTATGTGCGAGGCTCCTCCTGGGCAGCAGCAAGACAACCAGATCCCTGCACCCACCTCCACATCTGACAGGTTTATAATGAGGCCTTAACTGGGCTCGGTCACGTCTACTGTGCACATCACCACCTCCAGGCTGTGTCCTCGAGCAGTCTCTGGGACGGGGAAGGCAAGTGGAACCCACGTTCCAAGGACGGGGGAGGGGGGAGTGAGGAGCTCCCAGGTGCCGGGTCCAGGCCACAGGTCAACTAGCAGTTTCGTCTTTTGATGACCTTCCCCAATACTCAGTGGTGATTTCTTGCAAGTATTCTAGCATCTTGCCAAAACTTAGGCATCTGTTTCTTTAAATCCCTTCCAGGATGTTCCTATTAGGATGCTTTCATCCAGTGTTTGGCCCGACCCTCACCAACACACATGTGGACCCATTGATATAAATCTGAGCACTCATATTAGTAAATTTGAATAACTATGTTAAATTCTTCAGCAAATTTATGGGGTCTCAGTCATTTTAGGAAACTCTTTCACTATGGCTCAAAACTCAGCCTTAATCCAGGCAACGTAAGCAATGTGGTGTTCTTCGGGACCCCCAGCAGAGTTTACTGTAGAGGGGTAGGTATTAATAGGCTTGGGAGAGGAGGGGTGAGGAGAAGTTTGGAGGGAAAAGGAAGCTCAGCAAAAGGGTTAGAATGAGAGATAGGTAGAGGGGGGTTGGGGACAGTGAGGAGAGAAGAGAGGGAAACTGTGCCAGAGGTGGGGCCTGAGCACAAGGCCACCCCACCTGTCAAGAGACAAAGAAGATGGGGAGGGGACAAGGCCTCAGAAGCCATGTGGACATCTTTCAATTGTTTGCCTGCCTCGGTTAGTTTACAAATAGTACTTTGCAAAAAGGCAGACTTTGAATCCAAAAACTGTTTGGAAGCCTCAAGGTATCAATGAAAATAAGCATCCAATTCAGTTTTGACAATTTTAGAGCCCATGGCTGTCCGATTGAGTTGTGAGGAAGGGAATTTTGGGGAGCTCGAAAGTTCCCCATAATGGCCATTGAAGTTGTAAATTGTTTTTTGTTAAGTTAGTCCATATAAGAATGCACATGAGGAGGGAGCACAGTTTTTAATCATGGAACCGGCAGGGCTCCCAGAAGAGTGGGGGCAGGGGCACCCTCAAAGCATTTTGATCACTGGGATCCCATTTCCCAGAGGCTTTTCTCCAGAGCCAAGAGGAAAATTCCTGAACAGCACAGCCCCAGTAGGAATAGCCGGGCTCTAGAAAGGAGTCAGACAAAGGCCACATGAGTACTCTCTGAAAGGATGAAGCCTTAGAGCAGGTCCTGAATAAAGCCTGGAGAGCTCAAAACAGAGAGTGAAGCACAAATCCGGGCAAAAACTCACATTCAAACCCCAGGGTTGGCTAGGAAGCAGTGAGCCCAGCTGGCGCTGAGGGTGCTGGCACCTGTTTGTTTGCTCACCAGCCTCAGTCGCTGGGTGGGGTTGGGGATGTGTGTGTGGGTCCTTCCTGCATCCCACTTCTGACACCTAGTAATGTTTTCCTTAAAAATAGCCCTTTCAGTTATTTTACCAGGGAAATGGGTTTATTCAGGAAGAGTAGAAAATTGCTATTTGGGACAAGCAAGCTATGACAAAACTGTAGGCGAGTCCAGCCAACAAAGGAGAGGGACATTATTTGATGGAGAGGAGGGAGGGAGTTTGGAGGGGCTGGAGAACCAGGTCATGGGGTTGATGTTGTCTTGCTCGCTGAGTCACTGGAGTGGTTGATTAGATGTAGGGGAGGTGGTGCATTTCTTCCCTGGTTGGGCCTGTCATTGGTGGTTCTCTCCTGTTGAGGGTTCTTCTGTTGGGTCTACAGTTGACACTTCTTTGTGTGATTGATGGTGAGTGGTATGGCTTCTTCCAGCCTCCTGAGTCCACATTAGCAAGGTCTCCCTGTATTAATTTTCATAATGCTCAGCTGTTTGTTGAAGAGGAGAAATTTGGTTGACTGT
Organism: Prionailurus bengalensis; assembly: GCF_016509475.1. Taxonomy (NCBI): domain Eukaryota; kingdom Metazoa; phylum Chordata; class Mammalia; order Carnivora; family Felidae; genus Prionailurus; species Prionailurus bengalensis. The sequence goes on from NC_057346.1 coordinate 116,020,608, forward strand.
GCTTATGTGAGTCTGCTTCTAGGGTTTCTGGTCTGGTCCTTCACTAGTGCCACAGTCTTGATTCCTTTTTTTTTTTTTTTTTTTAAGTTTTTATTTAAATCCAGGTTAGGTAACACACAGAGTTATATTAGTTTCAGGTGTGCAATATAGTGATGAAACACTTCAATACATCGCCTGTTGCTCAACACGAATGTCCTTAATTCCCATCCCCTATTTAGCCCATCTCTCAAACCCCTCCCCTCTGGTAACCATCAGTGTGTTCTCTGTAGTCAAGAGTCTGTTTCTTGGCTTGCTCCCCCCCCTTTCTCCCTTTATTAAGAGCCATCTTTTATTTATTTGTTTTAAATTTATTTATTTATTTTGAGAGAGCACACATGACTGGGGGAGAGGCAGAGAGAGGGAGGGAGGCAGGCAGAGAGAGAGAGACAGACAGACAGACAGACAGACCCAAGCAGGCTCCACGCTGTCAGCATAGAGCCCAATGTGGGGCTCAAACTCACAAACTGTGAGATCATGACCTGAGCTGAAAACAGGAGTCAGATGCTTAACCAACTGAGCCACCCAGACACCCTAAGAGCCATCTTTTATTTATTTATTTATTTATTTATTTGTTTGTTTGTTTGTTTATTTATTTATAATTTATTTATTTTGGAGACAGAGCATGAGCAGGGGAGGGGCAGAGACAGAGGGAGACACAGAATCAGAAGCAGGCTCCAGGCTCTGAGCTGTCAGCACAGAGCCTGACGTGGGGCTTGAACTCACGGACTGTGAGATCATGACCTGAGCTGAAGTCAGACGCTCAACCGACGGAGCCACCCAGGTGTTCCAAGAGCCATCTCTTAAAGTGTGTTGTGATATCTTCCTTGGTTCATTTTCTATTTGTGTTACACAGGATGAAGTGATGGTGGACAGGATCCCCCGCTGTCCAGTCTGCACTGGCATCGTGAAGCCCGACATCGTGTTCTTTGGGGAGACACTGCCCCAGAGGTTCTTGCTACATGTGGTTGATTTCCCCATGGCAGATGTGCTGCTTATCCTCGGGACCTCCCTGGAGGTTTGTCCACAGGCCCAGTGGTGGGCTGAGTGTGTGGGGAGGAGGCTAGGAAGATAGGGTGGAAAAGGTGGGGCTGATGGGCCAGCTCCAGATGCTCTCAGAGCCCCCTGGTGTCCCAGATTCAGAAGATGAATGGGTTCATCTGGTGCGGAAGCAGAGGTATTCCCGGCCTAGGGAGTGGCAGCCTGGGCAGAATGGGGAGGAGGGAGGATGCTCAGCTTTGGAGGTGCTGTCAGTGTGGGTGGGGCACAGCATGTGAAGGGAAGGGAGAAGGGAGGGGTGTGGACAGATAGAGAGGGACAGACTTCCCAGGCCACATCACAGAGGCCAATTTTGTGCTAGAAGCAGTGATAGACTTGAAAGGATTGGACCAGGGACATAGCTTGTGCCTCTTGGGTCAGAGAGAGATTGTTGATGAGTGGGATGGGGATTGAAGCAAGATGTCCAGGAGGGCTAGTCCTCAAGAAGGCAGGGCTGTGGCTCAGAGCCTGGAGCCTGTTTCAGATTGTGTCTTCCTCTCTCTCTGACCCTCCCCCATTCATGCTCTGTCTCTCTCTGTCCCAAAAATAAATAAACTTTCAAAAAAAAAAAAAAAGTTAAAAAAAAAAAAGAAGGCAGGGCTGTGGGCACAGTCCGACCACGTGACTGAGAGAGGGCAGGGAGAGGGACTGGCTGCACCAGGGACAGGGGAGGGAGTGGTCTGGCTGTCTGTGGGTCCTCAGGGCATTTGTTGGTAAGGAGGAATTTAGAGGGAGGGTGCTGAGCTCAGTTCTGCACATGTGTGTTTGAGGTGCCTGGGAGAGACTCATGGACACATTCCAGAAGCTATTCTGCATCTGGATCTGGGGCTCAGGAACTTTGTAAAGGAATCAAGAGCAAAAATGAGACCCTGCAATGAGCTCCGCCTAATTGGATGTAGGCAGCAAGGGCCAGAAGGGCCAGAAAGGCCTGTATTCAGGGCCCGGGCAGCCACGGAGGCCTAGAGTGGTGTGCCCGCTGTTCCAGTGCTTTGGACAGACACAGTAAGATGGTGTAAGCAAGTGACACAGTTTTAGATGACAGCAGCTGGAGAAGTAACAAATGGGACAGGAAGGCTGGGAAGGGTTGTGAACTGGTCGTGATATCAACGTGGTTGGTTTGCACGGCCGAGTCAGGAAGGTGACCTTGGAGCTGAGGCCAGGGAGATGCAGGTGTCAGCTGAGGGTGTCTGGCGGTGGAAACTGCCCGTGACCAGCAGTGACAAAGGTCTGACCTCCCGACCCTGTGGGTGCTGTGTCGTGAGTGTGCCATGGCGCACGGTGAGGTGGTGGGAGAGCCAGTAGAGGCCTTGCAGGTGGTGTCCAGGTGGCGACAGTGGTTGGCCAGGTGACGCTGCAGAGGGCATTGGTGCCCAGGTGTTTAAAGGAACACTGGGTGGGAGAGTGTGGACCCCTGCAGGGCTCCGGGCTTGTGACCTGAGTGACCACAAGGATGGAGCTGGTTTCCTGAGACTGAGAAGCCTAGTGGGCAGGTTGGGGGATCTTGGCCTCCGGCACACCGATTCGAGGGCTGTTTTGGGCTGTCGAGTGGATGAGGGCGGTGGGCGGGTGGATTGCTGCATCTGGAGTCCAGGAAGGAGCAGAGGTATGACCTGGGGTGGCTCAGTGAGCAGCCGGATGCCCACCCTGGGCCTGGTTGGAGGGCTGGGCCTAGGGGACAGGCAGAGGGCCAGGGCCATGGTGCCAGCGGCATGTGGTGCTGAGTCTGGCTGCCCTGTGCTGGCTACTGGCGATGGACATTGGGGCCACCAGCCCTCTCGTAATTTTTTAAGTGAAATGAAAATAGCCTTTCTCTTTGATTCTAAAAGTACCACATGCTCGTTTTTAAAAATTTACACATTAGGTAGAGATGCAGAGTGAATTAAAGAATCTCTTCGGTTCTACCAGCACCGTGAGTGTTTTGCTGTGTCCTCACAGGCTTCTGCGCTGCACAGATGTGGTGATCTTAACCAGAAGTGCAGAGAGACCTAGCTTGTCAGCACCCCTAGTGTTCCTGACAAAAGCCGATACAAGGTTCCAGTCGGGAGCCCCAAAGCAGAGTGCTTGTCTGTAAGCACTGAGCGATCTGCAGTGTGGCTTAGACTTTATCTCATATGCCGCGTGGAGGAAATATTAATGCACTTGGTTATGGATCACCCCTCTGGATGTCACTGAGGTGTGACATAATATATGGTATATAAATCATGTGACGTTTTCTAAAATGTGAAATATTCTGAATTCTGGAACACACCCAGATCCAAGAGGTTTTCTTTTTTTTTTTTTTTACTTTAGGGAGAGAGAGTGCACACAAGTGGGAGAGGGGCAGAGGGAGAGAGGGAGAGAGAGAGAGAGAGAGAGAGAGAGAGTCTCAAACAGGTTCCATGCTCAGTGCAGATCCTGACGTGAGGCTCGATCCCATGAACTGGGAGATCGTGACCTGAGCCGAAATTAAGAGTTAGATGCTCAACTGACTGAGCCACCCAGGTGCCCCTGAGCCCTGAGAGTTTTAAGATAGGGATGACAGATGTATGACAAAATTTATTGTTGATGGGCAACAAAAATAGTAGATTTTATATTAAGAATGATGTAGTGAATAACCACATGTATACACATTTGCACATTCATGTGAGTACTTTTGTAGCAAAGAAATATTGAGAAGTTGCTTTCCAGAAAGATACACTAATTACATTGCCACCAACAGATGTGGGCCATTTTCCCACATCCTCACTGACAGCAAACATTACCTGTCTTTAATTTTTCATCCATGTGATTGGCTAGAAAGAAATAAGTGTGTATGTGAGAGAGAGAGAAAGGGAGGGGATATTTAACATGTCTGTAATTAAGAGTGAAGTTCGTCTTTTCATGTTTATTGATGACCGTGTTCTCGTGGGATTGCATATTTGTATCTCTTGTCCATTTTTCAATAAATTATTTTCTTAGTTGGTCTATAAATTAGCAATATAAATTCATTAAATAAAATGTTCATAAATTAGTTTAGCAATTAGAAATATAAACTATTTGTCACATGTTGTAAATATTTTTGCAGTTTGTTTACGATGATAAAGTTTAAAAAATTATTTTTCTGCATAGTATTTTTATGTAGATGATAATGTGACAGTATTACATAGTTAGGTCTGTCATGAGTTTCCTTTGTCTGATCTGACTTCACTATCAGGCCTGAAAAGTCCTTCCCTACCTTTACTTATGAACCCTAAACTTTCTTTAAGAACTATTTTGTTTACATTTAAACCTTTCACTCATTTGAAATTTTTTCAATGAAGGCAGGAGTTGAGCATTTTCGTCCCAGATAATGATCCAGTCTCAATACCATTTAATAATCTGTTTCTAATTTCTAATGGAAATTTCACTTGGAAGCAGCATGAAGAAGCCCAGAGTCACCGAGTTAGGACTCTCTGGAGGTCTGGATGGTGAGGGCTGTGGAAAAGTGGGGCACCCTCTCTGCTGGGCATGTCAGGAGCCCTCTGTGGGGCCAGATCCTTGCTCCCAGGGAGCGTGGGTGGCCCAACCAGATGCTGCTGGGAGGAGGGTAAGGTGGAGCATAGTTGCTGGAGCTCAGATGTGCCTGGGCAGAGAGACCCACAGAGGCCAAGACATGTGGGAGGCAGAAAGAGGGACGCGGGCAGGAGGGAGGCTCGGAAAGGGAGGAACCCGAGCATGGAGACTAAGCTGACAGTGTGACGGGAAGAAATGAAATAGGTGGTGAGTTTTCCCTGTACCCGAGGTCTTACTGTCAGTCTGTGTCCCGAGGGGCTCAGAGGGTGGGCACTGTGCTCCTCACTTTTGGGCAATTTTTCAGGTAGAACCTTTTGCCAGCTTGTCTGAGGCCGTGCGGAGCTCGGTGCCCCGACTGCTCATCAACCGGGACCTGGTGGGGCCCTTTGCTTGGCGTCCTCGCAGCAGGGACGTGGTCCAGCTGGGGGATATGGTTCACAGCGTGGAAAGGCTGGTGGAACTTCTAGGCTGGACAGAAGAGTTGCGGGACCTCATGCGGCAGGAAGCCGAGAAGGTACGGGGTGTGAGAGGGTCATCTCCAGGGCTGCCTTCCTCACTGCTTGGGGGTCTGGGCCCACCTGGTGTGGAACCCTGTCTGGCTAAAACAGAACTAGCAAATACTGGCTGTTCATCCCGTACCGGCCGCTGCCCAGGGCCACCTCCATGTGGACATGAAGAAGGGATGCTAGATGCCTGCTCTCCACTGGCAGAGCCGTGACTTGGTCCCGGCGGACTGGGGTTGTCCTCGCATCACAGAGCAGCATTGCCTTTTGTCCCTAAAATAAAGCGGCACCAAACAGCTCCAGGCCACGGTGTGGCTCTGAGCCCAAGTTTGAGGAGCTGAAGTCTGTGCCTGTGTGGTGTGGGATGAAGCCCGCCTCGGGGAGGCTTTCGGGAGATCATCAGTGTGAGAGCCGTTGGCCTGACAATGTGCTGAGGGTAGAAAGCCAAAGACCCTTGGTACCTTCCAGGTTTCAGACCTGTAACAAGTGAACTTTCAGAAAATGCAGTTTCCCATAAGAATCAGCATGTGTAGCCTTGATGTGAGAGGTTGTTTTCTAAAGGAGGCAGCATTAAGCATTTGAAGTCCGTTTGTCTCACAGAGACAATCATGTGACAGTGCCCAAAGGGGACGGGGCAGAGGTCTGGGGACAGCCTTACTCTTCAGCTGTGACTGCCTCAGGGCTCAGGGCCGTGGGTCAGGCCTTCCCCTCACCTCCACTGGCAATAGACCCAAGCAGCTGGTTTCTTACCAAGTTGAACCCAAGAGAGAAGAATAAGGCTTATTAAGGATAGGAGACTTCACACTTTGTTTCCACACGCAGTCGACATCATGGCCACGGTTTTTTCTAGCCTTCCACTCCAGAGTTTGGCTCAATGGCTAACATGTAGGCTGGCGTCACTCGTCATCTCAATTGAAATACCAGTTATGCTGCTCGGTCGTTTGAGGGAAGCAGAGAGTGCAGGTAGCGCTGAAGCGTGTACCTCACACGCTGAGAGGAGGGTAGATGCCCTGGTCAGACCCGCCTGGCCGCTTCCTGGCTCTGGCGCCCCACTTCCATACAGGAACAACACTAAGTCACGTGGCCCCGGGGATTTGACCTGTGCATTTTCTGGTCTTACAGAAATCTATGTAAAGTGGGTCCTGGTCTTAGGGGTTTATGTATTTAAAAAGAGGTGCCATCCAAGAGTAAACGTCAAGGGACGGGCTGCAGTCCAGTTTGGGTTGCTTTGTCAAATAGTGCATAATCTTGAGCACGTGAGCTCCAGAACATTTCACATGGTTACTTAAATGAAGCCCTCCATTTAGCCACCCACTTTTGCCCAGCCCTGCTGGCATCATGTTACTTTGGCTCAACAGCAGCACAGGCAGAGGCAGAAAAGCTTTTGTTTTATGATAGTTCAAACCCAGGCCCTGAGATCTGCAGGACTGATTTCCCTTCTTCGTGTTCCAGCTCAATGGACGGGACAGATAGGGTGATGGCTGGTCCCCCCACCACTCCCGGGACCAGAAATGGTTCCATGGAGTCACTGCCCACCGCTAAGGAAACAGTTTTGGCTGGACTGGAACCTGCGGCCTAAGGAAGAATGAGGCTGCCCAGGTCATGAGCTCTGTGCCGACCGGTCGTGTTGTGCTCACATCACAGGCCACCCGTCACACTGGCACCTTTCTGCTGTTCGGACTCTTCAGTCTGCTGAGGCTGACTGCAAAAGCTTTGACAGCTTGAACTCAAACAGACCAACGGAAAGCCCCGACTGGATCAGCCATGTGTCCAGGTCTCCATCTGAAGGGCTCGGCATCTCTGTCTGTTAGAAGGACCCAGTCTCTGGCTGAGTGGCCTTAGTCACTCCCAAGGCATGGTCCTGGGTCCCAAGTAATAGAATAGGGTCCTTTAGTATGTTGGTCTCCTTGGTAATGTTATTTTTAATTAAAGAAACTTTATTCATTTCTGGCATGAAATAAACTCTTTCGTCTCCTTAAGGGAATACAGGTGTTAACAGTGGCTGTAGAAAGGGGACCTTGAGGGGTATGTGGGCATTCCTCCCACTAGAATAACCCAAGGATGGAGAACGTGCCCCTGGATTCACCCTGGAGGTGAGCCCAGTGCCACTTCCCACGGAGCACCAGCACCCCTCGTGGAAGGGCGTCAGGCCATGTTCACTCTGCTCCGGCATCTAACCACCCCGTCCCCACTCTCCACCAGGCCTTCCCAATAATGCCTCTAGGATTGACATCTAAGTTATGGAAGGCCTTAAGTCATTTAGAAACCTTGGCTGGTCCCCAGCCAGACATGTTCTCAGGCCATACTTCCTGCGCCTGCACAGGCCCCTTCTGCTGGGGTTGCCCCAAGGCCCAGCATGGATAGCACCGCCAGGCACATCATCCTGACCCCTGGCTCCCACCCTGCGTGTGCTCCCTTGGGCGCTGTTTCACCACCTGCCACGCGTTTAAGAGAGTCCTCAGAGAGGGTCTGGTGGCCTCCACAAGAACAAAAGACATGAATGATGATCTAGGAAAAGGACTGAATTCTGAGAACAATGAAATTAATTCCTCACACACATTCTTGCTCGAAACTCTTTATTCCAAGATATTTCAGTGATGCTTTGTGGTACACGACAGAAATCCAGAGTTGTGGTTTTACGAGGTGCGTTTCCCTTCGTGTATTTGTCTACGCCAGTGGGAAGGCCAGGATTCCACTGTCACAACCAGTGAGAGCTTGGCTGCTGTGGACACTTATAGTAGAGTGCTGAGCGAGGACCAAGAACGCACAGGAGGCTCCCAGTCCTGAGCTCAGGGGGGACAGAAATAGAGCATACCTTGAAAGTATGTTTCTGACATTAGGATACAGGGTCCTAGCAAGTTCTTTTCCTGTCAGCTGCAGCGCCTGCCTGACACAGAAGCTCTGGGCCGGTATGCCAGCCCTGGACATGCTTGCCTGTGCATGTGCCCATGCTCAGCTCCTGCCCCCAGGCAGCAGCCTCTGCACACATCCTCTTGGCACACAAGACCACCTCATCTGTGGAGATCATGGTGGAGTTCCCAGAGTTGCAGCAGGACAAGGCCCTCACAGTCCTAAAGATAAAAAATTGGACCAGAGACAAACCATTAACAGAACTTTGGAAGTAAAGAGAAAAGGGTCTCCAAGCATGGCTTCCCTGGGTCACAGTCCCAAGGCCATCTCTGGAAGCAGCACCAGTTCTGAAGGGGGAACAGAAGAGTGGGTGTCCTCAGTCGGGGTCTGAGTCGGGTTCCGAGGAGAGCTGCCCTTCCATGGTCTCACAAATGGCATCCTGCAGGGATGTGAGCTGACCCCGGGGACTCATCCCCATAGGCTGGATGACTCTGTGCCTGTGGGGGAAAAGCATGGTGGGGAAGGGGCACGGCATGTGGGGCAGAAGTCGGGTTCACCCCTGGCCAAACAGGCCTGAATCCAAACTGCTACCCAGTGGCTTTGAGACCTTATGCACTCTAGAATTCTTATTTCTCCAGGTCTCAATTTTTGTCATCTACGAAACAAATGTAATACCAACCTCAAGTCTAATCCTTTCCTGGGGCATTTCCTGTTTCCGACCTTAGTAACACAGCCTTGCTAAGCCCAACTTTAACCCCACTTCCTGGCGCTCACAGGACCGGACATGGGTCCTGGGCTTCTGTTCTCCCTTCTCCCAGCTGTGGGCCCCTCCTTGACACAACACGTACCTGGAGAGCTTGTCAAACATGTTCACCAGCTTCATGGCCTCATGTTCCTTCTGCTCCTCTGTCATGCCCTCCATGGGGTTGGGCGGTTCTTCCTCCACCCTCCCGGTCACTGGGTTTATGCTGCTTCCCAGGGGAGGGATTGTGGGGAATGCATTAGCGACTCTCTAGGACAGGAGGCGGCTGCATGGGGTGGGTGGAAGCAGGGCAGCCACAAGAGGGCTCTTTCCAGGAGCAGCAAGGACCCAGCCCCTGCTCGGGGGATATCCTGGTCCCCCGACTGCCTGGCCCCACTCAGCCCACACTCACAAAACATCCTGACATCAAGACAGGTTACTTATGCGACCAGTGCCTGACTCCCAAAAAGTTCAGCCATCTGTCATCTTGTCCCACCCACCCTGCGAGTCCATATGGGTGTGGGAACAGGGACCAGGGTGAGTGAGAGGAGCCGAAGGTGTAGGGGCACACACCTGGCCTTGGCTTCTTTGTACTCCTCTGTGTCCGTGTCCTCGTCCTCCGAATACTGGCCCTCAGGCCGGCCCCCAGCCATGAGGCCCCTGGCAGCCAGGAGGCCAGCAGCGTTCCCGTAGCCCGTGTACTTGATGAATCGGGGCACTGAGAAGCAGGGCAGAGATCAGTGTGTGAGGTGGCTGGGAGGGATAGGCGCTGGGCCAGATCCTGCCACTCACCACTCTCCGAGCACAGGACAAACAGGAACTCAGCTGCCACTCTCTTCACGTCAGTATCCAGGTGCGTCATGAGGCGAACAAGCTTGTTCCGCAACAGCTCCCCGACCTCGGGCCGTGTCCTCACGTCCCGCAGTGGGGGCAGCACCTGGGGAGGCAGCCGTCCCTCAGCCTGGGCCTGCAGCAGCTGGGGTCTGTAAGCAGGGTCCCGCCCCGTCCCCTGTGCCCCATACCTGGGCCTTCAGGAACTTCCTTGCAGGGCGGTGCATGCGGGCACACTCCGTCAGCACGCTCAGCACGGGGGCCACGCTCTCTTTCAGCCTGTGCGTCTGCAGAGGAGCCTCTGTCACCGGGGCTGTGCCCCCACCTGACTTGAAGTGGGGGGGGGGGGGGCAAACACACACACACCAGACTGTCCTGGCAGGAGGCGCTCAGGAAGAGGTCTTGCCCTGGTTAGTCAGCTGAGGGGCCAAGACTGGGCACATTCTTGTGAATTTGTGTGAATTTCAAGAGGGCCACAAATGGAACTTAACGTAGGATGCACTCACATGCTCTGTGACCTGGGGCAAATAACTCATCTGCTCTCACTTCCTCGCCTACATACCAAGGTCGCACGGGAAATACAGAGCATTCAGTTATTAGCACACCACTGGCACATGACCTGTCCTCAGAAAACAACAGCCAAAACACAAAAAGAAAATCTCTACTCTGTGGGCTTCATGGATCCAGAGAGCTCCTGTCCTTCCCCGGCCTTCTCCCGAGTTATCTCCCTGGACCCCAACCCCAGCAGCAGCAGTGGTAGGGACAGTCACAGCCATCACATCCAATGCCAGGCGTTTGTACTCCAGCTCACAGCATATGTGTGCGATGTGGATTCTGGAGGTGTTCATCTAATCCCACTCCCTTGCACTCTGTAGCTTGTGTGATGTCTGTAAGCTCCCAGAGAAGCTGGTCAGAGGTCTGGCCAATGTCCTGTGTGCAGGCCCAAGAACCAGGGAGCCTCTGGCTCAAGATGCCTGTGGGTCCCTGCAGGGATGCTTGTTCCCACGGGCCACCTGTGTGCAGCAACACTGAAGTTCTACAGTCACAAGCAAGGGCTGGGGACTTCTCAGATCACTCAAAAGAGATCCACAAAGAGATCTAAAAGGTAAGTACTTTGTTTTAAAACTCGTGATAACCAACGAAATGAAAACCTTCAAATATGTGTGTGAGGGTCCCCATATTTCTCAGGGAGGAGGAGTCTGGTGGCTGGACCACAGAGCAGATGGAGAAATTGCCTGACTCACACTGTCAGTCTGATCTCCACTTACCAGTGGGTACCGTGAAAAAGCACGGACCACAGCTGCTGGGGAAAGTCAGAGCCACTGAGGTACCCACACGGTAGGTCCCTCTGCCCACCTGGTGCAGACGCTTTTCTAGGAAGCTGAGGAGGACATGAATCACATCCATGTTTGCTCCCAGGAACTCCAGGGAACCTTCGTGTGGCTCCAGGGTAAGAAGGACGTCCAGACACTTGAGGGGCAAATTTCCCAAGAGATTCACTGTGTGGCTGAAGACAGATGGGGGAGAGGGGCTTGGTAAGTCTGGTCCCCCTGCACAAGTACAACCCTTGGTGCCCCCTGCAGAGGCCACATGTGATGTGAACTAGCGTCCAGGGACTTAATGGCCAGCAAGAGGCCAGAACTTAGAGTAGGACTAACCTCAGAGGCTCATCCCACTCAGTGGGGTGAGTTCCCAAAGAAAGGGGCACCCTCTGTCTGGGTTGAAGCACCACAGACACTCTTGAAAGCCAGAACCTGAGGGTGCCTGGGTGGCTCAGTCAGTCAAGCGTCCGGCTTCAGCTCAGGTCATGATCTCACAGTTCGTGAGTTCAAGCCCCACATCGGGCTCTGTGCTGACAGCTCGGAGCCTGGAGCCTGCTTCAGATACTGTGTCTCCCTCTCGCTCTCACCTCCCCTGCTCATGCTCTGTCTCTCAAAGATAAATAAACATTAGAAAAAAATTAAAAAAAAAAAAGCAAGCCAGAACCTGCCTAAACACAGGTCATGGAGAAGAGGGGTGAGTAACCACGTTGCCCTGTAGATACCACACTGCCTGTTGCTACCACCCATGTTCCAGGGACACGTTCCTGTCCGCAGATCCAGACACTTGTCCTGATCACGTAGTACTGTAGAGACACACTGATGTCTGCTCCCAGCCAGACAGATGAAGACTCTCTAGGGTGGAGCCTAGCCCACAGCCAGAGCCGGGAAGCACTGTTCAGACACGCGAACACACTTCCCTTCCATCTCGAGAGGCCGCACCCTCACCCGTGAAACTCTTCTGTGCGGTCTCCAGCAGCAGCGACCATCATACAGTGCCGCAGGATAGTCCCCAGGTGCCGATAAAGGGCAGCATCTTCCTGACCAAAAAGAAAGGTGTTCTTGTGAGAGGAAGCACTGCTCCAGGATCATGTGCAGAGACCATGCATCTCCTCTACTTGCCCTCTTCTACTCTACCTTCAGAGTGTTTCTGTGACCAAGAACGTCACTAAGTCCTCTTGGGATGAAGTCACAGAGTAGCCACATGGTCACGGCCTCATGGTGGGAAATCTCCTACAGCCTCCCCACGCACCAAAAGCCCTCCTGCTAGGCTGGAAGAGCCAGACATGCCCTCCACCTCTCTCAGAAATCTTCTCCAAGGCTCCCTGCCCAAAATGTGCATCTCCTTGCCTCCTCCCGATAAGCTAAGAGCTCCACCTGCCCTCTCCCCATCTGATGCCCAGAAACTTGCCAGTATTCCTACAGGCAGACAGATCCAGGAAACGTCCACACCGCTAAGCTCTACCCACTGACTCAGGTCAGCCCTCACCTCATCCACTTCCCTCTTAATGGAGTCAAAGGTGATGTTGAAGAGCACTTTGAGGATCTCCATGGCCCGCTCAGTCTCCTGGGGAGGAAGGAGCTCAGGAGGGCCCCCATCAGGGGTCATTCCCAGTGTCAGCTCCAAGGCAGCAGTCAGCAGGCGCACCCCCTGCAACTCCTGAAACAGCTGCTGGCGCGCATCAGTGCGAAGTGCCGTGAGCAAGAAGAGGAGGCGCAAGTCAAAAAACTGGACTTCGTGTGGGAAGCTGCTCTTGTGATACAGCCCCACACGCTCTGCGAGCCTCACCACTAGGCGGGCTTCTGCGGCCAGCACCTGTGCCACCGGGCTGCTGAGCACGAGGTTGCACAGGCACTTAAGGGACTCGAGTACAACGTCCATGTCCAAAGGCTCAGGGACGGACCCCTCCAAGGCGATGCCAGCATAGGAGGCAAGTGCCTGCAGGCTCTGGCGGCTGGTGAAAGGCTCCAGGCAGCTGCGGTCTCTGGTCAGGATGCGGATGCTCTGCAGCCAGGTGACGCGGCGGGACGGTGGCAAGCCCCGCTCCAGAACCGCGACCAGCAGCTCCGCCAGTCTCTGTGGGCAGGAAGAAGAGCGGCTCCACCAGGCCCCTTTTCCCGGGACCTCCCATCCCTTCCCCTTTACCCCTCGGTCAGCACCCACCTTCCTGTCCTCCTGTTGGGCATCATCAAACGTGAAACTCTGGGAGTTCTGCAGAGAGACCCAGGGGCTCAGGGGCACAGATCCACACCAGGCAGGACCCGCGCTCCGTGGATGGGAAACAAACGGCGCCCCGCCCCACCCGCCCAGCGGCGAGCGCACCCGGACTCTCTCCCGGTAGCAACTCCTCACCGACTCGGCGCCCCGCCCGCCGCGCTCGCGCCCCACCCTGCCCCACCTCTTCTTTCGTGTACCACGTTCACGGCTCTCGCTCACCTCCCGGTTGTACGTGCGCAGAGCCTCCATAATCACATCCTCCTCTCCCGTCTCCACAGCATCCGCAACCACCCGGGGCTCCATGGCGCCCCCGGGATACCGCGCCGGGCGGGTGGGAGAGGCTTGGCTTTCCGACTCCAGGATGAGCCCGCTCGCTCCGCCCTGACTCGCCGCGCGGGGGAAGCCGGGATAGGGGTGCGCGGCGCCGCGGGGCGGGGCCAGGACTGCGCGCGGGGGAAGCCGGGACCGGCGTACGCGGCGCCGCGGGGCGAGGCCTGGGTTGTGCGCCGGGGAGGTCGGGACCGGCGTGCACGGCATCTCCCTCGGGGCTGTATTAGGGCTGCGCGCGGAGGAATCTGGGACGGGCACGCGCGGGGCTGTGGGGCGGGGCCGGGGCTGCCCTGGGAGAGGCCGGGATGGGCGTGCGCTGCGGCTCTGGGGTGTGTCAGGGCTGCGAGCTCCTTAAGGAGGTGAGACCTGGACCAGCTGACTGGAGCTTGAAGATTTTGCCCGGAGTTAGCTGGGGTTTCAAAGATCCTACTCGGTGATCGTCCGACTTTGGGGCCGAGTAGCCTCCGAACCCTACAGGGACCCCTGCTTCTCGGACTGGAATTCCCAGCAGGCGAGGACCTCAGCCCGCCCTACCAACCCCTCCCATCCACGCCCCTCTTGATGGACCGAACGAGTGGAAGTCGAGGGGAAAGTCCAGGTGGAAAAGAAAGGACTTTGCAGCCCGGAGACCACCTGATGTAGTAAACAGGGGTTTGAGTGCCTACTGCATGCAAGGTCCCTGCTTTCGTAGAGGTTGTGTTCCAAAGGTGAACACAAGGAAACACGGACAAATAAGACGCCGATAGGCAGCCATAGTCCTGTGATTTAAGAAAAAAGGCGGAGAGCCTGGTGGGCCGCAAAGGGATCTGATGAAATGCCACTTTTGGAGACTGGACGATAAGAAGTGATCTGGGGGAAGGTCATGCAAAACAAAAAGAGCAGATGGGAATGGTCGTGGTGGGAGAGAAGCAGGCCTCCTTGAAGCTTAAAGAAAGGGGAAAGTGGGGAGGGGTCAGGATGAAGGCAAAGCATTATCTTGTGCAGCAACTTCCTGGGTGTGTAACCCAGACACAGTCTGGCCTCGACTCAGCTTCCTCTATTGAAAAGCAGAGATGGTAGAAATTCTCGTTTCAGTGTGTTGTTAGGAGGACGAAATGACACAGAGCAAACGCTCCAGTAGGGTGGGGAGGTATCCACTGTGCAACAAGCCTATGTTGACTATCTCCTTCGCACTGCGCCCTCAGCGCCCGGGTGCAAAGGCAAGCGCCCGGTTCCTACTGTCCCCACTACCCCCACACTCTGACCCTTCGTCTGGTTCATTTTCCTTCAGAGTGCTTTCACCCCTGCATCTTCTGCAGCGCCCGCTCGCCCCAGGCCTTGATCTCCACTGTCCTACCGTCAGTAACCGGGGCCGGGACTCCCACCGCAGCCTGGCGGAGGCGGATGCCCATTGAGACCCCTTGCAGCCTATCTCGCCTGATAAAAGGCCTGGGAGCGCTGCCTACGGAGGACCTGGCCCCGCCTTCGGCGCGGTTGGCTGGTAGAAGTGTCTGTCAACGCAGTAATTGGCAGAGGAAAGCACCAACCAGCAAGCCGTCCCCAGAGCCGACGGCCCGTCCCCTCCCCTTGTCCGGCGGCGGAACAGACCTCAGGCGGGTTCGGCTCGTCACCCCGGCGGCCGGACCTCGGCCGGAAGTCGGCGTGCCCGGGCGGAAGGGGCAGGGCCGGAGGGCCCTTCCCGCTGCTGCGCCACGTCCGCGGAGGCTGTGGCCGTGCCGTTGACGGAGACCCCGGCCGGGGCCGGGAGCGATGGCTGACTGGGCGCGGGGTGAGCGCGGGGGAGCGAGCCGGATGGCGGCGCGGCCGGCCGTGGACGATGCGGCTGCCCGCTGGAGCCGCCTCCGCCCGCCCCTGCCCCGCTGAGTGGCCGCGGCGGGGAGAACTGCCGGCGGGCGGAGCCAGGCTGCGCGCGGGGGGAGGGGTCTCCGGGGCCCTGCAGGTGCTCCTGACCCTGCGAGGTCGTTCTGCCTGGGGCCTCTGGCGGGCCACGGGCCACAGGTCCCGGAAGCTGGCGTGGGAGAGGAGGCTTTTGCGTGGTGGGGTGGCCTAGGCTGGCCCGTTTGCCCTCGGGGAAGCCCCTGTTCTCATCTGGGATTGGGATGCTGATGGCCTGTGTCGCTGGGCTCTTGTAACTGTTAAGGGGTTAACGAACATGAAGTGGTTGGCAGGACGTTAACAGCCTTTCTTTTGGGGTTTGTATTCATCAGTGATTCCTAAGGCTGTGCCTCGGTGGCATATTAAGGCATCCTGGCCGCCGCAAAATTGCACTCCGAACTTGGGGGGAGATGGTTCCCACCCACCTGATGTGACAGATTCAGCATCACTAGTCATGGGTCAGGGCGTCCTGTAAGGTGTGGGGTGTAGAGGTGAGCAGACCTAGGGCCTGCACTCAGGATCGACCTCAGCCCCCACTTTTGGGTGTTGGGAGCTTTGCGAATTTGTTTCCTCTTTGGTCACTTGTCATCTCTTCAGAACCCAGTTCATGGGCCACCCCTGCCAGGGCCTTTCTGCTTCCCTCCTGGGTGCTCTTCCTGCCAGAAATAACTATCCTATCTATCCTTATGATGCCATCTGTGGAGGGATCGTGCAGGTTCTGTGACAATATCAGGAAGTGCTAGTAGGACTGTACCCCTTTGGGGTGCCTAGATATGTTTACAGGACGTGTGCTCACATGACAGGTGCTCACACGCACTATCCTTTACACAGCCCGTCATGTGTGACGTCCATGCACTGGATCCCGGGTTAGGGTTGGGCCCGCTCAACAGATGTGAGCTCAGTCCTCTGAGACTTCCAGCATGGCTGGGTGGGATTGGAGTGAGAGCCCTGAGGCCACAAAGGGCTGACATGCAGGGGTCAAGGGCAGTGCTCACAGGTGGATGCTCCCCCTCAGACTCTCCCTTCTCGCAGCTCAGAGCCCCGCCGCTGTGGAGGAGATTCTAGACCGGGAGAATAAGCGGATGGCCGACAACTTGGCTTCCAAGGTCACCAGGCTCAAATCGGTCAGTGGTGGTTGTCCCTTCACCTCCGCCTAGCACCCTGGAGTGGGGACCAGAGGGAGGGTAGAGGCTGGGAAGGGTTTCACGCAGTTCCCATCTTCCTTGTCGCATCCATGGCAGCATTCATCCGTGTGAGGTCCGGGTGACACCTGAATCCTGATCTCTGCTGGTGGTACTGTGTCTGGCAGAGTTGTTGGCAGGGTCTGCTGGTCTTACGGGGGGTCAGGCGCCATCCAGTGTCCCTTCTCTGGCCTGACCTTGCCCCCTCTGTGTCCTGACCAGCTGGCCCTGGACATCGATAGGGACGCAGAAGACCAGAACCGGTACCTGGACAGCATGGTAAGGGTCTGCAGTGTGCGCGGGCATCGCGGTCAGCTCTGCCCCACACCGCCTGCTGTGCAGGCTCCCAGCGTGCCTGCAGCACCTGCGTGTCGGTCGTGGAGATGCCCCCCTGTGTGACTGTGCTGGGATTCCTCCCTCAGGACTCGGATTTCACAAGCATGACAGGCCTGCTCACAGGGAGTGTGAAGCGCTTTTCCACAATGGCGAGGTCTGGGCGAGACAACCGGAAGCTTCTATGTGGTATGGCCGCAGGCCTGATCGTGGCCTTCTTCATCCTCTCGTATCTCCTGTCAAGGGCAAGGACATGAGCCACTAGGAACTGGCTTCTGTGAGTGCCCGGGGCAACCAGGGTCTCCCCCTGCCTGGTGTCCTGGGCTCCAGAAGACCTACGTACAAAATACTCCTTTGAAACGATGATCGTGGCTTGGGAATCTTTTTCCTGTGTGACTGGGAGTTCGTGGCTTCCTCTGACCCCGTGAGCTCATGTTGGCCGGTCCCATGTGTGTGAGGGTCTCTTTCCCTTGGAGAAGCCAAGGCCCAGCTCTCTGTACTGTTCCGGGTGTTAGAGGCTCTGGCAGAGCAGGTCTGACCTGAGCAGCTGGGAATCCTGGACATGGCTACCTGTGGCTAGCAGCCTTCCCCGGTTCCTTGGGGCTTTGGTGTTTTAAGGCTCTGTCCCGTCCTTGTCTCTAGGTGAGGTCACATCTGAGATCTGAGGTGCCTGGAGCTGACACAGGAAGGGGGTGTGGCTGTGAACTTTGAGCACCATTTCTACTCAGAGATGGCAGATACTCTTGGCTAGGGCTGCTGGGCATGGGTAGATCAATGTTGAGGGTTCCGCCCTGAGGCCTTGCCTGCCCTCCGGACCGTCGGGAAAGGGCAAGGGGCCGTGGATGAAGGAGTGGACTGCAACCTTGGCTGGTGGCCCTGGGCCCTCCCAGTCCTTCTGGATCTCACAGTCTTGTATCCAGGAGAAGAAACTCCCCGTTTTCTCAGGATTCGAGAGCTACCCAACACCAAAAGTGTATTTCCGCGAGACCAGACCTTTAGAAGCAGTTCTGTCTGGCATTTCAGAGTCAGGCAGTGTGTGTGTTGAGGGGGGCACCTTCTGTGGGTCAGGACAGGAGGCTTCCCTACAAGGACTCTCTTCGTAGGACCTGTGGGTCGCTTCTGGAGTGTCAGCAGGCAGCTTCCCATCCACCAAGCGAGGCCCTTTGACAGTGACTACCACCTTACTGTGGGGACACTTAGTTATTCTCGCATCCCTCTGCAGACTGCCCTCCATGCCCACCCACCGTTTGTTCCCTGGGCCCTCACGGCCCACTTGGCCAGCCCCATGTTCACACAAACCGAACCACAGGCCCAACTGGACCAGCGGCATCTCACCCGCTGGTGAGATGTGGTGAGGTGTCGGCACCCTTGCTTGTGCACAAATACATGTAAGAAACGACTCATGGGTTCTGTGTCCTTCCCTGTCTTCTGTCATCCCAGTTACTCCCCTTACTCCCTGAAGACTGTTGGCGCCCTGTCCACCTCCTTGCCCGGGTCACACACATTGACCACACATCAACTCTCTTGGCCCTACCTTGCTCTGGTCTCCAGCCCTGGGCCCTGCCCCTGTGGCACTGATGCCTGCCTCCCCTTCCAGCAGGATTGGCCTGTATCCTCATATGGTCATTCCATTGTACCTGCTGGCCCTCTCAGCCTCCTGGAGGAGGAGGATCCCACCTTCCTACTTCTGAGTGTTCTGTTCTGACTGCCTCTGCTCCTCCAGATGCTCGTTTCTCATCCAGTGAGGTCGGCTTACATGCCTCCGTGTCTCTGGGACTTCACTGTTTCCCCTTACTCCCTGGCATTCTCAGGCTCCCGTGGTCCTGCCTCCCTTCCCAGTCGCCACACTCTATGGCTTTGACTTAGTCCTCTGCTCATCTCACCTTAAATCTTGCCACGGGGGCGTGCCCACTGGCCACTGTGCTGGCAGCTGCCGAGGGCATTGCAGACACACCCTCACCCTGCATCCCCCACTCTGCCTGGGTTTGTGGTGCTGACTTCACTTTCTGAGAACATGCTCCATTGTGGCAGCCACACCACACTAAGCGAGCTGTGCCTGCTCGTCCTGCCATGGCAGGCTAGTTTCCATTCTGCACTTGGGTGGTCTTGCTGAGTGTTTTCTGCTGTCTCCCTGAGACCTCCAGCTGTAACGTTCTCTCCTAAAGTTTCCATCTCTGCTTCCAGCTATTTTGGGGTCTGGGTTTTAGTTCCTTTCTGATTGACCTTTTGGTCTCTCATTCTTGTTGCATTGGGATGGATTCCGTGAGGGGGGCCTGGCAATTCTGCCAACCTGTCAGAGGCTTCACCCTCTTCCTGCTCAGCCTTGTGCACTCAGCACCTACTTTTGTGCATAGGCGGGGTTTGCTGATGTTGGTGCCTGAGACTAGTAACCCAAGAAGGACCCGGGGACCCAGTCTGTGCCAAGGTAGCTGCCAGGCTCTATCCCGCAATTCAAGGACAAGGCATTTACCAATAAAAATTTGGAATAAACAGTTTCATGGTGGAGTAAACATTGTCTTTGGTGTCCTCATTTCTTTAGGTGCTTGAGAGTTTCATCTGGAACTGACTCAGTCCGCAGACAGGCCATGGACACTGCTGGTCCAGACCCCACTTCTTCCCTCTCTTGTTCTGCCTGGTCCCTGTACCCTCCCTCCCTCCCTCACTTGGCCCCCGCCGCCCTAGGCAGGTAGTCACAGGCTTACCACTTTCTCTGCCAAGTTTCTGTAACTCAGATAGGGTGATGATAGTATTACTCCCAAAGGTTAGATGAATAAATGTGAGGTGCTCAGAACACCGAACCTGATGTGGTTCCTGCTGGGCCAGGGTCAGCAGCCATATTGTGCTCTGTGTGGCTATGGCTGGCAGGCTCACGGGGACAGCAGGCAGGACCACCCATCTTGAGGTCCTCCGCGACCTCCCCAAGGTCAAGGTGAAATCCAGACTCCATTCCTCAAGGCCTGGCCTTAGACTCCAGGCGGCCTCTAGAAACGCCTGTTTTGGGCGTCACTCGGATACCCCCTTCCTGGTCCTTGTCCTCTTGTGCTTCCTGTGTTGCCTTTGCTGCATAACAGATCACCTTAAAACTTAGTCACTTATAGTAATTTTTGTCTTTGGATCACTGTGGTTGGAATTTGAGACCCGCATGGTGGGGACAGCTCTCTGCCTAGAACATTAAGGCTTCAGCTGGGAGACCCGAGGCCAGGGATGCTGTCACCTGAAGGCTTGCTCACATCCCCGCTGGTTGATGCTGGTGTGAGCTTGCGGTCCAGCTGTGCTGGCTGCCTGGGTGTTGATGTGGCCACACCACTTTTTGGGGGCACACCATGGTGTGAAGTGAGCGAAGCGAGGGGGATACACAGGCAGAAGCTGTTTCCTCTCTATGTCATGGCCTGGCGTCAGGAGTCACAGTATCACTTTATTCAGGGTGGTCACAGGCCCTAGTCCAGATTCAAGGTGGGGACCCAGATCTCATGGGTGAGAGTGAGTCATGCAGGCAGAAGACCACATAGGAGGGGATAGGTGCTTGTGTGACCATCCCTGGAGTGTACGATGAAATGCGAGGTGAAGGGCCCGAGGCAGAATTAGGAGGGTGGGCGCCCGAGGGTCCCAAGCCCTCCTCTCTGCTCAGACCCCAAGCCCTGGAAGCCAGGGTAGGACCCAACAGCCTATGTTGGGGGGGGGGGGGCGGCTTTCTGAAAAAGCTTGATTCTACTGTCAAGACAAACCCATTACTAATGGGATCTGTGGTTTATTAAACATGTGGGCACAGCAGGAAACAAGATTAGCAAATGGGAAAGCAGCATAGAAAAAATAACTGGTCACAACTGTCCAAACAGGTATGCTCTGCCCTACAGGCCAGGTTGGCCACAGCCCAGCTTGGGGAGGAGGCGTCCCTAGCCCACGGCCCAGATGTGGGAACATGATGTGCAGAGGCTGTGGGTGATGGGGTGCGGTGGGGGCCAGGGCTATTCCACATCCACATCCACCACGAGGGGCATCATGTAGTCAGAATGTTTGATGCCGAAGGTGACGATGGGGGCACAGGGCTTGGTCACTGTCACCTGGGGAGGAGAGGCTGTGAGAGGCTCTGGCACCCCTGCCCCTGCCTGACAGGTTCTGCCCTCCCTGGGGCTAGAGCTGCTGACAGTGGCTTCACTGTCCTTCCTCAGCCCTGGGCCAAGGTGACCAGCGCCAAAGCCACACTACTGGGTTTGGTCAGTGTTCTGCACACTAACTGTCACTGGTGTCTAGGGAGGCAGGACCTGCCAGCTGGGGAAATGGTATGTCAGGAAAGCCTAGCATTCTAGGGATGCATGGCCGCTGTGCCCCCCACAGGCTCACAGGCCCTTCCCCCCCCCCCCCCCCACTCTGGGCTTGCTTCCCAACTACTCCTCTGGCCTGTGCCTCCCCCTGCAACCAGGCTGTGCCCCTGCTGACTTCACACCCCCGAGATGTATCCCCCAACAACTCAACCACACAGGTTGGCCTGTGTTCCCGGCTTCCCAGGCTGTGCCCCATCACCCCCTCTGAGTGGTGCCCCTTCTCCCCCCCATGGGGTTGTGACCATCCCTATGCTCTCTGGGCCATGTCACCATCCCCACTCCCTCCTCACTGTAACTCCCCACCCCTCAGGCCACCCCTCTGGGCCCTGCTCTTCCTGGACCTTCTCAGGGCTGTGGGCTCCTGGTCCTGGCTTGAGGGTCTTGTCCCCTGGGGGCTCCACCCGGGCTGCCATGGTGTATTGTGGAGCCTTGAACTTCGTCACCTGCACATCCGTCTGGCGGTAGGCTGCAGGACCTGGGGTCTGGAAGGTGAAAGAGGCTCAGACAGGCTTGGCCTGCCAGGGCACGTGATCCCAAAGGGTAGGCGGCCAGCATCGGACAGTGCGTTTCAAGCCTTGAGTCACTGTGTGTCTGTGTGTCCAGGGGTCCCTTCTGTCTCCAGACAACAGTCACACTGTGGGATGACCTTCTCTGTGTGGGACATTACTCCTCTACTGAAGCCTCACCAAGGCGATGACACCTCAGTGTGTGTCAGTCCCAGGCTTGTCCCTTTGGTGTGTGCAGGAGAGGCCCCTTTGTAGCTGGGATTCTGTCCTGTGGGATTTGATGGCCGTGGGCTGGACTGGCGGGGTCAGCAGTGCTGTGAAACCACTTTGGAAGTCTCCCCAGGCTCCTCAACCTCCTGAACACATGGCCACCTCAGGGCCTTTGCACTGGCTGTTTCTGCAGCTGGAACCCTCCTCCCCCAAATATCTCACATTTTACTCCTCTCCTTCTTCTTATTTTCCTGCATGCCACCTTATCGAAGGCTGCTCCCACCCTCCCTGCAGCACTCCATAAATCCCTTCCTTGCTCCACTCCCCCGGCACTGTTGCTATCTCCGTCCTTGTCCATTGTCTGCCCTGCCTCACCCCAGGAATGTAACCTGGGGGTGCAGGGGACAGGGCGGTGCCATGCATGTGGCAGACACTGGAGGGTGAAGAGCTGATAGGTTTCACTCTGATGGGACTGGGTTCTGGGGAGGAAGGGCCAGATGGACTGTCTCTGGGGGATGAACAGTGCTGTGCCCTGGGGCGGGGGGGGGGGGGACCCTTGCCTTGTGAAGGTCATCACTGAAGCTGCCCAGCTTGCTGCGGCCTTTGATGGAGAAGGAGGGTTGGGACGCCTTGCCAACGGTGTGGGGCCCCATGACCACAGGCAGCATGTAGGCGGCAGGGCCTGTGGGGCGCACAGGCAGTGAGTCTCAGGTTGGACAGAATCCCGCATGCAGAGTCTCAGCTCCTTTCCTGAAGTTTGCCACTTCTAGGAGTGCAGCCATCAGGTTACCCCTGTCTCACCTCCCCACCCCCCGGGGTCCCCACCCTGGTTGGATGTTGGCTATCAGGGCTGGTGCACACCTGGGGTGCTGTCCACTCGGAAGGTCTTGGTTCGGGCAGAAATGGAGTGGCTGGGTGCTGAGTCAAACACGTGCTTGGCCGATTTCTCTGGAAAGTAGTCACCTGGCTCGGGAGAAGAGCGGAGGGCGTGCTGGGAGGGGATGGTGACCGAGATTGGCTAGGGGTATCCCGGAGTTGCAGGAGTGGGCAGGACAGGTGCAGCTTTGGAGGGGGAAGGGCAGAGTCTGGTGTGGGCCTGGTGTGGGGACGTAGGGCAAGAAAAGCCCAAGTTAGGACTGGGCTTGAGGGTCTCCGAGGCTGCTTTGGGCCTGATGGTGTCCCTCGAGAGGAAAAAGAGGGGACAGGAGAGCCAGGATGCCTGTGCTCCTTCACACCTTCACCTGGACGGGACGTGCAGTGGCCACCAGCAGGGTTGGGCAGGTCTGCGGCTGGGCCAGGCTCACTTACCGGGGCCAGGGGTCATGATGGTCTTGGTACAATAGCGCCCCAGGATGGAGTAGGCAGGGCCAAGGTCCTTGCCAGTCCTCAGTATCTTGGGGTTCACGCTGTAGCGGGGCCCTGGGGAGCAGTTCTCTGCCAGGAGCATGGGGGCCCCACGGAAACTGTAGGCTGGTGCACGCAGCTTGGTGGGCGTGTGCTTCACAAAGCCTGTGGGGCAGGGGTTCTGAGCAGCCCGGAGTAAGATGCCATCCTTCTCCCCACCCTATTGACCCCACAAGGGTTGAGGGGCTGGGAGTCAGGGATGAGCCCCCAGCCTTCCCAATGCCCTCCCTGCTCTGAGCCTCTCTCCAGGCCCACCCCCTGCCCCCACTCAGACCCTCCTTAGGCCCACCTCAAACTTTCCCTAGACCCTCCCCAGACCCACCCCAGGCCCACCCAGGCCCTCCCCAGACCCTCGTCAGACCTCCCCGACCCTCCCAGAACCTCCCCAGACCCGCCCCATGCCCTCCCAGACCCCCTCCAGACCCTCTCCGGGCCCATCCCGAGCCCACCTCAGAGCTGGCTTCTTCCCCTACCCCAGTCCCATCCCAGGCTCCCAGGCTCTTACCCGTGGTGGGTGGAATCAAGTACTTGGGTCCTGGGCTGCTGTAGAGGGCCATGATGGGCCCCCGGGGGCGATGGGGCCTCCAGGTGCCCACCCATACTTCCTCTGCCATGGCTGGCTCTGTCCATGGATGGAAGGGTGACCAGGTGCTGGGAAGTCCCAACTCCCCACCCTATCCCTGTCTTGTCCCCACTGGTGGGCAGAACTGCAGGCCACAGCCTCCTCAGTAAGGTCTTGAGCTGGGGCCTACACAGAGGTTATGCTTGGAGGAGTGGGCTTGCTCTGCCCTCACCAGCCTCCAAGAGGAGGAGCATTAGACCCTCATGCACAAGATGGGAAGGGCTGTCTCCTCCAGCCTCACTGACCACACTTCCCTGGCTCTGCAGGGGCTCTGGGTAGGTTCCTCCTATTCAGGGGATGCTGGGCACCACTGGGCAGGGAGTGGTGGGCAAAGGTGGAAAACTTCTTGGCTGAGGCTGTGCTGTGGGGCAGGGAGAGGGCCACTCCAGAGGGGCCCTTACCTCTTCAGTCCAGGAGCTGCACTCAGAGCAACCTATGGACCGGGCCTTCTTGGAGGTCGTCCCGTCGCACCGGCCTCAATGCCAGGCAGTTCCCAAAAAAGGGGCATGGAAAGGAAGGCCTTTCCCTCTCTCTCCTCTTCCCAGGGGGCTTGGAGAATTGGGTGGGGGTGGGGAGAGATCCTGGCCCCTGAGCTCTAGAATGCAGCTCTGTGGGACAGCAGGTTCTAGATCACTATCTGTATGATGAAGACAATGGCCTCTGCCCAGGGGACCCCCACCCTCACCAGGCATGGCTCAGGTCAGGACTTTGCTCTGCTCCTCACTATGGTGGGTAGGGCAGAGGCTTGGGGGGTGGGAAAAGGGACAGTGAGGTTCTGTACTGGAAGGTGAGGCCACAGGGCCCAGAGCTGGAGTGGCCAGAGAGCAAAGGTTGTGAGGGGCAGAGATGAACCTAGTCAGCCTTGCTTCCAGTGAAGACCACGGATCTGGGGAAACTGAGGCACAAGAAGGCTCCAGCAGTTGGGATCCTGGGTGAGGGTAGGGTCAGCGCTGGTTGGGGAGTTTGGGGGGTGGCGCTGAGCTGCTGCCCTTCTGCGGAACCTTTCCAGACCCTGCTCTCCCTCCTGTGCCACTGCTGGCCATGCCCGCCCCTCGACCACGGGTGTCCTCAAGACCAGGTGCACTTTCTTCTCCACTTTGTCAAGGTTCCTCTTGGGGATAGGGCTCGGGTCTGCACGTCTTCCAGACAGACTCTTTCCTTGGGTGACTTTAGGGGGAATGCTTTCAACCCCTGGACCTGTGCCAGGTGTATATTGTGGATATTTATTGTCTTGGAATGACAGTCTTCAGACGCAGAATGCCCCCAGCCTGACCTCCCGGTTCTAGCCTCATCGTCGGCCTAGGGCTCTTTGCCCTGCCTCCTCCGACGCACTGGTCCTGCACCCCACCGCTGCCTCTGTAGCCCTTCCTGCGTCCACTCCCCTGCCTGTCCGTCTTGCTCTGTCCGCCTACATGGGGGTCTGGTGGGTCTGCCCTCTGTGTGGGGCTACTTCTATGTGCATGCTCTGCGGATGTGACCCCGTGTCTGTGAATCCGCATATCCATGCGGTTGTGTCCCTGACTGTGGGGAGAGACAGGAGCCAGAGCCTGAGCTGCAGGAGGCTTTATTGATTGAAGAGTTTTATGATAAATTTACACGCGGAGAAGTGGTAATGGGGCAGTGTGGCCATTGCTGCTTGTGTAGCTGGTCCTGTGGCTGCTTGGAGACATGACTGGGGTCCGCTATGCATCATCTTGACTGCCCAGCACTTGCACCTGGAAGGCAGACAGGTGTGGGCCAAGAGGGTATCACCCATACCTGGTGTCACCCATACCTGGTGTCACCCATACCTGATCACCCATACCTGGGTATCACCAAGGGTATCACCTGTACCTGGTGATCGATAACTAGAGAGCCCCATCCTGTTGGGCAGGTAGGCCCAGGCCAGCCCCTGGAGGACCGTAGGCTCTGGCACACTTCAGCCAGTCCCCTCCTAGCAACGGCGGAAGTGGTGCGTACTTGTATGTGGGTGTGCCATATGCATGTATATGCTCTTAGGGGAGGCTGAGGCTGCTCTGGGGGAGTGAGGTCTGGGATGTCCACTTCTGCTGACTGAGGCAGGTCAAGGTGTCTGTGGGGTGGTGGCTGTATTGGGGTGATAATCAGGAGTCATAGCATTTGGTGGAGGGCTAGTGGGGCAGGGCTGTGTGTCCTGCTGGGGCTGCGGACCTTCAGGGAATGGGGTGACCCCCCCGCCCCCACCCCAGCCTTGGTACCAGCAGCTTGATCAGCTCCGCCTTGTGCATAGGCTGTAGGCCATCGATACAGGACTTGAGCTCCGTCAGTGCTGCCTTGGCATCTGCATTGACATCGTACTTGCCAAGAGGTCCCTCATATAGCTCCTCTGGGGACCCCACCAGCAGCGTTTGTAGGAAGTCCATGAAAAAGTCACTGTTGTCATCCCCGATGGCCAGCCCTGTGAGGTGGGGGCAAGGTGACACCAGCACAAGAGAATTCCATTCCAGCCCACCCCAGACCTCCCAGCACTCCAGCCTCGGCGGTGTCCAGAACTTCTGCATCAATGCCCACCTCACTTGCCCCAGGTGTGCCCCCATGATCACCCTGCCTCACCTCCCCCAGGTCTTACTCCATAATACCCCCTAACTCTACCTGGCCACAGACCCCTCCTGTCACCCCTAGCCTCGGCAGCGTCTCCCACTCTGGGGTTCCCTGGCATTACTAGGGAAGGGGCGGCAAGACCCTAATGTGGCTGGAATTCACCCTCTGAGTGAGGTTGGCTGACCTGGGGCTTGGAGGGTTGGGGTCAGGCTGGGCTGGGTTGGTGACATTGGGCTTGGTGACACTAGGGCTGGGGCAGAGGTTGGAGCTGGGCTGGGTGGGGACTGGGGTTGGCGGGAGCATCGGGGGCATCTGCCCACATCTGTGTTCTGTGATGGAGGCTGGTCGGGCACCTAGGAAGGCCGCCGCCCATCCTTGTGAGGGGCCTAGTGCCTGGGTTTTAGCCCCCCAGGTTCCTGTCTGCCCCCCACACATGGGCCCTGCTGGAAGCACACAGACTCACCGCAGGAGCAGAGCAGGGTGAGGGCCACCAGCAGGAGGGTGCTGCTCCCCTTCATGGCAGATAGCAGAGCTCCCTAAGGAGCTGCCTCTGCAGGCTTTATGCCCCACAGGCGGCACCTGGCCTGGGGGCGGGCCCAACCTGCCCGTCAAGACCTTGGCAGTGAGAGCACAAGTTGGACAGCCAGGGGTGTGTCCTCACCCTGGGCCCCCATGGGTGTCAAGGAGCAACAGGCTTGGGGTGCTGTGTGAGGGGCAGTCGGCTTGTGGTTGAGTTGAGGGGACGTGGGAGAAAGTCAGATGTGAGGTCGCTGAGGAAGAACAGTGGGGGCTGGGGCATCACGGGCCTCCGGCCATGCCTGGCTTGTGGCTGAGGGTGACAGGTTCTGGGGTTGGGCTCAAGCCTTTCTTTTTGGCTGGGAATCCCTGCTCTGCTCAACATGCCTCAACATGCCACTGGGGCAGGGGTAGGGGACTTCCTGGGCCTGAGAGTCTGGGTAGTGGGAGATGGGCCCAGGGCTGCAGGAGGCCCGAGTGGATAGCAGGGTCCAGGGGGTGGAGGTCGCCTCAGAGGGACTGAGGTGAGAGGAGTCAGGCCACGCCTGGGGACTGGTGGGATTATCCCATCACGGCAGGAAGCGAGGAAGGGTCACCCGAAACATATTTTCCTTCTATGGCAGGCGAGCCCCGGGAAGTGTAGGATTTGGGGGAGATGGTTCTATGTTAGAATGGAGATAGGAGACTGAGACACTTGGGCGGCCAACCAAACGGGCCCAGGAGCAGCTATTCCTGTGTGGGGCCTGGCCCCTCTCCTGTCCCCTGCTGCCACCTGGTGGTGACTGATGGCATCCTGCTGGACTGGCATGCTCACCCTCAGGGTGCCCGTGAGGACTCAGGGGTTTAGCCCCTGGCCAGCCCTGGGGGCTCCTCATTCAGACTTTGGAGGGAGGTGTGGGGGAGGCTTGATTACCAAGGTGACTTTGTCGCCCTGTCCCTCACTCACCTCCACCTGGTCCTGAGTCTGTCACAGACACCAGACCCTTGTCCTGTGTCCTCCTGAACACAGCTTCTCAGCCACGCAGGTGACTGCAATTCTCTTTGCTGGCACACAACAAAATCCAGAGGTGGTCTAACCTGTTCATACACATAATTCCAAAAATACAGGACAAATAATGTGTACTGAGATCACCTGTAACAAAACAATGTGGCTGCATCAGTGAGACTGTACTCAAGGCAATGTGGAGCCCCGGTCCCCAAAGGCCCCAGGGGTCGTGGCTTCTGGGATGGCCACTTGGCAGCCTAGTGGACACACAATGTTACATTAGTTTCAGGAGTACAACATAGTGATTCCACAATACTCTTACTCAGAGCTCCCATCTGTCCCGTACAAAGTTATTACAATGTGACCGGCTCTATTCCCTGCGCTGGGCTGTGCCCATCACCATCCTTCACTCACTGGTCTCTGGCTGCCTGTTGTGTCACCTGGGTGGATGTTTAAAAGTGCCAGCCCTGGACTTTGACGTAGCTCAGAAGCTGTGTCCCTGGGGGTACCACCTGGGCTTCTGTTGTTCTGAATCCCTCCAGATGATTCTGACCGTCAGGCTGGGCTCTAATGGAGACCAGTCCACCCAGCTTTAATTCCTCTTCTCCATTTTCCTCCCACCTCTCCAGAGTGTTGTCCTGCTGGAGGTGGACTGGGTACCCCTCTGGCTGCATTTGGATCGTGGCTTTTCTTCTTCCACAAACCCCAGCCCCTGGAAGCACAAGCTGTTAGCAGTTGCCCTGCAGCCTTTCCTGGGCAGTGTCGGCGACAGAATCTCCAACCATCTCACAGTTGATGAGGACTTGAGCAGTAGAGTCAGTCTTGCTCATTACCGATCGTGGTGACTTTGCTTGCACATACCTAATCCACCTAGGTTCTAACCCCCTTCTCCTGGCCACCTCACCTTCCCTTCCTTCAGTCAGCCACTGCCAAGCTCATTCCCTGGCCTCCACAACACCAATGGCTAGGTTCCTCCATTTCTAGTTCAAGTGCCCTCCCTCTGACTACGTCCTCTGTTCCTCAGCTTGCTGCCTCTGGTGCCCAGCCTGGCTGACCGTCACAGTGCACACACACTTCCATGCCCTGGATTCACGGCACCGCCATTATACCGCACCCCTCCCTTGCTTGCAGCTGTGCTCCCTCCCCTCTCTCCCCTCCCCCTAGTGCTGGATGACTCCACCTCTCTCCTTCCACCTACCGACTCAGCCAACCTCTTGTCAAGACTTCACCTTGGGCGGGTCCTTGGTGCTGCCCATGACTTCTAGGTCTCCAGGGTGGGTGTCCTCACATCCTTTGAGATGGCTGCTTATCACACCGCCCCTCTCATCTTACCTTCTGGGCCTTGACTTGTATCTCACTGAGAAACTGAAGAAATCAGAAGAGAAACTACACACGGTCCCGACACTGCATCTCTGTCTGCCTTTCTTTGCAGGCATATATCTGTGTGTCTTCATGTTGTATGCAAGGACCTGTCTTCACACACCAATGGCAATGCAACAAAGGCCTCCCCAATGGAGGACTTACTGCCCCTCTCTCTACAAATCAGGGTTTTATCTCTACCACGTCATGCATGTCAGCATTTATGATGCTCCAGCATCACCCGATTTCAAGCAAAACACAAGTGCCTCCTCTTACACTGGTGATGGAGCCTCCCCTGGGCCCTTCAGACTCCCGCTGCTCTGCCGATTCTGGTTCGGCGCCCCAGGAGGCTCCCAGCTTCCGTCTTCTGGTTGGGTTTGGCTAACAACTGGGGGCAAATAGGTTCAGCATCCATTAACATCCTCATTGCAGCAGTGTCTTCATTTGACGGAAAATTATATTTAAAATGTTCAATCAAAAAACTCCACATCTTACTGGTTCATAAGGTGTTTGGTTACAGTTTTCACAGATGTGCAAATGCCAAAATAATACTTGTTAATAATGGAATTCATGATCACAATCTGCATGAGCCTCTGTTCTTCTGGTTTTTAATTTTTATTTTATTAATGTTTATTTATTTCTGAGACAGAGCACGAGCGGGGGAGGGACAGAGAGAGAGGGAGACACAGAATCCGAAGCAGGCTCCAGGCTCTGAGCTGTCAGCATAGAGCCGGACGTGAGGCTCGAACTCACAGACCGTGAGTTCATGACCTGAGCCAAAGTCAGGTGCTTAACCAACTGAGCCACCCAGGCACCCCTGTTCCTCTGGTTTTTTAACACTTACGCGTGCTCTCTGACCTTATGTGTCTTAATGAAAATGCATGGCATTCTGTTCTTGCACGGAAATATTAATATCTTTAAATATTGAGGATATTAGATAAATCAGGGAGTCAGACTGTCTGATTCATGATGTTAATGAGCTGGGGCCACAATCCTTCATTTCTTGCCGAAACGCTAGGAGCCCATCCTCGTCAAGCATTCTCAGCTGGGCCCCTCCCCTTGATAACTACCCTATCTAAAAATGCA
The DNA here is from genome assembly GCF_016509475.1 of Prionailurus bengalensis. Taxonomy (NCBI): domain Eukaryota; kingdom Metazoa; phylum Chordata; class Mammalia; order Carnivora; family Felidae; genus Prionailurus; species Prionailurus bengalensis. The sequence goes on from NC_057346.1 coordinate 116,050,943, forward strand.
TCACCAGTTGCTTATGATGAGCTTCCATTTTGTACAGAATAAAGAGAATAATCTTGAATTTAATGTGTCAGTTGTTAGGGAAGTCACAATTTTACTGCCTCTTTAAGCACACTGCTTGGGTCGGATGTTTTTCAGGCAAGACATTGTCATTAAAGAAGGCAGGGCTTTGACTAAGATCCTGGTGCAAGTTCATCATTCCAGGCAGCTGCTCCAGACCATTTTTCTCACTGCAGCCGTGCCGTCAGGGCTCGCCACACAAAGCTCAGTCTCCAAACTACACCTGTTGGCAATGTTGCTGTGCGTGGTTCAAATTGGTTCAGAGCTAACAGTTTTGTTGGCAATGAAGCTATAAACAAATTTCTCATTTTGCATCATCATCGTATTCAAATGACACATGCATTGTGTCATCCATAATAGTCCATCAGGCCATGCTGGAAAATCTTGGTAGTTTCATTTATTCTGACTTCTATCACTGAACTTCTATTTCACTAACCAGCTCCTTGATGTGCTGAGAAGTGGTGTCTTTGGAAAGTTGTGCCCAAGCTCTTTCTATGCCACAGACACACCCAATATTTTCAAGCGATGACTTTGGTGCTTCAAGCCTGTGACGCAGTCTTCCATGAACATGTCAGCCTTCATGTATACTTGTTTGGTAAGTTGGTATCAAGGTACCACTTTGTCAAGAACCTGAAAAGTACTGGTTTATGTATGTGAAATATTAAAAATCTGGTGCTGCCAGCTTCTCAACTTAATACTCTCTCTCTCAAGGAATTTAGTTTGGAACCAATTTACTTATGTTTTACCTGTGACTGTGGCTCCAGTGCCGATAGTCTCATTGCCTCAGCAGCTAGTCTGTCACCACAAGTAGCACACTGCAGTTTCACCCTTTTGCTGTTAATGAACATGGGACCAAGTAAACAAGAGACTGTTCTCCCAAGTTCAAAGAACACGAACTCTGCCTTTGTTTCTTTGGGATTGCTTTAACTGTCATCATGCGATTCACTCTTCCTGTCCCATTCAGAAAAGCGGCACCTATTCTTGGCAGTGGAAATCTCAGTGAATTGTGCTTTCCTAAGTTAGTGTTAAAGTAGAAATTAAAAAATAGACTTGAATCAAAAGATAATTAGTTTAAGAGAATACAGAGACAAATCATAGACTGGGAGAAAATATTTACAGAGAGATATATCTGATAAAGAATTGTTATCTAAAATATACAAAGAATTCTTTTTTAATTTTTTTTTCAACGTTTATTTATTTTTGGGACAGAGAGAGACAGAGCATGAACGGGGGAGGGGCAGAGAGAGAGGGAGACACAGAATTGGAAACAGGCTCCAGGCTCCGAGCCATCAGCCCAGAGCCCGACGCGGGGCTCGAACTCACGGACGGTGAGATCATGACCTGGCTGAAGTCGGACGCTTAACCGACTGCGCCACCCAGGCGCCCCTATACAAAGAATTCTTAAAACTCCACAGTAAGAAAACAACCTGGTTAAAAATTGGGCAAAAAATCTAAATGGGCATGCCATCAAAGAAGATGTACAGATGGCAGATGAAGAGAAGTTCAACATCATATGTCATTAAGAACATGCAAATTAAAACAATATGAGATGCGCCTACACACCTGTTAGAACAGCCAAAATCTCAAAACATAGACAACACCAAATTCTCTAAGAGCCAGGGTCAGGATCAGGGTTTAGAGTGTGGTGATGTCTTAGGGTGATTATCTGGGCGGCCTTCAAGAAGACAGACCTGGGGTCCTTGGATGCTATATCTGCCAGGGACCCCTTCAGGCAGCCAGTCCAAATTGGATCTGACTGTTCTAGGTCTAAAGTTGCTGCCTGACAATGAGAAAGAATGAAATCATGCCATTTGTATCAACGTGGATGGAACTGGAAGGTATTATGCTGAGTGAAATAAGTCAGTCAGAGAAAGACAGCTATCATATGTTTTCACTCATATGTGGATCTTGAGAAACTTAACAGAAGACCATGGGGAAGGAGAAGGGGAAAAATTACTTACAAACAGAGAGGGAGGGAGGCAAACTATAAGAGGCTCTTAAATACAGAGAACAAACTGAGGGTTGATGGGGTGTGGGGAGATGGGAAAGTGGGTGATGGGCATTGGGGAGGGCACTTGTTGGGATGAGCACTGGGTATTGTATGTGATGAACCATGGAGATCTACTCCCAAAACAAAGAGCACATTTTACACACTGTATGTTAATCAATTTGACAGTAAATTATATTAAAAAATAAATAGATAAATAAAAAATAAAGTTGCTGCCTGAGAAAGATTTTTGGGGTTGTATGCCTCCACCCAGAAGGCAAAGCAGACTAGCCCTGGTTCCACAGACTTGTAGGGCACAGGCTGCCCTCTGCAGGCCGAGGGGGTGTGTAGTGTGCAAGCTGGGCGGGTCCAGGGAGCTGGAACAGGGCAGCTGTAGGGACAGGCCATGCCTGTCCCAAGGAGCTGATTATTTGGGGGCACCAGACATCTGCCTGATTCCAAGACTTATCCTACTCAAATGCACACATTTCCCCTGAAGACAGAGCTGGAGAAAGGTGCACTGCCTTGCCAGCATCAGACTCCACAAACTTGCTGGGGTTTCCTCTGACAAAACAGCTGGGAGCACTGATTGCTGTGGAAGTCAGCATCCCCAGCATGCGGTCAGTTCAGATGTGGGCTGACCGATGCCAGTTTAAATCTGCCACTGTGAAATGATTTTGGGGGGTTCACTGCCTCCTTTCAAATGGTTATGCACTTTGGTGGGGGCAGTCTGAACTCCACTGACTTGTTGGGTCCTGGATGCACCAGGCTGGCTGATCAGTGTGTACTGTGCACGCATCTCCCACACAACTATTTACCCAGGGAATCTGTACAGAGAAAAGTTCAGGAGAAGACTGGTCTCAGGAGCGGGCATTTGAGGATGCATGGAATCTACCCATTTCCAAGCCTGAACCAACACAAATGACCTATTCTCTTGAAGGCTGAACTGGAGGAGAGTGGACCTCTTTGTCAGGATGCAGCTTGATTGACAGGCTTTGTTATTGTCCTATAAGAGATGCTTGTGAGACTTGAGGGTTGAAGAAGCAAGGGTTAGGGTTAGCGTTAGGGTTAGGTGTTATGGGTTAGGGTTAAAGTTAAGGTTAGGGGTTAGGATTAGGGTTAGGGATAGGGTTATGGTATGGTTATGGTTAGGGTTAGGGTTAGGTCCCAGGAGTCTCCAGGCACTGAACACACAGTGCAGGAAGGAGGGTCCCAGTCAGGATTAGAGTTTAGGTTCCAAGGCCACACAACTCTATGGGCCACTGGTCAGGTAGGCCTCAGGAATCCTCTTGGGCACATGCATCTGGGCCTTGGAATTGATATGGTGATGTTCCACTTTCCATGCTGATTATTTTGCACTGATTCTCGAGCCCGTGTGTGTATTGTTGTCAGACTTTGAAATTGGGTCCCCATCGGGAGAGAGCCTCTGCTAGGGTTAGGGTTCGGCCCGGGGAAGTCATCAGGGCCGAAGCGACTCCAGTTTCATGATTTCCCTCGAGGGGTGAATTGAGTGCCCATGTGAGGGTGTGGGTCTATTGTAGGGTTAGGATTAGAAATAGGTAAGGTTTAGGTTGAGGGTTATGGTTAGGATTACATTTAGGGGTACGGTGAGGTCCCAGGAGGCTCCAGGCACTGATGCCACAGGAAGGTGTGTGTCAGGTGCAGGGTGAGTGTTAAAGATGAAGTGAGGTTTAAGTTCAGGTGTATATTGAGCGTCACTGTTAAGATTAGGGTTTGGAGACAGGAGGCTCCTGGCACTATACCCCTAGTAGGACAATGGTCTCCCCACAGGGCTGAGTGGAGGGCTCTTGTGAGTGTCCCAGTCAGGCTGAGTTTGGGTGTCAGGGCCACTCCTCAGGCCTCATCAAGTCCCCTGTGAAGCTCCTTCTTGTCTTTGGTAATGACATGGTGATGTCCAATTTCCATGCCGAGTAATCCTCCTCTGCCTCTGGGCCCCAAGTCCGTCGTGTCCTCAGACTTAGGCATTGGGTCCCCATTGGGAGAAATCTTTCAAGGTTAAGTTTCGTTCCAGGGACATTGCCAAGGCCAAAGCGACACCAGTGCCGTAATCACCCTGGAGGGCTGAATGAGGGTCCATGCGCTGGTGTGGGTCAGGTGTAGGTTTAGGTTTAGAGTTGGGGTGAGGTTTAGGTTGAGCGGTATGCTGAGTGTCACGGTTAAGTTTAGGGTTAAGTCCCAGGAAGCTCTAAGCGCTGAAACTCCAGCAAGGTAGTGGTCTTCCCCAAGAATTGAGTGTAGGCCTCATTGGGTGGGCTGTTCAGACTTAGTCTTTGTGTGCCAGGGCCCGTGTGTGTCCCATCTTCAGTTGGGCCTCAGGAGCCCCCTGGTGCAGCTCCATGCGGGCATTGGAAATGTCATGATGATGTTCCCTGTTCCACGCCGAGTAATCCTGCACCTCTTCGGGCTCTTTGTTTGTGGTGTTCTCAGAGATAGGAATTGGGTCCCTTTCCAGAGAGATCCTTAACTAGGGTTAATGTTCGGTCCAGGGACTTCACCAGTGCCGAAGCAACCCCATTCCTGTGTGTTGTGAGCATTAGGGTTTGGGTTTGGGTTTGGTGTTAGGGGTTAGGGTTATGGTTAGGGTTGGTGTTAAGGGTTAGCGTTAGGGGTTAGAGTTAGGTTTATGCATTAGGGTTGGGTTTAGGGTTATGGTTAGGGGTTAGGGTTTGGAGTTAGAGTTAGGTTTAGGCGTTAGGTTTGGGCTTGGGTTAGGTTTAGGGTTAGGTTAAGGTTTGGATTTGAGAGTTAGGGTTATGGTTAGAGGTCTAGGGTTAAGGATAGGTGTTAGCGTTAGTGTTAGGGTTTGCTTTAGGTTTAGTGTTAAGGTTAGTTCTAGGTCTTGGGTTAGGGTTAGGGTTATGGGTTAGGAGTTGGAATAGGGGCTATTGGTAGGGCTAAGTGTTTGAATGTTACAGTTATGGTTATGGTTAGGTTTATGTTTATAGTTTTAGGTTTAGTGGGTAGAGTTCGAGCGTTAGAGTGAGGGTTTTCGGGTTTGAGTTATATGGTTATGGTTAGAGGGTTAGGGTTAAGGTTTTGGTTATTTCAGGTATGTTTTCCTTTACGGTTAGTTAGGTAGGGTTAGGTTTAGGGGGAAGGGTCGGGGCATGTTTTAGCGTTAGGGTTATTCTTGGGGTTAGGTGTTAGGTTTAGGTGTTGGGATTTGTGGTAGTGTTAGTGGTAGGGCTAGGGTAGGGAGTAGGTCATGCTTGCACTCTCAATTTGAGCCAGAGGTGTTCATTTGTGGAAACCACCCTTCTACTTCAAGGGGTTGTTCATGCTATGGCCCCAGTCTCTCTTCACTGGAATTGTTCTTGCCTCGCCCCATTTCAGCTTTGCTCTGGATTGTGTCACAGCGTCATTCCGCCTTCTCTCGGTATGGTAGGATTTCACGTACTGCCCCATCCCTTTTGGTGCCTTGGGTGCGTTCTCCCATGCGACCCTCCTCACCCTCTGCATGCAACGGTATTACCCATGTACCTCTCCACTGCTTCGATTGGCATTAGTGATGCCAGTATTAAATCTGATGTTTCATGAATGTCTCTTTTCACTCTCACAGCTGAAGGTAAGGGTTATGGTTAGGATCAATATTAGGTGTCAGTGTAAGGTTTATGTCATGGTCGCAATTCTCCCTTGGTGCGGGAGGGCTTCTTGAATGTGGCCCATCTGCACCCCTTTATCCACGATGTAGCAGTGATATTCCTTTTAATTCAGATGTTTTCTTTGGCGCCTGGGTGGCTCATTGGGTTAAGCCTCCCACTTCGTCTCGGGTCATGGTCTCTTGGTTTCTGGTTTGAGCCCTGGGTGGCCTCTGTGCTGGTGGCTCTGAATCTGGAGCCTGCTTCAGATACTGTCTGTCTCTCTCTCTTTCTGCCTATGCCCCACTTGTGTTCTTTGTCTCTTTCAAAAATTAATGCACCTAAAAGCATTTTCAATCCGATATTTCCTGGATGGCTCTTTACACTTTCATTGCTGAAGAAGCAGGCGTCTGTCTCGTCCATTGTTCTTTTGTTGTCTTTGGCATAGCTGACGACATATACGACATTTCTCCAGCCAGCCTCTGGGATGCGCAGCATTTCTTCTACCAGCCGGACACCTCTCATCCACTGTAACACTGCATTCCTCTAGCGCATCCCACATGCTCCCGGAAACTGGACTGTAACTATGGACGGTAGCACTGTCCCATAGTCTTCTGATGGTATTTCAGGAGGCTCTTCATTCACATCTTTGGTTACCTGAGTGTCTTCTGACATCTTCTTTCATTTTTCCACTAGGCCGCTGCTACGAGGCCCAAGGGGTACCCGAAGCAGAGAGGGATTCAGGAGCAGCGCAGCTACCACTTGGCTTCCACAAATGGTTGCCTTGGAACTCTTTATGGAAGAGAAGAAAACACCACCACCACCACTGTTTCATAACTCTGCACCGAATGTGGAGACAACAACCACCCACCCGCAAAAGGAAACTCTGGCAGGGTACATGTATCGAACCTATGGTGTTGGCCAAGTATTTTGGATCGATAAGTGAGGTTGTACTTTTGGTTGGTAAGTGTACATCTAATCCCTTGGAGGGGATATTATTCTCTGAGGTCACCGCAACCTAAATTGTTGGCCCGTGGGGAGATGTGTTGTCCCTATCGGTTGTATTGATGTAGTCTCTTTAGGCCAGTGAATTAAAGTTCCATAGGGTCTTGTCCTATTCCCGCCTCTTCACGGGAAGGTCCATTTCACTGATTGGAAGAGACAGTTAAACCCTCATGTGGCCATTCATATGAGTCACTATTTAGGGAACAAGTGATTATGCTACCTTTGCACGGTCAGGATACCATGACCGTTTCACGAATGTACCTGGGCAGGCAGGCAGGGCCTCTAAACTAGAAATGCTAGAGGTGACTTTATTGGTAAACACGTGGGATTTGTGTTTGCTGAGTTCCTTTTACTTCTTTTCATCTTTCCTTGATTGCCTATCTGTGTTGGGTCAACAATGGTTTGATATTGTCTTTACAGTTAGTTTATTTTTATCTTATGGTTAACTATCCATGGTTATCTGCTCTGATAGAAGCTGATGCAAGGACAAATACTTCTTGTTGCACATACTAGCATTATTGCTTCTGTTGTGAAATTCACCCAGTCGTAACTTAGGAGTTGGTTGTCTATTTTTGGTATTCAGATCTTAAGATCACATACCAGTGCCTGAGCCCTGCTATGAACGCTCATCGCCACAGCCCTAACAACCACCTACAGTATGCGAATCATATTTTTCGCCCTTCCAGGACAGCCTGATACACCTACTTGGCGATGCAGGGGTGTAATGTTCGAACCCCTTATCGGCGATGGACGGGTGTCATGCTAGCACTCCCCCATCAGCAAGGGAATAGTGATGCCACTACTAAATCTGACATTTCCTGAATAGCTTTCATCACTGTCAGAGCTGAAGAAGCAGTCATATGTTACAGTTAGGGTTAGGGTTAGGATTAGAGTTAGAGTTAGGGGTTAGGGTAAAGGTTAGGTCACACTTACATCCCCCCTTAGGTGCGGGAGGGAGGCACTCATGCACCTTGCCACCCCTCAGCATGGGAGGGGGTCATCCATGTGCTGAGCCCCCCTCAGCGAAGGAGTAGTGATGCCACTAAATCTGATGTTTCATGAATGGGTCTTTTCACTTTCATGGCTGAAGAAGCAGCATCTCTTATGATGAGGGTTAGGGTTTGGATTACCCTGAGGGTTAGGGTGAGGGTTAGGTCATGCTTGCACCCCCTGTTTGGCAAGGGAGGAAGGTCACACCTGACCCCCGCCACCCTCGTTGTGGAAGGGTGTTCAGGCATGCACCCCGCCCCCCGACCCCAGGAGGGAGTAGTGATGCCACTATTTAATGTGTCATTTTATGAATGGCTCTTTTCACTTTCACAGCTGAAGAAGCAGGCATCTCTTAAGGTAAGGGTTATGGTTAGGATTGCCGTTCATGGTTAGGGTAAGGGATAGGCCATGCCTGCACCCTCCCTTGGAGTGGGAGGGTGTTCACACATGTGCCACGCCCCCCTCATCTCGGGAGGGTGTTCACCAATACGACCCGGCCCCCTTCAGTGGGGGGTGGGTGTTGACGTATGCGCCTGCACCCCTCTGGTGTGCAAGGGTGTTTACCCATGGGCACCACAACCCTAGGCGAGGGAGGGCATTTGCCCATGCGCTCTGCCCTCCTTGGCTCGGGAGGGTGTTCAGTTATGTGCATGAACCCCCCCCCCCCCCCCCCCGCCCCTGGCGTGGGAGGTGGTTCACGCATGTGCCCTGCCCCCCCTGAGGCGCTGGAGGGGGTCACCTGTGCACAGCGCCACCACTCAGCAAGGGAGTAGTGATGCCACTATTAAATCTGTCGTTTCATGGATGTTTTCACTTTCACAGCTGAAGAAGCATGCATCTCTTAAGGTAAGGGGTAGGGTTTGCATTACAGTTAGGGGTTAAGATAAGGGTCAGGTCATGCTTGCTCCCCCCGCCCTCAGCGTGGGAAGGTTTCATGCATTACCCCACTATCCTCAGCATGGGGGGGTGTTCACCCTTTTGCCCCCCCCCCCGCAGAGTGGTAAAATACTGAAGCATGTGCTCCGCTCCACTTCTGCTGGGTAGGACTTTCACGCATGCACAGATCCTCCCTTCGGGACAGATTGTTCGCACATGTGCACCACCACCCCTTGGTGAGGGAGGGTGTTCACTCATCGGCACACCCCACCTCTGCCCGGGAGATGATTCATGCATGTGTCTTGCCCACCTCAGCATGGGAGGGTTTTTACGCATGTGCACAGCCCCCCCTTGGTATGGGAGGAGGTCACCCATGCTGAGGGCCACCCTTCAATGAGGGAATAGTGATACCACTATTAAATGTGACGTTTCATGAATGGTTCTTTTCACTTTCACAGCTGAAGTAGCAGAGAACTCTTAAGGTAAGGGTTAGGGTTAGCATTACCATTAACAGTTAGGGTAAGGGTTAGGTCATGCTTCCACACCCCCTCATCACCAGAGTGTATTCACGCAATAGCACCGCCCCTCGGAGCAGGAGAATATTTGCGCATGTGCCCCGCCCCCTTCAGCGTGGGACGGTGTTCACACATGCGCCCCATCCCCTTCCACCTGGAAGTGCGTTCACGCATTCGCACATTTGCACAACCCCCCTCCCCAAGGTGAGGGAGGGCATTGGCACATGTGCCCTGTCTCCCTCCGCATGGGAGGTGGTTCACACATGCTCCTCACCCCCTCGGCAAGAGAGGGTGTCACCCATGAACAGCGCCACCCCTCGGAGAGGGAGTAGTGTTGCCACTATTAAATGTGACATTTCATCAATGATTTTTTTCACTTTCACTTCACTGCTGAAGAAGCAGGCGTCACTTAAGGTAAGGGTTAGGGTAAGCATTACATTTGGGGTTTAGGGTAAGGGTAAGGGTTAGGTCATGCTTGCTCCCCCTCTCTGCACCAGAGGTGTTTCACTCATGCTCCCTGCCCCGCTTGGCACGTGAGGGTGTTCATGGGTGCGCACAGCCCTCCCTTGGGGTGGAAGGGTATTCTCACGCACAACCCTCCTTGGCGATGGAGGGCGTTTGTGCACGCACCCTGCCCCACTAGCGTGGGAGTTTGTTCTCGCGTGTGTAAGGCCCCACCTCCTGGCAGTAGGGCATTCACCTATGTGCACCCCCCCCCCCCGCTTTGGCATGGGAAGGTGTTGACCTATGTGCCTTGACACGTCAGCATGGGAGAATATTCACCCATCTGCCCTGACCCCTCTGTGCAGGAGCGTGTTCATGCATGCGCACAGCCCCCAGTCAGTGAGGGACGTATTCACGCATGCGCACAACAACCCCTCCATGAGGGAGGGCATTCACGCATGCGCCATGCATCCCTCCGCAAGGGAGATGGTTCAAGCACGTGCCCCATCCCCACTTTGGCACAGGAGGGTGTTGACCTATGCACCTCGCCCCTTCAGCGCTGGAGGGTGTTCATAGGTGTGCACAGCCCCCCTCATGGCGGAAGTGTGTTCACGCTTGTGAACAACCCCGGCTAGGGGAGGGATGGCGTTCGCTCATGGGCCCTGCCCAATACAGGGGGTGGGGGTGGGGGGGCTGTTCACACATGTGCACAGCTCTCCCTAAAGGGAGAAGGGTGTTCACGCATGCACAGAACTCTCGCTCTGCGAGGTAGGGCGTTTCCACATGCGCACAATGCGCCTCCTCAGCGAGGGAGGGCGTTCATGCATGCTCCATGCCCCCTACCGCAGGAGGCTGTACAGGCATGTGCACAGCACCCCCCCTCCCCACTGGCGGGTATTCACACATGCGCACAGCCTCCCTCAATGAGGGAAGGCATTTGCACATGTGCCCCCCTCCCCTGGGCAAGGAAGGGTGTTCAGGCATGCGTAGAACCACCACCTCAGTAAGGTAGGCCGTTCACGCATGCGCCCTGCCCCACTTAGCACAGGCGGTCGTTCAGGCTTCTGCCTGGCCCCCTGTCAGCGTGTGAGTCGGTCACCCACGCACAGCACCACCCCTCAGGGAGGACGTAGTGATGTCACTGTTAAATGTGATGTTGCATAAATGGTTCTTTTCACTTTCACAGCTGAAGGAACATGCATCTCTTAAGGTTATGTTTAGGGTTAACATTACCATCAGTGGTAGGGTAAGGATTTGATCAAGCTTCCTCCCCTGGGGCATGGATTTCCAAGCATTAGCATGTCTCCCTTTGGCACGGGAGCGTGTTCACCCGTGCGCCCAACCCCACTTTGGCACAGGAGCGTGTTGACCTATGCACCCCGCTCCCATATCGTGGGAGGCTATTCACGCCTGCGCACTGCCACCCCTAGGAACAGAAGGGTGTTCACACATGTGCACAAACCCTCTCATTGTGGGATGGTGTTTGCGCAGGCGCCCAGCCCTCTCCACAAGGGAGATGGTTCTCATATGCACCATGCCCCCTTGTCATGGCAGGGTGTTCAGGCATGCGAACAAGCCCCTCTCTATGGGGGGGGGGTGCTTTCGCGCATGTGCCCCGCAACTCTGCGGCGAGGGAGGGCGTTGACCTATGTTCCCTACTCCCCTCGCCAGGATTGTGTTCACGCATGTGCAAAGCCCCCCCCCCCCCCCCCCCCTCCCCGCGGAAGGGTGTTCAGGCATGCCCGCCCACAGCCTCCACTCTGTGAGGTAGACCGTTTGTACAGGCGCACAACCCTTCTTCAGCGAGGGAGAGCGTTCGCGCTTGGCCCCACTCACCTGGGCGGGACAGGTATTCACACATGCACAGAACCCCCCGTGGCTATGGAGGGCGTTCAAACATGCGCCCCACCCCACTTGACGCCAGAGGTGGTTCAGGATTCTGCTTTGCCTCTGGTTGGTGTGTGAGATGGTCACCCATGCACAGTGCCACCCTTCAGGGAGAGAGTAGTGATGTCATTATTAAATGTGATGTTTCAGGAATGGTTCTTTTCACTTTCACAGCTGAAGAAACACGCATCTCTTAAGGTAAGGGTTAGGGTTGGCACTGCCATAAGGGGTAGGGTAAGGCTTAGGTCATACTTCCTCCACCCTTGGTACGAAAGGTTTTCAAGCATTAGCGCGCCCCCCCTTTGGACAGGAGGGGGTTCACACATGCGCCCTCCCACGTCAAGGGAGGGGGTCACCGTTGCGCCATTGTCTCTGCGATGGAGGGGTGTTACTCATGTGCTCTCCCCAACCTCCGCGCGGGAGGGGATCACGCATGTGCCCCTTCTGCACCCCTTCATCGGCGATGTAGCGTTGATGTTCCTTTTAGGTCAGAAGTATTTTGCGCTGCCTCGGCTGCTCAGTGGATTAAGTGTCCCACTTTGGTTCAGGTCATGGTCTCACGGTTTGTGGGTTCGAACCCTCGCTTCGCCTCTGTGCTGATGGCTCTGAACATGAAGCCTGCTTCAAATACTGTGTCTCACTCTCTCTCTGCCCCTTCCTCATGTGTGTTCTGTCTCTCTCTCTCTCTCTCTCTCTCTCTCTCAAAAAAAAAAAATGAAGCTAAAAACATTTTAAAGCAGCTCCATCCGTCTACTTGTCTTCTTGTCCTATTCCCACCTCTTCACAGGAAGGTCCGTTTCACCCATTGGAAGAGAGTAAAACCCTCATGTGTCCATTCATATGAGTCACTATTTAGGGAACAAGTGATTATGCTACCTTTGCACGGTCAGGATACCACAGCCGTTTCACGAATGTCCCTGGGCAGGCAGGACCTCTAAAACTAGAAATGCTAGAGGTGATTTTATTGGTAAACAGGTTGGGGTTTGTGTTCACTGAGTTCCTTTTACTTCTTTTCATCTTTACTTGATTGCCCATCTGTGTTGGGTCAACAATTGGTTTGATATTGACTTTACAGTTAGGTTATTTTTATCTTATGGTTAACTATCTATGGTTATCCGCTCTGATAGAGCTTAGGCAAGGACAAATATTTCTTGTTGCACATACTAGCATTATTGCTTCTATTGTGAAATTCACCAGGTCTTAACTTAGGAGTTGGTTGTCTATTTTTGGTACTCAGATCTTAAGATCATATACCAGTGCCTGAGCCCTACTAGAAGGCTCATGGCCACATCACTAACATCTGCCTACAGTACGTGAATCATATTTTCGACCTTCTAGGACAGCCTACATCAGCAATGCAGGAGTCTGACGCTTGCAGCCCTTCTGTGCCCCTTCATCGGCCATGTAGATTTGTCACATCTGTGCCTCTTCCTGGGCCAGGTAGGGGTGAGCCACCTGTGCCCCTTCATGGGCTATGTAGGGATGAGCCGCGTGCCACCCTTCATGGGCCCTGTAGGGGTGTGCTGCCAGAACCCCTTCATGGCCACTATAGTATTTGTACTGTCTGTGGTTTCAGGGACCCACCTGGGGTCTCCGGACATATCCCCATGGATAACGGGGAGTTTCTGTAGTCGTGTTCCTCTGCATTACATCTCCCCACAAGAACCTCCTCTCCAGATAAATATTACAGGATCGGGAACCACTTTTATTTGCACTTTCTTCCTAGTGGAAACATCTTGCCTTTGCTTAGCACAGCCACTTTGCCCTCTCCGCCATCTCCTGGAGGTTCCCTTACCCTTGCACTGCTCTTCACTCACTGCTTTTGGGTGTGCTGTCTGCCTTCTGTTGCAGTCTTGCAACAATGGTAATTTGCACCATGAGTGGCCATGGAAACCACCTGGAAGTGGGACTCTGGGACTGGACTGCTCTTCTGTCTGGTAGACATACAAGTAGCTTCCTTGATGGCAGAAGTGGATACTGGTCATTGGTGGTAAGAGGTGATTTCACATTTGCTCACATTACCACTAGTGCTTGTGTGGAGTGATGGAGGACAGCACGCTGGAGGATCGCAGGTGGAGGTGTCACTGTGGCCATGGGGGGGGCAGTTAGAGAGCCTGTCTGGGGTCAGTTTTGGGTGTCTGGGGTATATGCAGGAAATAGGATAGTTGAAAACAAGGGAAAAACGTCAGAAAACGTATGGCCTCATGAGGTGAGTATCTTGTGTTTGTTGCCAAGAAAAGCAGCTCCCCCCTCTCTGAGGAATATAGTCATACCCCACCCCCCAGGACCCCTAGAGAAAAGGTTTCAATGGCTTCACGTAAGACAATACTGTCATGACCGAGAGCAGTGGTCTTCAGGCTCCACGTCTACCATCTGTGCTTACTTCCTGGAAAATGGCGGGATTCCAGTGTGCTCCAAATGGAGGTGTGGGATCAGGTCCACACATGATCAGGTGCCCATGCAGGGGAGTTGCAGGGTATTACCACTTCGCACTGGTAGGAGACAGGGGCACGAGTATGGAAGTGGGTGCAAAGAGTATTACACCAAAGAGGGTGACATACGATAGGCCAGACATGGATACACGGTTCTTCCTGCAGGAAATGTAATTTAATGTGTTGCCTGGAGAACTGGGAATGGTCATAATAATGACTCAATGGCTTCCTGCAGTCAACTAGGTTGAAATGCCAGAGCTTCCCTGACTTTCTCAGGGAAGGAAGACTCCAAAGTCCGAGGGAGATGGGAATGGGGGCCTGTTGTGTGCACACCTGCTCTTTTACCACAAACTTGGTAGCTTATTAGAACAAAATAATGTTCTCTCAGAGTTCTGGAGGCCAGGAACCCAAAATTAGCTTCACTGAGACTAAGGTGTCAGCAGGGCTGTACTCCCTTTGGAGACCCCAGGGCTCTGGGGGATGGTGTATCCCTTCCCTCTGGTAGCTCCCGGTGGCCACCAGCCTCCCTTGGCTTGTGACCACATCACCCCAGTCTGTCTCCATGGACACAGTGCCTCCTCTTTTGTCAAGTCTCCCTTTGCCTCTCTAAGGATGCTTGTGATTCCATCTACGGCTCACTCAGACAACGCAGGACTCAAAATCCTTAACTAGATCCCATCGATGGGAGTTAGATTCCAGGTATTAGGACTTGCTTTCTTTGAGGCCCATTGCCCAGCCTAGTACAATGTGTCCTTACATAGGGAGACAGCCAAACCATGCTATCCCCATATGGTGTGGTGATCACAGGTGAACAGTGCCAGGGCACGCACTGCTGAGAGACACTGCAGCAGGACTGAATCTCCGGAGAATTATGCCCAGAGGGGAAAAGCAAATCCTAAAAAGTCACATACTTTTTGATTTGATTTGTATAATATTCTCAAGGTGACAAAATCATAGATATGGAGAGTAGATGAGGGATTGCCAGGCATCACAGAGGTGATGGGTGCAGGAAGGAGGTGGGAATGTCTGCTGTAAGAGGACAACATGGGAGTCCCTATGGAGGGCTCGATGCTCTGTTTCTTGTGTGCATCAGTATTGAAATGCTGGCCATGATCCCGTTCTACAGGCATAGAGAACGTAGGGCATCTTTATCGTGTTTCCCAATCACAGACAGTCCCAGCAACCTCACAGCTGCCCACCTTGGTACATCTATCCCCACAGCTCTGGCTGGTGTCCCTTTACCACAGTTGAGTCATGTCCCTAAGGGAGGAAGCCATCTCTCATTAACATGCCTCCCACACCGCTTCCCTCTCTCCTGCACACCGGGGGTTTCCTAGGGACCTGGCCATCCTTTGCACCTGCAGCTGTTTCTCCCAGCCCACAGGGAGCAATCACTTCCCATCCAGCGCCACCTGTTTTGTCTTCCTATGCCTAGCATTGCACGTGCCGGTGCCTTCAGACCTTCCCTCGTTGTCTCTGTCAACTGAGTCTGAGTGAGCTTCCTCTCCCACTCGTCCCTAGTTCTCATCTCATTAATGAACGACACTCACATCACTGAAGCTCACAGTGAAGTCTCAACCCCCAGTATGTGGACTATGTGGCACCATTTTACGGACACACTTGATTACTCCCTTTCTTTAAAAATTACTTCCTTCCTCCTCCCACCACCCAGGCCGCGGCTCACCAGTGCCCGTGTTGGTTGGTCTTCATCTTCTTCCTGCCCCCGATCTGCTTTCAGTCCACGCTTACTCTGGTGTGATCTCAGCCAGCTTCAGGCTTCTATCTACCAGCAGCTGGGGCCTCCAAGTCTTTATGCCCTGCCCCCAGCTCTTCATGTCTCCAGATGCCTGACTCCAACTGTGCACCACACAGGTGCTACCCTCCCCAGACTCTGCTACCTCCCTGTAGGCATCTCCACTTCCCCTCCCCTTGTTTACTGGGCTGCTGCCATACTGTCCCCTCCCTGCTCCCTGAGAATGTCAGGCACATACTCCTGCTTCAGGTCTTTGCACTCACTTTGCCTCTCTCTTTCAGGAATATACTTCCACGTGCCAACATGACATACTCCCTCATTTCCGTCATATCTTTGCTGTGACATCACCTGCTCAGTGGAGTCTCTGCTAGCTCTCTATCTAAAACTGAAAACTGCTCCTTCCCCTACCTGAACACCTGCTTTCTCTTGCCCACATTCCTTTTCTTCCGGGCCCTTGGCATCATCTGTTTTTCTTTCTTGCTTGCTGTCTGTTGCCTGCTTCAGTCCCTGCCAGAATGTTGGCTCCATGGGGTCCACAGACCAAACTAGCTTTGTTTAGGGCTGTTTCCTTAGGGCCCTGGAACAATGCCTAACTCCTTCAAAAGCTCAAACACCATCCACTGAGCAAATAAATGTTGGGATTTAGTATTAGTTTGCTGGGTCCACCATCACAAAGTACCACAGACTGTGTGGCTTAAGCAACAGAAATTGATTTATTCCGCTGAAAAAGCAGAATTAGTTAGTAGGTATATCTTGCTGCTCCTAGAGAGGAATTGTCCATGCTCCTGCCTGAGGCCAGACCCTCCATCGTTACATTAGATCCCATTATATTCATGACCTTCAATTCTTTCCCCCTTCCTTAGGATGTTGGCAGCTCTCACCTCCTTGGCATGGTCAACTTTCCCCTCTTGACTGCATCATTCCCCAAAGCATATAAACATGTTGTTTTTCCCCTAAGAAAACTATTCCTCTCCTGATCCCAAGGGTCATTCTTAGATACCATTCCATGTTTCTGTTCCCCTTTCTCTGCCAAAACCAGAGATACGTTCATTTTTTCCAGTTTCTCTAATCCATGATCTCTAGAAGCTAGTCAAATTAGGCTTCTTTTTTTCAACTTCACCAAAGACCTCCATATTGCTAAGTCCCTTGGGCAATACTAGACTTCTTTCTTTATTCTTGGTCTTCATCTTACTTGACCTATCAATAATATTTATATCAATGCAAATGTTCACTGTTAGGGACTGAATGTTTATGTCCTACCCTAAATTTATATGTTAAAACTCTACTCCCCAATATGATGGTGTTGGGAGGTGGGACGTTCGGGAAGTAATTAGGATTAGATGCGGTCATGAGGATGATGTCCTTAGGGATGGGATTAGTGCCCTTGTAATGAGTTATGAGAGAGTCTGCCTCCTTTCTCTGCTTCTGCCACATGAGGATACAAAGAGAAATCTGCACCCCAGAAGAGAGCTCTCACCAGAACCTGAACAAGATGCTCCTTGATCTTGGACTTCTAGACTCCAGAGCTTTGAGAAATAAGTTTGTTTAGTTTATAAGCCACCCATGTGTGGTATTCTGTTATATTAATCAGAACTAAGACACTCTCCTTGAATAAGCTTCATCATTTAGCTTGCAATATACCACATCGATCAAGTCCCGTCTACCTCAACGTTTTCTTTGCTGGTTCCTGTTGTCTCCCCAAACCCTAAATATTGGAGGCTCCACGTCTCAATCCTTACATATCTTCTTTTCGCTGTTATCACTCTCCTAAATACCTTTTCCCCTGATGACCCTCAGATTTAAATCACCAGCCCAGACCTCCCCGTGAACTGCCATCTCCTATTTTTCCACTTGATGCCCTTGCTTGTATGTCTAACAAACGTCTCAAACACATTATATTCAAAATCGTGATCCTCTTACAACCTTCTCATTCCAAAGTCCTCTTCCCATAGTAAATATAAATTCTGGGGCACCTGGGTGTCTCAGTTGGTTAGGCGTCTGACTTCAGCTCAGGTCATGATCTCGTGGTCCATGAGTTCAAGCCCCACTTCGGTCACTGTGCTGACAGCTCAGAGCCTGGAACCTGCTTTGGAGTCTGTGTCTCCATCTCTCTGCATCTCTCTCACTCACACTCTGTCTCTCTTTCTCTCTCTCTCAAAAATAAATAAGGATTAAAAAAAGTTTTAAAAATATATAAATTCTATTTTTCCAGGTGTTGGGTTTTAATATCTTGGAGTTTTTTTTTTGACTCCCCCTTTGTTTTATACTCTACCCTCATATCCAGTCTGTTAGCAGGTACTGTTTGCCATACTTTTAAAATATATCTAAATCAAACTCCTTTTCATCCTCTCTGAAATTACCACCCTGGACCAAGCTACCACCATTCTTCATCTAGAGCATTGTAGCTGCCTTCTCATTGTTTCCTGCTTTATCCCTCTTTGACTCATAATTTTATTATTATTATTTTTTAACAGAGAAGCCAAAATGGTCCTTTAAAACTGAAGTATGACTATGTGACTCTTCCACTCACAATTCTGCATTGTCTTCCAGCTCTCTTGGAATAAAACCTAAAGTCATTACCCTGTGGCTTATGCGATCTTATATTATCTGCCCCATCCTTGCTAGTCTTTGATCTTAGATGCTTGACCTGAATTTTTCTTGCTTTATTGAGATATAATTGACAAATTATATTATGTGGGTTCAAGATGTACAATGTGATGATTTGGTACACATATATATTGTGAAATATATATTACCACAGTAAGGTTGGTCAACACATTCAACACCTCACACTGTTACCTGTTTGTGTATGTGGGGTTGGGGGTGGTAAAAATACTTACTCTATTAGCAACTCTCAAATATAGAGTACAGTGTTGTGAACCATTGTCTCCATGCTGCACAATCCCCAGAACTTACTCATCTTGTACTTGAAGGTTTGTGCACTTTGACCAACATCTTTCCATCCCTAGCCTTTGGCAATCACCAATTTGCTCTTGGTTTCTATGAGTGAATATGACTTTTTTAGATTCACAAATAAGTGGTATTATACAAGCCTTGTCTTTCTCTGTCTGACTTATTTCACTTAGCATAATACACTCAAGGTCCATCCATGTTGTCACATATAGGAGGATTTCCTTTGTTATGGCTGAATAATATTTAATTATATATATGATATTCATAATTACATATCATATATCCATATTATATATGATATATATCATATGATATGACATATCATATTATATATATAAAACACACACACATATAGATGTGTGTACACACACACACACACACACACACACACCACATCTTTATCCATTCATGTCTTGGCTATTTTGAGTAATGCTGCAGTGAACATGTAGGGGTGGATATCTCTTTGAGGTATTGATTTTGTTTCCCAAGAGAATAAACAGATTTGGTTGTACATCCAGAATGGGTTTGCTGGATCATATGGTAGTTCTATTTGTTTAAGTTTGTTTGTTTGTTTGTTTGTTTATGCCATCTCTACACCCAGCGTGGGACTCAAACTCATGATCCTGAGATCAAGAGTTGGGTGCTCCACTGACCGAGTCAGCCAAGTGCCCTGGTAGTTCTATTTGCAATATTTGGAGGATCCTCTATACTGTTTGCCATAGTGGGCATACTAATTTATATTCTTACCAGCAGTGCACAAAGGTTCCCTTTTCTGTACGTTCTCACCAACACTTGTTATCACTTGTCTTTTTTAATAATAAGAATCCTAACAGGTGTGAGACCATATCTCATTGTGATTTTGATTTGCACTTTCCTGATGTTAGTGATGTGGAGCACCTTTCATGTACCTGTAGGCCATTGTGTGTCTTTGGAAACATCTTTGGGAAAATGTCTGTTTAAGTTCTTTGCCCATTTTTAAATTGGATTATTTGTGGGTTCTGCTACTGAGTGATAGGAGTTCTTTATATATTTTGGATATTAACCCCTAATTGGACATATGATTTGCAAATATTTCCTCTCACTCTGTAGGTTCACATTTGATTTTGTTGACAATTTCCTTTGCTGTGAGATGCTCCTTAGTTTCATGCAGTGCCACTTGTTTATTTAATTTTTATTGCTTGTGCTTTTGGTGTCACATCCAAAAAATGTTGTCAAGACCAATATTAAGGGGCTTTTCCTGTTGGTTTTCTTCTAGGAGTTTTACAGTTTCATGTACAACATTTAAGTACTTTGAGTTAATTTTTGTGACTAGTATAAATGTGAGTTCAATTTCATCCTTCTGCATGTAGCTAGTCAGTTTTTCCAGCGCCATTTATGGGAGAGACTGTCCGTTACCCATTATATATTCTTGCCTTCTTTGTTATAAGTTAATTGACCACATATGCGTGGGTTTATTTTGGGGCTATTTGTTCTTTTGGCCTATGTGTCTTTTTTTTTTATGCCAGTACCATAATGTTTTGAGTGCTGTAACTTTGCAATACAATTTCAATCAGGAAGCATGATGCCTCTAGCTTTATATACTTCCTCAAATTGATTTGCCTATTTGGAATCTTTTGTGGTTCCATACTGACACAGAACCAGGCTGGAACTCTGGAGGAAAATCCAAGCGGCACTCGGAGATCTTTGTGGATCGGAGATTTATTTAACACTGGTGGGCTCAAAGGAGACTGTTTCTCCAAAAATCTGAGCGCCGAATGCAAATGGGGAGGGTAATTTATAGTCATCAACTTCCACATCTGTGGGGGCTTTCCCGTGAGCAGCAAACAAAGGAAGAAGAACACAGAGGAGGGACCTCCAAGCCAG
Source organism: Prionailurus bengalensis (assembly GCF_016509475.1). Classification (NCBI taxonomy): domain Eukaryota; kingdom Metazoa; phylum Chordata; class Mammalia; order Carnivora; family Felidae; genus Prionailurus; species Prionailurus bengalensis. The sequence continues at coordinate 116,071,264 of NC_057346.1, forward strand.
AGACCAGAGTCTGTTTTAGCCCCATCAGCCATCTTTGGCATACTTTATTCACTTCTGCAACAATACAAATTTTAGAGCTGTTTTTTTCTATTTATGTGAAAATGCCATTGGAACCTTGATAGAGATTGCATTGACCTACAGATGGCTTTAGGTACTGTGGACATTTCAATGGTATTAATTCTTCTGATTCATGAACATAGGATATCTTTTCATTTATTTCTGTCTTCATTAATTTTTCATCAAAGTTTTATAAGTTTCCGTGTACAGCCCACTATCTCCAGAAGTGTGGGTGCTACTGGATCCTATAGAATATGTAGATCCTTCAAATGGCCCTGTGGCCTATAGAGGAAATGGGGGAAATTTCCTCTAATGCCTAATATACAGACAGGTATAGTTGGGGAAACCCACACAAAGGAACTCAAGTTGCTATTCAACCCAATACTGACACCATCTAGATGGAAACAGGAACAAGCTAAGCAGTCACTGGGCTGAACTCAGAGGGGTTTCACTGGTAATCACTCATGAGCTCTAGTAATTAACCCTTTGCACTGACAAGTAGACTGTTCTAAAGAGATTAACCTAGAATTTAGACACTGGGAAGCCAAAGGGCAGATTATCATAACTAAGCCCTGTGGTATCAGGATATGGTATCAGGACATTTGGGCTCACCTGCAAGAGCCTGATGTGATCCTCACTGTTTTCCAAGTCCTGGCTCATGAAGCACTGGTTGGTAGAAAGGAAAAATGGAATATTAAAGCAGCAGATTAAATTTTAATGGGGGAAACCACGTTGGTCCGGTGTACCAATGTGCTGTCACAGGCTTTAATGCATTCGAATGATCAAACATTATGCTCCGTGGCTCCATATGCCAGACTGGGGACTCCTGCTGAGCCACCCAATGCTATAAAGGTATAGAAGTCTAGGGAGATAGTTATGGCCCCCACTCTCACTGTGGATTAATATGCTATGCTGCTGAGAACACCAAAATGTGTTATCTACTGGAATTTGCCATGGGATGTCCCATAGGATAGGTGAGTTACTTTGTACCCCTGGGCGAGGGGGATCAACTCAGTCTCTACTGGGATCCTGTTGTTCTGCTGAAAGTGAGACCTGTGAAAATTCACTATACCTGTAATGCAGCATACCCCAGTGAACACGGGGAGGGGAGAACATGGGGGTCCTAGTGTGGCATATTCTGCCCCAGTCTATCTCCTCATGCCTGACAGTGCTGCTTCCCCCTGCCAACATGTATGGCATGCACAACCACATTAAGTTCCTAAAACTGCTGGTGTCCCTCTCCTTCAAGGCCATAATGCACTGACTCCCCCTGGAAATCAGGAGGCTGATCCCTAGTCTGGGTGTAAGCCCTAGCAACTGACTCTGCAGTACCTACAGCAGGTTAAGTGCAACTACTGTAGAGGCTTGGATTAGATGGAATGGCATATTGCCAGGATTTGCCCTTAAAATACAGTGAGTTGGTAAATGTAGTAACAGGATATACTATGCTTCTTTCTTTCTTTCTTTCTTTCTTTCTTTCTTTCTTTCTTTCCATCCTGGTGGAACCTTTGTGATTTCTCTATATAATAAGATCATGTTATTTGGAAATGGGTCATTTTACTTCTTCCTTCCTGATTTGGAAGCTTTTTATTTCTTTTTCTTGCCTGCTTGCTGTGGTAGGACTTCCAATACTACGTTGAATAGAAGTGGTGAGAGTAGACACCCTTGTCTTGCTCCTGATCTTATAGCAAAAGCTTTCAGCTTTGACTACTGAATGTGATATTCGCTGTGGGCTTGTCATAAATGGACTTTATTATGTTGAAGTAAATTCCTTTTATGCCAAATTTATTGAGAGTTTAGAATTTTAAGTTCTTTTTCATATAAGTCCTCCAAGTCCCTGGGTAAGTGCTCAAATGTGGCCTGGGTAAGAAAACACTGACATCAGCAGCCAAGGTGACCTTGTGTTGTGCTTTTATTCTGTGAATGAACTGGCACTAAATGCTGTCCCTCCATAATTCTTCCTAACCCCATTGGAGAAGACTCTGGGGCCAGATTCTCCCTCCTGGTTCCAAGGTCCCTGGGTGACTCCTTATTCCTGTACAAAAACTAGGACAAAGAGGTCAGGGGGGGACACTCCTGTGGCCCAGGTGTCCATCTCTGCCTGGCTTTCCCATGCCCTGATGGAGGGTAAAGCCAGGGCCAGAGCTATTGAGGTGGATGGGGAAGGGGGAAAGAACCAAAGGCAGCCCAGAGTGGTGATTCCACTTGTTTGCAAGATCGTGGCTCACCACTCCATCCACCATCCCATGGATCTGCTGCCTCTTCTGCCCCTGGATGCTGCTACTGCTTCCAGGCTCCAGCCTACACCAGCACAGGTAAGTGAGGGTATTGCCCTTTGGGGACTCATGAGTCCTGCAGGACTCCTCCAGCTCTTTCCAGGGGTTCCCAGTCCCGCATTTCTTCCATGGTGCCCAGGAGCTCCGTTCCTCAGCCCTTCATAGGGGCCCCCGCTCATGCACCCCTCTCAGGGCCCAGGAATCCCTCAGCCTTGCCAGGGGCCCAGAACCCCACCCGCCCACCCACACACACTCTCCCTCTCTCTCGTTACTCTATTCCAATTCATTGAGTTAAATACTGTACTTGCATGACTAATAAGTATATGAAAAATGATGCTCAGCTTCATTAGTATTCAGAGATAAGCAAATGAAAACAATGAGATACGATCTGATTTGTTACCCACGTCTGCAAATCCAAGATAGCTCCTTACTATATCTGCATTCCAGCCACCAGGAAAAGAAGCAAGGAAATGGAGGGCAAAGGGGGAACCCTTTCCTTTTAAAAGGGTATGAGAGATGCAGATGCACACATGACCACATCTCATCCCATGGCCCCTAGCTTGGTGAAATGACTACACATGACTATACCTCAGAGCCTTCTGAGCATCTGGGGATGTGTGCTCTTTGCAAGGGTTCCAAACCTAGGGTTTCTATTACTGTAGAAGGAACAGTGAAAGAATACAGAATGGACAGCAGGCATGCTCTGTCACAAGGGTCACAAGTGGCATGCTTAAGTGCATTTTCTTAAACTCTCAGACTTCTGTGGGGATTCCAACACTCTGTATTCTTAGTCTATTTGGTTGTGAAAAAAATTTGCTGCTCAGATTTGTCATTTCAAAAATAGACCAAAAATAGCTTTGGAAAGAAGAAAAAGGTATGCATGCAAATGTTCTTTTAGGAAACTATTTAGTCCAGTGTCTAATTACTTGAAGCTTTTTGGGGGCACCTGGGTGGCTCAGTTGGTTAAGCATCAGACTTCGGCTCAGGTCATGATCTCATGGTTTGTGAGTTCAAACCCCGCGTCGGGCTCTGTGCCGACAGCTTGGAACCTGGATCCTGCTTTGGATTCTGTGTCTCATTCTCTCTCTGCCCCTCTCCCACTTGTGCTCTGTCTCTCTCTGTCTCTCAAAAATAAATACATGTAAAAGAAAAAATTAAAAAAATTACTTGATGCTTTATAAACATGTACCTTTCATGGAGCTTTTGAAGTAATGTTATCTGAAGTCTTATAAAGTGGAACTAATAGATAGGTCACACCCTGGGGATTGATGGCAGCCAACTACTTACAGTTAAAATCAGTTCTCTTTCTGTGTATGATATTCCATTATTTACTAATGGCTTTATCTTTTCCATTCTTTTCACCCTAAAGCAACAATAATAACCCCCCCCAAAAAAACCCCAAACTTTATTTTTTTTTCAATATATGAAATTTATTCTCAAATTGGTTTCCATACAACACCTAGTGCTCATCCCAAAAGGTGCCCTCCTCAATACCCATCACCCACCCTCCCCTCCCTCCCACCCCCCATCAACCCTCAGTTTGTTCTCAGTTTTTAACAGTCTCTTATGCTTTGGCTCTCTCCCACTCTAACCTCTTTTTTTTTTTTCCTTCCCCTCCCCCATGGGTTTCTGTTAAGTTTCTCAAGATCCACATAAGAGTGAAACCATATGGTATCTGTCTTTCTTTGTATGGCTTATTTCACTTAGCATCACACTCTCCAGTTCCATCCACGTTGCTATAAAAGGCCATATTTCATTCTTTCTCATTGCCACGTAGTATTCCATTGTGTATATAAACCACAATTTCTTTATCCATTCATCAGTTGATGGACATTTAGGCTCTTTCCACAATTTGGCTATTGTTGAGAGTGCTGCTATAAACATTGGGGTACAAGTGCCCCTATGCATCAGTACCCCTGTATCCCTTGGGTAAATTCCTAGCAGTGCTATTGCTGGGTCATAGGGTAGGTCTATTTTTAATTTTCTGAGGAACCTCCACACTGCTTTCCAGAGTGGCTGCACCAATTTGCATTCCCACCAACAGTGCAAGAGGGTTCCCGTTTCTCCACATCCTCTCTAGCATCTATAGTCTCCTGATTTGTTCATTTTGGCCACTCTAACTGGCGTGAGGTGATATCTGAGTGTGGTTTTGATTTGTATTTCCCTGATAAGGAGCGACAAAAACCCAAACTTTAAATCTCTTTGCATGCTGTTACAAGAATTTTCAACACCTCTTTAGTGTCAACACAATCTCTGGAAAATAAATGGGCATTTGAAAAATCAGTTAATTGCTTAATTGAATACAAAGTAGAATATTTTCTTTGTGGTAATTGGATCTTCCCAATTGATTTGAAATGCCATAATGTCTTCTGACAGGCTACTTCCTCTAATTATCCAAGAAACAGAATGATCAGGGTTATCAATTTAAAAGAAGCCTAATTTCTTTATTCACAAGCATTTTAGTCTCCAACCTTCAAGGGAACATCTTAACATTCTGAAAGAATAAACAATGAAAGAATCAAGAGACCTGTTGCCACTTATGACTCACAACAAATAGAAGAAAGCAAGAAAATGAGAGTGAGTGGGGAGAAAGGTAAACCAAGAGAGGGAGAGCTTGATATGAGGTGAGGAGATGTTACCCATTGGGGCCAGTATTAGGGTTCATGATTTTGTAACCACCCAAGTTCAGCAGGACCCGTATCCTCAACCAGCTGCTGGAACAGGGATAAATACCACTTTCCGTTATGCTTCCTCTCTGCTCTCCCCCGGCCCAAATGTAGATATGTGGGTAAAATCAGTCTAAAGTTTATATTTCTTTGGAAGAATGCATAAAAGGGAGAAGAGTATAGGAAGTGGTAATACTGTCTGTTCACTGGGGTGTGTGGGCTGTCTGTCAGAGTCAACGCCCAGGGCTGGATAGCAGATTTATTATACAGAGATGGATCTAATTATAGCCAGAGAAACATAGCTTCTCTCAGGTGACATATGTCCTTGCCTGTGCCCTGGGCTCTGAAATATGTGTTTGTGTTCATGAATTTGTCTATCCTTTCCCCACTCTTCAGAAATCTTGGGAGATGGTCAGCAGGAATGGGCAGGTACAAGAGGCGCAAAAATGAAAAAGGATCAAGAGAAGGCATGAGCACCAATGGTTGACAAAGACAGTGTAGGGGGTTGAATTGTGTCCCATAAAAAGAAATATTCACTAGGACTCAAGCAAAAGAGGGCAAGAAATTGGAAGGAGCTGAAATACAGGTAGTAGTGTTCAGTGAAAAAAACTAAAAAGAAGCTTTTTTGGGGATCAAAAGGTTTTCTATGAAAAAAAGAAATGGAGTGAATGGTATACAAGGGCTTTAAAAAATTAAGATTTCCAATATGATTTAGCACTTCAGTCTATATGAAGGTGTAATTTGATTTATTTTTTTGTTTATTTATTTATTTATTTATTTTTGAGGGTTAGGGTTAGAGGTCAGAGAGAGAGGGAGACAGAATACCAAACAGGCTTCGCACTGTCAGCATGGAGCCTGAATCAGGGCTCTATCTCATGAATCATGAGATCATGACTTCTGCTGAAATCAAGAATCAGACACTTAACTAACTGAGCCACGCAGACACACCTGAAGATATAATTTGATTTAAAATTAAACATTAAATTATTTTTTAACAAAACTGAGAGAGATTGAGATTCAAGTCCTAACCCTAACCTAACTTCTCTTGAAGTAGTAAGTGTGTGTGTTTGTGTGTGTGCTCGTGTTCCCACCTCAGCCCTGTTAAAAATTGTGAAAAAGTGCAAATGGATTTGAAGGACCATTTGTGGGTGATGGAAAATTTCTAAAAGTGGATTGCAGTGATGGCTCAGAAAGTTAAATTACAATTTTTAACAAGTCTTGAATTATACCTCAATGAAACTATAAAAAGAAAAGAAAGCTAAGATAAAAATTTTCCATACATGGTATATCTTGAGAGCATTCATATACTTTGTCTACATATTAATAAGATATCTTTGTGGTTAGCTGCAAGTTAAAATTTAAAAATCATTTACATACTCTGGGCATGACTCCACCACAGTACTTCTACTCCTTTCCTCTGCATGCTTTAAAATTGCCTTACAGCAGCAGAAAACCCTCATAATGATTCACATAAGTAACTAATCTGTATGTTTAAGTACATATTTAAAATCTCTGCTCCTGGGTTATGTTGTATATTTGGATGAATAGAAAAATTCATTTTTTAGTTCTGGCCTTTTAATATCTTTAACATGTAGATCTCTCCATGAAGAGTAAGAGCTCATAAACCCACTTTTAAAAATTATTTATTTATTTATTATTTTTTTCAAGTTTATTTATTTTAGACAGACAGAGCATGAGCAGGGGAGGGCAGAGAGAGAGGGAGACACAGAATCCGAAGCAGGCTCCAGGCTCTGAGCCGTCAGCACACAGCCTGACGTGGGACTCGAACTCACGAACCGCGAGATCATGACCTGAGCCGAAGTCAGACGCTCAACCAACTGAACCACCCAGGCGCCCCATAAACCCACATTTTAAATTTGGATAATATTTTTAGCATTTACTTTGATTATAAACCTTTTTTCCTCCAAAGATAGTACATGGTGCAGCATATTTTTACTAATCAGAATCCCTCATCAGGTAAGTCAGAACATTGGGAAGCAGATGAGTCTTGTGTGGTAGAGCACTTCCGCCTCTTAGGTCTAGGTGGGACTCCTTGTGATAAACTCTGCACTTGGACAAGTTACAAGTTACTTAAGCTCTATATGCCTTTTCTTAATGTGTAGATTTGAAATAAAACTTTCACATAAAGATTTTGTGAGGATTCAATGGGTTTGACATCAGTAACATAAAGGGAGAAAATGGTACTAAAACTCCCATAGCCAATTGTGCTTGTCAAAGAGTGCTTATCATAATACATTTTAGTAAAACTAAATCTCTGTTCTTGTATTTACAGATACAGCCAGGAAAGAGGGGAAAAAACAAAGTCTGAAGACTCTGGTTAGTGCCGTTAAATTTAAGATCTGAAGCAGGGAGATAGCACGTTTTTAATAAAGAATCAGATATAGTAGCTATTAAACATTCCAAGAGATAAAGTAGAGGGATTAAAGGTTTGTTTAAGACAAGCATGTTTAATATTCTATTCTATTCTATTCTGTTTGTGTTATTGCAGTGTAACTGAGTTTTCAATTCCCAAGCCTTCCTTAGCTTGCTACACAAACCAAGACTGTGTAAATAGTTTGAGAGGAAATCAAGTAAAGGAGCAGAGTTCCATCCCTGGCTTTGTATGGATCAGAAACAACAGCTACAGAGACAAACAATATCAAACACTCAGGAGTATGAGCCTGGGGCTCGTTCCTGTTGAACACAAGCCCCAGGGAAGTACATTGAACTTCTTAGAGTGTAGATGGTTCCATCCATCATGTTTAGACCCCAAACTGGGAGAATTGAGTTATAGATGGAATAATACATAAAATACTTAGTGCAGTGGCTGATATAAACATTATGTCTCTCTCTCTCTCTCGATAGATAGATAGATACATACATGTATACATAAATATTCAATTGAGCCTAATTATTCATGATTCCATATTTGCAAATTCACCAACTTACTCAAATTTATTGTAGCCCCAAATCATTACTTGTGGCATTTTTGCAATCATCTGTGGACATGCACAGAACAACAAAAGAATTGATTCACCCAATGAACATATTCCCAGCCCAGGATGAACAAGGTAATTCTCTGCCGTCTTGTTTCAGTCCTCATACTATAAATAAATATCCTTGTATACTTTAGTGTTATGTTTTTTGTATTTTAGTTATTTTTATTTTGATATCAGTGTTTAAATGGCCCCCATTAGTGCTGAACTGTTGTCTAGTGTATCTAGGCAAAGAAGGCTGTAATGTTTACTAGCCTTGACAAAGAAAATATACGTGTTAGATAAGTGTTGTCCAGTTATGAGTTATAGTGCTGTTGCCCATGATTTTGGTGTTAAAGAATCAACATATATTAACTAAGGTCTGCATTGAGGCACTTCAACACAACCCTGATATTAACCACCCAGGGTCCAGCATCATGCTCCACAGATTAACAGGTGGTCCCCAACAACACTGCTCTTACTTCAGACCCCACCCACAAATTTGGGTGCACATATGTGGAAATCAACAAGAGTCACTTCAGAAATATGGCAGAGGGGGCGCCTGGGTGGTGCAGTCGGTTAAGCGTCTGACTTCAGCCAGGTCACGATCTTGCGGTCCGTGAGTTCGAGCCCCGCATCAGGCTCTGGGCTGATGGCTCAGAGCCTGGAGCCTGTTTCCGATTCTGTGTCTCCCTCTCTCTCTGCCCCTCCCCCGTTCATGCTCTGTCTCTCTCTGTCCCAAAAATAAATAAACGTTGAAAAAAAATTAAAAAAATATGGCAGAGTGCATGGCTATGAGCCAGGTGCTATCTTTGACATTACTGGAGGGCTGTGAATAGATACTTGCAGTAAAGAGGGAAATCAGGGAGCTCACAGAAGTTTGCTTTTGTTTTGTTTTGTTTGAGAAAGGAGGCATGAGGGGCGCCTGGGTGGCGCAGTCGGTTAAGCGTCCGACTTCAGCCAGGTCACGATCTCGCGGTCCGTGAGTTCGAGTCCCGCATCGGGCTCTGGGCTGATGGCCCGGAGCCTGGAGCCTGTTTCCGATTCTGTGTCTCCCTCTCTCTCTGCCCCTCCCCTGTTCATGCTCTGTCTCTCTCTGTCCCAAAAATAAATAAAAAACGTTGGAAAAAAAAAATTTTTTAAAAAGAAAGGAGGCATGAATAATAATAATTCCAGAAATGGCTACAGAATACCTATCACCTCCTGGCCTAAAGTTATATAGGTTTGAAAACAAAGCAGTCATCAGTTGCATTCAATGTCTTCTTCTGAAAAAATAAGGAGGTATGCAGTGTTTTTGGAAGGATTACTATAAACAGTTTAAGAATATTGAAATACTGGATGTTATTTGTAGATTTGCTATGTGGAAGCTTTTAATATGTTGTCTTCTATCCATGGTTTAACTCAAAAACATGTGAGTATAATATTTCTAAAGAGTCAAATATTAAAGCCCTATTATAAAAGCAAAATGTCTACAAATGATGTGAAGAAAAAAATAAAAATTAAGCAGTCAGGAAAAGCTACATAGCGTATGTTTGCATAGATATTGTGCACGAGTCTGATTAATCATCCTACTTAAGGTGACACAAAATCACCATAAACCTAGAAAACTGGAAATTAGGGATAAGCCCCTAGACTACTTTGGATAAATAAAGTGCAGAGTGCTAGATGTCATTGTTGAAAAGATTTCTTTAATATTTATTTATTTTTGAAAGAGAAAGAGAGAGAGCGAGAGAGAGAGAGAGAGAGCGCATGATTGGGGGATGGGCAGAGAGAGAGGAAGGCACAGAATCCAAAGCAGACTCCAGGCTCTAAGCTGTCAGTACAGAGCCCAACACGGGGCTCAAATTCACAAACCATGAGATTATGACCTAAGCCAAAGTCAGTCACTTAACTGACTGAGCTGCCCAGGCTCCCCTAGATGCCATTCTTAAAAAAGAAGATATATAAATTTCATTTTCCCTAAGAAATAATTTTAGAACAAATTAACAGGGTAAAAACCTCAGGGGAAAATAAATGGGAAATGCAGAGGAAAAGGAAATTATGAAGTAAACAGATATTCTTTTTCTTGAGAGAGAGAGAGAGAGAGTTGGGGAGAAGGAGAGAGTGAGAATCTTAAGCAGGCTCCATGCTCATCACACAGCCCAACACTGGGCTCAATCCCATGACCCTGTGATCATACTGGAGCCAAAATCAAGAGTTGGACCAACTGAGCCACCTATGTGCCCCAGTAAACAGACATTCTTCCTCAGATTTTTTACCTTTACTGGTATTGTTACACTACTAATAGAAGAATATAGTAGTGAGAAAATGGAAATTAATAAATAAATGTGAAACTCTAATTTACAAAAACTAAACTCCAGCTAAACTGACAATAAAACAATACATTCAAGATCAAATAGTATCTTAGAAATAAGTAACTCCTGCACCTAAAAACTGAGCTGAATATTTAAGATGGAGGGGTAGTATGGAGACCCTGAGCTTGTTTCCTCCCTGAAACACAGCCAGATCAGCATCAAACCATTTTGAACAAATAGGAAATTGATTTGAGGATTAACACAACAACCTACATAATTTTATCCAGAGATCTTGGCAGATATGTGGTGAGGAGAAGTGAACAGGGGTGGGGGGGGGGAGCGAGGAGGGTAGGGAGTCACAGAAGGCAGGGAACCTTTTTTGCATAGAGAGGCAGGAGAAAGAGTGAAAAATGGATAGAGTGCTGCATGCTGGGATCATGCAAGAAAAGCACTTCTCCTGAAAGTATCAGGAGAGAAAGATTGAAAACCTCCCAGGCAACTGGACAAGAACTCTGTTCCCCAAAATCTTTGACAGGGAAAAGAAGAGAGTTTCAATACCACCAAGATTCTATAAACAGTGGAGTGCAGAGTCTGACATTCCAGAGCTCAGTACCTGGTGGTGCTCTGGTGAGGAAATAGGGTGAATCCCCAGGAGCAGACAGCTGAGTCTGAAGGATCCATGTGCCACATGGGGAGAAACCATTCCCTTGCTTGGAGAGCATTTGGTAGAGACCAGAGGGCGTCCCTACAGACAAAGGTCTTGGCAGACCCCGGAGAGCAGCTATGTTTGCAGGTATTGGGACAAAGACGTCAGAATGCAGCAAAACTTGGTGCTGTGTGTTGTGATTTACCATAAATTCTGAGACTCTCCTGCTGCTGCACCATCACATGAATATTTTCTGGAGCAAGCCAGCACACAGCCATTGCTCGTGAGACCCTCCCCCAGAGAATCTGGGTCTAAGCCATGGGGGTGTCTAAAGTGTGAGGTTTTGAAACATAGCCCCATCTGAAGTAAAACTCTGGAGGCAGGTGCTCCCTGCCATGCAGACAGCTTGGACACAGACAGGAAAGAGCAAAAATTTTTTATTCTATTTTATTTTCTTTAGTTTTTTAATTCTATTTTATTATTTAAAATTTAAAAAAATATATTTGTTTCAACTTTTTTTCCTTTCTCCCCCTCCCCCCCCTTTGCTATCAAGTTTCTCTCAACAAGCATACTAGGATCTAGCTTCCTTTATTTGATTCTTTTGGTTTTCTTTTTAATTTTTTTTTTACTTTGTCTTTTAGTTTTTAATTTTTTTCTTCCTCCAAAACGACAAGATGGAGGAATTCAGCCAAAAGAAAAAAGAGGAAGAAATGATGGCCAGGGATTTAATCAACACAGATATAAGTAAGATGTCTGAACTAGAATTTAAAACCACTATTATAAGAATAATAGTTGGGGTTGAAGAAAGGATAGAAGATACCAGAGAATCCCTTATTGCAGATATAAAATAACTAAAATCTAGTCAGGTGGAAATTAAAAATGCTATAACCTAGCATGTAATTTTGAATGATTGCCATGATGGCAAGGATGGATGAAGCATAGCAGTGAATCAGTGATATAGAAAGTAAAATTTTGGAAAATAATGAAGCTGAAAAAAAAAGAGGGAAACAAAGGAAAAAGATCATGATACAAGACTGAGAGAATACAGTGACTTATTAAAGGGAAATAACATTTGTATCACAGGAGTCCCAAAAGATGAAGAGAGAGAAAAATGGGACAGAAGGTTTAGGTGACCAAGTTATAGCTGAAAACTTACCTAATCTGGGGAAGGACACAAACATCAAAATCCAAGAATCACAAAGAACCCCCCTTTAGATTCAACAAAACAGACAATCACCAAGGCATATCATAGTAAAATTCATAAAATACACAGACAAGGAAAGAATCATGAAAGCAGCAAGGGAATAAAAGTCCTTCACCTAAAAGAGAACACAAATCATGTTTGAAGCAGATATTTCCACAGAAACTTGGAAGGACAGAGGGAGTGGCAGGATATATTCAGCAGGCTGAATTAGAAAACCATGCCACCAAGAATTATTTATCCAGCAAGGCTGTCATTCAGAATAGAAGAAGAGATGAAGAGTTTCCAAGACAAGCAAAAACTAAAGGAGTCTGTGACCACGGAACCAGACCTACAAGAAATTTTAAGGGGGATTGTCGAGTGGAGAAAATCAAAACAAACAAACAAACAAACAAACGAAACCCCAAAAGACCAAAAGCAGCAAAGACTAGAAAGGACCAAAATCACCAACTGTACAGGAGACAGAGTGACACTATATTTGTATCTTTCAATAATCACTCTGAATGTAAATGGACTAAATGTTTCAATCAAAAAGACATATGATATCAGAATGAATAAAAAAACAGGATCTATTTATATTCTCCCCACAAGAGACTCATTGTAGACCTAAAGACACCAGTAGATTTAAACTGAGGGGATGGAGAACCATATATCATGCTAATGGACATCAAAAGAAAGCCCAAGTAGCCATACTTATATCAGACAAACTAGATTTTTTTAAAAAGACTGTAACAAGAGATGGAGGGTATTATATCATAACGAAGGGGTCTATCCACCAAGAGGACCTTACCATTGTAAATAATTATTCTCCCAACCAAGAGCATCCAAATATATAAATCAGTCACTAACAAACATAAAGAAACTCATTGATAATGATACAAAAATAGTAGTGGACTTTAGCACCCCACTTACAACAATAGACATATCATCTAAGCAGAAAATCAACAAGGAAACAGACTTTGAGTGACACGCTAGACCAGATGGAATTAACAGATATATTCAGAACATTTCACCCCAAATCAGCAGAAGCCGAGCACTCTTCTCAAGTGTACATGGAACATTCTCCAGAATAGATAACATACTGGGTCACAAAACAGCCCTCAACAAGTACAAAAAGATCTAGATCATACCATGGGTTTTTTCAGACCACAACACTATGAAACCTGAATTCAACCACAAGAAAAAATTTGGAAGGACCACGAATACTTGGAGGTTAAGGAACATCCTACTAAAGAGTGAATGGGCCAACCAAGAAGTTAAAGAGGAAATAAAAAAGTACATGGAAGCCAATGAAAATGAAAACACAACAGTCCAAAACTTTTGGGATGCAGCAAAGGGGGTCATAAGAGGGAAGTATATAGCAATCCAGACCTTCCTTCCTAAAGAAGGAAGAAATGTCTCAAATGCACATCTAATCTTACACCTAAAAAAGCTGGAAAAGAAGAGCAAATAAAGCCACAAACCAGGGGAAATAGGGGAAATAGGGGAAATAATAAAAATTAGAGCAGAAATAAGTGATCTCAAAATAATATATTTTTTAAAAAGTGGAAGATATCAATGAAACTAGGAGCTGGTTTTATGAAAGAAAGAAGTAACAAAATTGAATAACCCCTAGCCAGGTTTATCAAAAGCAATAGGAAAGGACCCAAATAAATAAAATCACAAATGAAAAAGGAGAGATCACAACCAACACAGCAGAAAAAGAAAGAATAATAAGAGAATATTATGAGCAATTATGTGAAAACAAATTGGGTAATCTGGAAGAAAAGGATAAATTCCTAGAAACATAAACTAACAAAACGGAAAGAGGAAGAAATAGAAAATTTGAGTGGAGCCATAACCAGTAAATAAATTGAATCAGTAATAAAAAATCTCCTAACAAACAAGAGTCCAGGGCCACATGGCTTCCCAGGGGAATTCTACCAAACAATTAAAGAATTAATGCCTATTCTTTTGAAGCTGTTTCCACAAATAGAAATGGAAAGTAAACTTCTAAACTCATTCTGTGAGACCAGCATTACCTTGGTTCCAAATCCGGACAAAGACCCCACTAAAGAGGAGAACTACAGACAAATTTCCCTAATGAACATGGATGCAAAAATGCTCAACAAGATACTAGCAAATTGAATCCAACAATGCAGTAAAAGAATTATTCACCACGCTCAAGTAGGATTTATTCCTGGGCTGCAGGGATGGTTCAGTATCTGCAAGTCAATCAACATGGTACACCACATTAATAAAAAAAGGATAAGAAGGAGAAAAATCGTTTGACAAAATACAGCATCTTTTCTTGATAAAAACCCTCAAGAAAGTAGGGAAAGAAGGAACATACCTGTAATCACCCACCGACCCCCTGCCTTCCTGCATTCACCCACTTGCCCCATTGGATACACTGACCTGCCCACCTGCACACACCCACCGGTCCCACTGCATGTACCCAAACACCTTCATTCCCCCTGCAGGCACCCACCTTCCCCCTGCAGGCACCCACCTGCCCTTGCATGTATCCATCACCCCCACCCCACCTTCAAGCACACACCTGTCTCCTGTGTGCACCCACCCTGCTTCACTCCTCTGGACTCACCCGCCTTTCCCCCATGCATAACCATCTGTCCCCTGCCCCTCTGCAAGCACCCACCTACTCCTGCATGCACCCACCTAACCCTAACCCACCTTCCCCCGTGGCCCCGCTGAACACACACGCCTGCTTCATTGCACACACCCACCTGTCCCTTGCACACATCTGTGAGCCCTCCCTGCAATCACCCACCTGCACCCTGCCCCCCTGCATGCACCCAACTGCCTCATTCCTTCTGCACACACCCACTTGCCCCCTCCACGCACTCACAGTCCTTCCTCTCCCTTCATGCACCCACTGGCCCCCCTGCATGCACCCTCCTGCCCTCTGCACACACCCAGGGGCTGCTATCCCACATGTCCCTCTGGGACCTCCTTGCCCCAGTTACAGGGAAAAGATGAGGCTAAGCAGTCCTGGGGATACCCAGTTCATCCAGAGGAAAATCCAGGGGTACCACTTCCCATGGAGGAAGAAGGGGTTCCCAGGCCTGCAGCAGGTGTGGCCAAGCCCCTGACGTGCCTGAGAGGCTGCACAACACAACTGGAGCCAGGGAAGCTCTCATCTAAGTTGGAACATGAAGAGTAGAATTTCTCTCAGGATCTTCCTGGATTCAGGTCCTACGTTGCTGGAGGTTTATCTCAGGGGAAAGCCCATGTGTGGAACTTCTGACTTGTCCCGTAATGTTCTCCCTGGAGGGAAGGTATGCATGGGTGACGAGGTCCCTGGTGGTGGGCGGCTTTGGGGCCTACAGGTGGGCGCTGCTTTGCCCTCAGCGGTGCTCTGCTCCTCTGCCATCTCCCTTCTCCAGGTGTCCATGAAACAAGCAGGGAAATGGAATTGCTGGTGAAGAGGCTGCCTCCCCCTACTTGCTTGGAACCGTCAGGCCTGACACTCATGGGATCACTAATGTCTGGTCATCACCTGCCCGAACTCTGTGACAATGACTTTTCTTGTTGTGACCTACTTTAGTATTCCTGAGACTTTCACTCACTGTACAACCATGATTGATTTAAAGATCACAAAGGGCTCTAATCTGGGCAGTTTTTCTATGTGGCTTCTATAATTTAGTGTTTTCAGTCTGCGTTCATGTTGTGACATGTTTTAGTACTTCAGTCATGACTTTAATTGTGGGTCAATTTACAAAAGATAATAGTGGCCATTTAAAAGATTTTAGGTCTACAGTGTATAACACTAAGTATATTCCCATGTGCACACATCACCACCTTTCACCTTGAGAATGTTTCAATTTTGGCCTAGTGAAAGTGAAGATAAGAGTTAGGGTGAGCCTTGAGTCACTGGAGAGAATGGTTAATGAGTTTAGCTGGGGCACAAGATCCAAGGAGAATCCTGTTGTCCAGAAGACTCATTAGGGAGAGCACTAGACTCAGTAATGGAGTTTATGGGTTCAAACTTAGAGGTAGAAGACCTTGAGAGAGCTAAGGTTTAGGATCAGGGTACGTTCTGAATTCAGATACGCGGTTTGCAAATATTTTCACCCAGTTTGTGGCTTGTCTTTTGGTTCTTTGAACAAGGTTTATCACAGTAGAAGTTTTAATTTTATAAGGTCCATGTTATCAATTTTTCTCTTTTTTGGATTGGTATTTATGTTTGTGTTTTATTTTTTTAATGTTAATTTATATTGAGATCAGCACTGTCTGCACAGAGCCCAATGTGGGATCGCAATCCTGTGATCAATGACCTGAGTGGAAATTAAGAGTCAGACGCTTAACCGACTGAGCCACCCAGGTGCTGCTTATGTTTCTATTCCATTTTATTACTGTATGTATTTATGTATGTATGTGCATACAAATAGTGCAAAAAGGTGATTTTATTGAAGCATGGGGACAGGGCCCGTGGACGGGAAGAGATGCCCCAGTGCCATGAGGAGACTGGTTATATACTACGGAGTTGGAGGAGGTAAAGTCCTGGGGAAGTTTCCTGTGAGACTTTCGTATGCTAAAGAAGACTCCCAGGATACTGGAAGCCTAACTATTGTCAAGCAAAGGTTGACTCTCCCCCTAGCAAAGCATCAGTGTTCAGACAGTAGGGAGGTCCTGGAGAAATATCTTACTATGCCAGCCTCAAGTATTTGCCAATGGGCTGCAGGTTATAAGGAAATTTAATTTTATCTGCCATTTCCCTCTGCCTCTTTTTCCCACATCATTCCCCCCTGCCCAATTTTGACCCTAAAATCTTTAAGGTTCCTGAGGGGGGAAGGTCTTCTCTTCTGCAACTTCTTTGTGCTGAATAGGGGCATAGCGACGTCCCCACCTACGGGTCAACATTGGTCAGTTGGGGGAGGTATTTATACATAGGAGTTACCACAGGCAGAGGCAGCCAATCCGAGGTAGACAACATATATGAACC
This sequence comes from Prionailurus bengalensis, assembly GCF_016509475.1. Classification (NCBI taxonomy): domain Eukaryota; kingdom Metazoa; phylum Chordata; class Mammalia; order Carnivora; family Felidae; genus Prionailurus; species Prionailurus bengalensis. The sequence goes on from NC_057346.1 coordinate 116,088,324, forward strand.
TCCTTGAGGAGAAAGGATCATCGGTCTTCTAGAAGTTATGGCTGTGAAGGAGTCTTGGCACCTCTCTCCTCGGCTTCCTCAGGACCTGCTGTGCGGATTTTGGCGGGGACGTGGTGCTGCGCGGCCACGATGACATAACCTCGCCTCCTCAGAACCCGGTGTGGAAGCTTGCTGGGAGGTGCGGCCGTGTCCACGCTTACTGGAGCCCCGCCTCCTCAGAACAGCTGTGAAAGTTTCAGGAGGCGTGGGGTCGCCTCCTCAGGACCAGCTGTGGAGGCTTCTGGAGGACGTGGGGCCGCGAACATAGGGGCCGCGAACAAGGTCTCCTCAGGATCTGCTACGGAGGAATCGGGAGGACGAGAACTCGCATCCACGCCGATAAGAACCCGGCCTCCGCAGGACCCACTGTGGAGGATTCCGGAGGGCGTGGAGCCGCGTCCACAGGGACAGGAACGCAGACTCCTCAGGACCCGCGGCGGGAGGAGCAGGTGAGGAGAAAGCGAGGCCTGGGGAGGAGTTGCTTCCTGAGCATGGACGCTGAGGGGGTCGCTGTTCAGGAACCCGCGGGGGAAGGGTCCGGCGCGGCTTCCTGCGCAGCGACCTGGAGTCCCCAGCGGGGCTGTGCGCGAGGCTGTCGGGTCTTCCCTCTCCGGGCTCTGGGGCCGCGCGTTCGTGTTTGTGTTTGTGTTCGTGTTTGTGTTTGTGCTCCGCGCCGACTGGGTTCCCGCCGCGTCCTCACGCCGTTCGCGTTCTGGGAGCAAGTGCCTGGGCGGTGCTCGCGCTCCTGCCGTTCTGGCCGTGCGGGGTGCCTCCCACTTCCGCGCGCGGTGCCTCCCACTTCCGCGCGCGGGTCCTAAGTCTGCCCCGTGTCTGCTACGGCGTCGTGGGGACTTCGATGCCGATCGCCCCGGATCTGCAGATCGCTCGCGCAGGACGGCCGTGGTCACAGGATCGATCCCTCCACACCCAGGAGCTCAGAGTAGCTTTCCATCCCTGTGTGTCTTCATCCATTTCTGTCCCCAGTGTCCTGTCCTCGGAGAGCAGGCCTGTCACCTCCTTGCTTAAATTTCCTCCTGGGCACTTCGTTCCTCCTAATGCGGTTGTAAATGGGACCGTCTCTTCATTTTGCTTTCCGATGGGTCGTCATGAGTGTGTAGATGTGCACGTGGTGTTTGTGTATTGATCTCGTATGCTACGAGTGCACTTATTTCTTAGTTCTGTTAACCTTAAATATGACACTGGCGGGTTTTCTCAGCAAAAATGGGCTTATTTGGGAAGAAGAGAGTATTTGTCCTCCTGTGACTGGCGTATTTCACTCAGCATAATGACTGCAAGGTTCCGTCCACGTTGTAGCTGGTTGTAGCAGAATTCCCACCCTTTGTAAGTAAGGCTGAGCCATATTCCATTGTGTATAGACCACATTTTGTTTATTCCTCTGTCAACGGTCACTTGGGTTGCTTCCCTCTTGTGGCTGTTGTGAAGAAGCTGCTATGAATGCGGGAACATGAATATCTGCTCCAGGCTTTGCTTTCAATTTCTGGGTGTGTGTGTGCAGAGGTGGAGTTCTGTGTTAACTTTCTGAGAACCCCTATCCTGTTCTCTACAGCCGCACCATGTTACTTTAGTCCTTTGTATGACAGAATGATATTGCTGTTTATGGGTCTACCCCAGTTTTTTTTTTGCCCATTCACCCACTGATGGGCATTTGCATAGGTTCTATCATTTGGCTACTGTGAACAGTGCTGCTGTGTATGTTTCTACTTGTGCTCTTTTTGTAAACTACTGTTTTCAGCTCTTCAGGATACACATCTAGGATTAGAATTGTGGAGCCAAATGGTAATTCTGTGTTTTTATCTTTCTGAAGAAATGCCACACTATTTTACATATAGGCTCCACCATTTTACATGAACACAAGCACGACTTAAGGGTTCCAATTTCTCAACATCTTTGCCAACATTTGTTATTTTGTAGTTTTCTTGATTATAGAAATTTTAGTGCATGTAAAAGGGTATCTAACTATGGTTTAAATCCTCATTTCCATAAGGACTAATGATGTTTAACATCTTTTCATGTCTATTCACCATAGAGTTATGTCTATTCACCATAGGGTTATGGTCTTTCTGGGGAAAGGTATATCCAATTCCTTTGTCCATTTTAAAAATTTTGTGTGTGTGTGTGTGTGTGTTTTGATGAGTTGTACAAGCTCTTTATATATACTGTATAAGAGACTCTTACCAGACAAATAATGTGCAAATAGTTTCTTCCATTCTAGGTATTGTCTTTTCACTTTTGGGATAGCACCTTTTGATGTACAAAGGTTTTTAATGTTGAAGCTAAATTGGTCTTTCTTTCCTTGCTTGTGCTTTGGTGTCAGCTCTAAGAGCATTGTTAAACTCAATGCTCATGAAGATTTATCTCCATTTATTTCTTCTAGAGTTTATAAGTTTACCTCTTACATTTAAGCTTTTGATCCACTTTGAGTTAATGTTTGTATTTGGTGTGAGGGTAAGGGTCCAATTTCATTCCTCTGACCACGGATGGCCAATTGTCTAGCATGCTTTTTGCAAAGACCATTGTTCCCCCAATGTCATGTTGTCTGCCCTTGTCAAAATTCAGTTGACCATAGATGAAAGGGTGTATTTCTGGGTTTTTAATTAAATCCCACTGATCTGGGTATTTGTTTATTGCAGTATCACAGTGTTTATTTACTGTTACTTTGTTTGAAGATTTGAAGTTGGGAAGTATGAGCTTCTACCTTTGAGTTTTTCGATTGTTTTGTTTATTTTGTGGTCCCTTGATTTTCCATATGACTGTTAGGATGAGCTTGTGCATTTCTTCTCAGAGGCCTTTGTGAATTTTCCTGGGCATCACATTGAAACTACATGTTGCGGGAGGGGTTTTGCAAGATGGCGGCTTAGGAGGACGCTGGGCTCACCGCACGTCCTGCTGATCACTTAGATTCCATCTACACCTGCCTAAATAACCCAGAAAACTGCCAGAGGATTAGCAGAACGGAGTCGCCGGAGCCAAACGCAGACGAGAGGCCCACGGAAGAGGGTAGGAAGGGCGGCGAGGCGGTGCGCGCTCCACGGACTGGCGGGAGGGAGCCGGGGCAGAGGGGCGGCTCGCCGGCCAAGCAGAGCCCCCGAGTCTGGCTTGCAAAAGCGGAGGGGCCTGACGGACTGTGTTCCCACAACAAGTGCGACTTAGCGTCTGGGAGGTCATAAGTTAACAGCTCTGCTCAGAAAGCGGGAAGGCTGGAGGACAAAGGGAGGGAGAGCTGCTGAGCCCCCTGACAACAGAGCTCAGTTTGGTGGGGAACAAAGGCGCTCGCCAGCGCCATCTCCCCCGCCCATCCCCCAGCCAAAATCCCAAAGAGAACCAGTTCCTGCCAGGGAACTTGCTCACTCCGCGCAAACACCCAACTCTGCGCTTCTGCGGAGCCAAACCTCCGGCAGCGGATCTGACTCCCTCCCGCTGCCACAGGGCCCCTCCTGAAGTGGATCACCTAAGGAGAAGCGATCTAAGCCTGCTCCTCCTGCCCCCGTGCACCTTGCCTACCCACCCCAGCTAATACGCCAGATCCCCAGCATCACAAGCCTGGCAGGGTGCAAGTAGCCCAGACGAGCCACACCACCCCACAGTGAATCCCGCCCCTAGGAGAAGGGAAGAGAAGGCACACACCAGTCTGACTGTGGCCCCAGCGGTGGGCTGGGGGCAGACATCAGGTCTGACTGCGGCCCCGCCCACCAACTCCAGTTATACACCACAGCACAGGGGAAGTGCCCTGCAGGTCCTCACCACGCCAGGGACTATCCAAAATGACCAAGCGGAAGAATTCCCCTCAGAAGAATCTCCAGGAAATAACAACAGCTAATGAGCTGATCAAAAAGGATTTAAATAATATAACAGAAAGTGAATTTAGAATAATAGTCATAAAATTAATCGCTGGGCTTGAAAACAGTATACAGGACAGCAGAGAATCTCTTGCTACAGAGATCAAGGGACTAAGGAACAGTCACGAGGAGCTGAAAAACGCTTTAAACGAAATGCATAACAAAATGGAAACCACCACAGCTCGGCTTGAAGAGGCAGAGGAGAGAATAGGTGAACTAGAAGATAAAGTTATGGAAAAAGAGGAAGCTGAGAAAAAGAGAGATAAAAAAATCCAGGAGTATGAGGGGAAAATTAGAGAACTAAGTGATACACTAAAAAGAAATAATATACGCATAATTGGTATCCCAGAGGAGGAAGAGAGAGGGAAAGGTGCTGAAGGGGTACTTGAAGAAATAATAGCTGAGAACTTCCCTGAACTGGGGAAGGAAAAAGGCATTGAAATCCAAGAGGCACAGAGAACTCCCTTCAGACGTAACTTGAATCGATCTTCTGCACGACATATCATAGTGAAACTGGCAAAATACAAGGATAAAGAGAAAATTCTGAAAGCAGCAAGGGGTAAACGTGCCCTCACATATAAAGGGAGACCTATAAGACTCGTGACTGATCTCTCTTTTGAAACTTGGCAGGCCAGAAAGAATTGGCACGAGATTTTCAGGGTGCTAGACAGAAAAAATATGCAGTGAAGAATCCTTTATCCAGCAAGTCTGTCATTTAGAATAGAAGGAGAGATAAAGGTCTTCCCAAACAAACAAAAACTGAAGGAATTTGTCACCACTAAACCAGCCCTACAAGAGATCCTAAGGGGGACCCTGTGAGACAAAGTCCCAGAGACATCACTACAAGCATAAAACATACAGACATCACAATGACTCTAAACCCGTATCTTTCTATAATAACACTGAATGTAAATGGATTAAATGCGCCAACCAAAAGACATAGGGTATCAGAATGGATAAAAAAACAAGACCCATCTATTTGCTGTCTACAAGAGACTCATTTTAGACCTGAGGACACCTTTAGATTGAGAGTGAGGGGATGGAGAACTATTTATCATGCGACTGGAAGCCAAAAGAAAGCTGGAGTAGCCATACTTATATCAGACAAACTAGACTTTAAATTAAAGGCTGTAACAAGAGATGAAGAAGGACATTATATAATAGTTACAGGGTCTATCCATCAGGAAGAGCTAACAATTTTAAATGTCTATGCGCCGAATACCGGAGCCCCCAAATATATAAAACAATTACTCATAAACATAAGCAACCTTATTGATAAGAATGTGGTAATTGCAGGGGACTTTAACACCCCACTTACAGAAATGGATAGATCATCTAGACACACGGTCAATAAAGAAACAAGGGCCCTGAATGAGACATTGGATCAGATGGACTTGACAGATATATTTAGAACTCTGCATCCCAAAGCAACAGAATATACTTTCTTCTCGAGTGCACATGGAACATTCTCCAAGATAGATCATATACTGGGTCACAAAACAGCCCTTCATAAGTTTACAAGAATTGAAATTATACCATGCTTACTTTCAGACCACAATGCTATGAAGCTTGAAATCAACCACAGGAAAAAGTCTGGAAAACCTCCAAAAGCATGGAGGTTAAAGAACACCCTACTAACGAATGAGTGGGTCAACCAGGCAATTAGAGAAGAAATTAAAAAATATATGGAAACAAACGAAAATGAAAATACAACAATCCAAATGCTTTGGGACGCAGCAAAGGCAGTCCTGAGAGGAAAATACATTGCAATCCAGGCCTATCTCAAGAAACAAGAAAAATCCCAAATACAAAATCTAACAGCACACCTAAAGGAACTAGAAGCAGAACAGCAAAGGCAGCCTAAACCCAGCAGAAGAAGAGAAATAATAAAGATCAGAGCAGAAATAAACAATATAGAATCTAAAAAAACTGTAGAGCAGATCAACGAAACCAAGAGTTGGTTTTTTGAAAAAATAAACAAAATTGACAAACCTCTAGCCAGGCTTCTCAAAAAGAAAAGGGAGATGACCCAAATAGATAAAATCATGAATGAAAATGGAATTATTACAACCAATCCCTCAGAGATACAAACAATTATCAGGGAATACTATGAAAAATTATATGCCAACAAATTGGACAACCTGGAAGAAATGGACAAATTCCTGAACACCCACACTCTTCCAAAACTCAATCAGGAGGAAATAGAAAGCTTGAACAGACCCATAACCAGCGAAGAAATTGAATCGGTTATCAAAAATCTCCCAACAAATAAGAGTCCAGGACCAGATGGCTTCCCAGGGGAGTTCTACCAGACGTTTAAAGCAGAGATAATACCTATCCTTCTCAAGCTATTCCAAGAAATAGAAAGGGAAGGAAAACTTCCAGACTCATTCTATGAAGCCAGTATTACTTTGATTCCTAAACCAGACAGAGACCCAGTAAAAAAGAGAACTACAGGCCAATATCCCTGATGAATATGGATGCAAAAATTCTCAATAAGATACTAGCAAATCGAATTCAACGGCATATAAAAAGAATTATTCACCATGATCAAGTGGGATTCATTCCTGGGATGCAGGGCTGGTTCAACATTCGCAAATCAATCAACGTGATACATCACATTAACAAAAAAAAAAGAGAAGAACCATATGATCCTGTCAATCGATGCAGAAAAGGCCTTCGACAAAATCCAGCACCCTTTCTTAATAAAAACCCTTGAGAAAGTCGGGATAGAAGGAACATACTTAAAGATCATAAAAGCCATTTATGAAAAGCCCACAGCTAACATCATCCTCAACGGGGAAAAACTGAGAGCTTTTTCCCTGAGATCAGGATGCCCACTCTCACCGCTGCTGTTTAACATAGTGCTGGAAGTTCTAGCATCAGCAATCAGACAACAAAAGGAAATCAAAGGCATCAAAATTGGCAAAGATGAAGTCAAGCTTTCGCTTTTTGCAGATGACATGATATTATACATGGAAAATCCGATAGACTCCACCAAAAGTCTGCTAGAACTGATACAGGAATTCAGCAAAGTTGCAGGATACAAAATCAATGTACAGAAATCAGTTGCATTCTTATACACTAACAATGAAGCAACAGAAAGACAAATAAAGAAACTGATCCCATTCACAATTGCACCAAGAAGCATAAAATACCTAGGAATAAATCTAACCAAAGATGTAAAGGATCTGTATGCTGAAAACTATAGAAAGCTTATGAAGGAAATTGAAGAAGATTTAAAGAAATGGAAAGACATTCCCTGCTCATGGATTGGAAAAATAAATATTGTCAAAATGTCAATACTACCCAAAGCTATCTACACATTCAATGCAATCCCAATCAAAATTGCACCAGCATTCTTCTCGAAACTAGAACAAGCAATCCTAAAATTCATATGGAACCACAAAAGGCCCCGAATAGCCAAAGGAATTTTGAAGAAGAAGACCAAAGCAGGAGGCATCACAATCCCAGACTTTAGCCTCTACTACAAAGCTGTCATCATCAAGACAGCATGGTATTGGCACAAAAACAGACACATAGACCAATGGAATAGAATAGAAACCCCAGAACTAGACCCACAAACGTATGGCCAACTCATCTTTGACAAAGCAGGAAAGAACATCCAATGGAAAAAAGACAGCCTCTTTAACAAATGGTGCTGGGAGAACTGGACAGCAACATGCAGAAGGTTGAAACTAGACCACTTTCTCACACCATTCACAAAAATAAACTCAAAATGGATAAAGGACCTAAATGTGAGACAGGAAACCATCAAAACCTTAGAGGAGAAAGCAGGAAAAGACCTCTCTGACCTCAGCCGTAGCAATCTCTTACTCGACACATCCCCAAAGGCAAGGGAATTAAAAGCAAAAGTGAATTACTGGGACCTTATGAAGATAAAAAGCTTCTGCACAGCAAAGGAAACAACCAACAAAACTAAAAGGCAACCAACGGAATGGGAAAAGATATTCGCAAATGACCTATCGGACAAAGGGCTAGTATCCAAAATCTATAAAGAGCTCACCAAACTCCACACCCGAAAAACAAATAACCCAGTGAAGAAATGGGCAGAAAACATGAATAGACACTTCTCTAAAGAAGACATCCGGATGGCCAACAGGCACATGAAAAGATGTTCAGCGTCGCTCCTTATCAGGGAAATACAAATCAAAACCACACTCAGGTATCACCTCACGCCAGTCAGAGTGGCCAAAATGAACAAATCAGGAGACTATAGATGCTGGAGAGGATGTGGAGAAACGGGAACCCTCTTGCACTGTTGGTGGGAATGCAAATTGGTGCAGCCGCTCTGGAAAGCAGTGTGGAGGTTCCTCAGAAAATTAAAAATAGACCTACCCTATGACCCAGCAATAGCACTGCTAGGAATTTATCCAAGGGATACAGGAGTACTGATGCATAGGGCCACTTGTACCCCAATGTTCATAGCAGCACTCTCAACAATAGCCAAATTATGGAAAGAGCCTAAATGTCCATCAACTGATGAATGGATAAAGAAATTGTGGTTTATATACACAATGGAATATTACGTGGCAATGAGAAAAAATGAAATATGGCCTTTTGTAGCAACGTGGATGGAACTGGAGAGTGTGATGCTAAGTGAAATAAGCCATACAGAGAAAGACAGATACCATATGGTTTCACTCTTATGTGGATCCTGAGAAACTTAACAGGAACCCATGGGGGAGGGGAAGGAAAAAAAAAAAAGAGGTTAGAATGGGAGAGAGCCAAAGCATAAGAGACTGTTAAAAACTGAGAACAAACTGAGGGTTGATGGGGGGTGGGAGGGAGGAGAGGGTGGGTGATGGGTATTGAGGAGGGCACCTTTTGGGATGAGCACTGGGTGTTGTATGGAAACCAATTTGTCAATAAATTTCATTAAAAAAATAAATAAAAAAGAAGAAAAAAAAAGAAACTACATGTTGCATTCTGTACTATCACCATATAGCAGTAGTACATCTTAGATTGTCTTTAATTTCTTTCCACTGTGGTTTTTATATCTATTCCCAAGTATCTTATTGATGTTGATGTTACCTAAAATGGAATTGCTTTCTTAAATTTTCTTCATAAGAGTCATTACTAGCATATACAAATAAGTGAAATATTTGTGCATCAATATTTTGCCCTGTAACTTTCCTGAATTAGGTGACTAACTCCAATCATTTGTTGATTTTTTAGGAGGTTCTTTATATAAGATGATGTCATCTCTGGTTTCTGAATAGATGTAGTTCTACCTTTTCCTTTCACATGTGGATACACTTTTTCTTTTCTCATTGCTCTGGGTAGAACTTTCAGTACAATATTGAGTAATGAGTGCAAAGCCTTTATGTTGGCCTTGTCCCTGGTACCAGAGGAAACATTACAGTCTTGAAACTTGAGAATGAAGTTTGCTGTGGGTTTATTAAACAAATTACTCTTTATTCCAAATTTCTTGGGTCTATATCATGAACCAGCATTGGATTTTCTTTAGAGTATTTTCTGTATCAATATGATCACATGTTTTCATTTAAAAAATTGTGGTGCGTAACAATGCTTGGTTTCAGTGTGTTGAGTCACCCTTGAATGTCTGGAGTAGACTTGCTTATGGTGTGCAGTACTTTTATGTGTTTTGGTTTTATATCGCTGTATTCTCTGGAGGATTCTTAGATATGTATTTAAGGGATACAGATATGTTTTTTTTCGTGTTTTGTGATGTATTGATGTTATATAACTGGAAAATGTATTAGGGTTTAAAGAACTATGGCTGTGTCTAGAATAAGTTATGGGGATGGGATTAGAATGGGTAAAAGGTTAAAGTTACACTATGGGTTATGGTCAAAGAAAAAAGATAAAGTTAGGGGTTAAGGGTCAGAATCTGCCTTAAGAACAGGTGAGTAATATAAGAATCAAGGTGAATGTAAGTCAGGGTATAAAGTAAGGGTAAAAGGTCAGGATCAGGGTCAGGATCACGGTGAGAGTTTAGAGGATAGGGTTAGGGTGAGGGTGAGGGTTAGGGTTAGGGGTTAGGGTTAGGGTTAGGGTTAGGGTTAGGGTTAGGGTTAGGGTTAGGGTTAGGGTTAGGGTTAGGGTTAGGGTTAGGGTTAGGGTTAGGGTTAGGGTTAGGGTTAGGGTTAGGGTTAGGGTTAGGGTTAGGGTTAGGGTTAGGGTTAGGGTTAGGGTTAGGGTTAGGGTTAGGGTTAGGGTTAGGGTTAGGGTTAGGGTTAGGGTTAGGGTTAGGGTTAGGGTTAGGGTTAGGGTTAGGGTTAGGGTTAGGGTTAGGGTTAGGGTTAGGGTTAGGGTTAGGGTTAGGGTTAGGGTTAGGGTTAGGGTTAGGGTTAGGGTTAGGGTTAGGGTTAGGGTTAGGGTTAGGGTTAGGGTTAGGGTTAGGGTTAGGGTTAGGGTTAGGGTTAGGGTTAGGGTTAGGGTTAGGGTTAGGGTTAGGGTTAGGGTTAGGGTTAGGGTTAGGGTTAGGGTTAGGGTTAGGGTTAGGGTTAGGGTTAGGGTTAGGGTTAGGGTTAGGGTTAGGGTTAGGGTTAGGGTTAGGGTTAGGGTTAGGGTTAGGGTTAGGGTTAGGGTTAGGGTTAGGGTTAGGGTTAGGGTTAGGGTTAGGGTTAGGGTTAGGGTTAGGGTTAGGGTTAGGGTTAGGGTTAGGGTTAGGGTTAGGGTTAGGGTTAGGGTTAGGGTTAGGGTTAGGGTTAGGGTTAGGGTTAGGGTTAGGGTTAGGGTTAGGGTTAGGGTTAGGGTTAGGGTTAGGGTTAGGGTTAGGGTTAGGGTTAGGGTTAGGGTTAGGGTTAGGGTTAGGGTTAGGGTTAGGGTTAGGGTTAGGGTTAGGGTTAGGGTTAGGGTTAGGGTTAGGGTTAGGGTTAGGGTTAGGGTTAGGGTTAGGGTTAGGGTTAGGGTTAGGGTTAGGGTTAGGGTTAGGGTTAGGGTTAGGGTTAGGGTTAGGGTTAGGGTTAGGGTTAGGGTTAGGGTTAGGGTTAGGGTTAGGGTTAGGGTTAGGGTTAGGGTTAGGGTTAGGGTTAGGGTTAGGGTTAGGGTTAGGGTTAGGGTTAGGGTTAGGGTTAGGGTTAGGGTTAGGGTTAGGGTTAGGGTTAGGGTTAGGGTTAGGGTTAGGGTTAGGGTTAGGGTTAGGGTTAGGGTTAGGGTTAGGGTTAGGGTTAGGGTTAGGGTTAGGGTTAGGGTTAGGGTTAGGGTTAGGGTTAGGGTTAGGGTTAGGGTTAGGGTTAGGGTTAGGGTTAGGGTTAGGGTTAGGGTTAGGGTTAGGGTTAGGGTTAGGGTTAGGGTTAGGGTTAGGGTTAGGGTTAGGGTTAGGGTTAGGGTTAGGGTTAGGGTTAGGGTTAGGGTTAGGGTTAGGGTTAGGGCTAGGGCTAGGGCTAGGGCTAGGGCTAGGGCTAGGGCTAGGGCTAGGGCTAGGGCTAGGGTTAGGGTTAGGGTTAGGGTTAGGGTTAGGGTTAGGGTTAGGGTTAGGGTTAGGGTTAGGGTTAGGGTTAGGGTTAGGGTTAGGGTTAGGGTTAGGGTTAGGGTTAGGGTTAGGGTTAGGGTTAGGGTTAGGGTTAGGGTTAGGGTTAGGGTTAGGGTTAGGGTTAGGGTTAGGGTTAGGGTTAGGGTTAGGGTTAGGGTTAGGGTTAGGGTTAGGGTTAGGGTTAGGGTTAGGGTTAGGGTTAGGGTTAGGGTTAGGGTTAGGGTTAGGGTTAGGGTTAGGGTTAGGGTTAGGGTTAGGGTTAGGGTTAGGGTTAGGGTTAGGGTTAGGGTTAGGGTTAGGGTTAGGGTTAGGGTTAGGGTTAGGGTTAGGGTTAGGGTTAGGGTTAGGGTTAGGGTTAGGGTTAGGGTTAGGGTTAGGGTTAGGGTTAGGGTTAGGGTTAGGGTTAGGGTTAGGGTTAGGGTTAGGGTTAGGGTTAGGGTTAGGGTTAGGGTTAGGGTTAGGGTTAGGGTTAGGGTTAGGGTTAGGGTTAGGGTTAGGGTTAGGGTTAGGGTTAGGGTTAGGGTTAGGGTTAGGGTTAGGGTTAGGGTTAGGGTTAGGGTTAGGGTTAGGGTTAGGGTTAGGGTTAGGGTTAGGGTTAGGGTTAGGGTTAGGGTTAGGGTTAGGGTTAGGGTTAGGGTTAGGGTTAGGGTTAGGGTTAGGGTTAGGGTTAGGGTTAGGGTTAGGGTTAGGGTTAGGGTTAGGGTTAGGGTTAGGGTTAGGGTTAGGGTTAGGGTTAGGGTTAGGGTTAGGGTTAGGGTTAGGGTTAGGGTTAGGGTTAGGGTTAGGGTTAGGGTTAGGGTTAGGGCTAGGGTTAGGGCTAGGGCTAGGGTTAGGGTTAGGGTTAGGGTTAGGGCTAGGGCTAGGGCTAGGGTTAGGGTTAGGGTTAGGGTTAGGGTTAGGGTTAGGGTTAGGGTTAGGGTTAGGGTTAGGGTTAGGGTTAGGGTTAGGGTTAGGGTTAGGGTTAGGGTTAGGGTTAGGGTTAGGGTTAGGGTTAGGGTTAGGGTTAGGGTTAGGGTTAGGGTTAGGGTTAGGGTTAGGGTTAGGGTTAGGGTTAGGGTTAGGGTTAGGGTTAGGGTTAGGGTTAGGGTTAGGGTTAGGGTTAGGGTTAGGGTTAGGGTTAGGGTTAGGGTTAGGGTTAGGGTTAGGGTTAGGGTTAGGGTTAGGGTTAGGGTTAGGGTTAGGGTTAGGGTTAGGGTTAGGGTTAGGGTTAGGGTTAGGGTTAGGGTTAGGGTTAGGGTTAGGGTTAGGGTTAGGGTTAGGGTTAGGGTTAGGGTTAGGGTTAGGGTTAGGGTTAGGGTTAGGGTTAGGGTTAGGGTTAGGGTTAGGGTTAGGGTTAGGGTTAGGGTTAGGGTTAGGGTTAGGGTTAGGGTTAGGGTTAGGGTTAGGGTTAGGGTTAGGGTTAGGGTTAGGGTTAGGGTTAGGGTTAGGGTTAGGGTTAGGGTTAGGGTTAGGGTTAGGGTTAGGGTTAGGGTTAGGGTTAGGGTTAGGGTTAGGGTTAGGGTTAGGGTTAGGGTTAGGGTTAGGGTTAGGGTTAGGGTTAGGGTTAGGGTTAGGGTTAGGGTTAGGGTTAGGGTTAGGGTTAGGGTTAGGGTTAGGGTTAGGGTTAGGGTTAGGGTTAGGGTTAGGGTTAGGGTTAGGGTTAGGGTTAGGGTTAGGGTTAGGGTTAGGGTTAGGGTTAGGGTTAGGGTTAGGGTTAGGGTTAGGGTTAGGGTTAGGGTTAGGGTTAGGGTTAGGGTTAGGGTTAGGGTTAGGGTTAGGGTTAGGGTTAGGGTTAGGGTTAGGGTTAGGGTTAGGGTTAGGGTTAGGGTTAGGGTTAGGGTTAGGGTTAGGGTTAGGGTTAGGGTTAGGGTTAGGGTTAGGGTTAGGGTTAGGGTTAGGGTTAGGGTTAGGGTTAGGGTTAGGGTTAGGGTTAGGGTTAGGGTTAGGGTTAGGGTTAGGGTTAGGGTTAGGGTTAGGGTTAGGGTTAGGGTTAGGGTTAGGGTTAGGGTTAGGGTTAGGGTTAGGGTTAGGGTTAGGGTTAGGGTTAGGGTTAGGGTTAGGGTTAGGGTTAGGGTTAGGGTTAGGGTTAGGGTTAGGGTTAGGGTTAGGGTTAGGGTTAGGGTTAGGGTTAGGGTTAGGGTTAGGGTTAGGGTTAGGGTTAGGGTTAGGGTTAGGGTTAGGGTTAGGGTTAGGGTTAGGGTTAGGGTTAGGGTTAGGGTTAGGGTTAGGGTTAGGGTTAGGGTTAGGGTTAGGGTTAGGGTTAGGGTTAGGGTTAGGGTTAGGGTTAGGGTTAGGGTTAGGGTTAGGGTTAGGGTTAGGGTTAGGGTTAGGGTTAGGGTTAGGGTTAGGGTTAGGGTTAGGGTTAGGGTTAGGGTTAGGGTTAGGGTTAGGGTTAGGGTTAGGGTTAGGGTTAGGGTTAGGGTTAGGGTTAGGGTTAGGGTTAGGGTTAGGGTTAGGGTTAGGGTTAGGGTTAGGGTTAGGGTTAGGGTTAGGGTTAGGGTTAGGGTTAGGGTTAGGGTTAGGGTTAGGGTTAGGGTTAGGGTTAGGGTTAGGGTTAGGGTTAGGGTTAGGGTTAGGGTTAGGGTTAGGGTTAGGGTTAGGGTTAGGGTTAGGGTTAGGGTTAGGGTTAGGGTTAGGGTTAGGGTTAGGGTTAGGGTTAGGGTTAGGGTTAGGGTTAGGGTTAGGGTTAGGGTTAGGGTTAGGGTTAGGGTTAGGGTTAGGGTTAGGGTTAGGGTTAGGGTTAGGGTTAGGGTTAGGGTTAGGGTTAGGGTTAGGGTTAGGGTTAGGGTTAGGGTTAGGGTTAGGGTTAGGGTTAGGGTTAGGGTTAGGGTTAGGGTTAGGGTTAGGGTTAGGGTTAGGGTTAGGGTTAGGGTTAGGGTTAGGGTTAGGGTTAGGGTTAGGGTTAGGGTTAGGGTTAGGGTTAGGGTTAGGGTTAGGGTTAGGGTTAGGGTTAGGGTTAGGGTTAGGGTTAGGGTTAGGGTTAGGGTTAGGGTTAGGGTTAGGGTTAGGGTTAGGGTTAGGGTTAGGGTTAGGGTTAGGGTTAGGGTTAGGGTTAGGGTTAGGGTTAGGGTTAGGGTTAGGGTTAGGGTTAGGGTTAGGGTTAGGGTTAGGGTTAGGGTTAGGGTTAGGGTTAGGGTTAGGGTTAGGGTTAGGGTTAGGGTTAGGGTTAGGGTTAGGGTTAGGGTTAGGGTTAGGGTTAGGGTTAGGGTTAGGGTTAGGGTTAGGGTTAGGGTTAGGGTTAGGGTTAGGGTTAGGGTTAGGGTTAGGGTTAGGGTTAGGGTTAGGGTTAGGGTTAGGGTTAGGGTTAGGGTTAGGGTTAGGGTTAGGGTTAGGGTTAGGGTTAGGGTTAGGGTTAGGGTTAGGGTTAGGGTTAGGGTTAGGGTTAGGGTTAGGGTTAGGGTTAGGGTTAGGGTTAGGGTTAGGGTTAGGGTTAGGGTTAGGGTTAGGGTTAGGGTTAGGGTTAGGGTTAGGGTTAGGGTTAGGGTTAGGGTTAGGGTTAGGGTTAGGGTTAGGGTTAGGGTTAGGGTTAGGGTTAGGGTTAGGGTTAGGGTTAGGGTTAGGGTTAGGGTTAGGGTTAGGGTTAGGGTTAGGGTTAGGGTTAGGGTTAGGGTTAGGGTTAGGGTTAGGGTTAGGGTTAGGGTTAGGGTTAGGGTTAGGGTTAGGGTTAGGGTTAGGGTTAGGGTTAGGGTTAGGGTTAGGGTTAGGGTTAGGGTTAGGGTTAGGGTTAGGGTTAGGGTTAGGGTTAGGGTTAGGGTTAGGGTTAGGGTTAGGGTTAGGGTTAGGGTTAGGGTTAGGGTTAGGGTTAGGGTTAGGGTTAGGGTTAGGGTTAGGGTTAGGGTTAGGGTTAGGGTTAGGGTTAGGGTTAGGGTTAGGGTTAGGGTTAGGGTTAGGGTTAGGGTTAGGGTTAGGGTTAGGGTTAGGGTTAGGGTTAGGGTTAGGGTTAGGGTTAGGGTTAGGGTTAGGGTTAGGGTTAGGGTTAGGGTTAGGGTTAGGGTTAGGGTTAGGGTTAGGGTTAGGGTTAGGGTTAGGGTTAGGGTTAGGGTTAGGGTTAGGGTTAGGGTTAGGGTTAGGGTTAGGGTTAGGGTTAGGGTTAGGGTTAGGGTTAGGGTTAGGGTTAGGGTTAGGGTTAGGGTTAGGGTTAGGGTTAGGGTTAGGGTTAGGGTTAGGGTTAGGGTTAGGGTTAGGGTTAGGGTTAGGGTTAGGGTTAGGGTTAGGGTTAGGGTTAGGGTTAGGGTTAGGGTTAGGGTTAGGGTTAGGGTTAGGGTTAGGGTTAGGGTTAGGGTTAGGGTTAGGGTTAGGGTTAGGGTTAGGGTTAGGGTTAGGGTTAGGGTTAGGGTTAGGGTTAGGGTTAGGGTTAGGGTTAGGGTTAGGGTTAGGGTTAGGGTTAGGGTTAGGGTTAGGGTTAGGGTTAGGGTTAGGGTTAGGGTTAGGGTTAGGGTTAGGGTTAGGGTTAGGGTTAGGGTTAGGGTTAGGGTTAGGGTTAGGGTTAGGGTTAGGGTTAGGGTTAGGGTTAGGGTTAGGGTTAGGGTTAGGGTTAGGGTTAGGGTTAGGGTTAGGGTTAGGGTTAGGGTTAGGGTTAGGGTTAGGGTTAGGGTTAGGGTTAGGGTTAGGGTTAGGGTTAGGGTTAGGGTTAGGGTTAGGGTTAGGGTTAGGGTTAGGGTTAGGGTTAGGGTTAGGGTTAGGGTTAGGGTTAGGGTTAGGGTTAGGGTTAGGGTTAGGGTTAGGGTTAGGGTTAGGGTTAGGGTTAGGGTTAGGGTTAGGGTTAGGGTTAGGGTTAGGGTTAGGGTTAGGGTTAGGGTTAGGGTT